>NC_136488.1:63754971-64134971 GCF_053919585.1 Euprymna scolopes | reverse complement strand
CTCTTGCTTCACACCTATCAGAGTGTCTGGTTTTATTTTCCTCCTATTTTTTCTTTAGTCAATGTGCACCACTCCTTCAACACTATAGTAAATATATATATATATATATATATATATATATATATATATATACATATATATATATAAGACACTTTGTGTGTTTGTGTGTCTGTGTGAGTTCATTCCCTATCAATTGAAACAGTTGAGCCATTTTTTTTTAATTTTACACAAATATATTAGCAATGTTTTTAGGTAGGGTTTATATCATAATGCTTTTGATTGGTATCGAAAATCGTTAATCGAACAAACTTTGATCAAAGAAAGGAAAGTCCCATTTTGACAAGTTTTATCACCGCACAGAAGAGACCTACTATATAAAATCAAAGGTAGGTTCTTTGATAAAACAGGGGAGCATTCGAAATGAATGTTTCTTTTTAGAGTACAATAACACCCTACTTGACTTTTGCATTTTAAGCTTTAAATATGACTAGTACATAAAAATAATGCATAAAATCAACAGTAGGTTCTCTACAGTGCAATATAGGCCACGGTGTATTGTGGACTAAGTCACTGCGAGGAAGTACGCGAAGCTTCCTCCCCATGAACGGGGTGAGTCCCCGACTAAAACTGAAAATCAATTGATTTGATTGAAAAAATGGGCGATTTCACTGATAATAGAATTATTGGAATTGTGATACATTTGTTGATCCTCATTCAATCTCGAGCAACGTCGAGTTCCTTAAAACTCTCCATAAAAAGTAACGTTTTAAGAATTCAATGAAGAATGAAATCGAAACTGGTCGAAGATAAACAAGTGCAAGACTAAGAGTAAATTATGTTTCTAAATATTTTTGATGGATACTAATGATTTTGATTATTTCGATTATTCAAAGACTTGTGATAAAAGTGCAAGGTCATAATCAGTTTTAAGTGAAAGTCTGCTGGAGGGTGAAGGTATAATCCGCAGTAAGGGCGATAATGAGAATACAATTGCAAATTATTTAATACTTCTATTCAGTTATGGCTGATGAAACGAAAACAAGCTACCCCTCTAGATTAAGTTTCTTTTCGAAATTCTGTATATATCCGAGTACAGTAAGATGAACCCGAAGAAGGTTGGGGATTATATCGGTTGAAATGTGAGAACATCATTCAAGATGAGAACAATTGTTCGAATAATCCAAATCATGTACGAAAGAAAAGTTTCTCTAAGGAACAAAATTTCAAAGAAAACCTAAAAGTTCCTCAGCACAAAATCAGCACTAGTCAGATTTTGCAACTTGCGTTTTCTCCCAGTCAAGAGCAACGTAACATTTTTGCTCCGTATGTATTATCGTTACATAACTGTGTTCCAAAAAAATTGTCATTGGTCACAGCGTCTTTTGGGGGTTGCCGCCCATATTGACCACCTATCTACGTCTCCGACTATATTGCGTCAAAACCAAAGTTATGTGCATGTTTTAAACACAGCGTGTGTATAAAAGGATTGAAAGGGATAACCTGTCACAACGCATGTGATCATCGCAGCAAAGGATCACAAAGTTTTATCCCGTTTTGTTACACTAAAGAATAAATCAAACATAACCCCATCACCCTCTTTTTTACGTATACTATCGATATTCCGAATCTCATAAAGATCGTTAAATTAGTTTGTTTCTTTTTTTTCTATAGATAATCAGACAGACAGACATACAAACAGACAAACAGATACTCGTATACCTTTACTAAATACTAGAACAGCGACCGGCTGGGTTGGAGACTAGTGTCTAAAAGCACAAGAAAGATAACAGTCGATTTCGTATTAGCAACATTACCAGTTAAGTATAACTAAATAAAATTGACATTTTTGTCATAATTGCAAATTACTTTTAAGAATAAAACTACATATTAATTTAGCAGCAGTTGGGATTACAGACGACTACCACAGCACTGGCAGCTCGCGATTTACGATTTTTCATTTGTATTTGGTTTATAAGCTCGGTGCTGACTGTTGCAAGCATTATCTTCTAGCTTGCCCAATCAGAGGCTATCTCTCAGGCGAATTCAGCATGTGATAGGAGTTGATGAAAGGGCTAACACGTGGCTTACTTCCTTTTTTTTTCTGACTATCAGAGCAAAGCGAGCTGGCTTATCTCACGGCACTTTTTTTAACCTCAATATTCTCTAGTAGAATGCAACCAAACCCCGCAGGCAAGACAAGAAGCACCATGGACTTAACATGGCTACTGTATATCTGCACACACGTTTTTTTTTACACAGTTATCACCACTTATCAAGGCCCGGAAGCCACTCAGGGATAAGGGTTATTGCAAGTACATTACGTTAGTGTGGAGATTTGATGAAGTGTTTACTTAAGGGGGCGGTTCATTAGGAATTTGTTAACGTTGGACTTGAAGACATCCAAGTTGTAGTCCGGTGGGAAGCAGGCAGACGGAACAGAGTTTCACAGGCGTGCAGTTCTAAGAAAGAAGCTTTGTTCATGGAATCCGCGTTTTGATTTAGGCACAGATATAGAGTGGGGGAAATTTTTCACAGTGGATTCAGCTTGACGGGTGTTTTTCGTGAAAGATTGGCGAGGGGGGACCAGAGATTGGAGTTCAGACGAGCACCTGCCATGGAAATAACGATAAAACAAGGATAGGCTCGCAACGTCTCTTCTGTGAGAGAGAGGTTTAAACATACCCGCGCGCATATAAGGCTATGATTTTATCACCGATGTTGCATTCTTCATAAATGAACACTTTCTTTTCTTACAAACAGGATATTCATAAATAAAAATGGACACTTTTTCTTCCCTGCTAACCGTGCATTAATTTAACACCACGTGGATTTTTAACCATTTGTCTTCCTCCATACTTGTGAACTTATTCTATTACTAACGCTCTCCTCTTTTCAATTCCTCTTTTAATTAATATGTTAACGAATATGATTCAATAAAGTTGTTTTTATATGTTAGAATGAGACTTTTGTGTTTCCATTCTACATTTTGGCGACATGATGCGAACATGCAATTATAGAGAAATGTTTGTCGTCATTTCTTCTACATAATCGCGTTGAAAACAAAATCTGGAGAAAAATTCCTGATGACGGTCTGAATTTAATTTCAACACTAACAGTCGAGTTGTTATTGTCATCAAAACGAGTAAAAATTACGTAAACATCAACCACTGAACATGTTCGAAAATAAATTGATTTTCGAGTTAAACATTAATTTTAAACTACGAGACCTGTGGAAATTCCACAGGGGATTCATTGATATGTAATATATTGATGTCAACATTCTGTAGATGTTTAGCATAAATGGAGACGTTCTGATTTTATTGTAGCTCTTTTTTAAAACTGCAAAAGTATTTGTCTAAGCTAGCAGGTGCGCCTGGCGTAGCCCGGTCGTAAAGTCCGCTTAAATATCATATTTTAATTCTTGCATATATTATTATAGAGTTAATGTCCTATCGATTTTTATATATTATAAAGTTGCGATTTCAAATATATATATATATATATATATATATAATTATTTACTATAATAATTATATAACATAACTTGAGTTCCTTCAGTTATAACCGAAACCGAAACCGAAACCAAACCGATAAAATTATTTATAAATAAAATAGATTACTGGAGTGCTATCAACTATAACTGAAACCAGAGGTTGAAGCCCAATTACAGGAGACTAAACCAGACCTTTTATTTTTAAGCGAAACTGGAATTGGACAGACTATTTCCCTAAATGAGTTCGTAATTAAAGGATACTCTAACCTAACTTCCAAATCTGACCCCCAAGATCGCCATGGGCATGGAATATGTGCCTATATAAAAGATGGCTTTCCATGTGATAGGGACATCTCCAGAGAAGATCCTAACTTACGCTATATGTGCTTCTGAGTAGCACTAGCTCACACTACGGCATTTATATTTACTTTCTATCGCCCCCATAACAGCGGAGTTACTATCTTTAAAAGCATATCTGAGAAAATTGACCAAGTTCTATCAGCATATCCTTCAGCTAACATTCACGTATGTGGAGACTTCAATGTTCACAATGTGGAATGGTTGACCCACTTAAACAAGACCGATGATGAGGGGAGATTCTGTCATGATTTCTCCATTGCTTATGACCTCACTCAGATTGTTCACGAACCCACCCGTGTGCCCGACAATGACGGCCAGTATGCAAGTCTCCTAGACCTTTTTCTCACAACTTGCCCTGAACTATGTTCAGTTTCCGTTCTGTCTCCTCTTGGATCTTCCGACCACTCAGTTGTATCAATTAAGATAAAAATGAAATGCAATAAGTCCTCAGACGTACCTCTCCATCGTACAGTATATCGATACACTATGGCTGACTGGGATAGTTTCCGTACATTTATATCGGATCTTCCTCTGCGTTCCATGTTTAAAAATGATGTGTCGTCTATAGTATCAGACCTGACGGAATGGTTAATTGTAGGTATAGACAATTTCATACCCTCGAAAACGTTCCAGCAAAAACCTAACAGCCAGCCATGGTTTTCTCCAGAATTTGCTGCTGCTATTCCGCACAGAAATCATTTTTTCCACTGCTTCCAACGTAATACATGCATGGAAACTAAAGCTGCTTTCAGGACTGCCAGCAACCATTGTAAGAAAGTAATAAAGAACGCAAGAGAGTTGTATGCTCAGTCCGTCAAGTCCAAAGTAGCTGAGCAGCGGCTTGGTTCCCACCAGTTTTGGCAAATAGCAAACAGAATCCTGAACAGAAGCGTGTGCTCTACCCCAACTATCATCAATGGACCTGAGTTAATCTCGTCAGCATCAGACAAAGCCAAACTCTTTGCCAAGAACATTGCAGCCAATTCTACCCTTTGCGACCAAGGCCGCCAACCCCCAATATTTCCTCCTGTATCAGAAAACACACTATGTGATATACAAATATCTGTACGTGATATTGTCAAGCTAATCAAAAACCTTGACTCCAGTAAAGCAACCGGCCCTGACGGTATTCCAATTATAGTACTCAAAAAACTTCAACCAGAACTAGCACCCATACTTACAAAACTGTTTAAACATTGTCTTAAGGAGAATTGCTTCCCATCACCCTGGAAAATCTCATCAGTATGCCCTGTATTTAAGAATTCAGGTGATCGTTCATCCCCCTCTCAGTACAGGCCAATAAGTCTCCTGTGCGTCATGAGTAAGTTGCTGGAATCTGTGTTAAATAGAGAAGTAATCAACCATCTCAGCATAAATAACCTTCTTAGTGACACACAATATGGTTTCCGTTCTGCTAGATCTACAGCACATGTGCTTACAGTCATATCTCATGGGATTAGCGAATCTCCCGACAGAGGCAACCTTTCTAGGGCAATTGCTCTTGACATATCAAAGGCCTTTGATAGGGTATGGCATAAAGGTTTACTTCACAAGATCTCCAGCTATGGTATAGCTGGAAATGTCTTCTCAATTATTAAACCATTTCTCTCTGATAGGTTCATAAGAGTAGTAGTTGATGGGCAAAAATCAGAAGCTCACAGTATAAATGCTGGAGTCCCTCAGGGGTCCATCCTGGGCCCAACTCTTTCCCTGATCTACATTAATGATCTTCCAAATCACATCCTTACATCATTCGTAGAAATTTTTGCTGACGACACTACCATCTATGGTAGCACATCTAAGACAGTAAACGACCAAGTTCTCTCCGATTCTCTCTCCGATTCTCTCTCCTCTGATCTTGATCACGTTGTACAATGGGGAAAGGAGTGGCTGGTTACTTTTAATGCAGCTAAAACCAAGCTTCTATCTTTACATCATCAACGTTCTGATCCCCATCTGGCATCAATTAAAATGAATGGCTCTCGTCTTGGGGAGGCCTCAAGTTTTGACAGGCTTCTAGGCTTGACCTTTACTCCTGATCTTAAATGGAATATGTACATCAAATCTGTTGCGAAGGCCGCTGGAAAAATGGTGGGATCCTTCTATCGATCCAGTAGATATCTCACTGCTGATGCAATTCTCTATCTATATAAGAGCCAGATACGTCCAAGGATGAAATACTGTTGCCACATATGGGCAGGAGCTGCTGGAAAAGACTTGTCCTGCCTTGATAGGGTTCAAAATACTTTGTGGCTTTTTTTTTACATAGGCATCACCACATTATCAAGGCCAAGAGGCCACTCAAGGATAAGGGTTAAAGAGTGTACAGTAGAAATTGGGCATTATAGTAATCATTAGTACTGAAAATTTGGTAAAGGTGATAACTTATATGGAACGGCTCATCAAGAACTTATTTACGTTAGACTTGAAGACAACCATATTGTAGTCAGCCGGAAAGCAGGAAAACGCAAGACAATTCCACAGGCGTACAGTTCTAAGAAAAAAGCTTTGTTCATGGAATCTACGTTTAGGTTTAGGCACCGATAAAGAGTGGGGGGAATTATTGATAGTGTTTACAGCTAGACGAGTGTTTCTTGTGAAAGTTTGACGAGGGGGGACCATATATTGAAGCTCATTCGAACACTTTCCATGAAAATAACGATACATCAGAGACAAACTCGCAACATCTCTTCTGTGAGATAAAGGTTGTAAGGAAGAGAAAAGGACATCTCCTACGAGGCTACGAAGTCTATTTTGAACTCTATCAAGGCAGGCCAAGTCCTTTCTAGCAGCTCCTGCCCAGATGTGGCAACAGTATTCCATCCTTGGACGTGGGAGATGTCCTTTTCCCTTCGCTGCAACCTCTATCTCACAGAAGAGATGTTGCGAGTTTGTCTCTGCTTTATCGTTATTTTCATGGAAAGTGTTCGACTGAACTTCAATCTATGGTCCCCCCCCTCTCCAAACTTTCACAAGAAACACTAGTCTAGCTGAAAACATTATCAATAATTTCCCCCACTCTTTATCTGTGCCTAAACCTAAACATAGATTCGATGATCAAAGTTTCTTTCTTAGAACTGCACTCCTGTGGAATTTTCTTCCGTTTTCCTGCTTTCCAGCTGTCTATAATATGGTTGTCTTCAAGTCCAACGTGAACAAGTTTCTGATGAGCCGTTCCACTTAAGTTAACAAATTTACCGAACTTCCATTACTATCGATTACTATATTGTCCTTTTGACTACTCTAAACTCTTCAACTTTTATCGTTGAGTGGTCTATCGGCCTTGATAAGTGGTGATGCCTTTGTAAAAAAATTTTTTTTTTTAAATCAGAACCAAAACTTAGAAGAATTCTTGGTAAAATTATTTATTACAAGAAATGGAAATTTGTGACAATCAAACGACTCTGGTGTAAGCATGACACAGAAAATAGTACTAATATATAGATGAACGCGTTTGTATTCTTTAAAAGAAAACTCCAGCTGTAAAACGGTAGATCGATTTAACCAATACTCGATAATTTCGTTTTTATTTGATTATTTTAGATCTTTAAAAATGCCAACAAAATAACTACTTACATAGTTGAAGTTTTTTTGAAGCACATACTTCACTGGGATATTCTTTGTTTGATTTTATTTCTGTTTTATGAAACGAATAAAAATCTATTTTTAAAATTTCTTTACGTTTTAATGTATTACAGTTATTTTATGGTGTTACACGTGCGATAAAAGGTGGGGTAAGGCAATTTATAACGTAAGTGTATGAACGGAAACTTATTGATAAAACAAATATTACCTTTGTAACACGTTGGCAAAAGGGGGTATAAGGGAATGTACGGCAAAGCAAACCCCCAAGTATTTTTCTCTTTATCACATATGTGACACAGCAACACAAATAAAACAAGTGCAAGTGGATAGAGATACAAGGACGAACACAATAAAAATGCGATGAAATAACGAGGTAACAGACACTTTTCCAAATGATACAAAAATAGATTTATTTAAAATAAAAAAAGGAAGAGTTTAACGAAAAAAATGTATTCAAAGTTATAGAATCTGAAGTATATGTACGCGAATTGAAATGAGCGAAAGTCTTTGGGGGTGGGGGTAATCAAAGTCTTTGCACTTACAGGTCTCTTTTGTTTTCCCTTTTTTTTTTTTTTTGTTTATTTTGCTCGTGTGTTTCACAACTCGTCAACGACGCAGTAAATTCAAGATATTTCCTTCGGTTGGGAAAAGTTCGAATAGCAAATTCACGTGCTCTTTTTTCTTGCTCGCACTTTATATATCTGTCTCTTTCGCGAAGGATAAGTGATCACATCGTCTGTGTAAGTACATCCGCATCTCCTTCTCAGGATGGGGAAAAGTCATCGTCTCTTTCGTGAGAAAGTAAATTAATCGCATTCTCTCGCATGAATGGAGAAGAGGGTCGCGTCGTCCGTGTGTCGCGTATCCGTCTCTCCTTTTCGCATGAGGCGAAGAAGTCAACCCCTCTCCTCCCATGAGGAGAAAGACCTCTTAACAGGTCGGCGACCCAAACTGAAAGGAACGACTTCCCTAGTGTCCAGTTCGAAAAGGAAAGGGGAAGCGATACCACTTCCGGTACCCTCTCTTCCTCTCTGTTTCACAATCCGGTATAAAAATAGACTTGACGAAATCTCTAGCGGGTAACGTCTCTGCAAGTTTTAAAGGGCGGTACAGTAGTAGACTTTCGCTCAATTCAAAACAACTACTATATCAGCCTATCTTGTGGGAATCATGTTTTATTTTACCTCGGCGACAAAATATAAATACAAAAAAACGATATATCTCGTCAGCCTAAAATTAAATATTTAAATTTTGATTTAAATACATAATCCAATTTAAATATTAGGTCACAATGGGCCTAACCGATAATCGCTTCTAGTGACCCCAGATGAGACTAAAAAGAATTTTTAACTATCTTTATTGAAACTTTATTGAAACTTATCTGAATCTTCTTAACTGCTAACATATCGATTTCTATAACGCACACAGATGTACCCGGCGTTGTTGGCATTAAACGTAACATTAAATTCCTTTAAAAAAATGACGTAATAAAACAGAAAGAAACTGAAATATGTACATGCAATTATTTTGTTTTTACTAAATACTTCACTTCTTGCTAAGTACAAAAAATAATCGAGCTGAGATCAAAACCAAAGCCTAAAGACAGTGACTCAAATACAATAACCATTAGACCAGTTGAACACGATCTTTAATAAGTGTTTTTAAACCTACTTATTCTTAACGTAAGAAATCTATCACGTGAACAATTCAAGCATGCGTAATCGTGAAACAGTTGAAAACAGATAAAAATCCGATTATTCCCCCCAGTTACCAAAATTTAAATTTTGACCCTTTAGCAGCCGTTTTTCCCGGATGAAAATCGATCAAAAAATTTTCACATGTCTGAGTACCCTATATACCAACTTTAACGTCTGTATATCAAAAATGCATTGAATATATAGGTTAAGCAGTGTCGTCACGCACATTCTCACTTTTATAGATATTAGCGGGACCTACCTGTGGAAATTCCACAGCGGACTCTTTCATATGTAATATATTGATATTGGCATTCTGTTGTGATTCAGTGTAAATAGAGATGCCCTGATATTATTGTAGCTCTTTTGTTAAAACTGCAAAAGTATTTATCTAAGTTACTAGGGACGCCCGGCATAATCAGGTCATAAAATACGCTTAAATGTGATAGTTTAATTTATGCAGATTTCGTATATATTCTTACAAAGTAAATTTTCTATTGATTCTTATATATTATAATGTTGTGATTTCAAAAATAAAAAAATATATATCCATATGACTTGGGTACATCAGCTTGAATCGAAACCGTAATTAAAACTTATGAAGAAAAAAAAAAATATATATATATATATAACTTGAGTTCCTTCGGCTATAATCGAAACCGAAACCAAAACTTATGAAGAATTCTTGGTAAAATTATATCTATATATCTATAAAAGTGAACGTGTCTGTGTGTGTGTCTGTGTACATTTCCCTACGCAATAACTCTGTCAATTTTTAGTCTACAGACTCGAAATTTGATATACAGGGTACTGAGATTTGGGAAAATCGATGTGATTGGTTTTTGGCCAAAGATTTGGCGATTAAGGGGTCAAAGTTCAACGATTTGACTTTTGAGATCTCTACCAAACTCCTCCGACAATTTTTGGTCTACGCACTTGAAATTTTAGATACATGTTCCTGGACATGGATCTAACTTAATAACTTGATTTGAGCACGAAACAATAAATTTTAAGGGGTCATAATAGGGGTCAAAGTTTAAAAAAATTGACCTCTGCGGTCTCTTCCAAATTACTCAGACAATTTCTGGTCTAAATATTTGAAATTTTATATAAAGGGGATTCAGAAATAGGGCAAGCTTTTTCATCAGTTTGGGTCGAAAATTTTTAGGTATCAATATATAAATGTGTGTATGTATGTATGTATGTATGTATGTATGTATGTATGTTTGCATGTCTGTCTTAAACTTTCAATAGAGGCGGCGGATTGTACCAAGATCAGTATCTTTTTTAATTTCGACCTTTCATACGACAAATATCGAACAATTGGCTAAAAACATTAATATCTTCCCCCTTCAACTAGGCACTTTTCTACAAGGGAGGGTCACCTTTTTCGCCGATATTTTTGAAAGTTATCCTCTCCTTTAAATTGTCTAGCCTTAATTTTAAAAAAATGTCGCTTCCGGTTTGGCGGTGATCGTATAAGCATAAACGTTAGGTTTTACCCCGTTCTTTTCCTCCTTTGCGGTACGAGTTCGAGCCTGCCTTCCTACTACCACCTTTTTTTTTTTTTTTTTTTTTGCTCAACATACACATTCAAACACCCGGCAACGCCGGGCTGAAATGCTAGTATAACAAAATAAATGAGATATAATTGAATCCGAAAGCAAAGACGTTATTGGTTATTTCTACCTATTTATTTATTGTCGCTTATGCCATAATCATGCTTTGAAACATGAATTAAATCATAAATTTATGAGAGGTGACTATGTCTGTGACACCGACTAACAAGTTTGAATTCAATTTGTTCCGCGTAAGCACTTTCATGTAAAATGTTGGCAACTTCCACCTGACCTGTTCTATTAATAACCAATGTATTTCTAGGAAGAATTCTACCTACAAAGATACCGGGGAAACCAATGCCAACAATAGAATCGCTTTATTTATATCAGATGAGTGAATCAACGAATCTAGTATGTCATGTAAAAGCTTTAATTATTTAGTCAAGGTATTATTTTAAGCTCTCTTTATACGAGGGCGTGCAATAAGTAATGCCCCTGACCCACTTCCCATGGAAGTAGAGCAACGAAACTTGGCAGAGTTATTAGTCTTTCTCTATATAGGAACCACCCAGAGTTATGCATTTCTCCCATCGTTTGATGCAGCTCTGGAGACCGTTTTTGTAGAACACCCCAGGTTGGTCGTCCAACCACGACGTGACTTCAGAAATCAAGGCTGCATCATCTGGGAAACGCATTCCTTTCAAAAACAACTTCATGGCTGGGAAGAAGTGAAAGTTAAAGGGTGCAAGGTCAGAAGAGTAGGAAGGACGGGGAACGATTTCATAACCACACGCCCGTGCTTCTGATCTGGCGACATGCGAGTTGTAGACCGGAGCGTTATCCTGCAGGAGGAGGATGCCTTTACTGATCTTGCCCCACCTCTTGATTTTAATAGCTTCCCTTAATTCCCTAAAAAATGAAGCATAATAGGCTCCTGTAATTGTGGTACCCTTTGCCAGGAAATCTGTCATCACTACTCCGTCCTGGTTCCAGAAGATTGTGAGCATGACCATGCCAGCGGAGGGCTGCTCTTGCCTTCTTTGGATGTGGTGAGTCCAAATGCTTCCACTGCATTGACTGGGATTTGGTCTCTGGATCATAGTGATGGACCCAGGTTTCATCCTGTGTAATCAGTCGTTTGAAAAACTCTGACTCATCTTCTTTACACATCTCCAAATTCATCCTCAAGCACTCGACGCGTTCTCGCTTCTAGAATGGTGTGCGCAACCTGAGAATCCATCTGGCAGACACCTTATGCATATGCAAATGGTCATGAATGATAGTTTCCACAGACTCTGTACTAATCTTGATATCTTGGGCTATTTGGCGAATAGTAATGCGCCGATCTTCCAAAATGGCAGCTTCAACTTGACGAACAGATGCCTCATCGATGGCAGAAGGTGGGGAAACTAGGTCTGGGAGCTGTTTCCACAGACTTCCGGTCATGTTTGAATTCACGATGCCAGCGTTTTATAAGATCATATGATGGGGCATTATCACCATAAGTTTTTTTTCATTTCATCAAAAGTCTCCTGTGGTGTGCGTCCTTTCAAATACAAAAACCGAATGACTGCTCGACATTCAACAGGCTCCATTTCACACCTTATTCAGTTCATACTCCTATAAAACAGAAACCACAAGTAGTTCAGAGTTGTAATTTGCCACATAACTCGTAGAGATATAAATCATCGTACATGCAAAATTTCAGCAAGATCAGACAACTGGAAGTGGGGCAGGGGCAGTACTTATTGCACGCTCCTCGTAAATAATTCCAAATAGCTCAGACGGCGAAACCTCAGAATGATGATCTCAACTTCAATTCGGTTTCAATTTCTGATCGTGGCACTTGCTGTATATTGGGTGTATTTATTGTTTTACTATTGAAGCAAGATTTACCATTTGGAAAAAGTAGATATTTCGAAATGAGATAAATTCCGCAATGCATTTTTTTTTAAATGTGGCTGACACACGAACAAAATCTGTGGTTGTATTGAGATTAATTTTTTTACAAAATCTAAAGACACCGTTGAAATTTTCTTTCAATCCATTGAAGGGTCACTAGGAGCAATAAAAGTCCATAAAATAACTACAGTACATTAGAACGTAAATAAACGCAACGTAGCACGGTGACGAATTTCTTTCCGTGTTGACGTCAACCTCTGGTTTCTCTGTTGCAACCAGAGAGGCAAACCCAAGCGTTCTATATCTATGCCTGTGTGCACCCTTCGTATTCCTATTGTAAAGGCGCATACCACAAATAATGCGGCAAAGTTAAAATGGATTCAACACAAATGGCGAAACAAATAGCGACCTTTAGTTTATTGTCCGCTCAAAGAAAGCCTTCGTTACGTCTCCATTTTGCTTCTGTTATTTTAGTTAAACACAATTGCATACCAGTGAATGTTTTTTTGTTTTTTTTTTGTTTTTTTTTACCAGCAATGTTACAATGGCCAGCTTTTTTTTATATCTAAATGCAAAGCCAGTAACTTGTTTATTGTCACAATCAAATGGCTGTCTTTGTTTTCGTATCTTTTCTTTGTTTCAATCGAGAGGACTTTAAAAAAAAAAAAAAGTAAAGGTATATAAAACAACTGGAGACAAAACAAAGATAATATTTAACAAGCTTTTTTGTTCTATTGCTTTATATTCGTTGAAAAAAAAAAGAAAAAAAGGTTACATTTCTTTCTGGTTATTTACAGCGTTTTCTGTCTATTGAATTGTTGTCAAGTGACCTTACTAATGACCAATGCACACGTGCATCTATGTTATTTACGTGCAGCTAGATATCACGCACACGCACGCACGCGCACACGCACGCGCACATACTTATACCCGTCTATTACGCAGACTATGAAAAAGAAACCAACCATATAAACAAACAAATATTTTATGAATTACACTCCATCCACATGTTCGATTTTGGCAGGACATCTTCCCCGGTATTACTTTCTAGTTTCGATGAAGGGAGGAGTTATTGCTTTCTGTCTGTGTTGCACACAGTCATAGGGGGGAGGGGTGCTATGCGTAATTTTTTGTTTCAAGTTCGAGATGCTTCTTTTGAGAAGCTGAATTCTCAATATTAATACCGATTCTGTGTCTAAATTTTGATCTTGTGAGGGAGCATGCAGATTTAAATTTGCACCTCCCTTCCCCCCCCCCCACAAAAAAAACTCTCAAAAGTATATAAAAACCATCTTTAATCATTAGAAATTAGAGAATTGAAATATTTTCATATACTTTCCAATAGTTATTCAATAAATTGTATATTTTATAAGAAATTAGAAGAATACTCGTCCCATGACTGGCATATCTACGGCATAAGTTGTCAGTTGGGGGGGGGCATGTTTTGGACTTACAGGGTCGAAACGATTATACGATAATCAACTAACACGTTGAGAGACGCGCAGCATAGTCTGACCATAATGAAATAGGATAGCAATAATTTACGTGAGACATTTCATCTTTTTAAACAGAGAATGAATTTATTCTTTATTATTAAACGTAAAAAAATGAGGGCGGAGTACCATACATCCTCAGTGCTATAGATGATAAGGGCCTTTGGAGATACAACTCATGATTACTAACTGAAAAGGAGGAAAAATTAAATCACGGGTATATTTGGTCAAGATTTCAAGGACAGATGAATCCAAGTTAGAATTTAAGGGTTGCAAGACTGAAAGATGCATTTCTTCTCCCGGAAACAAACCAGTGAAACATTTGATGAATTTGTAAAAAGATGCCGACAGCAAACACAGAAATGTGATTACAGTACGGACGATATGAACAAAAGACATTCCTGCTGGAACCTATTACAACCATCAGTAGTACTATTCATAGTGACGAGAAGACTTCATATAGTGACGCAATAGGGTCGATCATCATAACAATGGGTTAGTGTGCGAATTCAGGGTCACGTAATCGCAAAGTTTACCAATCGTCATCTCAAAAATTCAGAAAAGTTACATTATACTTGACTTTTGCATTTTAAATTTTAATTCAAGCCATTATCACTGCACAAGTAGAAAGACCCAGCGTATAAAATCAACAGTAGGTTCTTTGATATAACAAGGACGCGTTCGAAATGAATGCTTCCGTTTAGAGCACAATTAACCCATAATACTTGATTTTTTTTATTTTAAACATTAATTCAATCCATTATATAAAATATAATAAAATCAACAGTAGTTTCTGTACAGTGTAATGCAAATTACAATGTATTGTGGACTAAGTTATTGTGGATAAGCAAGTAAAGCTTCGTTCTCCCTGTGCATCGCGGCGGGCCCTCAACTAGAGCAGAGAATTAATCGATTTGATTGAAAAATGGTCGATCTCATTGATTTCCATGTAAAATATGGGAAGGTGAAACATTCGTTTATCCTTATTCAATCCCGGGCAACGTCGGGTATCGTACTAATTTAATTATCGTTGAAACTACTGGAAATGGAGAAAATTGAGGAATTAAAGAATCGCAATTCTCAAAAGTAAATTCACCAGATAAGAACTGGGAAGACTCTTTTCACTCAAAATGCTAAACATTCATTTCCCATGTAAAAAATATTCGTAGACATAACTATTTGTCCTATTAAAATGAAAAAAAAAATGTCGAATAAAACAAAAACTATAAAAATGAATGTTTCTATTAGCTGATTGCAACTACAGCGCAATATATATCAGTTTTGTGTAGTAGACCTCTATACCGCTAGTTTTGTAGCCAGTCTGAGAAATTGTCTTCAGATAGATGGGCAGTCGCATAGCCTTCTTCCAATTGGGTGACTTGACAATATAGGATCAGATGGTCTGTGTCCTGGAGGGAGGGACTTTCTTGCACTTGTGTTTGTTTACTGCAGTCCGGAAGTGTCTTGTTCTACTTCCCACTGCTTTTTACTATTAGTAGCAAAACTTGGGAGACGCAAAGTTGGGTCTTCAATGGTCCCCTCCTTTGGGAGTATTGTTTCTCCAGTCCTCTTTCTATGTCTTAACTGGATCGAATCTTTTTTTTTTTTTTTTTAGTTGTAGAAGGGCTTTCGAGACTTGAGTCTGGAAGTATCTGGACATCTTTTAAAATTTGTTGGATTAGTAAGTCTTTGTGTATTATAGCGGCTTAGACCAGCTCTAGGAGACACAGCAGACAGGCCACCTGTATAAGAGGCTCACTCCACCAGACAATACCCAGCCCTGTACACAGCGTTAAAGAAAAATTGCTGTGTTTTAACTAAGATATAATAACTTATCAAGGCTCAAAAGCCACACGAGGATAAGTACTACATAAGTGTTAGGTGTATATTGGTTTATTGCACAAACTACAAAATGTATATCTACGCGAATAATAAGTTAATGATATATATATATATATATATATATATATATATATATATATATACATGCGTGCTTGTGTGTGTGTGTGTGTGTGTATGTGTATGAAGGTGAAATTGTCTGTGTATCTGTCTGTCTGTGTATATTTTCCTACCGAAGTACTATGTCAATTTTCATTCTACATACTCGCGATTTGACATAAGAGGTATTGAGATTTGGGAAAATCTTTTTATTCAGTTTTCGACCAGAAATTTGACTGTTAAGGGGTCAAAGTTCAACAATTTGACCTTTGAAAACTCTACCAAACTCCTCTGCCAATTTGGGGTCTAAACACATAAAATATTAAATGTAGGTTACTTGGACATGGGTAAAACTTTTTCATTCGATTTGAGACCAAAACAATGAATGTTAAAGGGGTCAAAATTGGAGTCAAAGTTAAAAACCATTGACCTCTGCGGTCTCTACAAAATTGCCCAGCCAATTGCTGGTCTAAACATTTGAAATTTTACATAAAGGGAACTTAGAAATAGGGCAAGCTTTTTAATATGTTTGTGTCGAAAATATGTTGCTGCCAAGGGGTCAAAGTTTAAAAGATTTGACCTTTGCAGTCTCTAGCAAACTATTCAGCCAATTTTGGGTTTAAACATTTGAAATTTTACATAATGGGTATTCAGACATACAGCAAGTATTTTAATCAGTTTTGGGGCGAAAATTTCGCTGTCGAAACGTCAAAGTTAAAAGATTTGACCTATGCAGACTCTACCAAACTCCTCAGCGAATTTTGGGTATAAACACTTGAAATTTTAGATGTGGGCAACTTAGACATAGGTCAAATCTTTTATTTTGATATGAGACTGAAACAATAAATGTTAAGGGGTCAAAATTGGGGTCAAAGTTGTAAAAAAATAGATAGATCCAATTGCACTGATGAGGTGTACATGGTGACACGGTGTCCGTCGATAATTATATTTTATAAATATACACGCTTCCATTTGACTGATGAAAGAAAACAATGTTCCCCTCTTAGCATTTAGGTAAATGATTTCTCGTAAGAACGTCTTTGGATACGTTCAGTTTCCCATATTAAAAAAAAAACATAATACAAACTGGCATGGTCCGTAGAAATTCCACGGAATGAGAAATATATTGAATTAACAAATATGTTTTGTTAGGGCTGATATTTTTCTGGATAGAACAAAAAAAAGTTTTTAGACAGAAAAATTAATAACACGCAGCAAATATATGAGTTTGTTAATATTTTTTATGAAAATGGTGTCCCTTATCTTTTGAATATAGAATTGACCCAAATGAGATAAAATAATGAATAATAATACTCAGAAAGTAATATTGTGCTACAAAGATCAATACAAATAATAAAATTAAATTGTAAGAGAAAATTCTTTAATTCACTCCTTCAGTCCAGTACCTCTTTTTTTCCTCTGTTTCTTTTGAATGTTCCCTTTTTTACGTAACATTTCGCTGAATTCTTTATTCTGTGAGGAACTAGGACACATCAAAATTGCTATGCTAGATTTATCTTTTAAATGTCTAATTTCTCGAATTTGACTTCTTTTTTTAAACAGTTTGACCTTCAAAATTTGTATTTAGACTATTACAAAGCGTAGCATATGGACTAACTAAGGTATGAACAAGCATAACAGCATATCGATAAATCACTGTATATATATATATATATATATATATATACATATATATACATATATATATATTTATATATATATACATATTAATATGTATGTGTATATATATATATATATATATATATATATATATATATATATATATATATATATATATATTGTATGTGTATATATATTAGTGTTGGGACAATTAATCGGAATCGGAAATCGAAAAAATAGGAACATTTGGAGGTATCGAAATCGGTATCAGAATCGGAAAAAATGATTTCTATTTTCCGATGCCAAAACAACTCTTATGATTGTCTTTTTTTTATTTGATTTTGCTTAAAGAAAAATATTCCATTGCTAGTAATAATGATAAAATAATAAATATTTATTGATTTTATAATACCAGTAAAGCAAAAATCTACAGATCATTCTCCAGAAGTGTAATTTACGTTTACGAAAATATCTACTTATGGAACGTGTATTTTTTACGGAAATTTGGGGAAATAACAACTTTATATAGTTAAATATTTAGATATTTATAAATAACCGGAATCGGTAATTGTATCGGAATCGGAAAAAAATATTGCAATCTTCCCATCACTAGTATATATATATATATATATATATATATATATATATATATATATATTCGTGTGTGTTAATATATATAACTTTATTATTATTTGTGAGCAACAGACATCTTATCACTTCTGAATTTTGGCAAAACACACCTCAACCGGGTGGTTGTACATATTTTTTGAAGATGAAGCTTACCTCGAAAAATCCAAGAGCATAATGACATCGATATCATCCTGGTTCTACATATTACGTTGGTAAATAAACAGTTAATACAAAAAAAATATTGAAATTTTGAAATATTGTCATTTTTTATGAGTTCATGAGGCTTGTAATTCTAACCTCCATCTCTTTGAAATTAGCATTTCATCCTCTGTCGGTTGAAGATTACCCCTCTTCTTCCATTATGTATTTATTTCTCTTTTATTTTCTTCTTCTGAATCTCTTTTCTCTCTCTTAATCCATATCTGTCTTTAATTCCCCTTCATTTTCTCTCTCTCTCTCTCTTTTGAATTTCCTATCTCTTTCTTTCTCTCAACAAACAATTCAATTATTTTTCTGGGGAAGGCTCGCTTGATACACACCGTATTACTTACTGCGACATTTCTATGTACGTCAACCTAGAGACCATTGGTGCTAAATGTCCACATTACTTCGTTGAGAAATTACATTTTTTACTATATCACAATAAAAACACATTTTATCATTTCTTCGAAATATAGGCTCTGTTAAGCCTCATCTCTAAAACCTCACCTAAACCTTAGCCTATAAAAAAGATAATTTGGTACTGCAAGGTGCATGCAACAGCGTTACAATATGACAAAGAGGATTTCCTCGAAATTTATTATAGAATACAATCACACACATTAAGCCGCCCCAAAGTCCCAGTTCTCTTCGCACAAAATACTGTTAGAAACTCGCTCAATATATGTTACCGTGACATATGTTGACATATATTCGGTGTTTTTTTAATAGTATTTTGTCTAGCTTATTATTTATAACACCTTTTCCCAAACTTACCATGTTAAAGAGAGTGTCGGGCGCCATTTTGAATTTTCGAATACATCGGTAAAACTGCATGTTTTTCGAGCTGAATAAAAACAAAAAAATGTATCCAGTCTGATAGAAAAGTAGCTTATCTTGCCTTTGATAATATTTATTTGTTATATATTTGTTTTTTGACAACGTTTTCGAATCTATGTGTACAGTAATACAAACCCCTTTTTTTCAAAATAAATAAATAAATGTTTGTAAATGTGACAAATAATCGTTTAGTTACGGCAACGTCAGTAAATAAAAGATGTTATGTGCGGGGTGGGGTGGGGGACTAAGAGAGCGACTATTATTTTTTTCTGCTGGTCGCCATGGAACTCAACGGCCAAGGAGTACCAAAATGTTTTTGTCACATAAATAAATTTCAAGCAATTTTTGCAATAAATAATAGACAGCAACTTCGTTAATTTTACGACTCGCTCCAGCATATTATAAACTTCCCCATGTTAAAACGGCTTTCGGAATGAACACCCCCAACCTCCCCATATTAAGAACGGCTTTCGAGGTTTATGGAAGGGCGTATTTTTTTTTATCATGGGAATGTTAGGGTGTTTATAATACGTTGGGGCATGTCGTAAAAATGAAACAGTTTAGAAAAAGTTAAAACAAACTTTTTTATGTAAACAATGCCGTGAAAAGAAACTAAACAATTAAAACGTAATGTTTCATGAGTGAAAAGCCTTAACATAAATAAAGGAATTTAAAATTAAAAATTGGTAAGTACATAAATGAATTTACATTTTTAAAATATGGGTTTTTTTTGTGCTAATGCAGAGAGTGATCCGCGCTATTTATTTATATCGTATTTCCACGTTTAATTAAAGTTTTATATGTTTTTATTCAATTGTAAGGTTAATGTACAGAATAGGTACAAAACACCCTCCCTTCCCCATGTTAAGAATGGCTTTTTAAATAATAACGTTATTATTTCAGCACGGATCACTCTCTGCATAAGTAAGTTTTTTTTTTTTTACTTATCTTGTAATTCGAGAGTAGTTTAAACGGAAGTTACTAAAAATAAAACCGGGCAAGTCTCGCAGAAACGACTTCGAAAAATATTTATATTTTAATTAATATTTTTATAATTCGCAATGTAAAATTATTTTAAATACATGCAAACATTCATTGACTTTACAGATAAATTTTCTGAAAATTTCAATTAAATTGGTAATGTAGAAATATGGTTATAAAACTTTGAACGAACCAAGAATGACATTTATATATATATATATATATATATATATATATATAGAGAGAGAGAGAGAGAGAGAGAGAGAAAGAGAGAGAGAGTTTACCAGCTGTAGTGTATTCTCATATGTAAATACTTCATATTTAATCAAAAAGTGATCAATATTCTAAAGAATAGAATATTCATAATAATAATAATCAAATAGTATTGTTAAGAATTACAAAATTTCGATCGCTCGTCCACAAAAAGCTTCATGTATCGATATAAGTTTTAATAATAGTATTTTGTTATTATTTTGTCTCTTGGCATTTTGCCTGGAAGCGAAGTCTAGTATCTGTTCTGGTACTACACTTTATATCTTCTGTTCTAGATCAGTAAAGAAGTTCTTCTACTGAGATTTTTTTTGTTATTTCTGTCCAGAGTTCCCCTTTTTGGAGAGCTGAATTTTCCTCACATTGAAAAGCGATCTAAAGTCTAACTCTGCCCTGGTCGAGAAGGAAAGTCAATAAGAACTGTGTGTGTATGTATGTGTACGCTCTTGCGCGTGTGTGGTTACACGCGTGTAGGTTTAATGACATCATTTGTGGTCGATAGCAGGTTTTCCTTCATAATTCGGAATTGCTTTTTGGGGGTGGAGGTTCTTTCCTCTGTGGGTGGTGGTGTGGGTGTGGGTGGGGTATGCGGAAAAGATACATGAAATTCCTTCCATTATCCAATCAAGTCCCAAGCGTCGATTGTTGTATTTCAACTGACCTTTCTCAAATGCACGTGTCCTCTTCTCCACCTCCGGGATGGCCAGTACACGAGATAGAAAAGCAACTGACCAACGCAGTTGCTACGACAAGAGTGGTGATCAAGAAAGAAATTGGTGAAAAGACGGATGGTGAGGGAGGGTCGATGCGGAGCCACCAGATCTAGTTCTCTACGCTAAAGAGGAGCAAGCCACCCACGCCGACAAAAGAATACAAGAATCTACAAAACTAAACGAAGACACGAATGACTCAGAATAAGAAAAAAAAAACGTGGATGGACAGGGATCGGGAGTGGACAACAATTTGGCGAATACTTAGCTTCCCGCAAGTGAAGATCTCTCGTTCTCCTCGTCCCTCTTCTCTCTATATATCTCTCTATCGCTCGTTATCTCTATCTAACTCTCCTTTTTCTATCTCTCTCGCTCACTCTCTCTCTCTCTCTCTCTCTCTCTCTCTCTCTCTCTCTCTCTCTCTCATTCCAACATCTCTGTATCTCTCCTCCCTCAAAATCAATGTGTATCTGTCTAGTCTTTTTTTTCTTTGGATCTCTCTATCAATCTCTCGATTTCCTCTCTCTCTCTCTCTCTCTCTCTCTCTCTCTCTCTCTCTATCTATCTATCTATCTATCTATCTCTCCCTCTCTCTTTCTTTCTTCCTTTCAGTATATATCTGTAAAATTTTCTTTACTTTCTTTTCTTGAACTTTCTTTCACCTCCTTCCTCATCCGATACGCCTCATCTCTCTCTCTCTCACACACACACACTCTCTCTCTCTCTCTTTCTCTCTCTCTCTCTCTTGTTCTCTATTCATCTATTTTCTCTATCTCTATCATTATCGCTTTCTCTGTCTTTCTTTCTCTTTATCTCCTCTCTCTCTCTCCCTCTGTCTATCTCTCTCTTTCTTTGACTCTCTGCTCTTTTTATCACTCTATCTTTTTCTCTTTCTCTCTCTTCATATCTCTCTTCATATCGATTGATATCTTTATAATCTTATTTTATTTTATTTCTCCGCCTTATCTCTTTCCTTTCTTTCTTTTGTTCTTTCTCATTCTCTTTTCTCTCTCTCTCTCTCTCTCTCTCACACACACACACACACACACACTCTCTCTCTCTCTCTCTCTCTCTCTCTTTTTCTCTCTCTCTCTCTCTCTCTTTCTCTTTTTCTTTCTCCCTTTTATTCCCATACTTTTCTACACCTCCACCTCTCTCTACGTATTTTTGTATGATCTTTTTTCGTTGGGTCTCTCTACTTCTCCCCCACCTTTCTCTCTCTCTCTCTCTCTCTCTTTCTCTCTCTCTCTCTCTCTCTTTCTTGTCTTTCTCCTTTCTCATCGAACATCAGCTTGATCGATTCCTAATTCCCAATCTCAACAACATCTTTGCTTTTACTTCCCAATCAACGGCCCACGGAGAATTCTGACTTTTTTTTCTAATGCTAATTACCTCTGTCTTGGACATTCATTCCAACGAGGAGAGGTGGGGGGCTGTTTCCCCTTTTTCTTTTCTATTTCTGCCTAATATCCGGAAATGCATGACGAAATTAACCAAATTTTTACTTTTTTTATCTCTTTAATCGCCCTTTCCCCATGAGTATCACGACGTGAAAAACAAAATTGTACAACCCCAGTATAACAATAAACAACTAGCAAGCCCTGCTGGAAATTTCATAGTTCTATTCTGCATCTATTGTATCTATTACTGACTTTCTTAAAAGAACATATTTTCACTCTACTGACGTTTAGCTCGAACGCAGACCCCACATTATTATTATACCAGATTTTTTTAACTAAACATACTTATCTAATTACTCTTATTAATTTAGTATTTTAATGTTTTAATTCTAATTTCACTTTTAATACAACAGCAGCATCAGATGATATTTAAACATGTAAAATTTTCAATGCATTTTAGGCGATCCCATCGTTCAGAAAAGAAAAGGTCAAGGGTGATAATGCATATAGGAACAGTATTATAAAAACGATAAGAGATCTATGTTTTTTTTTGTTTTTGTTTTTTACATGGGGGTCACCACTTAACAAGGCCAACTCAGAGATGAGGGTTATTGCGTGTACAGTAAACAATGAGATAGTATTGTAGTAATCATTAATATTGGAGATTTGATAGAGTGTCTTACTTAAGGGGGCGATACTATAGAGGACACATCCTTTTTAAACATGGAATGCAGAGGTAGGTCAGATATGAATGTACGGAAGCTATCCCAGTCAGCCATAGAGTATCGATATACAGTACGGTGGAGATGTACGTCTGAAGACTTATTACATCTATGTGAGTGAAACTCGTCAGTTCAAAAGAAATATCCAAAAACAATTCATTCAAATCTTATGTTGAGGAATTTTTGTAGACGAGAATTGATAATCTGTATATTTTTGCAATTTTTAATTTTATTTTTTATTTATTTATTTATTTATTATTTGGATTACTGTTCTCATTTGGGATGTATTCTTACAACATTTCGGTCGCCATGTTCTCTCCATATTCACGAATCCGTGGCGCGATGGATAAAGTGCTAAGTTAGAATCAGAAGATAATGGAAGTTGTTCTGAATCTCTAAGTGCATTCCTATGGGCACTTTGCAGGTAGAAGCTCTTAAAACTTTAAATATATCATATTTTAACGAAATTTAAATCGTGTATATAACATTGTCTGGAGAAGACAATAAAAGTGATCTCGAATCACTACATACTCCTAAATGCGTTAAACCTCTAGCAGTCCCCCGTCTAAGGAAGGTATTGAGGAAAAATCATTGAAACGCCAAATACATATACCTGATTTAATAAAAAAATTTAAACTGTGTGTGTAAGGTACTAATTCAGAAGTTTTCATTAAATCCTGAGAAACGCCAGGTTTTATGTCATGTTGGCAAGTGTTTTTTTTTTGTTTCGAGTTCTTAATATCTTCTAATATTTAGTCATGCTATTAATGAATTGAATTGTTTCTTTTGGAGATAAACTAGAAGCTATGACCCGTTGAACCACCCATTGAGATCCAGATAATTTTTTTAATAAGGAAAGTGTGAGTTCGCAAAGCCAGTTAAATTTTTTTAAATAATTTTTTCTGTTCACCTTCTATCTCCTTTACTCTTCTCTCTCTCTCTCTTTCTCTCTCTCTCTCTCTCTCTCTCTCTCTATCTCTCTATCTATCTATCTATTTATCTATCTATCTGTCTGTCTATCTATCTCTCGTTTATTCTCCAGCTACGTGTAAAATAGAATTACTACATATGATTATAGTTTTTCCTGTTCATTCATTAATCTTGTATAAAGTGATTCTGTTGTTGGCATTGGTCTCCCCAATGAGCCACATACTTTTTTTTTCTTATTTTTTTACTATTTCAATCTTTCTTTTCTTTATTACCTGCGACCATTTATAAAGAAAGATAGAGATAGAGAGAGAGAGTGAGAGAGAGAGAAAAAAAGAAAGAAAGAAAGAAAGAAAAAGAGATTGAGATTGAACCTGTAATCCTTTGATTTTCCTTGTCACAGACTAAATCAATGTCAATTTATAAGGAGTATGGCTAGAGATTACCCAACTCTTGCTTTACCATAAATTCTCTGCGCAACCACACTAAAATAGGATATTCATTGTCTCTTACACACACACACATACACACACACACATATATATATATATGTATATTTTGGCAGCAAGTCGTTGATTAAATACGATAGGGTTTTATTTATTTATTTTTATGTTGAGTTTCTCGATCTGCCGAGCATTTTTTCTCGTTTTAGTTCGTAAATTATGTATTAGTATACCTAGTGACTTTTTGTCAGCCATTTTCCTCTAGCGCTTTCGATTATTGATCGTCCTCGTTGAATGGCGCTGTTTTTTTGATTGGTGATGTGTGAGACGTCTGGAGAGGATTTTTGTGGTATAGTAAATATATATACTATATGAATTCGTAGTTTTTTTGCCGTTTTGGAGTACATAAAGAACTCTCTCTCTCTCTCTCTCTCTCTCTCTCTCAAGCGCGCACGCACAGAGACAAAGTAAATTGATGAGCTGTGATACAACGAAACAGTACTGTATGTGAATGACTATAACGCTTCCTATCTTGGGTTGAGCATATTGGGAAGTGATATACATACTGCTAATAGCGTATATATATATATATATATATATATATATATATATATATATAGTCATCCACATACAGTACTGTTTTGCTGTTTCACAGCTCATCAGTGCGGCTAGACAGGCAACTACCTCAAGCTAGGATTGAAACCCGACCGTTTATACGGCAGTCAAGGCTTCTAACCATTACGCTATTGGCGGCTGCTTGAACGAGTAGTGAGTTTAACGATGTTTTGATATCGTCTGAAATACCTCCGCTCGATTTGTTTACACAAAGAGCGTCGCTTATATGCTAATGGTAATTCGTTTTTCACTTCTCAATATGCTCAACTCAAGGTGAGGAGCACTATAGTCATCCACATACAGTACTGTTTCGCTGTTTCACAGCTCATCAGTGCGGCTAGACAGGCAACTACCTCAAGCCAGGATTGAAACCCGACCGTTTATACGGCAGTCAAGGCTTCTAACCATTACGCTATTGGCGGCTGCTTGAACGAGTAGTGAGTTTAACGATGTTTTGATATCGTCCGAAATACCTCCGCTCGATTTGTTTACACAAAGAGCGTCGCTTATATGCTAATGGTAATTCGTTTTTCACTTCTCAATATGCTCAACTCAAGGTGAGGAGCACTATAGTCATCCACATACAGTACTGTTTCGCTGTTTCACAGCTCATCAGTGCGGCTGATATATATATATATATATATATATATATATATATATATATATACTGCTAACTTTAAGACCACTTAAAAATCTTTTTAAAAAAAACTTTTTTTAAGGATAGATTTTAAACTCTTCTGACTTAAGGTTACCAATGCTACACTCTAGAAGGTACTGGAAACAAAAAACTACATTCCAAAGATTTATTTTAAAAATTTACATTTTTATTAAATTAGTCTTTTTATACATGATCAAAATGATAAGAACAGAGACAAAAATTCTATTAAATTGTACAAAAAGTATATGAGAAGTGTATGAAAACATTCAACAATCGAACTTAATAATGAGTTCTACCTCCACTGCTTTTGATGACTTCAAAAAATTATGTGGGGCATGCTAGAAATAAGAGTTTCCATTAAAGTGCGGGGAATCCTTCTCCAGTTTCTGAAGATGGCTTCACGAAGTTTATTTTTGCTGAAATATTGTTTGCCATTTCGATAAACCTCTCTTGTCATCCATCCCTAAATATTTTCAATTGGGTTCAAGTCCGGTGAGCATGCAAGATGTCTCAAGAGATGGACTCCATTTTCTTGTAGAAAGCTCAAGGTCCGTTTGCAGCATCATCCTGTTGGAATAACCATCCATCCCCACACAAACGATGACCCTCCATCATCACAGATGCTTTCTGTAGCATTCTAACATAACCAGCTGCACCAATTGGAGTTCAATCGTCCCTCTGTAAGAAAATACCATTACGGACCCTCCACCACTATGATGTCTGGAAAAAAATTTCAAGGAGTGTGTTTTTGTCATGCCAATATCGCTGGAAGCCATCAGGACCATCTAAATTGAATTTTTTCTCATCAGAAAACAGGACTTTCTTCCACTTCTCAACGTCCCAGGTTTGGTATTCACGACCAAATCTTAAGCGGTCCACTTTGAGTTCTACCTCCACTGCTTTTGATGAATTGTTATTTAACCGAGGAATTTGTTTACGCTTTTTATTTACCATGGATTTTTGTTGTACGTGTCGTGTGATGGTTATTGGACTGCAATAAACCTCTGTAACCACCTTAATTTGACTAGAAGAAAGTCCTCTGTCATTCATAACAACCTGTCTGATTCTCCTACTCAATGTAAGATAAATTGGGTGAGGGGCTACCAAAGGATTTGGCTTTTCCATAATTCTCAGTGTTCTTTAGAAAGTTGCAAATAACAGTTTGACTACGATTTATCTTAGCTGCTATCGCTCGCTGTGACAAACCTTGCTTATGGAATCCTAGAATTGGAGAGCGCTCAACTTTGGTTGGTTTTCTTGTTTTGTGCATGGTAACACCTTTACACAGTGATGGCTAATCTCTAACTGAACTAAAAACATTAGAATTACCATAAATCTAACAATTTATACCCTTGGTCTTATAATTTCGATCATATGTAAAAAGCCTAATTTAATAAAAATGCAAATTTTTAAATAAATATTTTGGAATGTACCTTTCTGTTTCCATAACCTTTTAAATTGTATTAGTAACCTTAAGTCGGAAGGGTTTAAAATCTATCCTTAAAGAAAGGTTTATTTTAAAGATTTTTAAGTGGTCTTAAATTTTTGATCAGCAGTGTATATACAGTGGTGCAAAAAAGAAAATCCGCACTTGTCATTTTTTTCAAAGACTGCAAATTTAAGCTACATTGCCTGTAACTGTTTAAACAACCTACACATCATTTGATTCGTCTTTTATTCCTCTATATTTTCCTTGTTCACATTTGACTTTCAATTGAAGTATCCTAGTGTTCACGTCAATTTAAAAACTTAAGTTCAAATCGAGAAGGGAAAAAGAAATTCTGCACAATGGAAAATTGTTATTTAAATGTAACTTTGTTAGAGTAAGAAATAGTGCAGTGTATGCTTAAGATATGTCCATTCGATCTGCTGTTTCAGACTAAAGTGTGACCGACATACCGACCGACGAACAGAGGAACTCAGAGATCTGTGGACGCATAAAAAATCATCCACCATTTTTTGCTTTCGATTGCATTTTGTTGTTGCGTCTGTTTAATAACTGTCATATTATGTAACAAAATCTGCCCTGCAAACACAGATCTATTAACATAATGAAATAACGGTTAGTGTTCATTGAAAAGCTATTCAAGAATGCAATGCTCACAATGATTTATTAGTGTAACCCGGAAGTCAGTGTCATAATTTAAAATCCGTTTTTTTTTCTGAACTCTAATGTGTCTTATGGTCGACCCTAATAGAATTCCCATTGTTGAGCGTTAGTTGCATATATCTTCCTGTCGTGACTAGAAAGTGTGAACGTTTTATCCATGTAGCTTGAACCACGTGTTATGTATTAATGCTCTCATTCTTTTGGTAATTATCTTGGTAGATTTCGTCTTCAGAATCTTTAAGGAAGTATACACAAGCAATAGCGAAACAGTCTGAGATGCAAATAACGCCACACTGCATGTCTACGAGATCAGTTCAGGGGAGGGGTAGCCAAGTATGAAATAGGGGTCAAAAGGAAATCTCCTTTAGGCTGTAACAGTTGAATGACATATCTATTTTGTTCTTGCAAACGTGTTATATTGAGTTGTGGTTAGGCTTGACACATGTGTGGTAAGTAATATATGGACTTATAGAGCTATGTAGGTGTCAGGCGACTCAGTTGATCCGAACAATTCCTGATTGGATTTCGTTACGACAGATTGTACTGTTGTTGTCCTTTGCAAGAAGCCGTCAGGCGAGGTAGATTCCAGGATACCAGATTCTGTTTTTAACAAACGCAAGCCTACTAAACAACTCTTTTTGTGTTTAATTTGCATAACATTGATTTATATATATATATATATATATATATATATATATATATATATATATATATTACAAGGACTTATCAAGGCCCGGAAGCCACTCAGGGATAAGGGTTATTGTAAGTACAGTACGTATTTATATCATATTTTAGTGCATTGCGTTGTTAAATATATATATATAATTTTCTAGTTTGCATTTTTCGAATGCTTGCTAAAATTATATATACACCTGACAATTCTTTTGTCATTATTCTCAAAATCAACAGAGAGACGAATTTATTAACATATACAGTTAAGCTTTTTGCCCACTGACAAAGAGAGAGGCGTTAGTTGTAGGGGTTGGTTGGTGTGTGGTACGACGATGGAGAGATGTCAATCACAGACCGCTGTCATTCTGTTCTCTTCTCTCTCATTATTTCTCTCTCTTTCCTTCTCTCTTGTTGTTGTTATCGTTCTTTTATATATATATATATATATCAAGCAACATTCATGGGATTGTAAATATTGATATTAGATTATTTTATTTCATTTTGCATTGCACAATTCATAACCTCCCGATCTGGAACATAACCATTTCTTTGTTTTCGTGATAATTACAATTCCGGTCATTTTTGTGAGACAAGAATGTAGATCAAATCCATCTGGAATTTACGTGGGCGCACGTCTCTGCTTTCCTCGGCATCGCCATGTCTCAATATCCAATTGGTGGGGATGGTGTTTTCATTAAATACAGTGACCCTTTTTTATACAATATTCAATTCCAGTTAAATACTTTCTAGATACGGCTAAAGCGACCCAGTGACATGTTACATCAGACCAACCATCTTATCACGAAAAGATTATTGAAATAACCGTGATTGTCCGAATGATGTTGAGATTTTAATAATCGACAGAAAATCTTATTCTTACATGAATGAAAATTGGAATCATACTCGATTATAAACACTGAAACTTGATTCAGAAGCACGGTATTAAAATCAAGAACCATGCTCGTAAATGAACACTTAACGTTGAATTGGAAGCCACTGCTTTAGGAGAAAGAAACAACAGTGTAAATTAATTTAACACGTTTACTTGTGCATGTAATAAAGAATGATATGAAATAAAACAAATGGTAATTGAATAGATTGAATGAGGTTTAGATCTGATGACATTACTGCTTTCTTTACGTTTATCTCAAACATAATTAAACTGCAAGGGAAAAAAAATCCTTCAACATGCGTAAACTTAATGAATATTTATTACTAATGGAGATTTAGTTTATGCCTGCCGAAACTATACTATATCTTGTATTAAAATGACGATTTGGTCTATGCTATACTATTACTACCTTTACATACTTAGTTGAGTTTGCTATATAATTTCAAATTAATTCACTATTGTCCAGTGCTCAGTTCAGGTGTGAACATACGCTGAACTGCACTTTTAGAGATGTATACGAGTAGCAGGTGATAGTTACTTGAGCAAATGAAGAAGGGAGCGGCACAGAGAACTGAAAATATGCCGGGTTGGAGCCTTGCTGCCCAAGAGATGTTTTACTCATCTATATAAATAAAACAGCAGATGTGTGCATGTGCGTGTCTTTGTGAAAATATTTAACCGATGAACTCCTAAACTAGTGGTCACATTACATTGTAATTAACAGAAACTAGTAATCACGCAATAAAGATGGTTTATAACGAATAAAATCTTTGTTTGCAAGGATGAATAATGCGTAAAGAAATATGTCGGCAAGTTGAAATGTAAATTGTTCATTTCAACTTGCCGACATATACCTATCACTTTTGCGCGTGCGCAAATTCATTAATAGCTTAAATTGTTTTCATTTCTTATCTATCTGCTGATAGCTTAAACGGTACAGAACGCGGCTGGAGCAGTAAATATTTTTGTTTCGATTCTAGCTGATGGCACCGGTGTCATTTTTGCACTTTTGAAATCAGCATTATATATTTGGTACAAAATTGGATCTGTGATAATAAATATGAAATTTGGATGAATTAAAATATATTTAAGCGTATTTTCCGACTGGGTAAGGCCGGGTGTCCCCATAGTTTGAAATAAAATAAGCACTTTATTTAATGAGGAATCAACCAACTTCTTTGAGAATCATTGGCCAAGATTATCTGAATATAAATCTATTTAAATGGAGACTATCTAACCGTTATTTTCGGTGGGTATCTCGAATAGGCAATTAATGGGTGGTCGAATGGTGACCACTAACAAAGGTTAGTGTTACATGATAAGGGCTGTCCCCTGTTCATGTAAGTATAAAAATAGAGAGATTAGTTAAAATGGAAATAAGAGAAAGCAGAAATCGAACCCTGGACATAAGTTTTAAAGAACAATAGGTTTAAATGGAATGTCCAGTAAATTGTTAATTCGGATGAAATAAATAATAAATAAACTATTCAATTGTTAAAAGAATGTGGATAATAAAATATGAGTTAAATAAATTAGATATGTAGGTTAAATTCCTTTGTGGAAACAACACAAGGAAAATAGGTTATTGGGAAATCAATGTCGAAAACGTGCAAAGTCGCGCATGTTGAAACACGTGAACTTTGCTCACGTGGCCGGGATGCATGGATTCTCAATATAGGAAGTGTGAGTTAGTTGGTCACGGAGACAGGCAGAGACAGTCAGAGAGACAGTCAGGAGAGACAGTCAGGGGAGACGGTCAGTGAGAAAACTCAGAGACAGGCAGACGTCTGAAGCGAGACGTCACTTCAGAAATTAAAATGTGAAACTTTGAATTCTTGGTGATGGAACGACCGGTCGTGAGGAAATAAATTTATCATGTGTTTTGTGATAAAGCTCATCTTTGTGTTTGTGATTTCTACAAAAAGGTAAATTGTATTGTTATTATATGTCTGTGTTATAAAATGTCATTACAACAACATCTCTCTCTCTAAGATACAACATCATATGTAATAAGACAAGAACTCTCACTAAGACACATATCATTACTAATAAGAACTCACGTAACATACGCGCACAAGTGGTATAGTCTAATAATAATAATAACTATATAAAAAATCACAATTTGGTGCCGTAAATGACTAGACCACCCAGCAAGGGTGGGTTTAAAGAAAAAAGAAACCGAACCTGGGGTCGATACCACGAAAAAAAAGAAAAAAAGAAACACAACGTTTTAAAGGGGTCCAACATAATTTTAAAAAATAAATAAATAATACCACGGAAAAAAAATCACACGATCACAGAATTCGAAAAAAAAGAAAAAAAGAAACACAACGTTTTAAAGGGGTCCAACATAATTTTAAAAAATAAATAAATAATACCACGGAAAAAGAAAAAAATCACACGATCACAGAATTCGAAAAAGAAAAAGAAACACAACGTTTTAAAAGGGTCCAACATAATTAAAAAATAATAATAATAAATAAATAATACCACGGAAAAAGAAAAAAAATTACACGATCACAGAAATGCGAAGAAAAAAAAATGAAAAAAAAAAATTTGAACATACACGCACACAGAGAACAAAAGATACAAGAAATATTAAAAAGAAAAAGAAGAAAAGGCCGATATGCCGTAAAAAGAAATTCGTAGTAATGAAAAAAAATAGTAAACAAGTCACCAAACGTAATTCATTGATAAATGAATTGGCCTGTTAAAACAAACACACACACACATACACGCGAATGCAGAGATTGTGTAATCTATTATTGTTTTGAAATTTGTAGAAGTGCCATTAGAAAATGTGTGTCAATATGAAATTGTTTGGACGAATTGTTGAATTTAATCTGTCAAAACAGGAATTTTTCAAAGGTCGCATGTACTTTCTGAGACAGGTGTAAATTGTTGGAAATGCATTTTGAGTTCATAGTGAACTTTTCGGCTTTTTTGTGTTCATTTATTTTGTTTTTGAAAAAAAAAAGAGGGACAATTGTTTTGGACAGACTGTTGAATTGTTGTTTGTTACAGATTATTTTTTTTTGTTGTTAAAAAAAAAAGTTATAACTGTTGCAAAATGTTTAAATGTATTAAGGTATTTTTTTTTTGAAAATGTTTTTATGATGTTGAACAAATATTGTAAATTGTCTTATGTATGTAATGTTATGATTTTCACAGCAAGAATTCAAAGTTATCCGTAAATATACATTAGATTAAAATGATCTAGTAGAAAATAAGTTAAGACGTATGGTTGGCTTACAGATTCAGTTAGAATTTTAGAAGGGGGACAAGAATTAAAATTACGTAAACGGGTATTTGGAGAGTTTTTAGATGTGATATGCCGTAAGAAAGGTGTTTTGTTTTAGCATTTGGTTTTGTTTTTTGTTTTTTAGAGATCCTAAAAAATTTTCTCCAAGAAAAGTGACTTGGTAGGGATTGATAAGCACAAGAAGTGCCCCTATACGAAAAATTTGGGAACCTGGTTAATTAAGTGCTTAAAATAAGCTGGTTGCACGTAAACGACTCCAAGTAAAGTAGTAAATAAGTCTTGGCTTAGTTAATAAACAGGCGTTGGAAAGAATACGAAAATTCTTAAGGGGACCAGTAAACCGATGAGAGATAGTCCCGAGGCAATCACATATAGCTTAATGAAGTAAGAGACAAGCAAAAATATGCCGTAGATTACGTAAGAAAGATATAACCTTGTATTTTTTTAGAGACGCATGAATGTGGGATATATCTACTGGATCTTGGAAGCCCTGGTGAGAGAAAAGAAAAATCACAAAAAAAAAATCGGGCAATTAGATAGAATTTAGGCGCAATTAAGGTGTTGGGCGCGGAACGTGTTAGTTAGTTAGGGGTGATATTTCTAAATCCTCGTCGAAGTTTCAAAAATCCAAGCAAGGAAATCCGAGTGAATCCGTATGAGAGAAAAAAAGGTATATCTTAAACTTCTGAAGCCAACCACAAAGATTTAAGTATATGAGCTTTGGTATGTCCCGTATGAGATAGTTATAGAATAAAAAAAAAACAAAGCCATACTTGATAAGACTAACCATGCGGAAAGAGAGATCAGAACACTTTTGAGACGAAGGAAGTCGTCCATTTCGAGAAAGGTGAAAACTTCTAGTCTGCGGCATATGGGTGGCTGGAAAATAGCTGATGTGTATCATAGGTAAATATCCTACACCCAAAAAGTAAATGCCACAAAGATCAGAAAGGTCCTGATCTTATAAAAAAATAAATAATTGTGAAGTCGGCTGTGAAGGGCTGACTGAAAGAGATTTTTTTTTTGTTTGTTTTTTTAGCCTGATCTTTCTAGCCGTGTGGTTGTGTAGATGTAGATGTAAAAATTAAAAAAAAATGTACTAAAGTTAAAAATGCATACATTTTTTTTGTGAAATATGGAAGGGAGGGATGTTACATGATAAGGGCTGTCCCCTGTTCATGTAAGTATAAAAATAGAGAGATTAGTTAAAATGGAAATAAGAGAAAGCAGAAATCGAACCCTGGACATAAGTTTTAAAGAACAATAGGTTTAAATGGAATGTCCAGTAAATTGTTAATTCGGATGAAATAAATAATAAATAAACTATTCAATTGTTAAAAGAATGTGGATAATAAAATATGAGTTAAATAAATTAGATATGTAGGTTAAATTCCTTTGTGGAAACAACACAAGGAAAATAGGTTATTGGGAAATCAATGTCGAAAACGTGCAAAGTCGCGCATGTTGAAACACGTGAACTTTGCTCACGTGGCCGGGATGCATGGATTCTCAATATAGGAAGTGTGAGTTAGTTGGTCACGGAGACAGGCAGAGACAGTCAGAGAGACAGTCAGGAGAGACAGTCAGGGGAGACGGTCAGTGAGAAAACTCAGAGACAGGCAGACGTCTGAAGCGAGACGTCACTTCAGAAATTAAAATGTGAAACTTTGAATTCTTGGTGATGGAACGACCGGTCGTGAGGAAATAAATTTATCATGTGTTTTGTGATAAAGCTCATCTTTGTGTTTGTGATTTCTACAAAAAGGTAAATTGTATTGTTATTATATGTCTGTGTTATAAAATGTCATTACAACAACATCTCTCTCTCTCTAAGATACAACATCATATGTAATAAGACAAGAACTCTCACTAAGACACATATCATTACTAATAAGAACTCACGTAACATACGCGCACAAGTGGTATAGTCTAATAATAATAATAACTATATAACATTAGAATCTGGTCAGAGGTGAAATGATTTGAGAAGATAAAAAGAGAGAAGCAGTCAGAACCGGTCTTTCAGAGCTAAAGTAATGAGTTAGAGTTGGGCGCTCAAGGAAGCAGTTAAATTTTCTGGTGGCTCACAATCAGTTGGTTCGATGTGCTTCTCAATGCAAGGTTATCTCTTGGGGCTCTTAGCCAAAAGGATTGTGGTAATGCGATTTATATTTCCTTTTGTTCAGACAAAACTCTCACTTTGCAAGATGGCTACTCGACTTGGAAAAACGAATGCTACTTTACCTTCTAAGGAGAAACAAACCTTTGTTTAATTGTTTTCAAACTGGAATTGTGGATTGTTTTTGAAGGGAGAATTCGTTCGTTGGAGGGTTGATTGAATTCAATGACAACAAGTGGAGCGATCAAATCCTGTGCAGTAAATGCATAAATGCATATTTATGCAGGGTGGTGGTGTAGTATCTGTTCTGTTGTCATGATACCATCCTCCCAGGCATTATCTCCTCCTTTTTAGAGAAAGGAGAAGTGTAGTATTTGCTCTGTTGTAGTCCATCTTTTCAATCATTACGTCCTTTGGAGTGGTGGCAGTATAGTATATTTTCTTTCGCCATGGTACCATGCTTCCAGGCATTAACTCCTCCTATCTGTTCTGTAATAATTATAGGCTTTAGTTACGGCTTTTGTCGAGGGTAGTGTAGTATCTATTCTGTGGTCATGATACAATCGTTCCAGGAATTATTTTCTCCTTTTTTTCAGGAAGTGAAGTAGTGTAGCATCTGTTCTGTTGTCGTTTTACCTATCTCCCATGCATTACTTCCTCCTTTGAATGACATTGCTTCGTTATGATACAATCTTCCCAAGCATTACTTTTTCCTTAGGAGAAGTGTAGTATCTGTTATTTTATCATGGTGCAATACACCCAGGATTTACCTCCTCCTGGTAGTGTAGTATATGTTCGTTCGTCAGTATACTAGCAATCATATTCGAATAAAATAATACTTTCCTTATTGTTATGATAATTGATTGAAGAAAATTATAATGATAGAGCGTATATAACGGACTGAGACTGGATCTACACTTCAACATACTCTGTTACCAGCATAGTTGAGAATTTTATGATTATTTGATGCCATTCCTTTTTTAAGAGGTTTATGATTGGCATTTCGGACTATAGGATCGTCCATTCTGGTTTTAAATCAGATATTATTTATTTTGATCTTTGACGTCCTATTGTTTGGAAAAAATATTAACCTGTAATTTCCAGCCAAATTTGGATGAAATATCAACTCGTATTAAATTGATCGTATATAATAAGTCGTCGTTTACAATAAGCATTTGCTACAAATATATTCGTGAAATCAATTATGTTTCTGAGTTTCTGAGGTGCGGATTGATTATTTGTATAATTTCGATTCTTCGGACTACTGTTCTCTTGAGTATTATTTGCACAATGTTTTGGTTGATGTAACCGAATAAAGGGTTACGTTCGAAATTCTGAGCAGATTCACGAGTTTAATAGAAAAATTCTCGAGTTCGATAGAAAGATTCCTGAGTTCGACAGAAACGGTGTGCAAATAATATTCAAGATGAGAACATTGTCCCAAGAACCCAATCCAAATAATATGAAATCAATTAATTTGTTAGGGGAGAGGGATAAATTTAGAAAAATGGGTTAAGAAATGTCTAATAGTGGAGTATCTGTTCTGTTGTCATGATATCATCATCCCAGGCATTACCTCCTCCTTTTTAGAGAAGGGGAAGTGTAGTATCTGTTCTGTTGTCATGTAACTATCCTCCCAGTCATCACACCCTTTGGAGTGGTGGCAGTGTAGTATATTTTCTTTCGTCATGATACCATGCTTCCAGGCATTAACTCCTCCTATCTTCAGGTGTAGTACAGTATGTCTTCTGTAATGATTATACCATCTTTCTAGCTATTAGCTACGACTTTTGTCGGACATAGTGTAGTATCTGTTTTCTTAATATCTATCTTCTGAAACTCCTTTGCCTCACTCTAAAGACAGTTAATTAGATGTTTTAATAACTCCTTCACCCCTCTCTCTCTCTCTCTCTCTCTCTCTCTCTCTCTCTCTCTCATTAATAACTGGGTAAATAGAATTAAGCATATACAAGATATGACAAACGCTATGAAACTTTTATATACGACCACTTTGGCTGGTTTTAATTTACATATAAGCTTATCATTAAATCATTTTGTTATTATATATCTGAGTGCCAGGCTACACTTCATTTAGTGAAGTCAGATTTTGCAGGATTTGACAAATCCGAAGCCATCATCACTACCAGGTACTACTACACCGTTGACTCGGTGTAATAGTAGCTGCCAGCGTCACATCTTTAGTTTAAATAGAACCAGTATTGGATATGACATTAAACTGCATCTGCTGCTAACGAAAAAAAAAAAATTTTCTTTCGCAATATGTCCAGCAGCTGACAGAATGCCTATCGTCAGTTTCCTTTCAGGCGTTTCCCATTTGTGGACGACACTACTGCGGAACTGCTTACCTGCTGATTACAACTTGATCATGTTAATATCCAATGTAAACAAATCACTATTCGTACTCCCATAGTGTTCCAACAACTTTCGACTGGCATTCAGTCCTGTCTACTTAACTTTTATTCTCAAGTGGTTCTAAGCCTTCATAACAGTTGACTTTGAAAGTAAAAACATACCCATACATTTATATACATAAATAACTTGAAGCATAAAAATTACAAAAAGTATTGGATTCACCATGAAATGACGCAAAAAAGAGTGATATGCCGTAAAACAGATAATTCAAACCTCTTTATAACTCATTTACAATAAGTACTAGCATGCCATCTGGCGTTGCCCGATCGTAAAATACGTTTAAATATAACATTTTAATTTATGCAGATTTCGTATTTATTATTATTGTGCAATTTTTATATTGATTATTATATTGTACCCAATATATTTAGTAATGATTTCAATTTTTTTTTTTTTAAATAACATCTGCGCCATCAGCTGGAATTGAAACCAAAACATTTAGAACTCCAGTCGTAGTCGTTATTTAGCGCTTCAGCTTTTGTCGTTACCGTCTGAGCTGTCGCCAGACGAATCAAAGAGGCTCATAGTAAGCGACTTCAAGGTAAAAATGTATATGTACGCATGTTCAAAAGTCAGTTGATTTACACTTGCTAAAGTCAACTTCTTTTTTTTTTATTTTTATCCTTTAGGATAGAAAACAAATCGAACGTGTTTCCAAGGTCTAGATATTGTATATATTAAGTTCCAAGTCTGTAGACCAAATATTCAGAGAGGAATTTGGAAGAGACTTTCGTCGCATACACAGAGACAAAGTCACTAATATATATATATATATATATATATATATATATATATATATATATATATATAGAGAGAGAGAGAGAGAGAGAGAGAGAGAGAGAGGAAGGGAGGGTGAGAGAGAGAGACAGACAGAGACACAAACAGAGAGAGAGAAATGTTTGTGTTTTCATCATAAATTCTACGCCATTATACACGATGTAGAAACGATGCATAAAATTAATTAAGCGTAATAGTTAAAGTTAACTGAAACCAATTATCTAATAAGAAACAATAAAAAATGAATAATTAATTAATTAATGCTCGTTTTTCAAAAGAATGTGCAAATTAGTTAACTTTCATGAAGTTGCTCGCGTATCTATGATTGTGTATATTAAGAAGTCTATCCATACAAGATAATATTTTTTATTGAAAATTAAAGACAATATAAAATAAAATGTTCATAAAGAATAAGAGATCAAAGAGTCGGAAAAAGCACTTCGGAGGGAAATACGTGTTTTTCTGTAAGTGTAACATAATGGATGACTCTATGTTGGATAGCGAGTACATTAGCTAGTATTGTTCTTGACAAGAGTCGAACAAAGTACAGTTCGAAGTGGCACGAAGTTTGGTAAATAGATGAGCTCTCACAAAGCATAATCAAAAAGAAATGTGCAGTTAAAGAGGTCAGAATAGAGTAAAATAAAGGGACACCACCCACATGACGCGTGACGTCACAGATATCGAGATGATAAAGAAACTAGAGTTTCAAATCAGTCTATCATTGGGAGTTATGCAGAACAGATCGCCAATCATATAAAGGGTAAGTTTGATAATCACCAAGAACGAAATGCCCCTAACATATCTGTTCGCTGTGTCCACCTATTTAAAAAGATAATTAATAAATTAGTTAAGAGAATATTAGTCCTAATAACGTTAACTATTTTTCTACAAAATTAAATAATAAACACTATCGGTCGTCTTTAGTCTTCCTTTCTATACCCATATATAAAAGGAATAAAATGAATGAAAACGTTACATGACGAAAAAGTAAGTACACGTGTATTTTTTCGACTGTTGAGTTGAACCTATATTTGTGATAGGTATTATTTCTGGATTTCCCTTCTTCTGGGTGAGTAGCTCCATGAAGACTTGAAAGTCCAGTTTACTCTACTAGTTAATCGATGCATGGGATAAGCTGAAACATATTCATACTTTTCCCAAATCCAATACCTCCGACAGAACTCAGTGTCATCGCCACATCGCTATAATTTTCGCATTAAAATAATTCCAAAAACAGGTTGAAATACCGTAAAACAGAGAACGCAAAACGAAAACAAAGAAATGATGAAAAGAAACCCAGGAAAAAGAATTTGAAAAAGAAAAGTGTAAGCGCTGAAATAAATGAGAAGAAGATGAGAAATTAAGGACTGTCGTTTTGTTAATGAAAACCATGCGAGGCATTCGTTTAAGAGCATTGTCTGCGTGCCCCGCTACCCTGGGTTGCTTTTGAAAGCATTTACGAACGTCTTCTGCCCGGAAGAGAAGGGAGGGACGGTTCGGTTCCGCCTTCCGAGAAAAATAGAAAGCATTTTGTTGTTTGATCAAAGAAAAAAAAATCTTGAATTTCAAGATAGACCAGAAGGGTTATCCAGTGTTACCCGGATGACGAAAATAAGATCTAAATATAATAGTAAAAGAAGGTGTTCTTTAATTTTCTATACTAGCGAGGGCACCAGGCGTTGCCAGAGAATCAGATGTCCTCCTTCTTATAGACATGAGAATCCCCCTTTTCTGGGACACTGCAGAAGCATCCTGGATCCATCGGATAACACTTAATCACCCGAGAACGAGAATAGGCAATCAAAAGTTGCTATGATCAGCAGAGACTACACAAATGGTCCAACCATCTGTAAACGGAAAGGGAAGAGCCATACGATGGAAACAAGAAAAGTTGACGAACCAGATTCATATATTGATTTTTAGGATAAAACTCTGCTGCCCTCTACTAACCAGTGTAGCTTGAAGGATTTGCAAATCTTGAACCGAATGCAAGACAAATACAAACAATTGCATAGTTAGAATCTTTAAAACATTTCTGTTTGAGTGTCTGAAATAGCGGGTAAATACTTTAATCTATTGTAATATATATACAGTATAACTCCTATGATTTGAACATCCGCTTCATTCAAATTAGAGGATGCTGTTCAAGTTTTGTGATAAAAAAAATGTGATGCAGTTAACTTTAATTGTCTAAGAATTAAGAAATAGTAAATTAAATTCATTGCTATATGATACTTCAAGTATATATTAAGCTGAGTTTACGATATATTGCAAGTAAAAATTGTTTAATATTATTACCAGGAACAAAAACATTGAAAATGAATTAAATCTACTCTTACTTGTTAGGTATTTATTACCTAAGTTATCATCTACAGAAATCATACATTTATATAAAATACAGTTTTTTCTTTATTCATTGAATGAGTCTCATTGCAGTTTCTATTTTTATCGATTGGGCTCTCAGGCGCTGCCAATTGTATTTCGTAAACGATCACGAAAATCTACAATTTCTTGGTTCTGTAGCTTCTTTATGATTATATCTCTTCCGAGTGACATTGCTTGAAAACATAGTAGTTACTAAAGTAAGGACTTTTTTCTAGAAATTTTATAACCGTCTCCATGGACTTTTCTGGATCATCCCATGAGATTGCTTCATCAGAGTGTTCTTGGTGATTTACATTAAGGTCAAGAGAATGGGAGCTTTCTCTATTTTCATCACCATTACTGCCTTCAGGATATTGATCAGTAGTTTCCTCATCTTGTTGCACCCACATTTCAACATCATTTGCATTTAGGGATTTAAAAACAGCGTGGTTGGTCGGTAACCGTTTGGTTTCAAGAATTTTTTTCTAGACCCATTGTGATGGGCTGTTTTACATTATTTTAAATATAGCAATCTGAAAAAAAATTACAGTTAGTGCAAATAAATTATCAATAGTTAATCTACATTAATTACATAGTACCCATATTAACATTTCTGCGCAATATCTAACTAAACCATGTAAACAGTTTTACTGCGACTCCACATCAAATATGCTAATACAATTTCAATGACCAGACAGTTCAAGTTTATAAAAAGTCCAGGTTCAGAAGAAGTCCAAATGAGAGGAAGTCCAACTTTAGAGGAAGTTCAAATTAAAGGAGTTTTGCTGTATATATATATATATATATATATATATATATATATATATATAGAGAGAGAGAGAGAGAGAGAGAGAGAGAGAGAGAGAGATACATAGATATAGATAGATAGATAGATAGATAGATAGACAGACAGAGATATATATATATATATATATATATATATATATATATATATATATATAGAGAGAGAGAGAGAGAGAGAGAGAGAGAGAGAGATTACAATTTGGCCTTCGGGACAAGATCAAAGTGTAGTATCTGTTCTTCAGATGCTGCACTTCTATTTCTTGTTCTCTTTCGGTGGAGGAGAAATCCTTCACGACTGAGACAATTTTTATTTTTGTACCTTTTCTCCACGTTAAAAAACGACCCTGGTGTCTAACTCTGTCTCGTGGGGAGGCATAGTAAATAGGTACAATAAAAAATGGGAGCATGAAAAGTAATATGGTTAAGCTTAAACATGGAAAAGTAAAGGAATAGTTGTTAAAACTGGAAAAGAAAAAGGCAAGATATTCTAGTAAAAAATATAATGAATTTATAACTTAAAATATTGCAGCATTACGACTTGATTATATAATGTTATGAATTGAATTAAAAAAAATTCTTAATGCTGCAATATTTTAAGTTATAAATTTTTTTACTAGAATATCTTGTCCTTTTTTTCCAGTTTTAACAACTAGTCCTTTACTTTTTCATATTTAAGCTTAACCATATTACTTTTCATACTCGCATTTTTCTATTATAATCCATGATTTTTCCAAGCTTCTGGCAAATTTACTTGTTCTTTGTTTAATTTCAGTCTTATGTTTTAGCTCCCATAAACATAACATACACATATGTAATAACAATGTACGGCACTCGTCTACTTTCAATAAAATCCTTCCAATTATCTCCCTTTCATTCTTTAATTCTCTCTATTTCCCTTGTTACTTCTTTTTTCGCGAGAGCAGTGAATTGGTAATAGCAGTAGTCGCTTAACGACGTAGTTGCTGTGGAAACCAGTCATAAAAAATGTCACTCACCTCCTTACGTTTTTTTACGATTTTGAACACCAGTAAATTCATTATAACTTTTGTCTTACTGAACGAAAATTGATATTTTTTCATAATGTAGCTGAAAAGATGATCTATAAGTTATAATAATAGTTTGAAATTTGGTCGAAAAATGAGTGATCAGTGTAGTTTTCAAGCACTTCTAAATGACTAAAACTGCCACGTAACGATATATTCAAACACTTGTTTGAATTATGTATGTATGTATATATATATATATATATATATATATATATATATATATATATATATATATATTTCTCGTATTTCCTCTAAAATCGTTCTTCCAAATAATAATAGCCATTTCTGTAAGGTCTGACGAGGCTACTAGACCGTAGATATGGCCCGGCAACCGAAACATGTGTAACTAAACAGATAAAACGGTAATAAAAAAAATAAAACGTATATATATATATATATATATATATATATATATATATATTGTATATATATATATATATATATATATATATATATATATATATATATATATATATATATATATATATATTTGTTTACTATTTTGGGGGGAAGAATTCAAACAAAGTGCTCGATTACAAAGAAAAACTTTTTCGATATAAGAGCTTAATATTCATTTATTCAATCGTACAGAAGGTCAAAAAAAACATTGGTACCGTCGGTTTCAAGTCCAACATAAAGGGGACCAGTTAATGGTAAAATGTAAATGATGTTAGGCTCTCGTCAGCCATACTAGCATGGGTGCCCGGCGTTGCCCGAGTGTTTGGATGTGTATGTTGAGCAAAAAAAAAGTGGTAGTAGGAAGGTAGGCTCGAACCCGTACCGCAAAGGAGGAAAAGAACGGGGTAAAACCTAACGTTTATGCTGTTACGACTACCGCCAAACCGGAAGCGATATTTTTTAAAATTAAGTCTAGACAATCTAAAGGAGATGATAACTTTTAAAAAATATCGGCGAAAATAGTGACCCCCCCCCTGTAGAAAAGTGCCTAGTTGAAGGGGAAGATATTAATGTTTTTGGCCAATTTTTCGATATTTGTCGTATGAAAGGTCGAAATTTAAAACGATACTGATCTTGATAAAATCCGTCGCCTCTATTGAAAGTTTAAGACAGACATGCAAACAGACATACATGCATTCATATATTTATATATTAGTAACTAAAAATTTTCGACACAAACTGATGAAAAAGCTTGCCCTATGAATACCCTTTATCTAAAATTTCAAATATCTAGACCAGAAATTGTCTGAGTAATTTGGAAGAGACCGCAGAGGTCAATTTTTTTTAAATTTGACCCCTATTATGACACCTCAAAATTCATTGTTTTGGGCTCAAATCAAGTTATTAAGTTAGATCCATGTCCAAGGAACCTATATCTAAAATTTCAAGTGCGTAGACTCAAACTTGTCGGAGGAGTTTGGTAGAGTTCTCAAAGGTTAAATCGTTGAATGTTGACCCCTTAATCGCCAAATTTCTGGCAAAAAAAACCGATCACATCGATTTTTCCAAATCTCAGTACCCTGTATATCAATTTTCGAGTCTGTAGACTAAAAATTGACAGAGTTATTGCTTAGGGAAATGTACACAGACACACATACACATACACACACAGACCCTGTCACTTTTATATATAGATAGATAGATTTAATTCGTAAGTTTGAAAAAGATTTTAAACCTATACATATATATATATATATGTGTGTGTGTGTGTGTGTGTGTGTACACATTGATCTTTATTATAGAACAGAAGATTATATATAAATATATATCCATATATAAATTCGCAGATAATATCGGCAAAATAAATGACAAGAATAATCCCGAGTGTCTTATCACAATAACCTCGCTGTTTTCTAACGAAAGGGATTTGTTTAAAGCGGGTCACCCCGGCCCCAGCGCTAAACCCACACACCCGCCTAGCACTTGAAGGAATGGGGGAATTTGTCGCTTCCTCTTCGGGACAATTAACGTTGGAAAAACGGGTTGGATTTCTTCGTACTGATTCAGAACAGATTCATCCGGCTTTGCAAAAAAAAAAAAAAAAAAAAAAGCAAAATTGAAAAAATAAATGTAATCGTAAAAGAAAAGTTTGGCCAAATATTTTTTTATATATATATATATATATATATATATATATATATATATATATATATATATATATATATATATATATATATATATATATATATATAAAATCAAATAGATACGTGTTTATAAAAAAAAAGCAACAATCTCTTAATCTATACCAAAAAACCTTTTTGTTTTTATTTTATTTTTATTTTGTGTGGGTGTTTTTATTATTATTTATTTCTTTTAGCGTCTCGCGATCCTCGAGATGTTAATAATCACCTCTTTGTAAGGTCCGTGACATTTACAGTATAATGTAAGGCATAAAAATCTCCCGATTTTTTGAGTGGTTGAGTTGTGATACAACGAAACAGGACTGTATGTCGATGACTATAAATATTTTAAGCCCTTCTCTTTGGGTAGAGCACTGTCGTAAGTAATCTCACCCGCTACTTAATTGGCTGAAAAATTCGACGCTCGCTCTTTGTTTATAAACAAACAATTAGAGCACTGTACAAGTGGTGTACAAATGTTTGTTTAAATAGACATTTGGCGAGATAATTTACGGTAGACCTGCTGACTGTCAACGCGATGGTTCTAGGTTCAATCCTCGGCTTGGGAGAGGTTCTAGTCTAGCGGCACTGATGAGTTGTGATACAACGAAGCAGTACTGTACAGAGAATACACTTGGATATACGGCATAATCACGTTGACACCCTATTTCCTATTATATCCCTGACGTTAAGCAACGTTGAGCCTAGTCAGTACTAAAATGGGTTACCATTTCGAAATACCAGGTGCTGTATGTGCTCCTCGTTTATCTCGGTATTGTTTGTCGACGTCCTGGATTTCTCTTTTTCACTAGAATCAAACAGCGCCGACTCAGGAGATGAATGGTTGTGGATTGCGCAACCCTAGACTGAGTAAAGCCATACCATGCGCACGGAGCACTCTTTTTTTTGCCTTGATAGAGTACAAAATAAACTTGTCAACTTAGTGAGGAATAATCTCTTCTTTAACACACAGCGCTTTCACACAGAAGAGATGCTGTTAGCTATGGTGTGTGCTCGACTGAGTTCCAATTCCTACCTTCACCTGTAAAATAGCTACAACAATGATAAAGATTTTTTATTTCCCTATATCTATACCAAATCCAAACGGAGCTTCAATGAACAATATTTTTTTCCTAGAACATTCCATTTGTGGAACAAAATACCTCGAGACTGCATCCCATTCGACTACAATATTGTCGTCTTCCGGTGTAATGTAAACAAATATTTGTCGAGCTGTCCTCTTGAAAAATCAAGTCCTCTTAAGTAATCTCCTGTCATTTCGATGCAATATTTCCAATATTCTCTTGGCGGTGATCATCATGCAACTAGCAATACTTTTAACCATTTTCCTCGAATGGCTCTTGAGTCTCGATAAGCGATGACTTAGCATTAAAAATTAAATATCTCTATATCTAAGTGCATCATTGTTTTTAACTTTCTTATGTATATAATAACTAGAATAATACGTGTCCCAATACTGGCACAATTGACCCCACACCCCAATAAAAAGTTGTGCGCCACTTTTGTAGGAATTTGATTCTATATAATATGTAAAATAGAATGTTTAAGCTTAAGGGATCTTAACAAGAAAAGAAAATTCAGGGAATCTTGCTTAATTGGTGTCTAATGACTGTGTTTGAACCAATGCAAATCTGAAAGATACTGATTTTTCGAAAGGAATGTTGTATCTGTATTATGTCCTCTAATTGTAGGCATAGACCAATTCATACCATCTAAAAAATTCCAACAAAAACCTAACAGCCAGCCATGGTTCTCCCCAGAATGTGCTGCTGCTATCGCGCACAGAAATCACTTTTTCCGTAGCTACCAACGTAATAGATGCACTGAGACTAAAGCTGCTTTCAGGACTGTCAGCAACCACTGTAAAAGAGTAATAAAAAATGCAAGAGAGCTATATGCCCAGTCTGTTAAATCCAAGGTAGCTGATCAGCGGCTTGGATCCCACCAGTTTTGGCAAATAACAAATAGGATCCTGAACAGAAGTGTGCGTTCTATCCCAACCATTATCAATGGACCAGAGGTCATCTCGTCAGCGTCAGACAAGGCCAAACTATTTGCAAAGAACTTTGCAGCTAATTCTACCCTATGCGACGAAGGCCATCAACTCCCCATATTTCCTCCTATAACACAGAACAAGCTAGGTAACATACAAATATACGTGCGTGAGGTCGCCAAGCTAATCAAGAACCTAGATTCCAGTAAAGCAACTGGCCCTGATGGCATCCCAATTATAGTGTTAAAAAAGCTTCAACCAGAACTTGCTCCCATACTTACGAAACTATTTAAGCGCTGCCTTAAGAAGTGCTTTCCGACTCCCTGGAAGACCTCATCAGTTTGCCCTGTATTTAAGAATTCAGGCGATAAGTCATCTCCCTCTCAGTACAGACCAATAAGTCTCCTGTGTGTTATGAATAAGTTGCTGGAATCCATATTAAATAGAGAAATAGTCAACCACCTCAGCAGGAATAACCTTCTTAGTGACACACAATATGGTTTCCGCTCTGCAAGATCTACCACAGATGTGCTGACAGTTATATCCCACAGGATTAGTGAATCTCTTGACAAAGGCTTCCTTTCTAGGGCAATTGCTCTTGACATATCAAAGGCCTTCGACAAGGTATGGCATAAGGGTCTACTTCACAAGATTTCCAGCTACGGTATAACTGGAAATGTTTTCTCAATCATTAAATCATTTCTCTCAGATAGGCTCATAAGAGTAGTGGTAGATGGACAAAAATTGGAGGCCTGCAATATAAATGCTGGAGTCCCTCAGGGGTCAATCCTGGGCCCAACTCTCTTCCTGATCTACATCAATGACCTCCCTAAACACATACTTAAATCATTCGTTGACATCTATGCTGATGACACGACCATCTACGGCAACACATCAAAGCCCGTAAATGACAAAGTTCTCTCTGATTCTCTCTCCTCTGATCTCGAGCGCGTGGTTCAGTGGGGGAAGATGTGGCTGGTTACTTTTAATGCATCCAAAATAAAACTCCTATCCTTACATCATCAACGCTCTGATCCCCAGCTGGCATCAATTGTGATGGATGGCTCTCGTCTGGGTGAGGCCCCATGTTTTGACAAGCTTCTGGGTTTGACATTTACTCCTTCTCTGAAATGGAACACGTACATCAAGTCTGTTGCCAAGGTCGCTGGAAAGATGGTGGGATCCTTCTACCGCTCCAGAAGATATCTCACTACTGATGCAATTCTCTATCTATATAAAAGCCAAGTACATCCAAGGATGGAATACTGTTGCCATATCTGGGCAGGAGCTGCTAAAAACAGCCTATCCTGCCTTGACAGAGTACAAAATAGACTTCGTGGCTTAGTGGGGGATGCCCTTTTCTCTACCCTGCAACCTCTCTCCCATAAAAGAGACGTTGCGAGCCTATCCTTGCTTTATCGTTATTTCCATGGCAGGTGCTCGTCTGAACTCCAATCTCTGGTCCCCCCTCGCCAATCTTTCATGAAAAACACCCGTCTAGCTAAATCCACTGTCAAAAATGTCCCCCACTCTTTATCTGTGCCTAAATCAAAACGCGGATTCCATGAACAAAGCTTCTTTCTCAGAACTGCACGCCTGTGGAACTCTGTTCCGTCTGCCTGCTTCCCACCGGACTACAACTTGGATGTCTTCAAGTCCAACGTTAACAAATTCCTAATGAACCGCCCCCTTAAGTAAACACTTCATCAAATCTCCACACTAACGTAATGTACTTGCAATAACCCTTATCCCTGTGTGGCTTCCGGGCCTTGATAAGTGGTGATAACTGTGTAAAAAAAATCTATTTTAAATACTCCAAAAAATTGTAATTTGAGGAATATTTATTAACTGAGGTCTAATGTCTGTTGTTAAAATTTTACAAAATATTGGAGGTATCTGAATTTTCACAAAGGACTTCCATTTTTTTTTTATCCCCTTTGCATGAAATTAAATCAGACTAAATATAGTTTATACCAACTGTAAAACGATCGTCTGTAGTGGTTGAGATGTTGTATTCGAACGTGATAGCGTGAAATGTTCGTGCAGAATTGATAATGTCCAACGGTTAAGAATTTGTCAGTGTTAGTTGGGTGAGAAGAGAAACTGTCTTGTTGAGGTCAACCGAAGATGAGATGCAGGTTGTGCTGGATGGCTGCACTCGGCTGTGCTTCACCTTTGCATACGCATCAACGCTTCAGTGATTGGGATTCTCTCCTCCTTTATCTCTCTAGAGATCTACTGCTTAGTGGTGGTGCTGTTTTGGGATGCCATGTGGTCGTCTGGACAAGGTGCGGCGAAGATCGCATTGTATCTATTAGATCCGTTTTTGCATGCTTCCAACAGCTGTTGAGACTTGAACATCAACCAACGGCTTCGTCTACCAATCTATCGTCCGGACGATTTTCTTCTGGTGACAATAGTTAAAAATGCATAAGTGCACATTGATTCTTAAATATTAAGTGAGAAATCTTGTAACATAATCATTTCAAAAATATCATTTAATCCAGAAAAAAATGATTTCTATTACTTCTGAAATATCGAGAAAGGCAATAAGAAATAAGAGTGGTTCCGAATATCTATGTCAATGGTTTCCAACCTTTCTCATTCTGTTTTTCTTTCTCTCTCTCTCTCTCTCTCTCTCTCTCTCTCTCTCTCTCTCTCTCTCTCTCTCTCTCTCTGCTACCTCTCCAGAAATGTCTGTCAAACCTCGCACTCCCTAAAATTTATCTTCCCTTCAGGGATAAGTTTTGCGAATTTCGACTAATATTTTATCAAAAGAAAATCATAACTTTATTGTTTGATATAATTTGCAAGGAAAATTACATATGTAGCCAAGAAACAAATCATAAATTAATATTGGAATTAACTTGAAATAGCACCAGTCCAACGTAAACAAGTTCTTGATGAGCCGCTCCACTTAAGTTTAAAAAATTACCAAATTTCCATTACTAATGATTACTATATTGTCCAATTGACTACTGTACACTCTTAACCCTTATCCTCGAGTGGTCTCTGGGCCTTGATAAGTGGTGAGTCCTATGTAGAAAAAAGCACTAATAGCTAAGTAATAATAAATAGTACAATATAGTACAAATATTAGTTTTTCAAATGCCTACAAATTTTACTTTTTTTCTAAATATTAGCTAGAAAAATCAAACATACAGATTAGCCAACAAAGCAAGGGCTGCACGTTAATTCGCACTAAGAGAAATAAAGGTTCGAATCCCGTCAGGTCGACCCTTTTCTCTCGCCGCTGGAATACTGTATCGCACTCTAGAGGGTGCGAGCAGCTCAGTTTTGGAATCTCTGCTTTATGTAATCTCAGCGTGATGAATCTCTACGCCTCCCCTAAAGGTAACTATTATAGCAGAAAACCTGTAAAACTTCAAATACGTATATCCGATTTTATAAAATTTAAATTATATGAATAATGCAATAATTCAGGTATTTTCCCCGAAATTTTAGTTTCTTTTGACTATATTAGCGGGTGGGACAGATTGGCGGGAGAGCAGTAAAAAAAAATAGAAAGTAAACTGCATAGTGAAGAAAGACATAGTAGTGTTCCTAATCCACTCCCGAGCAACGCCGAATGTTCCTGTTAGTGTTCTAATAATATATACGTATACATATGTATATTATCACAATGATTACCATCTTGACTAACGAAAATAACTTTGTTAAATGCGATTAAGTAATTTTCGACTCTTTTACGTCATCATATTTCCCTTTGAATAAATAAAAACTTCTTTGTCTCCTTCATGGCTGAAGCTCGGCCCTCGTCCGTCCCTTCCACTCAGCCAACAAGATTTGTTTATTTCCGTAAAAAATAAATAAATCCGATTATCACAGGAAAGGTGTGGGTTACTTCCCTTTCCTTAACAGCTTAGCAATAGCTATTGGCATCATTATTTCTCCGCAAATTTATGCACGAGAAAATTACTCCTCTAAAACGGGAAGCGACGTTATGATGTAACGGTTATTATTATAATTCCTATATTTTAAGAGACTTTGTTAAATCTATTACTAATAAGGTTTTGGTATACGTCTGTCTGAAACCGAAACTATAATATTACATCTATTATTATACTATTGTACTACTTGTGATGACTGAATTGCGAAGTGATTCCGATTATCGCTAAAAAGCAAATTACTCTATTAGTCTACTCTCTTTCTTTCTCCGCTTCGTTTGGGCTCGCTTTCTTCGTCACTTTCAAAAGCAAGTAAGTTTTCACAGGAACGTGTTAACTGAAAGTATTTCCAACCGTTGAAAATCGTTTTAAATCTCAAAATTAACAAGTCTATGTCAAACTAATCAACGGGTGCGAGCTTAAAAATTTCTGTAAGAACAGTGACCAAGTGAGATTTTCTCTAGATGACGTCTGTCGGTCAAACATCAAACAGGACTTCATGAACGTACGCTAAACAACTCTTTCCCCCGCACCTTTACCCAGCGAGGAAGAGGCAAGTCGTAAAGGAACCCTCAATGACTCACATACAAACTTTCTTCATCTCCTTTACACATTTTTACACACTAGCAACAGTCAGAAAATTTTTAAGAAATTGTACATATCAAGCAACCAATTATAAAGTATGTCAAATTATGTATAAAACATTACACAATAACAACCGATATGAGCATTAGTATGTTCCTAATAACATAATACAATATCAATATTTATATAAAGTGATATATGTACAATAGTCTATTCAGTTCACTTGAATTCTACGTTCATTATAAATCATTTTATGTAAAATCATATTCTGTAGTTAGCGTTACCATGTATAATGCTACATTGGAATGTAACGGTGGCTAAGTAGTTAACGACATAGTTTGACAATCTGGTTGTTCCAGGTTCGAATTCAGTTCATTCCGCAGAAACACTTTCGCTTATTGTGTTGAGAACCTTCGTGTGGACCCCTCTTGTAGGTACCTGATGTCTTTCTAGAAAGAATTCTAACTAGAATGATATCGGGGAAACCAATGCCAATAATAAAATCATCTTATTCATACGAAATTGATGAACGATATATTCAGTTATTATCCATCATTAGAGAGGTCTATAAGTGAAGAATTCATAAATTTAGTGCTGTAAATGACGTCACTTTCAAGCCCTTGTATTTGTTACATCGACTGGGAATGGCTGAATAGCACCAAAGTGCAAAAACAGTAATGCTAATGAATAAATCTCAGTTTTAGGTGAATTTTAAAAATCCGAAATAGGATATTGAATACGAGGTGCCTTCAATAAGTTTTCAGACTTTTTTTTCGTATGTGCACTTTTATTAATGGTGCACACATTAAACTCTAGTCCTCTCCTCCGGCTGTAATGTACTTGTACCGTTTTAACATCTTCTGGAAGGCCCATGTAAGTTCTCTTGTGTGAGCGTGTCAATGACTTTCGTCACAGCCTCTTTTATCTCCTCAAGTCTCTCATAACGACAGCTTCTAATGTTTTCTTTGAGCTTAGGGAATAACTAAAAGTCACAATGAGCAAGGTCTGGACTATAGGGAAGGTGAGGAACTGTCTTGATGTGCATCTTGGTCAAATAGTCTGTGACAAGCAAGAATTTGTGGACTGGCGCATTCGTTCAAATCTTCCGCATCTTCAGTTCCTCGTGAATAATTGTGGGTACAGTTCCCACTGTTACATGTAAGTATAAAAATAGAGAGATTTAGTTAAAATGAAAATGAAATAGAATAGACGAAATTCGAACCTCGTAAATTAGGTTTAGAAATAGATTACGAGAGAGAATTAGAAAATGGAATGTAAAACAAACCATTGTTTAGCTTAGAGATAAAATAGTTTCAAGAAAAGAATGTGCATTGTCAATTTTGTTATGAAAATTCAATTGAAAGAATGCAACTACAAGATAATTTAATAAACATGTTTTTAACATATTGGAAATATAGATTATTGGGAATATAGGTAAAAATTCCTTTTGTAAACAGAGGAAAAAGTTTTGGACACGCATGTCCAGAACACGTGAAAGAAGACACATGTTTTAACATGTGTATGACGTTATGGAAAATGGGAAGTTCTAGATATAGTTAGAAAACTTTAGAGTTAAGGAGGAGAAACAGAGAGGGAGTTGGAGGACGACAGACGATAGTCTGCAGTTTGGGATTTGAACGTCTAGAAGCGAGACGGTCACTTTTGAAACTTAATATGTGAAGCTTTGAATTCTTGATGATGAAAACCACGGCCGGTCGTGAGAAGAAATAAACCCATCATGTGTTTTTATAAACGTCGTCTTTGTGTTGTGATTCTACCAAAAGGTAAAATGAAAATTGTTATTATATGTCTTGTATATCATGTGGTTTAGAATGTCTTGACATACACATCTTACATACACAATATGAACACTAAGACTGTCTGAACACTATCTCCTCACTCAAAGAGCTTCTACACTTCTAAGTATGAACATTTTAATATATATGAATCGTCATAACACGAACAATCTCATCTCTCACAACATCTCTCTATAAGACTCTCTCTAAATAAGACTCACTTTTAACAAAGAACAATAACAATAAGACTAAAATATAACACCGCACTGACATCAACCTGTACACTTATTGTCTCTATAGACACACAACGGTTCTTATCCATGAAATTCATTATTTGGCCAATCCACTTTTTTTACTTCTTACTCCTCCCGCACCTTTCATAATCCCTCACATACTCCTTGCCTTTCTTGAATCTCTTATGCTGCTCAAAAACTGATGCTCGATTCTTGCAAAATGATCCAAAATCAGTCTGAAGCAATTCATACTTTGTCTGTGACATTTTTTCCAAGTTTAAAACAGAATTTATTGCATATTGTTCTTCTAAAGTGTCTCTACGTCCAGACTTCATTTTTTAAATTCACCAGCTGTGAATCGGGTTTTAGTAGGGTGTATTCCAATTCCTGCTGGAGCTGTTCATTTGAATCCGAAATCATAATTGGTCAGTTATTGCATGAGATGTATAGCAGTAATATACTGAATTTACAAGAGTCTGCGACAATTTTAAATTTCTGTACGAAAAAAAAAAGTCTGGAAATTTATTGAAGGCACTGTATGTTCGATAAAACATTTTCTTACAATCATCTGATGCATATTGACATCTCCCTTACTATTCGACACAATTGAAAATCGCATTTCAGATAAAAAGAAAAATGCTTAAATAAGTACAGGGTAGAACGATAAAGTTGTCTCCCGAAATAAAACAACACTACAGCTTTTGTTTTTAATTTTTATTGAAAAAATTAATTCAGGTAACTTGATTATGTAGTAGATCTGATATCTATTCAATGTAGCCGCCTTTAGCCTCAATCACCGCCTCGATACAATTCCGGAACTGGGAGCATACCTTATCCGCAAGCGCCAGCTGGAGCTCGGTGAATGCTTGGTGGATGGTGGCGATCAGCCTGGCTTTGGTGTTGTGGGGTGTAATGTTGGTGATGTTCTCGACGTATGATCAAACGAAATATCCCAGCGGGTTCTGATCGCGGGAGAAGGATCATTGAGAGAACGGTACAAAGTCGTAGCATTCTTTCTGGAGCCAAGCCTGGGTCTGTTTGGACTCCTGGTCTGGCGCCGAATCTTTTTGCCACACCCAGGGTCTGCCAGCAGCCACCTAATTGCACCAGGTGATCACCACACACTTCAGCATATCCAGGTATACTTTGATGTTGACTTTCTAGCCGATTTCGAAGATGTAAGGTGGTATGATATGGCCCTCACTTGAAATCACAACAAACCGTGGCCAGAAACTTTGTTTTCATCGCCCTGGGCATGTCCATATTATTCGTAGCAATCGAGCGATGCATTTTGAGGATGCTGGCAATGGTCCTGTTGTCATAACTTGGATCGGTAGAGAGCATGAGTTGTACAGCGGCGCATCTCCGATCTCTCTCGTTGAATATTATATCCCTTCCCGACATGTTATAAAGTTCCTATCCCACTTGGGAGTTGTACACAACTGGCCAAATAGTAGACAGTCTGCAACATAAAAAGGAAACCGGTTTTCATCAAACAGAAATGGAATCATGTCGTCTTTTGTATCGTTTATCCTTCATCTTGTATACTCCCCAAAAATGAGAAAAAAAAATGATCGCGTAAAAAGTTAATAAATAAAAATCATTTTTATCTTAAATTACTTTTATTGCATAACATCATTCATTTTTACTTGCTTAAATGAAAGAATTACTTATCTCCCCTGAGTTACGGAACTCTCTGGCACTTCCGTTGTTATAATCTTCTCCTTTGGGACTAATATAGTATATGTTTGTTCATCATTATGCAAAAAAAAAAAAAATGCAATTTATGGGAGCAGTACGTAACAATACGATATAATCCGTAGCTTACAGGCAGCGAAATAAAAAAAAAAGATAAAGAAAAGGGAGGAGTGCTATAGCGAACAGAAACGACTAATTTGGGAATTTTTTTCTGTTTTTGTTTCTTTGTTTGTTGTTGTTGTTGTTGTTGTTGTTGTTGTTTTACTTTTTATATTTCACTGGTTTGACAAACTTACTAATGGCGTATCGAAGAAATCCGAGAATATCGATCTTTATTATTAATAAATGTTCGATGCGGTCTTCCATTAGATCATTTTTTTCCTAAGTTTTGGTGGGAATACTTATTTCAGCATAACAAGTAAGTACACCAAAGTGTTTTAATTTTGACTAATAGTAAAAAAGCACCCAGGATGCATTCCCCGCCTTCCACCACAACCTTTTTAATTTGTTTGCACCAGAAAGGTGTCGTTCGAAATTCGACGCACGGACGGGAAGTCACGTGATGGTAAAATGGCGATAGAAGACAACAGTGATTTTTGTACGTCCAGCGAGACAACGCGACGCTAGGGCAGGACTGTCGGAAACTCGATCTACGACAACGCTATTAAAATAAAAGAAAACGCTCGCCCTGCGGCGTGGGAGGTAATGAAATATCAACAGATCCTACACCGGAATAAGAAAGAAAATTTCCGTTCGGAACATCCGCTTTTATATTTCCACCTTTTCTTAAAATTCTATTTGTATTTTTGGAAACGGAAGTTGGCCATTTTTGCAGCATCCGAAAATCTTCCGACGCAATTCGGTAAAGGTGCTTCTTGAGTTAAGCTAATTTTATCTTCTAAAATTGTTATTGTCGAGAAAAAAAGTTATATTTAACATGCAAACAAATAAGTAGTTTGCTTGTTTTTCTGTTTCGTTTTTGTTTTTGTTGTTTTTTCTTTAGTTAAGACGAGCATAGTCACCCGTCAACATATTTCTTTTACCCCCACCCGCTCTCGCTCGCTCTCTCTCTCTCTCTCTCTTTCGTTCTTGCTCTCTACCTATCTCTACTCCTCTATATCTATCTATCTATCTATCTATCAGTCTCTGTTCCTATCTATTTCTATCTACGCTTCTGTCTCTCTCTCTGCCTCTCTTTCTCTCTCTCTCTCTCTAATATATATATATATATATATACATATATATAAAGTTATGAAAATATATATGGCAATTAAGCTACACATAATATTCGACGTTTCATTCTCGTGAAAATTCGACAGGCATAAGCTGAATATTCTGTATAGATTAATTGACATATATATTTTCATAACTTACTACCTAGCTCTACCTATGTATTGAGCACTGTTGAAATAAATACTGAAAATTTACGCATAAAATTATATCTTTGATATTAATTTATGTGATTAAATGAAGTAGTCATATATATTTGTGTGTGTGCGTGCGTGTGTGTGTGTGTTAGCACAGGGACAGTTCATCAAAATCGAAAATTGAAGAAGTCAGAATATTTTGAGATATCAGAATCGATACAAAATCGAAAAATATGTGCCTATTTTCCGATGACAAAAACGATTCTTTTGATTGTTTTTGCTTTTGTTTAGTTTTGTTTTTCTTTAGAAATTAATTTTCTATTGCTGATACAAATAATCAAGGGATAAATAATTATTGAATTTAAATATTTGTTTGACTTAAATTTACAGATCACTCTACCAAGTGTATTTCTACGTTTATGAAAATATATGCAAATATCACATGGTTTTATTTTTACGGTATGTTGAGCATAGTGTCTATACAACGAGTGTATATATTTACGTGTATAATGCATGTGCACACATATTTATAAATATCTCTTATCTTCTAGTAAGTATAGTGGGTATAAACATTCAGTTAATATTATTATAATGTTCTTTTTCATTAAGTAGCCGGCTCCGTGAAAATGGTTACACATATAAAGACGGTTTATTTACTACATGGCAATACATAAGATACGCTGGATACATGCCTCCTTCCTCTCGGTTGATCTGTGATTAAAGGTTTTTCTGGAATAAAACACCAAATCAAAGTCGTATTTTATATAAATTTATTTAAGGGCCGTTATCTCCCATCGGATTTGCCGGACGTTAAAATTTCTACATTATTCTAGATAGACAGTTGCGTTTCTCCCAGCTTCCAAAACGCGGAGACAATATCTTTCGTTTAATTTGTCCGACTTTTCGAGTCTGAATCCAAACTTTCAACTCTAAACTAAAACCGTGCGTGCCTTTACCAACTATCTTATTAAGTCACGCAACATTAAGATCAGTTGATGCCATCACTGAAATCATCTCCATTGTTTATGTTCTAACATTCTTGTCTGTTTTAACAATCCTACGTAAATATTGCTGCTACATTTCTGCCATAATATTTCTTATCCTAAAAATACCTTTTTCGTCTTGATACATATTTTCTAAACATCAAAAACAGTCACAATAATAATCGTTTTGGTTACTTGGCATCTCCCAGTGGTGCTCTGTATAACAAGTAATCTGAAAAAAAAACAACTCTTTACCTAAATATTTAGGGATTTGAACGGAATCAGAATCGGTAATTGTATCGGAATCGGGAAATTTTTTGAATTGCCCTATCATTAATCTATATAAGTATAAAACTCTGTGGACCTTGCTTGCCTAGTGTAAGCCATAAATGCGGACGGATATAGGATACCTGGGAGAGACATCAAAAGATACATCGAAAGCCTTAAGCTTAAGCATATTACTAGCTATAACTATAAACAACCGTTCATTAAAACGATTTAAGGTGTACAAAAAAATTGTTTTCTGTATTAATATTTTTTTTTTTTTTTTGCGTACTGTTATTCTCATCTTCATAGTTTTTACTGTTTTACCACGTTTCGGCCAAATTATCCTCTAGCCTTGTTCAGGTGGTTTATCGCGACGGGATAGAAATGTTGAATCTCTTACTTGTATCTCCAGTAATTACTGCCTTCTATAGTTGTTGTTGTCTCACCACGTTTTCATCAACTAAAGCTCTGGCTTGCTTTGAGTAGGATTGAAACCGCTATTTTCAGACAATGCTCACCTGGGACCGTAAACTCAACGCCTCTATCCATTGCGTCACAGGCCCCAAAGAGCGATCAAGGTTGGATTTTATCGTCTCATAAATCTAATTTTATGTTTTTATCCGGTCTTCCATTGTCGGTCCGTACCGCGGGTTATTATATATTTTTTATTTTTATATTTTGAAATCCTTCGAGATGAGGCTTCATAATTTTTGTTATCATTTGGGGTTTTTTCTTTTGTTTATTTAGTTTTTTGTTTTTTGTTTTTTACTGTTATCATTTTCATACTTATCGTTGTTTCTCCAGTCACGTTGCAGTTTTCTATCAACACCTATGTGTCAAGTAAAGTCGCAGTTTTCTAAAAAAACAAAACAAAAAAAACTAAAAACAAATATTTTTGTTTCAGCTTTCTGTAGTTCGTCAGCCCAAGTTTTACATAAAACATAAGTCACGTGACAATCCGGTGGCTATCGACATTATGTGTCTACAAAGCACTTTTGTGTCGACATTACCCGAAAATGTAAAGCTTAAGAAGTCTTAAAAAAACTTTAATTCGGGGAATATTGCGTAAATGATGACTATTATCTATGTATCAAATTTAATGCAAATCTGAAATATTTGAATTTTGAAATGAAGATGCCTAAAATATATCCCCTAAAAACTTTAAATTGGGGGATATTTATTAACTGATTTCTAATAATTATTGATAATATTTCACAAGAAAATGGAAGTATCTGGATATTTACGGAGGCCTTCCGCCCTCGTTGACCCTTAGCATAGCACTAAAAAACAAATATAGCTCACATTACCCAGTTTACGCCAAGCAGCTGTACTCCAAAATTCAGAATGATAGGTTAATTTGTTTAAGAATGAATTTTATACAGAGACAATAAAACATTTGTCTGTATCATCAAACATAGCATCAAACAAAAATAATGTATACATTTATGTGCACTAAAATGTATCTGTAATTCTACAGAAATTTCATGGTAGAGGCATCGGACTACAGTAACTGTCGTGGTTTCAGATCTCGTTAAATTCAGTCACGCTGATTAGCCATACGGCAGCGAAACATGTGTCCGTGGATAATTATATTTTATGAATAAAAATATATACATTCCACATATAAGAGGTGGAATGACATAGTGTTACAGATCGATTACCAAGGAGACGTCTCCGGAATAGCTCTTACATCCTAGGCATGGAACAGCAGCTCCACCGTTGGCAAACAATAAAACAATAGGCACGTCTCCTTTCATTGGTTGATTGATATATCGTCTACAACGTCTGCTTGATGAGTCTTGTGTCGAGTTTTCGCCATCAGTGTCAAGGTTTTCATCGCATTAATTCTCTCCTGAGAATGATTATGTGGGTGGGGCTTTTAATACTGGAATGAAACGCTGTATGAAATAAGTTTACGCTGCATGTTTTTTTAATGAAAATATATTCTTTTAACATTTTAGAAGGAGAATTTTTTAAGAACTAAAGAGTAGAGGCACATGATTTCAAGTCTTATGACCGTCATCAACCGCAATCGGATCACCACTGTTCAACAAATCTTCTCTCGTGACGAAAAATAAGACAAAAATAAGGATAGGGAAAAAAGAAGCGAGAGAGACAAAGAAAGAGGGAGTATGTATACATATTAAAGACTAAGAGACTGAGATATTGTTACTTCGTAATGTGACGAATTCACTAGGTTCACTGGCTTTGAGCTTTAGACATATTGCTTTAGATTTTATAATGTAAAAATCTGTGGCCGTCCATGAAAATCTACTCTGAAGTCGCCATGTTTTTAATAACACGTTTTAAATTATACTCGTCTCCATCCGAGTGCAAGAAAGTGCATTCCTTTTTTAATCGCCCAAAACAATGACATACTAAGATGAGGTATGCTTTTAGATGTCCCTGCAGTTTTAGCGAAGTTTCGTAGCCTGGTGATAGAGGTGCCGGGCTGTAATAACCGTGATCGTAACTTCAGATATCGCTTGGTTCAGCTACACTGATGAGCGGTATGATGGCCAAACATGTATCCGTGGTTATCTGTAACTTCATACAAAGATAATTAGACAACATTCCTCAGTGTTTGATAATAAAGATAACTTTGAAAATATGACAATTGTTACTGTGTTTTAGTCTGGTTATGTGTGCTTCCAATTCGTCCTTTGAGATCTTAAAATTCCGAGTCATCTCTTAAACTGAGAAGTTCTACTTTTCATAATGAAAGGTTGCGCCTGTCAGATTTTTCGTTTGTTGTACTCTAAGAATGCGCTCTTGTTTTCCAGGAGGAATATATTACTGAGGTCGATACGTGAAGGACAAGAGTCTTCAAAAAAGAAACCGTTCCTCACTAGGCGTCCGTTACGAAGAACAAGCGCCTTTTTAGTTCCGTTGGCAAATATCACAAAGAGTACGTTATAATGTCTATTGAGTTTTTGAAAATACAAAAAAAAAAAAAAAAAAAAAAAAAAGAGACCGGGTGTTTGTGAGATGCGCCCACTTAATCTGCACACTTAGCGATGAAGATGCTATTTTAAACGTAAGTGCGAAAAACAAAAATGCCATTATAAATATAAGCATGACAATCAAAAATGCTATTTTACACATAAGCGTGACAAACAATAATGCTATTAAAAACTCGCGTGATAGACACATATGCTATTGTAACAATAAGCGTGACAGACAACAATGCTATTTTAAACATAAGCGTGATGGTCAAAAATACAATTTTAAACCTAAGCGTTAAGACAAAATTAGATTTTAAGCATAAGCGTCGCAGTTAAATATATTTTAAAAATTAACGTGACAATCAATAATGCTATTTACACATAAGCGTGACAGACAAAATGTTATTTTACCATAAGCGTGACAGAAACAATGCTTTTTAAATCATAAGCGTGGCAGACAAAATGCTATTTTACCATAAGCGTGACAGAAAAATGCTATTTTACCATACGCGTGACAGAAACAATGCTATTTTAGACATAAGCGTGGCAGACAAAAATGTTACTTTATCATAAGCGTGACAGAAAAAAATGCTTTTTTAAACATATGCGTAACAGATAAAAATGCTTTTACCATAAGCGTGACAAAAATAATACTATTTTAATCATAAGCATGGCACACAAAATGTTATTTTACCATAAGTGTGATAGAAAAAAATGCTATTTTTACCATAAGGGTGACAGAAAAAAAAAACTATTAAAAACATAAGCGTGACAGAGGCAGTGAAAAAGAGAAAGTGTGGAAGAGAAATAGAGAGGGATTGAGAGCGAGTGAGAGATAGCAGAATTAGAAAGAGATACAGAGGAAGAAAGAAAAAAAGAAAGTGAAAGAGAGAAGAAAAAGAAAGGGAGAGAAAGAGAGAAGTAGAGGGTGAAAGAGAGAAAGTAATTTTTGTTTTTTTATTTATATTTTTTAATATTTAATCGGTTTTTCAAACTCACTTTTTCCTGATTCAATAATTTAACCCGTGCTCAATAGATGACCCAAAGGACCGTCAGTGGTTTATCATTTTTAAGTATATCATGATGTTCCTGCAGGTCTTTCAGTGGATATAAGTGAAAGCTATATTCTATACCAAAATCGAATAACTTTATCCAAAATTGAATTTCACTGTTTAATGCATTGATTCCGTACTAGAGTTTTTTTTTTTGTTTGTTTGTTTTTTCTTTTGGGGGGAGTGTTTTTTGTTTTTTGTTTGTTTGTTTGTTTGTTTTTTTTTTTTGTTTGTTTTTTTTTGCAATCATGTGGGGTCTACGTTTGCACTGGGCATCCAGTAACAGTAAAGATGACGTTTTACTTTTTTTCTTTTTATTTGTATAGTGAAAATTGGAAATTATAGAAATATAATCAAGCGAATAAAACAAAAATGCTAATGCGGTGTTTAAGGGCTGAAGCATCAGTATATAGTTAGTCTTTTTTTATTATTCCCGAGCAGCATCAGGGGGGTTGTCTGTAGAAAAAGAAAACGAAACATAAATAAATAAATAAATAACAGTTGTACCCCTATCATTCTAAAAAAATATGTCAAAAGATTGAAATGTATAAAATAAATACAAAAAAAATAACAAAAATAAATACAAAAAAAACAACAAAAATAAATTAGAAAAAAATGTGAGAAAGTTTGGAGTTATTTTGGGATAAAAATAACAACTATTATTGGGTACATTCTTTTTCTCTGGTTTTTTTTTTTTTTTTTTTTTTTTTTTTGTTTTTTTCTTTTTTCTACGGGATTTCAGATGCGTCCGTGCATGTCTAAAGTAAGCTTTATTCGTCGGTCGGCCACCATTAGCATTTTTTATCGTTCTTTAACGCTTTAATGCTTGAAAGTAACGACAACAGTTTATAACGATGAACGCGCATTTTGAATGGACGCTTATTTATTTAGTCTGGAATTGAAAGCCATATTTAATTTCAGAAGAGTTTTCAGTGGTTAGCTGTTCTGTATAAGTCTCGGATATAATAATTTTTGCAGGGAAAAATTATGTGCTGGAATGCTAAAAGTTTCAATATTTTTATAGACCAATCTGGTTTCTGGTTGGTTGCTAGCAGAACGTGGTCTAATTTGATTGATCATTTCCTACCGTCAGTGTCTATAAATAGCAACTAATCAGAAACCAGATTGCTCTATAAAAATATTGAAACTTTTAGCATTCCAGCACATAATTTTTTCCTTGCAAAAATTATAAAGTCTGAGGCTTATACAGGACAGCTACCTACCGAAAACTCATCTCCGGGACTTGTACAGAACAACTAACCACTGAAAACTCTTCATCCCAAGGGCTACCCATCGTAAAATCTTCTGAAATTAAATATGGCTTTCAATTTAAGACTAAACATTAAGAGAAGCGTCCATTAAAACCGCGTGTTTATCGGTATAAATTATTGTCGTTATTTTCAAGCATTAAAGCGTTAAAGAACGACGAAATTGCTAATGGTGGTCGTCCGACGACTAAAGCTTACTTTAGATATGCAGGGACGCATTTGAAATCCCGTAGAAAGAAATAGAGAAAAAGAACGTACCCAATAATAGTTGTTATTTTTATCCCCAAATAACTCCAAACTTTCTCACATTTTTTTTCTAATTTATTTTTTTTTTGCTTGCTTGTTTGTTTGTTTGTTTGTTTTTCGTATTTATTTTTTACATTTCTATCTTTTGACATATTTTTTAGAATGATAGGGGCCCAACTTTTATGTATTTATTGATTTATTTATTTTTCATTTTCTTTTTCTAGAGGCAGGCCCCCTGATGTTGCTCGGGAAAAAAGACTAACTATATACTGATACTTCAGCCCCTAAATCCCGCATTAGCATTTTTGTTTTATTCGCTTGATTATATTTCTATAATTTCCAATTTTCATTATATAAATTTAAAAAAAAACGTAAAACATCATTTTTTATGTTTCTGGTGCAAACGTAGACCCCACATCATTGCCAAAAAAAATACCCTAGTACGAAATCAATGTCATCATTGGATTATACCGTGAACTTTAATTTTGGAAAAAGTTATTTGATTTTGGTATAGAATATTGCTTTCAATTCTCTCTCTCTCTCTCTCTCTCTCTCTCTCTCTCTCTCTCTCTCTCTCTCTCTCTCTCGTGCTCTCTTTCACTCTCTCTCTTTTTCTCTTTCCCTCCTCATCTCTTTCTCATTTTGTTCTCTCTTAGTCCCTCTCTTTTTCTCTTCCGCACTTTCTCTCTCTCTTTCTCTCTCTCTCTCTTTCTCTCTCTTTCTCTCTCTTTCTCTCTTACATTCTACTCTTTCTTCTACTTTTTTCTCTCTCTCCCCCTCCTCTCTCTCTCTCTTTCATTTCTTTTTATCTGTTTCCCTCTCACTCTTACTCTCTCTCCCTCTCTTCTACTTTCTCTTTCTCACTCGCTCTCTCAGTTCCTCTCTCTCTCTCTCTTACTCTCTCTCTCTCTCATTAACTACGGATTAAATAGTATTACTGCCGATGATGATATGCCCTTTTGTTTATAATGGACCACTCCAATCATTGTATTATTTCCTTTAATTACTTTGACTGTTAACAAACAGATAGAAACAATAGAGGGAAATACTAATAGCTGACACATACAATAGGAGCCGGAGAATCACACAACATACAATCAGAGAAAGTGAAAGTGATAGACAGAAAATTTGGAAGAGCCGAGACAGTGGATGCGTTAAGTGACGTTTTCGGCTAATTAGAACAATTAAAATGAAACATAACTTAATCCTAAAACTAAATAATGCCTGTGATTAAAGTATCCAGGAAAAAAGATTTAGAAAAGCAAACGTTGACTTAGATTTGGTATAATAAGATTATTGCAATTCTATAACAGGTAGGTTGGTCTGTCAAGCTTAAATTTAGTTTGTCACGCTTGTTTAAAATAACATTCTCGTTGTAAAATGCGAAAGTTAAATGTATGTTTCGAAGAATGTCGTGTATTGTTTGTTCTTATATGTTTTGTTTTGTTTTGTTTTTGTTTGACATTTTATTAAAGTTTATCTATTTTTACATTTTTGCCATTTACTTGTTTTGCGTATATTTCGCCTCTTTAGGTTATTTGCCATGTATCTGTGCTATATATATATATATATATATATATATATATATATATATATATATATATATATATATATATATATATACTAGCAAAAGTACCCGTCGTTGACTGGGTTCAAAAACAGCCTACAGAAAATGGACTTTGATTTATGAAAGTATGATAGATCATAAAAAGGAAGGTTTGTAAAAAGATAGCTTCGAATTTGGGGGTATCAAAACCAAAGCAAAATATGATGAAAGTAAAAATAAAATAGATAAACCCCATAATTTATTATACCATACCTGTTCACACTGAAACACTTATCACAATATTCTGTGGATCTATATTAAAAAACCTTGTTAAACTTTGTGACATATTTCCATTCTATGGAGGTCAGGCGCAAACGAACACCCCATAATTTTATTATACCATATTTCTTCAAACTGAAACATAATTATCAAAGTATACTTACGCAGATAGATATGAAAAGTATTTATTAAAGTGTGTGTCTATTTCCATTCCATGGAGTCAAGGCGCGAACGAAGACCCCACAATTTTATTATACCATCCCTATTTAAGTTAAAACATACTTATCAAAGTATTCTTATGTATATCTATATCAAAAACACTTGTAAAAGTTTTTTTTTTTTAATTTTTACATTTTTTATTTCCATACTTTGTGGACCAGGCGCGTACGCAGACCCCACAACTTTAATGAACCACCGTTCTGCCAGATCAAACATACCCATTCCTGTGTCTCGATATATCTTCTATCATTATATGTAATCATTTTTTTTTTTTAACAGTCAACCATATAGGAGCCTATTCGTTATTTATATATACACATATGTGTGTATGTATGTGCGTGTATATACTTATACCCGTATATATATGTGTTTATATATATATATAATTATATATATATGAATATAATTACATCCAATAAATATATACACACATGCACACATATATGTGTGTGTATGTGTGTATTATTCATATATACACATATGTGTGTATGTATGTGTGTATACATACCCGTATATATATGAATATATATATATAATTATATATATATGAATATACTTACCCCCATAAACGTACACACACATATACACACACACACGCATATATATGTGTGTGTATGTGTGTGTATGTGTGTGTGCGTGTGTGTGTATAATGTTTCTTTAAGGCTACACCCAGTGTTTTAACGTTCGACAAGAACAGAGAAGCGTTGCCAGTTGTCAAAGATAGAGATATTCCGCACGTCTAGAATGTCGACTATGCGCTCCTCCCCTCGCTCTCCTGACCGTCCTGTGCCAAATGGAATTTATCCGTTTCTCATTCTCTTTCTCCTTCTTCTTTTGACATATTTCCCCGGCTGTTTCTGCATTCGTTTTTTCTTCTTCTTCTTCTTCTTCTTCTTCTTCTTCTTCTTCTTCTTCTTCTTCTTCTTTTTTTTTTCGCGCTGCTTTTGTACCCTTAATTTACGCCGGGTTGCGCAGTTGTTCTGCTCCGCCGTTATGAAATTCACCGTTGTCGCCTGTGAATCACGAATAGATCAGATGCCTTTTAAATCTCGCTAAGATAACCCGTTCCAGACGACAGCGTTAAAGAGCAGACATTAATCGTCCGGTGCTCTTGTATAATAGTCATGTCATGAAACATCATTTTAACGCGACGATCTGGAGGTGTCAAGTTCGAATCAGGTTGGTTCCATAGAACCACTTGTTGCACTCTCGGAACATTGCCGAATTACCCAAGCAAGAAGATTATTATTATTGTCGTCGTCTAGATTGAATTAGATTTGTTTTAAAGAGAAAATTGCAATTCAAGGACAAATATGGTTACATGACGTTTTAGGAATTTAACTTGAGTAGATTCTATAAACAATAATAAGAATGAATATTAGATAAATAAAAACAAATATGTTTTCAGAAAACAGGAATGGGCGTTAACAATAATAATACCTATATACGTGATACAGATGTCGGCGGATAGGATTCTTTATGAACGTGCAAATGACGGAATCACAAAGAAACAGTTTAATATATACACGGACGTTAGTTAATAGAAAAAAAGGCTGTCGAATAAGTCAGTCGAGGGAGTCAGTTGAAGAAGTCGGGGGAGAAGACACCGTGCAAGCCGGTGAAGTCAAAATCAAAATGTGAAATCTCCGAAATGTTGACACGGTGTGAATAAATGTTACATGAAACATAACTTTGTGTGCTTTTGACGAAACAGGTATGTGAATTCGTCCCGGTTGTTACTGTCATGTTCCTATTTACAATGCCTCCCCACGAGGCAGAGTTAGACATCAGGGTTGTTTTTTAATGTGGAGAAAAGGAACAAAAAATAAAAATTGCCTCAGTCGTAAAGGGTTTTTCCTCCACTAACAGAGTACAAGAAATTGAAGTGCATCATCTGAAGAACAGATACTACACTTTGATCTTGACCCAAATGTTTACAAACTATGTGTATTATATAGACTGTCGTTATTATTAAGAATATGACAACAGCATATTCTTTTCATTATTTTGACTCTCAATGGTGTGTTCGTTGATATCTTATATACTGTTATATAGAGTGATGTGATTGTCGGATGATTAACTGTGTCTAACTGTGTCGGATATATACTCGAGAGTCCAAACAATGAAAAGAATATGCTGTTGTCATAGCCCTAGTTATTATATACACTACTCTTCTTCTTCTTCTTCTTCTTCTTCTTCTTCACCAAAGGACATTTGTCTGACTCTCCATCAATGGAACATTGTCTCCTCTCGTCGTTTGAAACCCTCTCATGTCCAAGTACCTGTTATCCCTTCAAAATAACATGCCACTTTGTTAACGTCATAGTTCCAGTCTAGCTCAATCAAATCATTGTTCATCCTAAAAGTTATATACGCCCTGCCTATCGGTTTATATACACTAACATTTATTCATCGATAATTTGATACCCTGCTACCCCACACACTTATGGGTCTTGACAAACTTTATTTGTCGGTATAATGACGGTGACACACCGGTTCTCGTTGGATGAGTAAAGTTAAGCAACTTTGAGCCTAGTCAGTACCAGATGGGTGACAATTAGGGAATACCAGACGCTGTATGTAGGAGGACAACGACACTTCCCTGCAAAATCTGAAAAATAAACATAACGCCATCCTCTACTCTGATCGGGATATACAAGCGACTGGGAACCGTTTGTGAATGTTATATTCCCATGACTATTCCTCCTTCAGGGAAAGCCAGTTAAACTCGCTGAGGCTCAATGCCGCTTCGGTGTGGTCGGTACTCCTGTAATTACCTTAACAAACCGAGGAAACCAATATCGACAATAGAACCAATCTGATCAAAACCTTCCTACTTACTTGTCTCCTCACGAGAACAAACTTATATACAAAATTCGGACTACTCGGACTACTGTTCTCATCTTGAGTGTTATTCTTACAATGCTTCGTTCAATATGACCTTCAAGAGGTGTATCTTGAAGAAGATCGGAGGTTGTATCGGCCGAAACCTTGTTAGAATGACACTCAAGATTAGAACAGTAGTCCACATAATCAGTTTTTAATGTTAGAAAATCAAGCTTCCTATAAAAGGGGGCACTTTGGATTGGGACACTAAATTTAATTGCTTTAGTTGAGAATGAGCTTCTTCTCTGACTAAGGAAAGAAAAGATTGAATGTAGTTTCAGAACAGATACTACACTTTGCTCTTATTCAAAAAAACAAGTCAAAAAGTCGTACCAAGCTATTTTATACAAAGTTACTTTGTAACAGAGCTGCTAGCGCTTGTAGCAGCAGCAGCAGCAGCAGCAGCAGCCGTATGACACATATGCAAATAAGCGAGCCAGTGCGCGAAACGGTGGAAGAAAAGGGAAAGAAAAAAGACAGAGAAAAAATGCACCACGTAGCGAGGACCGAAAAAAAAGCGCGTGCCAGCAGAGACTTTTAAGCCTGTGGCAGCAAGAGACTTCTAAGTAGCCCATCATTCTCAAGTGGTATTGTTGAAAGGAGGATGGGATAACAGATACTGCACTTTGATCTTGGCCAAACGGCTCAACAATAATAAAAAAATGTTTCATTTTTATGGACCAAAAATTTGAAAAGATGGTTTAATCTATTATATTGTATTATCTTTTTAAAGTGGGTAAGTTGTGTAGTACCAGTTGTGTTTTCATAAGACCGTCTTCGTCAAAATTACCTCCTTTTTAATGGGTGATGGTGATCCTCTAAGGTATTACATCCCTCTGTAAGAGAGGGTTAATGTAAAATTCATTCTGCTGTGATTAGACCATCTTCGGATAAATGATAAGATTAGTGTAGTCTCTATATTCATACTAGCATTATGGGCGGAGAAGATTGGTTTGATCCTGTGTCCCCTCGACGTACATATCCTCGACAAACCCGCTTAGCAACAAAATCTCACCCTTCACTGTTGAGGTCCAGAAAGCTTTCTACTCTAATAGTGTCTTCCCTCGAACAGCTAGATTGTGGAATTCCTTTCCTGCTACCTGCCTCACTGACTGTACTGATATGCAGAAGTTTAAATCTAACGTAAATAGAATATCTTGTTAATCTTCCCTAGGCATGATTCCAAATAGTAACCCCTTACACCCAAGTGGCTATATGCTTTGTTAGGGTGAAAGAAATCTCTGTTATTCTAATCTCTTGGGTGTTAAGTGGAGGAAGTGTTTATGCCATATATATATATATATATATATATATATATATATATATATATATACAAGCAAAAGTACCCGTCGTTAACTGGGTTCAAAAACAGCCTACAGAGAATGAACTCTGATTTATGAAAGTATGATAGGTTATGAAAAGGAAGGGTTGTAAAGAGATAGCTTCGAATTTGGGGGTATCAAAACCAAAGCAAAATATGATGAAAGTAAAAATAAAATAGATAAACCCCAAAATTCATTATACCACACCTGTTCACACTGAAACACTTATCACAATATTCTGTGGATCTATATTAAAAAAAAACTTGAAAAGTCTTTATTAAAGTTTGTGTCTATTTTCCTTCTATGGGGGCCAGGTGCGAACGCAGACCCCACAATTTTATTATACCATCCCTATTTACGTTAAAACATACTTATGAAAGTATTATTATGTACATCTATATCAAAAACACTTGTAAACGCTTGTTTTTTTTTTAACTTTTTATTTCCATACTTTGTGGACTAGGCGCGTACGCAGACCTCACAATTTTAATGAATCATCATTATGCCAGATCAAACATACCCATTCCTGTGTCTCGATACATGTATCATTATATGTGATCAGTTTTCTATAATAGTCAACCATATAGGAGCCTATTCGTGACCAGACACACACACACAGACTTTCAGCTTTATATATATATATATATATATATATATATATATATATATATATATATATATATATATATATATATATATTGATTGATTGATTGATTGTTGGAGAGCTATTGGCTACACATTAGCAAACGTGTTTCAATGACCCCCTAGCAAGGAAAATCACCTCATCAGGCCAAAAACCATCCACCTGATTGGCCTGATGAGGTGATTTTCCCTGCTAGGGGGTCATTGAAACACGTTTGCTAATGTGTAGCCAATAGCTCTCCAACAATCAATATATTGCTCTGTTTCATGCATTGAGCACTCTTTGGAATGACATATTGTGTTGTTGTTATGAATTATTGAAAAATTCTACCAACAGTATGATAATAATATATATATATATATATATATATATATATATATATATATATATATATATATATAGAGAGAGAGAGAGAGAGAGAGAGAGAGAGAGAGAGAGAGAGAGAGAGAGAGAGAGCACAATCACGTTGACACACCGGTTCTCGCCAGATTACCGAAGTTAAGCAACGTTGAGTTTGGCCAGTACCAGATGGGTGATCATTTGGGAAGGCTAGGCTCTGTATGTACCGCGTTGAGTCGTAGAAATTTCCAGGTTGGTATCTGGGGGCGCATTAATTCACTGGGAGAGATGCACCCTCAGTCTTCGTTAAGATATGTATCTATGAGAAGGAAACTCTGATGTAAAAACCTGCGGTCTACTGTATACTCTGTCCTTTAGTAGTAATCTGCACCAACGGAGGTTAGCAGTAATACCAAAAGGTGTGAATACACAAAGCTTTCATCACTATAAACAAATCATCTGTGTGGATGTCCGAGCAACTAAGTTGCTGTGGCGGAAGCTCATACGTCGAAATCGACGGGAGAGTACATCATATATAAAGTTTTTTTTGTTTGTTTGTTTTTTTTTTTTTGTTTTTTTTTTGTTTTTTGCATCAATACATAACAATGGATGAAACATGAATTCACTCGTGAGTAAAATCGGCAGTCAGCTGAATAAAACGTCGTGTAAAGCGATTAAAGGCATAAACATCAGCAGGAAAGGTTTTAGCTTCCGTATTTTTTGGATTTTTGTTTATCAATTACTTCGAGAAAGGAAGAACTATCAATAGAGAATATTATATAGAACTAGCAGGGAGACCTGACGTTACCCGGAATTGAATGGTGATCAACGAATGTTTCGCACTCCCATATTTTATTGTCATCAAAATCGCCCAGTTTTAATCAAATCGCTTGATTCCCTGCCCTAGTTGACTACGCATCGTGGTGAACTAAGAGGAAGCTTCACGTGCTTCCCTGCAGTAACTTAATACACAATACATTGTAGTTTACATTGCACTTTAGTGAATCTACTGTTGAATTTATAAAATTATTTTTCTATATAATGGCTTGAATTAAAGTTTAAAATGCAAAAGTCAAGTATCATGGTTCAATTGTGCTCTAAATAAAAACATTCATTTCGGACGCGCCCCTGTCATATCAAAGAACCTAGTGTAGATTTTATATGCCTAGTCTTTCTGCTTGTGCGGTGATAATGGCTTGAATTTAAGTTTTAAATGAAAAAGTCATGTATCGCTGTTCCATTGTGCTTTAAACAGAAACACACCCCTGTCACATCAAAGAACCTACTGTTGACTCTATATGCCGGGCCTTTGTGCTTGTGTGGTAATAAAGTTTCTCAAATGTACTTGTTATGTTAAACTGTAAAAGGTGTTAACTTTGGTCAAAATCGCCTGCTCCTTTATTCACCGGATTTTTTTTTTTCGATTATCGATGCTTATCAAAGACATTTCGATACAAAACCTATCTAAGAATATTGCCAGATACATAAAGATTTCATAAAAATCAGCATAGCCGTTTCGAAGTACATAGGGAACGACCTCACACACTCAAAGCGTAACAGAGTATGGCGGCTATATGCAAATACTGAGCCGTGTGCGACATGACGTCACGGAAAGGAAAAAGACTATACAAAGGAGAGCGATCACGTTAGTAACGTGGATGACGTTCGAGAGAACATAGGTCAGAGAAAAGAAGCACGATCACGGTTTAATCGGGAAATTATACGGAAATAAATGTCGTTGTTACATGAAAAAGTGAGTTCGAGTTATTCATTGTCTTGATCTCCTTTGCGAGGTAGACTGCTTACAACGTGTTGGTCCCGTCTGTAAACGTGTGTGTAATGGTACAAAAGTTCCTTTTATATAATAGTAGAGAGATTATTGGTGCGTTTAAAGAAAAAAATCTCAAAAAGTGATCATAAATTAAGAAAAGTGCTCTTACACCAAAATAATGGACCGTGTCACAGGTTGATTGCAGCGATGGCAATGCTACATTAATTGCATTTCAAATTGCTTTCGCACCCACTCTAATTCCAGATTTGTTTGACTCCGGACGACTACTGGCTTTTTGCAAAAGAATGCTCCAATGAAGCGATATCGGAAATGGAAGGTTATTTTTAGACCAATGACAAATCGTTCTACAAACTAAATGCTTAGAGAAGCGTTGCAATCAGTGTATCATCTCAGAAAAAAAATCTGTTGGTGACTTAAGTCGAATGCTGCCTAAAAGTTATTTTCTTAATTAAGCCCGAGACTTCTTGAATTATGTGTTCTACTATTACTTCTATAAATGTACCAGTGTACTATCTTTAAATGCTCTTTTCTGGGAAGGGGTCAATACCTGTTCTATTATCATGATGCCATATTCCCAGGCATTACTTCCTCCTTCGGAAAAGATGGTAGTGCAATATGTATTCTATTGTCGTGAGAGTATCCTCGTTTGGGTAGGGTAGTGTAATGTCTGCTCTGTAATCATGATACTATATTCCCAGGCATTACCTCCTACTTTATGGGGGTGATGGGTTATTGTAGTATATGTTCTGTTGTTTATGAGACCATCATTTGTTTGAGGGATTTTTTGTTTGTTTGTTTGTTTGTTTGTTTGTTTTTTGTTTGTTTTTTTTGTTTTTGTTTTTTGCTGTTTTTTTTTGTTGTTTTTTTTTTGTAGAGATGTGGATCTTTTGTAGAAAACGCCCTACACTAATACAAGAAATTAACTTTTGAAAAAAAAAATAGTTCTATCAGTCATCCGCATCCGCGAGTTAATTTATTAGTCCTGTTAGAGTTGGGGTTGATTTATCTATGGTTAAGGTTAGGCTATGCAAAATATAAAATAAGTGTCAGTGTGAAACCCATCGCGGAATGGCGGCGACAGAATATAAGGGAAACAATTTTTTTGTGCAAACACTTCATGATATGAATGCATTGCATCATTTTGAATAAGTAACAAAATAAACGCTAATGTGAAACGCATTGCGGAATAGTGGTAGCTATCTGAATGGATTGCGTCATCTTTTGATATAACCCGTATTTTGTCCGTTTTTTTTGTTTGTTTGTTTTGCTTTGTTTTTATTTTTGTTTTGTTTTGTTTCTCTCTCTCTCTCTCTCTCTCTCTCTCTCTCTCTCTCTCTCTCTCTCTCTCTCTCTCTCTCTCTCTCTCTCTCTTGAGATGACAAGAGTATTGTATTATTGAAGCGACGTTTTTCTACAATGAATCCGTGACATATATTATACCTATTTATAGAGAATAAAAAAGTGGGCCTTGGGTTTATTTTCGACGACTTCGTAACTCTCGCTTCTGTTATTTTGTCCTTTAGTCCTCACATTCCATCAGGGATTTTTCTAACAACAGGAAAGAATTGTTATTTTCTGGACTGGGATTTATCCCTACAACATTTGTTCTTGGATAGTTATTGAACTGGAAGTGATAATTTTTTTTTTTTCTATTTTACTTCCAAGTGGTTTCATGCGTTGTCTGAAGCGATTTCTATAAAAAAAATAATAGGTTAGTTTTTTTTCATATCTTACATATTGGATCTTTACTTACGAAAGTATACAGTATATTGTGTGTTTCGCTGCTTGTATTTCACAGCAAAGAAATATAGTTAGATTGTTACGTAAACGAAAATAAAAATGTTTTTACCAATTTTGACAAATTTCCTAATTGTATCTCTTTTTCAAACTGTATTTAATAATTTGTGCCGCTAATAATTAACGGTTACCATAATGTATTATGCATTAAGTTACCTTTTTATTGATGTGTGAATAATATTACTAAGCAAGCGATTATTTAGTTCACGGGGCTGGAAATAAACAAAGAATACCACAAAGTTGAAATACAACTAGTAGAGAATATAAATATGAGCCTAAGAAGTGATACTATTTAACATGAGCGCCATCTTTATTTTTATTTATTTTTTTTTTTACATAGGCATACGCACTTATCAAGGCCCAGAGACCACTCGATGATAAGGGTTAAGAGTGTACAGTAGTCAATTGGACAATATAGCAATTGTTAGTAATGGAAATTCGGTAAATTTGTTAACTTAAGTGGAACGGCTCATCAAGAACTTGTTTACGTTGGACTTGAAGACAACCATATTGTAGTCAGCTGGAAAGCAGGAAAACGGAAGACAATTCCACAGGCGTGCAGTTCTAAGAAAGAAGCTTTGTTCATGGAATCTATGTTTAGGTTTAGGCACAAATAAAGAGTATGGAAATTATTGATAGTGGTTTAGGCTAGACGAGTGTTTCTTGTGAAAGTTTGGCGGGGGGAATCATAGATTGGAGCTCAGTTGAGTACTTGCCATGAAAATAACGATAAAGCAGAGACAAACTCGCAACATCTCTTCTGTGAGAAAGAGGTTGCAGGGAAGAGAAAAGGACATCTCCTACAAGGCTACGAAGTCTATTTTGAACTCTATCAAGGCAGGACAAGTTCTTTCTAGCAGCTCCTGCCCATATGTGGCAACAGTACTCCATCCTTGGATGTACCTGGCTCTTATATAGATAGAGAATTGCATGGGCAGTGAGATATCTACTGGATCGATAGAAGGATCCCACCATTTTTACAGCGGCCTTGGCAACAGATTTGATGTACGTGTTCCATTCAAGATCAGGAGTAAAGATCAAGCCCAGAAGCTTGTCAAAACATGAGGCCTCCCCAAGACGAGAGCCATTCATTTCAATTGATGCCAGATTGAGATCAGAACGTTGATGATGTAAAGAGAGAAGCTTGGTTTTAGATGCATTAAAAGTAACCAGCCACTTCTTTCCCCATTGTACCACGTGCTCAAGATCAGAGAAAAAAGAATCAGACTAAATTTGGTCGTTTACTGTCTTAGATGTGCTACCATAGATGGTAGTGTCGTCAGCATAAATGTCTATGAATGATGTAAGGATATGATTTGGAAGATCATTAATGTAGATCAGGAAAAGAGTTGGGTCCAGAATTGACCCCTGAAGGACTCCAGCATTACTACTGTCAGCTTCTGATTTTTGCCCATCAACTACTACTCTTATGAACCTATCAGAGAGAAATGATTTAATAATTGAGAAGACATTTTCAGCTATACCATAGCTGGAGATCTTGGGAGGTAAACCTTTATGCCATACCCTATCAAAGGCTTTTGATATGTCAAGAGCAATTGCCCTAGAAAGATTGCCTCCGTCGAGAGATTCGCTAATCCTATGAGATATAACTGTAAGCACATCTGCTGTAGATCTAGCAAAACGAAAACCATATTGTGCGTCACTAAGAACGTTATTTTTGTTGAGATGGTTGATTACTTCTCTATTTAACACAGATTCCAGCAATTTACTCATGACTCATAGGAGACATTGGCCTGTACTGAGAGGGGGGGCGATTACCTGAATTCTTAAATACAGGGCATACTGATGAGATTTTCCAGGGTGATGTGAACAAGTCTCCTTAAGACAACGTTTAAACAGTTTTGTAAGTATGGACGCTAGTTCTGGTTGAAGTTTTTTGAGTACTATAATTGGAATACTGTCAGGGCCGGTTGCTTTACTGGAGTCAAGGTTTTTGATTAGCTTGACAACATCACGTACAGATATTGTACATCTTGGACCACTTGAATAACGAAAAAAAAAACACCGTACAAATAGGTAATTAATGAGTGATAAATAAACCAGATAAAAGGGTGAGGATTTATACTTGCTGGTATTTATATTCTCTGCATTGTCGCTACTTCTCTTCGCCGCGTTTATTGGATGACCGTGGATTGTCTTGTCTGTTTAAATAAGATGAATAAATTTCTTTTCGTGCTGAAAGTAATACTCAAAGCGACGTTCGCTGAGTTTTCTTCAATGTTTTTTTATTTGAAAAGAATAGACTCAGGAAAGAGAGACTAATGTTATCTTTGCTAGTTATCCACTTCCTAAATGTCCCTTATCGATATAAAATGTGAATTACATTTTTTCCTATTCAATGCTAACTGACTTTGCTGTTTCTCTTCGTCATCGTTTTCCGCTTCTTTTCATGCAGTAAGAAGGCGTCTGCTGAAAGTTTTCGAAAATGGATTTATTTGAAGAGAATGGATTTAGGAGAGAGAGATTAATGTTATCTTAATAATTATTTACTTTTTAAACATTAACTTTATAACTTAATAAATAAGTAACATAGACGGACAGACACTGAAGTAACATTCGTCTTAGATTATTCTATATTATTGGCCGTCTCTCGTTCGCATGGAGGAGAGATTTTATCTGAAAACCTTAATCTCTTAAGGTCTTTCTGTGTTTCTCGCTCAAACGCCCACAGTGGCAATTGTAGGTCTAGACTAGGCAAGAAAAAAAAAGGTACTAGTCCGGATGATGTAAAGGTTCGGCATGTGGTAGCCTGACACCTCCAGGCATAGCCATCGCTTACCTTTCCTTGTCCACATGATGCAAAAGTTTTCGTCCGTGCCAGTAATTTTTTTTCTTGACAAAAGTCGAGGACTCCAGTTGGTGTTTCCAGCTGCTCACTTAAGGCTGTAAAATTCATGTTTTTTTTGGGGGGGGTTCTGACGTTAAAGTACGAACTGGTGTGCTTTTTTTACTAATTTATTTTCTTTTCTTCCTCTTCCAAATTGTCGTCTGCTGCTTTGAATTTTCAACTAGCACGAACGCGCGTCGTGTTGAAAATTATCACGCTACATTGTCATTGGTTCAGCTTTATGTTTCGTCAGACGGCTTAATTTTCTTGGCTTACTCCGGCTGTTGACGTCATGTCCCGGAGAAAGCCAGGCGTGCGCTGAGTTACGTCTAGATTACTCTCTGCATGAGTACAAACCTTTTTATTTGTTATTGTTGAGTTATCCGGGGGGAGGGTCACTGTATTTTATGCCGATATAATTCATCGTTCTATTTATAATTGTTTATTTTTGATAAAAAAATACAGCCATTGAACTATAAGTGGTTTGTTTGCCATACGTAAATGTGCACTGAACAGATAGCATAATACTTAAAGTTAAATTCAAATTTGGATATATCTTTTAATTTAAACGCGAAAAAAAAACAATTGGGGCAGTGAAAACGTATACAGTAAAACAATACGTTATAAAATGCTCTTATGGTTGTCAATGGGTTAAAGTAGATTTATTTGTAAGAAAATTGCGTTAAAATAACTTAAACGTAATACGGAAATGAACGATGTAAAAAAAAAGTGCAGAAAGTATTAACAATTTTTTATTTGGATAATTTAAACGCGAAAACAAAAACAATTGGGACGCTGAAAACGTACACAGTAAAACAATACGTTGTCAACGAGTTAAAGTTGATTTATTTGTAAGAAAGTTGTGACAGTATAGTTGTAATACAGAATAGTTGCAAAACATCCCCACCCTTCCCATATTAAATAATAATTTCTAAATAATAGCGTTAATATTTTAGTGCGCAGGTCAAATTCTGCAAAAGTTGCAATTTATGTTTATTTGTTTACGCTGTTATGGATTTATGTTTTTGTACGCATACGCAACCGGAAGTCGTAAACCGGATGTTGGGTTACAATACCCGTTATAAGGTCATTTGAGTTTTATAATTATATATATTTAATATAAAATATAATTTTTTTACCATATATGATATTACATACATCGCTATGGTATAATTATTACCATAAATCGGTATTTTTTAGTTTACCGACCCCTCGGCATTCACTTTTGAATTGTCGGCTTTTCTAGGTTTTGGGGGATGCTGAGAACGAATATTGCATTTATTTCTTGCGCAAACGAGTAGTTATTCATATTTGAAGACATTTAGTATCCAACGTAATCACTAGTTTGGCAAGCAAGATGGCCGCCCGTGCATTTACTAAAAAACACCAAAAAGAGCTAAACGAGCCAAAAAAATGACCCCAGGTCTCCTTTCGCTTTCTCATGATTGAACAAATAATTATTTTTATGATTAAAAAAAAGACATTTCTTTTCGTTTTTTACACAAACCGATTTTTTTCTTCTGATACCAAATCTAAATCAAACCCGTCTCAAATTGATCGTTTGCATGGTATGAACTCCTGGACCCTGGGACTTTTTGAAGAAATGTTAGTTTCAATAAAGTGAGAGGTCACTTTTCTATAATAATTTAACCTAACATGAGCACCCACACGTTGACACCCCTTCAAAAAAAAAACATTTTGTTTATATTGGGGCGGGGAGGGAGATGTCGGCGGCGGCCGGGGGAGGTTGAGGCGTTGTTGTAATTGTACTATCTAGAAATGTTTCCTGTGAAGGTGTGTTTTGCAATGAGCATAAATAAAAGACAAGGTCAGACGTTTAAAACCATTGGTGTAGACCTGACACCAGACTGCTTCAGTCACGGTATGTTCTACGTCTCCATCAGCCGGACAGGAAGTTCAGAAAAACTCTAGATTCTGGCTCCAAATCAAAGAAGCAGAAATGTAGTTTACCACGAGGCTCTTCAATGAAAAGCTCTACAAAAGGATATGATGAAAAACTGATATAATCTGATTGTGGTATGTTTTCAGTATTCAATCTGTTAGATAAGATTTAAGCATCGAGTTGAAATTTACTTCCCTCTTACAACATTCACTTACTGGAAAGGTGCCCAAACACCGCGTACCTAAGTGTGCAGAAAAGTCCTGTGCGATGCGCGGGTATCTTTGCTAGTATATATATATATATATATATATATATATATATATATATATATATATATATATATATATGTCATAGTTACAAATGGAAATAAAATGAATTAAAATTAAATAAGAAGAATAAGAAGGGAAAAGAAGAATAAAAATAAAAATATATAAGTAAATAAAAGAAGCCGACTATATATATGCTCACCCCCCCTCTTTCTCAACTATATAAAATAAAACACTGTCATTGAATGATACCGATTACTGATGACTTAGAATAATTCAAATCTCTTTGTAAATAAATGGCTGGAGCAGTGGAGCAGTGGAGCACTTTAAAATGTCCGTCAATGTAAACATTGTAGATATCATCTTCGAGTGCCGACTCCGTAACACAGTGAGTAAAACTGCCGACTATCAACTAGATGGTTGTAGATGTGATTCCTTTGTTGGGGTGGGCGCTAGTCTAGCAGCACTGAAGAGCTGTGATTCAGCGAAACAGTCTGTCTGTAGATGACTATATATATCTTACTCTGCCTATCTGTCTGTCTGTCCGTTCCGCTATTTTCTCAGAAACAACTAGACTGATCCGTCTGAAAGTTTGCATGCACCTTTGTTATGATAAAGTGCAGCGAACTAAGTATTATAGTATCGGTTCGATGCACAGTTAGGGATTAATATGGATTAGCATTTAATGCAAAAATGAACATAAATGTAACCATATTCAACCATCCGTTTTGTATAAAGCACTTGTTCTAAGTCAACGGCCTATAACTTTTACCCGCTTTTAACGGACTAAAACGTCTAATATATATATATATATATATATATATATATATATATATATATATATATATATATATATATTCTAATTTTCTTTACTTATTATTTTTTGGTAGTCAGTATAGATGCATATTACGGCTTTTTACGTTGTTTTTGCTTCTAAATGCTGTGGACCAGAAATATTTACAAATGTTACCTTCCATTGAGGGCAGCAGGGGTAATGGTGTAATCTTTTTAAAATATGTCAAATTGGGCGGTGAAGAAGAAAAAAATAGCGGGGTTCAGGACCCCTGGTGTGTACGTCCATGCAAGTAAACGAAACGATTTCGGATGTTTGTAGAGGGTGTTGGTGGAGGTCGACAGAGCGATCCCGGCTGCGTATCGCACCACGCACCAGTATCCAGCTTACTGCGCTACCTAACCCTAACCAGCTGCCGGGTCGGTAGCAAGTAGCAAGAAACACGTGGTTTTATTTGGTGGTCAGCTGACGTGGAAAGGTATTTCAGAATCAACCCTCACCCTTCCACCGCACCGCGGCACACTATATCATCCCCACCTACATACTTCCCTGGCACCCACACTTTTCCAACAGCCACCAGTAACACCCCTTTAGTCCTCTACCAGCACCATATCCATCTCTACTAACACCATTTCTCGGCACCGCCGTCATCTTCTTCGTCGTTTGTCGCTCCCGCATAAAAAAGACCCCGATGCATACCAACCGAAATATATAAATAAACATCAACGACGATCTCCAAGAGTAGGAGGAGGGTTGCAGAGAGTAGGAGGAACAGAAAAGACCTTTTTAAAAAGTGAGTTGGTATTGAGTGGGGGGGGTAAGAATTAAGAGGGGTGAGATACTACAGGTTAGGGTTAGGAGGGACGCGCAGGAGGCACGAAAAGAATTCGTATCTACTGACTGTAACAATAGCCGAAAATAAATGACAAACGAGCTAATAATGAAGCAATAATAATAAACAGCAGAATACCCGTCAAAAATGATTTAATTATCAAGCTTTTTACTTGGAACAAGGCATTGTGCACTACTACGCATAGGCCCAAAATTTAATTTTACTATACGCAGTAGTACACAGTGCGCTGTTCCAAGTCAAAAGCGTCCCTTTTACGACGTAACCAGGCGTCATTTAACCCCTAAAAAAAATGAAAATTAACTTCTTTTTTTGCCTATTACGGTTAGATGCCCTTTCAAAATAATATGAAAGAAAAGGTTTTTAAAAAATAATAAAAATTTAACATTTTAGAGTTGGGGGATCACTTTAATTTAACGTAAAATGAGCACCCATTTCTTGACCACCAATTGTTCAACGAGACATGTCACCCCAGCATTTTCTCAAGTTTGGTGACTAAGCGAGGGGGGGGGAGGCAAAACATGACAAATTCAATATTTTAGTGGTAAGGGAGGGGGTAAGAGAGAATTACATTTGAAACATAAAATAACGATAAATGTCCTCTTAAATTTGGGGGAGGGGAAGAATCAAATTTGAAACATAAAATAACACGATAAATTTAAGAAATTTTTGGTAAATGTCGCCTGGTAGACCAACACACAGTCTAACTTTAAAAACTTGTTTTCGAGGGGTTATCGGGCGTGCATAAAATAAATATCGCATTTAAAATTGGGGCCGGCAACTAGTTTTTACGATATTATTACAAATATACTTTTCTGCATGTTTCATGTAACGGGGCGACCATATTTGTTTATGCCACGTTATGAAACGGGGGGGGGTACAACATAATGAAATTACAAGATAATGAGGAGTTAATCTTTTTTATTATTATTAAAAATAAACAAAAAAAAAGGAAAATAATAAATAAATAAAATAAAGTATGATTTTTTTTCTAGAATATAACAATAAATCATTTTTTGAAAAAGGATTAATTGTAGCCTGGTAGACCAACACACAACTTACCTTAAGAACATGTTTTCTAGGGGTTTCGGGTGCGCTGAAAACGAATATCGCATTTAAAGTTTTCCGCAAATTAGTAGTTTTCCGGGTATTAAGCGATGTACTTTTTTTGTTATACGTAGTGGCCATTATTGTACCTGCAAGCATGTGCATATTTTTACCGTATGTGTGGCAATAAAAACGGAATTAATGAATAATAAACGCTCAATTCGTGCGCATATAACACACACGCGCGACGAGGATCCAAATATTTGTTTTTCATTCAAAACAGCTCACCCAGCATGCAAAAATTTCCGTTCATTTTTTACAGATCCGTTTCGTTATGCAGAACTAATCATTTATTATTATGTCAATACCGACTCTTTTCATGCATATACTTCTCAGAAAAAATAGAAATTCTTAGCTTAGAAAAAAAATGCGTGATACTATAATGCCAAAAAAAAAAGAGAAAAGAAAGAGAATTCATAGAAGACTCAACATTGTCTGTTAGTTTCGGCAGCCATCTTGGTTCATATATCAAAGATATATCGCAGCGCTGTAAATTTCCTTACTTTAAAGTATGACACTTCTTTTCAGAGGAAAAACACTAAGCAAAATCTAATATATAAGAGGCTATATGTGTGTGTGTGTGTGTGTGTGTGTGTGTGTGTGTGTGTGTGTGTGTGTGTGTGTGTGTGTGTGTGTGTTATTTATCCGAGATGATTGTCTAAGGGAGATAACCAGCATCGGTTAAGTTTTTAAGGGGTCAAAAATGTGTCAAACTTTAAAAATCGTTATACATTGTGTACATTCATCTTAGTTTATTTTTAATCAGTTCATATGCGTGTCACGTTTGTACAGTGGTAACGTCACCAGCTTTGAATGCTACAGCTTTGCTTTTGGTTTCGATTCTAGCTGATGGTACCCAAATACTTTTTTTTACTTTTGAAATCCCGAGTCTATAATAATATATACGAAATCTGGACAAATTAAAATATCATATTTAAACATATTTTACGACCGGGCAAAGCAAGTAGCCCTCCCCCTCCAGCTAGTAAACAATAAAATGGCTATAATTTTGCTGATCAGAACATATATTGAATACTTTAAAATGTGGGGAAGTCATTTTTTATAAAATGATATATAGATATATAAATCAAAAGGACATACCACGTGGAAATACCTGAGGGTACCAAACTGGTAAAAGAGAAAATTATTCCGAACTCGCATTTAGGTAAAAATGTACTTTCGTATAAATAATTGAATTCATTCCAAAAGTATCGTAAACAAAAACATATGAATAACACACACACACACACACACACACACACACACACACACACACACACACATACATACATACATATATATATATATATATATATATATATATATATATATATATATATATATTGTAATCTATAAAATATATATGGCGATTAAGCTACACTGAATATTCCGCGTTTCATCCACTCTAGGACTCCTTCTGAGGAATATTCAGTGTAGCTTAATCGCCATATATATTTTATAAATTACTAACTAGCTCTACCTACGTATTGAGCACTTTGGAAGTAAATAATTAAAGTTTACGCATAAATCTATACTTTCGTATATTAATTTTATGTGAGTAAATGAAGTACACGTCAACACATATGAGATAAATACAGAATATAAACATTTATATATTTTGCGTATTGATTTTTTTATTCATATATATATATATATATATATATATATATATATATATATATATATATATATATATTACACAGGAATCACCACTTATCAAGGTCAAGAGGCCACTCGAGGATAAGGGTTAATTGGTATGCATTAGTCAATGTGATTATGGCGTAGTAAACATAATTAGTGAGAATTTTGTAAATTGGATTACTTAGGGGGACGGTTCACCAAGAACTTGTTTACGTTGGACTTGAACACAATCAGATTGTAGTCAGCTGTAAAGCATTTTGGCAAGAAATTATTTGGGGTACTAAAATAATCCATCTAAACTAGCAGGGACGCCCAGCATAGCCTGGTCATAAAATATACTTGAATATGATATTTTAATTTATGCAGATTTCATATATATTACTATGAGTCAATTTTCGATCCATTCTTATATATTATAAACTTGTGATTTCAAAAGTAAAAATATATCCATATGGCTTGGGTGCATTAGCTTTAATCGAAACTGAAACCAAAACTTATGAAGAAAAAAAGAATGTATGTATATATAACTTGAGTTCTTACAGCTATAATCGAAACCGAAACCAAAACTGATGAAGAATTCTTGGTAAAATTATTTATTACAAGAAATGGAAAGGTATAACAATTAAACGACAGACACTCTGAAGAAAAAAAACTGTGACACAGAAAATAAAACACACGCTATCGTATTAATAGATAGATTAAAATATTTTATGTACCAAAAACAGTTTTTCATGAAACTATTTTAGTTAAAACAATGTTGCAATAAAAATAATTTATTTAGAAAAAGGAACTTTCATTTATAATATATATATATATATTAGATTTAATGTTTTTATAAAAATATTTTATGTACAAAACCAGTTTCATTTCGCTAATAACGCGTCACTTTTTTGGTTAGTAACGTCATGGCTTTTGATGAAGTTCGAGGTTTCATAACAGATATGCATCTTGGTTTTTGTTTACATGAAAATGTTGTATTTACAATGCCTCCCCACGGGACAGAGTTAGACACCAGGGTCTTTTTTTAACGTGGAAAAAAGGAACAAAAATAAAAAAAATTGTCTCAGTCGTAAAGGATTTCTCTTCCACCGAAAGAGAACAAGAAATTGAAGTGCAGCATCTGAAGAACAGATACTACACTTTCATGTTGGGCAAATGTTGTAGTAGTAGCAATAACATTTTAATCAACAAAAACATCAGCGTCTCACTCTCTCTCTCTCTCTCTCTCTCTCTCTCTCTCTCTCTCTCTCTCTCTCTCTCTCTAAACAAATGTAAAAAAAATAAACAATGAAAATAACTGCTCAATTTTTGTCCCTGCTGGCCTAGAGATTTGTGTTATCATTTTTAAAGCGATGAGAACATGTTATCGAATGCAACCTGGAGCATTCGTAAATGTGTATTCCGAAATTAGATGTCTATTCCAGAATTAAATCTCAACCAATCAAATTGAAGCATAACACAAAAAGAACGCACACGCTATCATATTAATATATAGATATTTATATTACTATTTTAAATTTTATATATATATATATATATATATATATATATATATATATATATATATATATTAGATTATATTGATATAAATTAAATTTATATAAATAAAAATGATTACCAGAGTAACGAATTTCAATTACAAAATAACCAGCTTAATATTTAGCAATTAATAGTTTATATATATATATATATATATATATATATATATATATATATATATATATATATATATATATACATATACATATATATATATATATATATATATATATATATATATATATATATATATATATATATATAATTTTATTTTCAAAATAAATTTAGATTATATATTTTTATATATTTTATAATTTATATCTAAAACAAGACGTCTGGTTGGTAATGTGTCTACCTAAAAAGAAAATGGCTGCTGAGTTGGAGTTTCATGTAAAATCTGAAACTGAAAAAAAATCCTGATTCCAAATATAAATCATAAAGAAAATTGTTTGTAAGAAAAGATCCTTTCACTCAAAGCAAAGGTTTTTTTTTTTTTTTGTATTGAACATCGAAATCCATCTTTTGAACAGTTCCATTTCCAACCATCAATTGTCTGCGAATAACCGTTCAGTGCACATAGTAAATTACATATTTCACACCTCGAAGAATTGGCTATTAATTGATGCTTGGCAAGCCATTGAATCATTTTGAAATTGTCAGCTAGCTTCACGACAAGTTGTAATATTGTTATTTCTTCAAACTACATAAAATCATTGTCATAAACATGATTTACAAGACTTGTTGAATGCATTCTAAAAATTCGGCAGCCATTTTCTTTCTAGACTATTGTGTCTACACATTACTCGTTTGGTTTATAATTGTTTCAAAACTGCATAATTTTTCCACAGAACCTCTCACCCCATACAACAGATTAGGGATGTTTGATAAGCTACCTGAAATTTTGTTTGTTATGCAGAATTTTTAAAAACATTTCTGAATCAGATTACTTGTTTTGAGTATAAATTATTATAAAATTATATTTAAGGATTGTGCTATCATCGGAATTGTCTAGGAAGATTACGGGAAATACCAGAAAGTGCCAAAATTCTGAGTTTCTTAACCATAATACAAAACATCATAAAGTAAACATTTATTTTGCTATCATTGATTTTTTTATTGAAAAGAAATCTAAATATCTAATGATTTTAATAAAAAATATTTTTTTAAATCATAAAATTTTTTGTTTGCTTTAGTTGTTTTGTTATTCAGAAAATAAATATTTATTCGTGAATGTTTTTTTTTTATTTTCTTGATTTGAATTTTATTTTTCTAACAGTTTCATAAAAATTGTCTAATAATTATTAAACGATATTTTTTTCAATTTTCAATAATTATTTTTTTTTACAGCGGAATCACCACCTACTAAGCCCGAATGCCACTCGAGGATATGTGTTAATGAGAGTACAGTGGTAACCAGGAAAACAGTGTAGTAATCGTTAGTGGTGGAAATTGTGTAGAATTTGTTTATTTAATGGCTGGCTCAATAAGAACTTGTTTACATTGGATTTGAAGACTACCATAGTGTAGTTAGCTGGAAAGTAGGTCAAAAGAACAGATTTTCACAGGCAGGCAGTTCTAGGAAAGAAGTTCTATTCACGAAATTTTTGTTTAGATTTAGGCACAGAAACTTGTTAATAGTGGTTGTAGCTAGACGAGTGTTTTTGTAAAAGTTGGACAAAGAGGGAATTATAAATTGAAGTTTAGACGAGCACTTGCCACGAAAATAATAATAGAGCAAAAGCAGGCTCGCAACGTCTCCTCTGAGAAAGAGGTTGCAGGGAAGAAACAAGGGCATCACCTACTAGGTTTTGAAGCCAGTTTTGAACTCTGTGTAGGCAAGACATCGCGCTCCGAGCAGCTTCTGCCCAAATGTGGCAACAGTACTTCATCCTAGGTCTTTCCTCTTTTCTGTTCCTCTTTTAATTAACAAATTACCGAAGATGATCAATAAAGTTGTTTTTAATGTTAGAATAAGACTTTGTTTTTTTATTCTACATTCTAACTGAGAAAGTGTCCCTCATCTGGCTGCATCCGAACTGTGGTCAAGCAGTCATTAGTAATGCCTATGCAAACCTTTTTTTTTTTTTTTTTTTTGCAAGAGTGAATAATAAGTTCTGTGCAAATATCTAATAGCATAGCAGAAACAACACGGAGCTCTCCACTACAAGAGAAATTCGATTAGCAGAATCCACTACAAATTGTTAAAACCGAACAAAAATCAGCAATTATCACTGAAAAGCAATGTTTACAGATGCGATGAACTCAACAGAACAAATGCAATTATCTGCCCAGAAAGTACAGTCAACACCGAAAACGAACTTTTGAAAATAAAGTTGAACTCTTACTTAACTAAATGAAATCATTGCTTCAACTGCTTTAAACGTAATAGATGTTTTGCAACCTTAGGACTGCCAGCAATCAATGTAAAAGAATTATAGAAAACGCAAGAGAGTCATATGCTCTAAGTAGAACAGAGGATTGGCTCACATGAGATTTGGTGTATAATGAATAAGATCCTGAACAGATGCGTGTTTTCAATCTTGACCATCATTAGCGAGCCTAAGAGGATCTTGTCAGCATCTGACAAAGCCAAACTCTTTACCAAGAACTTTGCAGCAACTCAACCTTGCAACTCAACCTATCTCCCGAATTTCCTTAAATGACCAAAATTAATCTGAGCGACATCCACATATCTGCCTGTGATGTTAACACACTCGTTCAAACTTTGATGCTAAAAAACAAACTGGTTCTGACAATATTCCAATTATAGTACTCAAAAAGATACAATCGGAACTAGCACCAATTCTTGCAAAGCTGTTCAATCAATGCCCAAAGGAGAAATCTTCTCAACACCTTGGAAAACCTGTAGGGGACTAGGATATATAAATACCCCAATCCCGTTACAAAAGAATAATGAAACGAATGGGAATTGAAGGAAACAAAGACTCAAGTAATGGATAAGATAAACGTCGTTTATTTGCTGTTGAAAGAAATGAACATTTTAGTTATAACATGCCGAGCGTATGTAACCAATGTCCGTTGCAGGACTGGTGTTGTAGTAAGAAAAGGGAAATGTGTTTTCATCTCAAGTTTGGGTCATTATTGTTTGTTCGCGTGTGGGAATTGAAGTGAGTGTTGTAGTGGAAATGAGAATCCAGCGTGTAGGCAAGGAAGAGGATATTAGAGTTGTCATCAGTTAGTAGTAAGCTACGCAAAGGTGTTCTTAGTGGCCAGAAGTAGATGGAGAGAGAAAGAGGGAGAATGTATACATACAGTCATTAGCTCGTGCCCCATACATAGTAGGAAGTGGGCGTGAGGTGCGCGTGCGCGCGCGCCGAAATGGCGCCGGCTTGTTCGCCCAACCTCTCTAGTTGAGAGTTGGTCCTAAAAAGAGGATTAGAAACAACTTGTCTCCATGTTTTATACTCGCTTCTGGAGTGTCTTTTGCGCATGTGTATTTCCTTAGAAAGCGGAAGTGACGTCGTCCATGTGTGTGTTCGTGTTCGCGTGTGTGAGTCATGTGTATACGTAAGCGTGTGTGTATATATACGTGAATGTGAGTGTATGTACGCGAACGTGAATATGTGTACATGTGTGGACGTGGGCGCGTACGTTTGTGTGCGCGTATGTATATGACAGCTTGAAATATGAATGTGCGTTTTGTGTGAGACTTGAAAAAGGCTCGTACAAATACTCCCCTTCCTAGGAAAAAGGAAACATGCAATGTATATATATTTATGTATATATATATATATATATATATATATATATATTTTTGTGAGTAATGTTTTCGGCAGTTGATTTTTTTGTCCTTTTTTTTTTTTTTTTTTTTGTTGGTGTGGTTGTTTGAAAAAAAACTTCAAAAAGGAACGGAATGTCAAAAACGGAGTGTGTTCGTAAAAAAAAAGTATTTACTTACGCGTGGAAAATGCGTTTACTCTTTTTTTAGGCTGACATTTGTTTGCTTGGTTTCTGTTGTGTGCTGACATGTGCAAAGAGTTGCTTGGACAGAGAAGTGAATTGTTCCGTTTGGAAGGAAAATTTTTGTTTCGTGTTGACGGTGTCGTGTGTGTGCCCAGTTGATGGTATCTTCGCTTGTGATTCTGCGGTAATGTGTGCATCGTTTGGACGGTCGCTAGTCGCGCGTTCGTTCTTGTTGAACGGGGTCTGGTTACTGTTGTCTTCGCAAGTGCGTCTGCGGTAGTGTGTGTACATTGTCTGTATGGGCGTTTGTTGTGTATTCGTTCATGGTTGCCGGCTGTCAACGAAACTTCCAAGTTTTGAGTTTATCCGCGTGCGTCGTGCATCCCAACTCGTATTGTTGATTCAACTTCTTCCTATGTGTTTATAGGGATGTCCTGTTTCTTTGTTGTTGCGTCTGCTTGTGCGGGAGGGAATTGCATAGGCCTATGTGATTTTGCTCCTCGCGTTTGTTGCAGGGTAATGTCAGGAAACCGTGAAAATGTTTGTCAAGCTGGAATTTGTTTTTCAATTCGATATGAAAGTGTTCGTTTTTTGCTGAGTCTGACGAGGGTTCGTCATTGTAGTTGGTAGTAGTTATTCCTGTGGGTAGTGGTTCGCTTGGTTTTCTTTGTTGAGAAGTTCGTTTTTTTCTTTATCAAATAAAACGCGTGTCTCGCTCAAAACAATTAATCTCAAAACGGTAGGGTCGCCATGCCCGCTCGTTCCATGTCAGTCAGGCGCCAGTTTGTTGTGGACTTGTGGCATAGGAGGAAATGCGTGCTCCTCTCGCGTTCCGAGGGAAAATGAATTGTCTCGAGGAAGAAACGAACGACGTGTTAAATTGAATTAAACGAACAGGAATTTCTTTGATGAAAGAAACAAGTAAAAGAAAAGGATACCACACGTGGTTAGTTTTGCGTGCGTCTCTCTCTGTTAGCTGGTGAAGAGGAAAAGTTTATACCTTGGCGTGCGTCTCTCGTTAAGTGGTGAAGAGGGAAAGTTTATCTTTGTAGAGAAAGAGTCTGTGTGTGTATGAGTGCTTCGTTCAACCTCATCCTTTTCATTCAAATAAAGGGGTCACCAAATTTGTAGGGGACTAGGATATATAAATACCCCAATCCCATTACAAAAGAATAATGAAACGAATGGGAATTGAAGGAAACAAAGACTCAAGTAATGGATAAGATAAACGTTGTTTATTTGCTGTTGAAAGAAATGAACATTTTAGTTATAACATGTCCGCGCGTATGTAACCAATGTCCGTTGCAGGACTGGTGTTGTAGCAAGAAAAGGGAAATGTGTTTTCATCTCAAGTTTGGGTCATTATTGTTTGTTCGCGCGTGGGAATTGAAGTGAGTGTTGTAGTGGAAATGAGAATCCAGCGTGTAGGCAAGGAAGAGGATATTAGAGTTGTCATCAGTTAGTAGTCAGCTACGCGAAGGTGTTCTTAGTGGCCAGTAGTAGATGGAGAGAGAAAGAGGGAGAATGTATACATACAGTCATTAGCTCGTGCCCCATACATAGTAGGAAGTGGGCGTGAGGTGCGCGTGCGCGCGAGCCGAAATGGCGCCGGCTTGTTCGCCCAACCTCTCTAGTTGAGAGTTGGTCCTAAAAAGAGGATTAGAAACAACTTGTCTCCATGTTTTATACTCGCTTTTGGAGTGTCTTTTGCGCATGTGTATTTCCTTAGAAAGCGGAAGTGACGTCGTCCATGTGTGTGTTCGTGTTCGCGTGTGTGAGTCATGTGTATACGTAAGCGTGTGTGTATATATACGTGAATGTGAGTGTATGTACGCGAACGTGAATATGTGCACATGTGTGGACGTGGGCACGTATGTTTGTGTGCGCGTATGTATATGACAGCTTGAAATATGAATGTGTGTTTTGTGTGAGACTTGAAAAAGACTCGTACAAACCTTGTTAGTCTGTTCAGTATTTTAAAATACTGAAGATTGATTTTCAGCATCTCAGTACAGACCAATTAGTATCCTGTGTATCATGAGTACATTGCTTGAATCCATAGTAAACAGAGAAATTGTCAACCACCTCGGCAAAAACAACCTCCTTAGCAACAAATAATGTTTTTCGTCCTGAGAGATATACAGATGATGTACTGACTGTAATTTCACATAGGATCAGTGAATCTATCGACAGGGATTTTTCTCTAGAGCAATAGCTCTCAATATATCAAAGGCATTTGACAGAGTTTAGCATAAAAGTCTATTTCACAAGATCTCCAGCTATGGAATATCTGGAAATGTCTTCTCAACCATCAAATTCTTCATCTGCAACAGGTTTATACAAGTAATCATCGATGGACAGAAGTCTGGCGCTTAAAGTATCAATGCTGGTGTACCTAAGGGATCCATCCTGGGCCCAACTCTCTTCCTTATAATCTCCCAAATAACATTCTAAGTTCATTCGTTGACATACACTGACGACACTACCATCGATGGTAACACTTCAAAGGTCAGCAATGACCAAGATCCTCTGACCTTGAGCATGTAGTTCAATGGGGCAAAAGGTTGTTGATTAATTTCAATGCATTCAAAATCAAGCTTCTATCTTTTTACAACCAATGCTTTGATCTCCACTTGGCCACAATCGATATGAATGGCTCTCATCTCAAAGATACATCCTGCTTCAACAAGCTTCTGGGTCTGACCTTCACCCCAGACCTGGTGGAAGACTTACATAAAATCTGTTGCCAAGGTCACTGGAAAAATGATTGTGCTGTTCTAGAAGGTATTTCTCTTCTGACGCAATCCTCTACATGCATAAGAGCCAAATACGCCCTAAAATGGAGTACTGTTGCCACATCTAGGGAGGAGCTGCCCAGAGTCCCCTATCCTGCCTTGATAGTTCAAAACTGGCTTCAAAACAGTCTGCGATGCCCTTTTCTTCGCTTTGCAATCTTTTTCCCACAAAAGAGACATTACGAGCCTGTCTCTGCTCTACCATTATATTTTCATGGCAAGTGCTCGCCTGAGTTTCATACAAACAAAGTTCTTTCCTAGAAATGCTCGTTTGTGGAACTCTGTTCCACTGACCTGCTTCCTAGTTGACTACAACATGATCGACTTCAAATCCAATGTGAACGTCCTTGCTATCCCGTCCACTTAAATAGCCCAATTCTACCCAATCATCACCAAATACGATCACTGAGTTGTTGTCTCACTGACCAGCTTATAGTCATAAACCCTTATCCTAAAGTGGCCCCCGGACATTGATAAGTGGTGGCCTCCTTGTAAAAAAAAACTTAAAAAATTGATTAAATTTTTTTAAAGTTCAAATAAATTAAAAATTTTCAATGTAATAAGTTTTCTCCCTTGAACTAGTTCGTTAAAAGTTATCTCCCTTGTTTGAAAAAAGTTACTTCCCTTTGTTTACCTTAAATAAGGCATATTGTCACGGAAATTTAGATTATTTTGCATTAGCGGCCAGATTTATAAGATGCATCCTAAGTAAGAGTTGTACAATGGGATCCTTGTTCACATTATATTATAATTACTGTTGGGATAACAGGACGAACAAAGAAAATTTCTAAAGGCAGCGATTCAAAGAATAGAACCTATTTGCGTGAAGCGTTTCCCAGTATCTGGGGACCTTTACAGTTATGGGCCGGTGTAATTTTTCTGCTTGTCGGGTTGATTGGGTATGGGAGTAAATTGTGGAGTTCATTGGAACACATTCCGAGGAAGAAAAACAAGCACAGAGGTGCAACATTGTGGCGATGCGACAGAAGCTGAAAGTTAGTAAACAGTGCAGACTACTAGGTTTGAGACTCTTTTTGGGTGCGGCTGCGGCGCAGTCCAAGGAGAGACTAGTCGTTTCGCTGGTGGTTTTATAGAAATAAAGGATACTGGGAGTTATGAGGTTTTCTTGCTTCGAAAAGGAAGCCTACCTTCTTTGCACCAGAATTGGCAGTATATTCTATGTGTTTATTTCAATTCATGTTAAGGTGAGGAAGTTCGAACAGGCGTATAAAAGTGTTTCAGTGTGTTCATATACATTAGACAGTTTAAATAATTTCAAATTTCTGAAAGTTTTGCATTATTTGGATTCTTTGGGCGATTATTTTTATCTTGAGTGTTATTTTCACAATGTTTCAGCCGATGTAACCTACGACCTTCTTCAAACATATCTTATCGAAATCAGAAATCTTTCTGTCAAGCTTAGGAATCTGCACGGAATTTCAAACAGGATGCTTTATTTAATCCGCAGAAGTAGCATTCTCTCGTTCCATCAGCCATGACCAAGTTGAAGTTTTAAATCATTCACAATCGCATTCTTATTATCACCCACACTGCGGATTGAAGCTTCAATCTCCAGAAAAGTGTCAATTAGAACTGGATTTTACTTAATGATTTGTCTATCATGCCATGAGTCATTGTGCGAGCTCGAATTCAACAAGATGCACCGGAAGAAGGTCGGAGGTTACATCGGCTGATTGATTGTTTTTTGTTTTACGGCATATCAACCCTTTCTAGGTCATTTAATGCCGATCCAGTGATTTTGAAGAAAAAGTTTTTAATAGAATATTTGATTTTTTTTTCGCAAAAAGTTTCTATTTAACTCATAGTTGGGACCCTAACAGGTACTACCACTCCGGGTCAGAGTGGACCTGGGAGCAATGGCAATTAAAGGGTGGCTCCACGCTCCCCAAAACCCGCAAGGTGGGGCCTCACCATCAGATATAGTTTAAGGTCATATCCAGGACCGGGAAGTAGGGAAGGAAAAAGAAAGGGGGAGGGAAGGGGCTGTTGATTTTTGTTTTGTTTTTGTAGAACATAATTAAGTTTTACAAAATAGAATAGAAAACAAAAACAGAAATCGATGTAGGTGCATTTCGTCTCAGAAAGCCAATAGGCAGCCTGATCTGGTAGCACCAGTACATCGGCTGAAACATTGTGAGAATTACACTCAAGATGAGGAAAGTAGCCTGAATAATCTAAATGATAAACATTACCTGATCTAAAAATTTAGAAACATAAATAACAAAGTAATTTATTTTCTTTCTTTTTTTCAACTAGTAACAAAGGATTAAAATGACTGATTTTTTACAAAGAAACCAAAATGCAGTCTGGTTGATTTAATAATTTTGTAATTAGTTTTAAAATGGAGTTTTGAAAGTTTGTTTTGATGCTTTGCGCTATTAACTTTTTTATTTGACCAAATTATTGATTAATATTAAAAAAAAAAAATAACACACAGAGGCCAGAAGCACACATGCACACTTTTTCTTTTTAACTCTTTTTCACTCTAAACAAGATTTATTGCTACTTAAAACGTAACAGACTACTATTTAGGATTTTGTCTAGCAATGGACTATGGGGAGTTGAGCAGCAAGATGTCCATTTACAATATAATTAAACTCCTGTGTGTCAGTATAGTTAGTGAAGCACAGTCTAGCAGTTCAGATGAAGAAACTATTAGAGTATAAGGTTCTTCAACATCTAGGGACCACAAGAGTGAAGGGGGGAGACTTTGCTGTTAAACTGTTTTTTTCAGGGATACGTACACCAACGGGGTATAAGTACAATGAGTTCATCAGAGCGCATTTCATTAAAGTACTTGCAAAATAGAACAGGAATGCAACATTGCAGTGATGGGACAGAGGCTAGAGCTTGGTTGATAGTTCAGAGACTCATTTTTGGACCTTGCCTAAGAGTGAGAGACTAGAGGTAGATGCATCAGCCCAGAAGTGGCAATAATACTCTATGCATGAGTGCATTGTAGCCTTGTAAAGATATAGGATACTCTAGTGAGTAATTTTCTAACATGGTAGACGGATCCCACTTTCTTTGTAGTCACTTTGGTAATGTCCTCAATGTATTTGTTCCAATTCATGTTGCCTGTAACTATTAGGCTGAGGAGTTTGAGAAAGATTAGCTTTCAGGTAGGGTGTTGTTTGCTATAGCAATCAATGGTTGAGGAGGATTTTGCAGTTGTTAAAGGAAAGAAGTTTAGTCTTAGAGCATTAACGACATAGAAAACGTCATCAAATAATTTTGTAAATGTAGAGATTAACTGTTTTTATTTTTATTATATACATGTCATTTAGGGGAGAAGGAGATAGAGACACGTGTGTGTGTGTGTGTGTGTGTGTGTGTGTGTGTGTGTGTGTGTGTGTGTGTGTGTGTGTGTGTGTGTGTGTGTGTGTGTGTGTGTGTGTGTGTGTGTGTGTGTGTGTGTGTGTGTGTGTGTGTGTGTGTGTGTGTGTGTGTGTGTGTGTGTGTGTGTGTGTGTGTGTGTGTGTGTGTGTGTGTGTGTGTGTGTGTGTGTGTGTGTGTGTGTGTGTGTGTGTGTGTGTGTGTGTGTGTGTGTGTGTGTGTGTGTGTGTGTGTGTGTGTGTGTGTGTGTGTGTGTGTGTGTGTGTGTGTGTGTGTGTGTGTGTGTGTGTGTGTGTGTGTGTGTGTGTGTGTGTGTGTGTGTGTGTGTGTGTGTGTGTGTGTGTGTGTGTGTGTGTGTGTGTGTGTGTGTGTGTGTGTGTGTGTGTGTGTGTGTGTGTGTGTGTGTGTGTGTGTGTGTGTGTTAATCATACTGTCATATCGTCAGACAGAGTAGTTTCCCTTGAACTAAGAAACCAACTAACATCCGAGTTTCGCCACACGCGAACATGTGTGGACGCCATGACAGTTGTACATCGTTGCAAATAATAAAAACAAGTTCTACTTTACTTTCCTCGTGTGAGTTTATTACAATCACTAAACTCTTAATGACTTAATGACATACTTCATTTTTAAATTATTAAAACGTTCAGAAAAAATTTTAAATAGTAACAAACTTTTTACAAATTCTCGAAGTCTATAAAATCATCAGCACTAGTGCAGTTTAGCATCCCTAAACAAATAAATTGTTTTCGTGTTAGAAGAGTTCCATCTGCGCATGGTAGATTTAAGAAAGTCCCACCTCCTTATATTAAGAAAGAATTTCTAAATTTACTTGGAGATGTTAAACTGCACAAGTGCCAAATCATTTACAGCTATGGATCGTCTGAAAGCTTTGTAAAATAACAAGCGAATACAGGAAAATCCCTAAAATATAGCTGGATGATATTTTAAATAGGTCAATTCTCCCCACAAAAATGTTGGTATTCATATTAACTTTCTCCCTGGGAAGTGGTTACTTTATTGCTAATCGCCTGAGGTACCTCTACGAAGAATGCCGAGATGGCTGCTTAGGCATTTTTTTTTTTTTTTTTTTTTTGCCAGAATGCATTTCAAATATTGCACTGGCTTTTCAAATTTTATCCAATCTTGTGTCTAACCTCCTGCAGTAAACAGATAAGTGTTCCCGCAGTTGCTTTAAAGGGAAGTAACTCGACAATTTATTGTTTGAATTATTCCCCTTGCACTGGAAAAAATAATTTTTTGACTAAACAAAGATTGGTGGTATAAATTCATTTTTTTTTTTTTTTACAATAAAAAGAATTTCAACACGAAATCCAACTTCACTAGTAATTTCATCATGCTTTATCACTTGTATGTTAAATATCAATCAGGACTTTTTTCTTACTTTAAAATAATTCATTTAGTCTTATATTTGGTAGTAGATTAAATTACAAATCAACTGCAAGAAATCAGGGTATTTTTTTTAATTTTAAGCGGCATTTTTTTTTTTTTTTTTTTCCATTTTAAGCGGTTAATTTTATTTTAATTTTTTATATACTTGCAAGAGATAAATGATCTAAAAGGCTACTTTTATTGTGGCCCTTAGTGGAATTCTATCTGATAGTTTTGAGGTCTATATACTATGACCACAAAAGTACATTCAAAAATAAAAAAACACCATATAAAAACAACACTAGCAAATAAATACTCGGAACTCAAAGAAAGCGGACATTCGCCGGTAGTCGAATGGAAAATAATGAGACAAGCTACCACGTGCAGACATTTAAATGACCCATGTAAATTATGCCTTCATGAAAAATTTGCTATCCTGTACTTTAAAGAACCCCAAAATCTATTAAACTGTAGACAGGAAATAGCAAACAACTGTGTTCACAAAATAAAACTTACTCTAGGATAGCGATACAAAATAGCTTTAAAACTAACAATAACAATAGAAAATAAACAAATAAATAAATTAAATAAACATGAATATACATAAACAATCACACATATATGTATATATATGTATATATATGTGTGCATGTATGTGTGTACACATAGGTATATTTATATATATATATAAAAAAAAACAAAAAAAAACGTCTACCTTAAACCACTAACCTAGTTCTAAAAAAGATCCTTTGTTCGATAAAATGCATGCCCATTGGCTGATAGGAAGGGGCGCGGTGGATACTAGAAAGCTGATTGGCTAACTAAAAATCCTCAACATATATAAAAACAAGAAGCAACCACAGAATTCGCGCATAAGCCTGACGAATCCTATAGTGGATGAAACGCAGAATATTCAGTGTAGCTTAATCGCCATATATATTTTATATAAATATATATATATATATATATATATATATATATATATGTATATATATAGTAAATCAAGTCAAATAATTATAATACCGTCGATTTCAAGTATGTGAGTGTTCAAATCTCACCGTCATGGTTGAGAAGTTCTTTCTGACAAACTGAGAGATCAAGCTGACAGTATCGTGTTGATTTGACTTGATCTGCTGTAATGAAACCATTATAAATAAATATTATGCACTTGTATTTTGTTTTATGAAAATCTTGGAATAATTTTTAATAACTGAGCACTTTGTTGGATTTCTCCCTACGAATCTTATCACTGAAACGAATATATATATATATATATATATATATATATATATATATATATATATATATATATATATATATATATTGTGATGTTTAAATTGGATTATGGATTTAAATCAAAATTTAAATATTTAATTTTAGGCTGACGAGATATATCGTTTTTTTTTTGTGTTTTTATATTTTGTCACCAAGGTAAAATAAAACATGATTCCCACAAGATAGGCTAATATAGTAGTTGTTTTGAACTGAGCAAAGGTCTACTAATGTATCCCCCCCCTTTAAAACTTACAGAGACTTTACCAGCTAGAGATTTCGTCAATCTATTTTTAGACTGGATTGTGAAGCAGAGAGAAAAAGGAGGAGACCGGAAGTGGTATCGCTTCCCCTTTCCCTTTCTAACTGGACACCGGAGGAAATCGCTCTTTTCAGTTTGGGTCGCCGACCTGTTAAGAGGTCTCTCTCCTCATGGGAGGAGGGGGGTCGACTTCTTCCCCTCATGTGTAAAGGAGATACAGATACATGACACGTGGACGACGTGACCCTCTTCTCCAGTCATGCGAGAGAATGCGATTAATTTACTTTCTCACGAAAGGGACGATGACTTTTTCCCCATCATGCGAAGGAGATGCAGATGTACTGACGCGGATGATGTGATATCTTATCCCTCATGAAAGAGACAGATATATAAAGTGTGAGCAAGAAAAGAGAACACGTGAATTTGCTATTCAAACTTTTTTGCACTGAAGGAAATATCTTGGATTAACTGCGTCGTTGACGAGTTGTGAAACACATCAGCAAAAGAAACAAAAAAAAACGGGAAAACAAAAGAGACCTGTAAGTGCAAAGACTTTGATTACCCCCCCCCCCCAAAAAAAGACTTTTGCTCATTTCAGTGCATGTAGATATACTTTATATTCCACTTGTAATTTTGAATACATTTCCTTTTCTTTCGTTAAACTGTTCCTGTTTTATCTTAAATAAATCTGTTTTTGTATTATTTGGTAAAGTGTCTGTTACCTCGTTATTTCATCACGTTTTTATTGTGTTCGTCCTTGTGTCTCTATCCACTTGTTTTATTTTTTTGCTGTGTCACATATGCGATAAAGAGAAAAATACTTGGTTTTTGCTTTCCCGTACATTCCCTTATACCCCTCCCCCTTTTGGCAACAGGTTACAAAGATAAACGATATTTGCTTTTATCATTAAGTTTCCGTTCATACCCCTACGTTATAAATTGCCTTACCACCCCTTTTATCGCATATGTAACAATATATATATATATATATATATATATATATATATATATATATATATATATATATATATATATACTAGCAAAAGTACCCATCGTTGACTGGGTTCAAAAACAGCCTACAGAAAATGGACTCTGGTTTATGAAAGTATGATAGGTTATGAAAAGGAAGGGTTGTAAAGAGATAGTTTCGAATTTGGGGGTATCAAAACCAAAGCAAAATATGATGAAAGTAAAAATAAAATAGATAACCCCCATAATTTATTATACCATACCTGTTCACACTGAAACACTTATCACAATATTCTGTGCATCTATATTAAAAAACCTTGTTAAACTTTGTGACATATTTCCATTCTATGGCGGTCAGGTGCGAATGAACACCTCATAATTTTATTATACCATATTTCTTCAAACTGAAACATAATTATCAAAGTATGCTTACGCAGATAGATATGAAAAGTCTTTATTAAAGTTTGTGCCTATTTCCATTCTATGGAGGCCAGGCGCGAACACAGACCCCACAATTGTATTATACCATCCTTATTTAAGTTAAAACATACTTATCAAAGTATTATTATGTACATCTACATCAAAAACACTTGTAAACGTTTTGTTTAAATTTTTTATTTCCATACTTTGTGGACCAGGCGCATACGCAGACCCCACAATTTTAATGAATCATCATTATGCCAGATCAAACATACCCATTTCTGTTTCTCGATACATCTTCTATCATTATATGTGATCAGTTTTCTATAATAGTCAAACATATAGGAGCCTATTCGTGACCAGACACACACACAGACATTCAGCTTTATATATATATATATATATATATATATATATATATATATATTATTATTATTATTATTATTATTATTATTATTATATCATTGTTGCTTGATTTTCCTTTAATTCACCTCAAACAAAACATATTGCCACTACTGAGCATTAGTGATTTTATCCATTGGGGCATCCTAAATGGGAAGATGTGCAGGGAAATGTCTGTTCATATTGCATTTAAATGTCGACATGTCCGTACAGTCAGAGAAACGTGAAGCAGGAAAGGAATTCCAAAGGCTAATCATACTAGGAAAGAAGCTATTGGAGTAGAAAGCCTTCCAGCATCTTGAGATCTCTAAAGTGAAGCTGATTGGTGGGGTATTTGCGCAGAGAGGCAACCAAAGCTGTAAGTTCGTTGGAGAACATTCCATTAAGGTACTTGTAAACAAGCATAGGAATGTAACACTGTGGTGATAAGACAGGGGTTGGAGCTTGGTAGAGAGTGTGAGACTTATTAGATTAGAGATTTTTTTTTAGACTCTGTCCAATGCAGAGAGACTAGTGATTGGTGTGTCGGCCCAGATGTGACAACACAGGCATTGGCGGATGATGGGTTTGTAGAGATATCGGATACTGGCAGGTACAAGAAATTTTCTAGCACAATAAAGGGAGGCAACATTCCTTATAGCAGATGTGACATTATCCTCTATACCTTTGCTTCAATTAATGTTTGCTGTGAATGTCATGCCAAGGATTTTGAATATTAGACTCTCGGGTAGGGTGCTATTAGACATGGTAATCAGTGGCTTTGTAATTGTTGAAGATAAAGAGATTTGTCTTAGTAGCATTAAATGTTACCATCCTTTCTGCGACCATTCATCTATAGAACAGAGCATGCTATCATCAGCAAATATACTTATCTCACACACAATTTTATCAAGGAGACCATTTATAAATATTGGGAAGAATAAAGGTGTGTGTGTGTGTGTGTGTGTGTGTGTGTGTGTGTGTGTGTGTGTGTGTGTGTGTGTGTGTGTGTGTGTGTAAAGAGAGGGTAGAAGAGACAGACAGACATACATAGAGATACACTAAAATATATATAGACTTCACTTCAATGAATAAGATATAACTTGTTCTAAGGGAAATAACTCCGGTTGCAGAATATTGTCCCTTTGTAGAGTATTATCATTACTTTACAAATGTTATTATCTTTATAGTGAAATATCATTTTTACTAGCAAAATACACGCCCTGCAGCCCTTAGGGTTAGTGTTAGGGTTAAGACAGAACATGGGCTTTTTATGAATTTTATCATTGACATTTTTCATATTAAAATTTGTTGGAGACGTTGGAGATAGTTAATTTCGACCCAATGTTTAATTATGTTTCATGGTAAATGAGTGCTTATGCAGAATAGTGGAATTTGACACACACGCATTTCAGCTGAAAACACTCTCATATACTCATGCATTATGGCAAAATTAGTAAAAATTCCAAAAGTTACGAAAAATAACCCAGTAGAAAAATAACTACAAATAAAATTAAAATTTTTCGAGTTTATCGATTTATAGAGTTTTATCATATATTTTAATGTGGAAGAGTTATCAAAATCTAGGGGAGGTAACTGCAATTGATCATTTTTACAAAATAATTGTAACGAGAAGAACCCATGGAAATTCCACAGTAGTTGAAAAATTTTTGTAAACACATTATAAATAAATAATAAATAATATAATAAATAATAAAATGAATAAAAAAAATAAAAATAAAACAAATAACGATAAATTTAAAACCATTTTTTAGCAATTTTTTTTTTTAACTTTTTAAAGCTAAAAAGAATTCATTCAAAAAAATTAGATTTTTGTTCGATGAGAATTCAACACACAACACATTGGTTTTGTTTTGTTTTTTTTTAATGTTTTTATAAAAATTATAAAGGACAACTGTTAATTCACTTGCACATTTTTTTTTTAATTAAAAAAAAAGATAAACTATAATAAAAAAAAATAAAAAAAAACTTAGTCTCCTTTTAACATGACTTTGTTTTTTAATTCTAAAATAAAATAGCTAATTAGAAACCGTAAACAGACATCAATGATTTTTTTTTTTTTTTAATATTTGGAGAGGAAATGGTTTTAATGATTTTTAACTGTTAAAGAGAACTATAAAGGGAGGTAATTCGTTTCTCAGGAATTAATGTTTGTGATGATGATGTTTGTTTTTTGTTTTGTTTTTTGTGACACTGGATGTAGGGACAAGTAAATTAATATTTAGAGTTCGTCATTTTAAAACACAAAATGTTGGACTGTTATTGTGGATTACTTTTTATAAAAACTATAATAGATCTACTGTGTTATCATCCTCCTCAATGGTGATGGTCTTGGAAATGTTGAGAGTTTCAAATATCTTGGTTCCATCATTACAGCCATGAATTTAAAATGGAGCCGACATCAAAGCACAAATCGACCTTGCATGTGTAGGGGACTAGCATATATAAATCCTAATCCCGTTACAAAAGAATAATGATACGAATGGAATTGAAGGAAACAAAAACTCAATTGATGGATAAGATAAACGTCGTTTATTTACTGTTGAAAGAATGAATGTTTTAGATATAACATGTGTTCATGTCCGCGCGGATGTAACCATCGTTTGTAGAGGATTAGTAGTATAGAAGGAAAAAGGAAATGTGTGTTCATCTCAAGTTCGGGTCACTATCGTTTGTTCGCGCGTGGGAAAAGAAGTGAGTAATGTAATAGAACGAGAAATGGCAGTCCATCGTGTAGACAAAGAAAAGGATAGAGGGTTGACGCCAATTAGCAGTCAGCTACGCAAAGGTGTTTTCAGGGACCAGTAGTAGATAGAGAGAGAAAGAGTGTAAGTACTGTCTGTTGGCCTTTTGCCCCACATAGTAGTAAATGGCGTGAGGTACGCGCGGTTGGTCCATAGACCGACCAGCTCGAAAGGTGGGCCTAAAAAGGGTTAGAAACAGCTTGTCTCTTCCTTTTATACTTGTTTCCAGTGGTCTTTTGCGCATGTGTGGATTTCCTTTAAAACGAATTGACGTCGTCCATCTGTGTGCGTACGTGTGTGTATATACACGTGAATGTGGGTGTATGTACGTGAACGTGAATATATGTACATGTGTGGACGTGGGCGCGTATGTTTGTGTGCGCGTATGTATACGACAAGTAATATAGCTTGAAATGTGAACGTGTTTTTGTGTGAGACTAGGAAACATGTCATGCCTTTTGCTGACTCAATTCCTGATTCTGGTTAGGATTTGAGATAAGGTGCAGCTCCAAAACAAGTTCACTCAGCTTTAGTGCGAATGATTCTCATTTATGGCAATGAGTCCTGGCCAATGAGACTAAAAGACGTCACAGCACTTCCTTGAAAACAACAATATGGTTCCATAGCAAAATGAACTCCCTTTGATAAGTTATCTTCATGCGACGTCTGTACTGACTGGATCATGTCATTTACCATCAACCAGGGTCCCCGTATCTATAAAGTTTAAGAAATATTCATTTCAAATTAAAGATTCATTTCAAATTGTCAGACTTGGTCAGTCTTCATGAGGGATTAAATGTCGAGAATGGATGAAGCCAATTCAAATGCAAGAAGTATTGTCGCTCAGATGGATGTCATGACTAGCAACAGATCTCTCAAGGGTCTGCCCTATTAACAGTCGATGGTCAAGTACTATGGATAACAGAAAATCAGGATCTGATTCCAGAGAGAGAGTATGCAAAATAGCTACCATATCTAAGGAAGACAGCAGATGTTCAAATTACTAACTATCAGCACAAGGAGGTAGTGGTGAAAAATAATAATGTAGAACTTTATCAAATGAAGAAATCATAAAAGCACAATTAAATCATACTTCGTACCTTCCACACATCCTGTGACTGAAGCACTTCATTTCCCAATCATCTCCATGCAGCAAATTATCGCACTAGAATTAAAGTCTCAGAACAACATGAAGAAAAGAAAGAATACCTCGAAATTTGTAGAAGAACCATTTATTAAGCTGTTGACATCACCTTCATTTTTGCTAGTGCCTGTGCTGAGGGATATCCTGGGGCTACAGACATCTGGGGCCCTTAGCCCTTTAATTTATTATCAGTTCTTAAGTTAATTCTTCACACATGTCACTCGCTTAAGCTTTCTAACAAACACCCAACTTTTCTTGCCCACTCTCTCATTTATCCATGTGACATCGTGTCAATTTCTTGTTTACAGAAGGTTGATGTGATATTTCAGAACATATGCTGAGTCCTTGACCTCGATTTCCAATGTATGTGCCAACATTGAGCTGTGAATTTATATCATCAGATGTATACTAGCGAACATAAGCATTACTATTTAACATGCATGCGCAGAAATGCAGAAGCTTATTTACCTTTTCCTCCAATCCATTTATACATACTTTTTAAAAGCATGTTTCTAGCAATAGAAAAACTGGATTGTTGTGCTTTTTCCTTACATAAAAGTTTGGCATAAGAAACATAAATCTCTAACCTGCATTAGTCTCACCTTGACTGATAAACACATGCTACGTACTTCAATATGGGCGCAAAAAGATTTACTTTGCTTAATTCTGCTGTTTATGGTCAAACAGGCAAGCGTTTTATTTAACCCATTAAGATGGGCTTCCATGACACTTAGATAGATTTTTTAAAACAACCGACTTTACCTGTTGACAATACCATTGTCAGTTCTGTATCTTGAGTTCTCTCCCTTGCAGAGAAATTGGTCCCGAACTAATATTATCACTCTAGGGGAAAAAAGGGCTGAGACCCAATATTGCTGTCAGCATGAGATTTTATTTAGCATTTTTCAAGCCACTATACGCTCAAGAATGAAAATGAGATTTTACTCTCATTAGATCTTCTAACTTCTTACGAACCAAATATGATTTTTAATGTTCCTTTTTATCCATGTGATATCACATCTGTAGGTCCTTCTCCCACAAATCGTTCCCAGTTTTGCTCCCCCCTGACCCCACCTGTCAACCATCCCACTGATGACACGTTATTTCAATACACTCTTTCAACTTCCTTTGCTCCAAACACAGAAAAATCACTTTGACTTGTACTCATTCACATGTGTTAAAATTTATATTAATAAACATACCCATTATGCAGCATTTAAATTTTTTTTTATAAACAGTATGTGCATTTTCCTATAATAATAAAAACAAGTGTATTCTTTATATTATAAATATGTATTGTCTTTTCATTTTTGTCCTAGACAAATGTTAATAAATTAAATGTTTTCTTTTTTTTTTTTACAAAGGAGTCACCATTTACTCAGGCCCAGAGGCCACATGAGGATAAGGATTAATAAGTGTACAGTAGTCAATAGGACAATATCGTAGTAATCATTAGTAGTAGAAATTTGGTAAATTGGATTACTTAAGGAGACGGTTCATCAAGAATTTGTTTACATTGGACTTGAAGACAACCATATTGTAGTCAGCTGGAAAGCAGGGAAATGGAATAGAGTTCCACAAGTGTGCAGTTCTTAGAAAGAAGCTTGTTCATGGAATCTACATTTAGGTTTAGGCACAGATAAAGAGTGGGGGAAATTATTGACAGTGGTTTCAGCTAGACGAGTGTTTTTCATGAAAATTTGGTGAGGGGGGACCATAGATTGGAGCTCAGACAAGCACTTACCATGAAAATAACGATAAAGCAGAGACAGGCTTGCAATGTCTCTTCTGTGGGAAAGAGGTTGCAGGAAAGAGAAAAGGGTATCCCCAACTAGGTTACAAAATCTATTTTGAAGTCTGTCAAGGCAGAATAAGGTCTTTCTAGCACATCTTGTCCAGATGTGACAACAGTATTCCATCTTTGGATGTACTTGGCTCTTATACAGGTAGAAAATTGCATCAGCAGTGAGATATCTACTGGAGTGGTAAAATGATCGCACCATTGTTCCAGTGATCTTGGCAACGGATTTGATGTACGTGTTCCATTCCAGATCAGGAGTAATAGTCAGACCCAGAAGCTTGTCAAAACATGGAGTCTCCCCAAACCAAGAGCCATTCATTTCAATTGATGCCAGACAGGGATCAAAGCGTTGATGATATAAAGATAGAAGCTTTTAGTTTTAGTTTTAAATGCATTAAAATTAAGTAGTCCCCACTTTCCCCATTGTACCACATGCTCAAGACCAGAGAAAAAAGAATCAGAGAGAATTTGGTCATTTACGGCCTCTTATGTGTTGCCATAGATGGTTATGTCATCAGCACAAATGTATATGAATGATCTTAGAATGTGATTTTGGAAATCATTGATGGAGATCAGGAAGACTGTTGGGCCCAGGATGGACCACTGAGGGACTCTAGCATTAACACTGTGAGCTTCTGATTTCTGCCCATCAACCACTACTCATATGAACCTGTCAGAGAGAAATGATTTAATAATTGAGAAGATATTTTCAGCTATATCATAGCTAGAGATCTTGTGAATTAGATTTTTATGTCATACCCTTTCAAAGGTTTTTGATATGTCAAGAGCAATTGCCCTAGAAATAAAGCCTCCATATGTCAAGAGCAATTGCGTAGAAAGAAAGCCTCCATCAAGAGATTCGCTAATCCTATGAGAAATAACTATAAGCACATCTGCTGTGGATCTAGCAGAACAGAAACCATATTGCATGTCACTAAGGAGGTTATTTTTGCTGAGGTGGTTGACTAGTTCTCTATTTAACACAGACTCTTGCAACTTACTCATGACACACAGGAAACTTATTGGTCTGTACTGAGAGGGAGATGATTGATCACCTGAATTCTTAAATACTGATAACGTTTTCCAGGATGTTGGGGAGCAATTCTCCTTAGACAACGTTTAAATAGCTTTGTAAGGACAGGAGCTAGTTCTAGGTGAAGCTTTTTCAGCACTATAATTGGAATGCCATTAGGACCAGTTGCTTTACTAGAATAAAGGTTTTTGGTTACCTTGGCCACATCTCACACAGATATTTGTATGCTGCATAGTGTGTTTTCAGATACAGGAGGAAATACGGGGAGTTGGTGGCCTTGATTGCATAGGGTAGAATAAACTGGAAAGTTCTTGGCAAAAAGTTTAGCTTTGTCCGATACTGACAAGATGACCTCAGGTTTATTGATGATAGTTGAGATAGAGCACATGCTTCTGTTCAGGACCCTGTTTGTTATTTGTCAAAACTAGTGCGAACCTAGCCGCTGCTCAGCTACTTTGGACTTGACAGACTGAGCATACAACTCTCTCTCATTCTTCATTACTCTTTTGCAGTGGTTGCTGGCAGTCCTGAAAGTGACTTTAGTACATCTATTACATTGAAAGCAATGGAAAAAAAGATTTCTGTGCACACTGGCAGCAAGACAACGACGGGCTGTTAGATTTTTTTGGAAATTTTTAAAGGGTATGAAGTGATCTATACCTACAATTAGCCATTCCGTCAGGTCTGACACTACAAAGGGCACATTCTTTTTACCGATGAAATGCAGAGGTAAATCTGATATAAATATGCAAAAGCTATCTAGGCCAGCCATAGAGTATCGATATACTGTACGATAGAGAGGTACATCTGAGGACTTATTACATTTCGTTTTTATTTTAACTGATACAATCGAATGGTTGGAAGATCCCAGTGGAAACAGAACAGAGGATGAACATAGCTCAGGGTAAGTTGTGAGAAAAAGGTCTGGGAGACTTGCATACTGACCGCCAGTGTCGGGCACATGGGTGGGTTTGTGAACAATCTGAGTTAGGTCATAAGCAATAGAGAAATCGTGGCAGAACTTTCCCTCATTATCCGTCTTGTTTGAATGGGCTAACCATTCCACATTGTGACTATTGAAGTGTCCACAGATGTGAATGTTAGTCGAAGGATGAGCAGACAGGATGTGGCCAATTTTCTCAGATATGCTCTTAAAGATAGTAACTCCGCAGTTGTGAGGGCAATAGAGAGCAAATATAAATGCAATGGTGTGAGCAAGTGTAACCTGGAAGCACATATAGGGTAATTTAGGTTCTTTTCTGGAGATGTCCCTACCACATGGAAAGCCATCTCTAATGTAGGCACATATTCCATGCCCATGGCGATCTTGAGCATCAGATTTTGATGTTAAGTTGGAGTATCCTTTAATTAAAAACTCATCTAGGGAAATAGTCGGTCCAATGCAAGTTTCACTTAGGAATAATAGGTCTGGTTTGGTCTCCTGTAATTGAGTTTCAACTTCTAGAAGATTGGAACATAGACCCTTGAGGTTGGAGAAGGAGACATGCTAGTGAGGGTCTTCATTGGAAGTTGGAGTTCTGGGTTTAATAGTGTATTTTTTCTGGACACTTTTCATGATGGAGTTTTGGGATTTGTAGAACAGGTCAACAGACATGGTTAGAGCAGGGACGAGAGGGAAAGTAAGGGAGAAAAAGAAACAGAAATATTTTTTGTAGCCGATGATAAGGTAAAGCCCAAACAATTACCCACTAACATGGCATCAAGAAGCCCCCCCCCCCCGAAGCTATTGCATGGTCCAGAATCCATTCACCAAATGGCAATACAAACAGCAGCACCAGTACTTTGTTCCTGCTGATAGGATGGCTGCCTTAGTGGTTAATCCAAGGTAATGAAGAAGGTCGGAGATTCATTGACTGAAATGTTGCGAAAATGACACACAAGATGAGAACGTCAGTCCAAATAATCCAAAGTATCCAGTGGACAAGGACAGAAAAAAGAGAGAGAGAAATAGGGGGGGGTCTTTGATGCGTTCCTGGTTATCTCTGCTGACCGATTGTAATTCCCAAAGGGGCTAACAAAGTTCCTTAGGGAACAGATAGAACTAATGCATTCTGCCAGCTGATTAATTTGTGTGTGACAAAATTTGCTCGGCGGGGGGCATTGATTCGTGAGAGAAAATAAATCTTTATTTTATTTGTGACTGCTACAAGCTCCTATGCTCCTAGTTGTATATAAAAGTTGATTATGATTGGTGCCACACAAGCACCCTGTCATGGAGATGCTTTGTGCAATTTTATTTGTTTTTAAACTAGAAATAATTATTGTGGAAAGGGAAACCATTGTTTTTATTTTCATTTTTGTATTTTTTCTTTTTTTTTTTTGAAATTTCATTCATAAGAAATAAAATCAAAATAAAGACAGTCTTTATTTACTTGCCTCCCTACGAAGGCAAAAGTTAGAAGCAAAATAAGCTTTTAATCTGGGGAAAATCTGATATGCATTTATTTATAAATTGTCAGTGAAGAAAGTGAATCTCTATCCCATTTGAGGATTTTTGATAAGGTGCAGAAACATATCTGTAATTTGATTAGCACTACCCTTTCTCGGCCATCTATCTCTCGCATGTTGGTAGTCTCAGACTTTTTTATGAATCGTATTATTGTATGTGTGCTTCAAAATTGTCTGATTTATTTCTTGCTTCTATCGTAGCCTCAACGCCTTCACGTCGAAACTACGCAAACAGAATACTGGCGTGCAGCCCCAACTGTAAAACCCAGTTGTGCGCGCGCAGATGCATAAACATCGTTTTAACTGCGCACACATTTCCCTTTCTACATCCACGCAAATTCGGTGGACTTATAAACGAAACTTTACCTTTTTACGTGGACGTCTTGGGAAGCACCTTACATCATAAAGATGTTGTTTTTTTCATCCAATTACGAAGAAAACAAATTTAAAAAATGTCTTTTTTCTGATGGTCTTTGTGGAGCCGGTTTAAATGTTTAAAAAGGGCATTTTGCACCCAAATTAGTCAGTTGACCCCCAAGTAGCATGCTGTAGACTTCAACATCAATCTCCATCCCCGGGACGTTAAACGCGTGCACGCCCAATAATTAATTCTTGTCGTGGAGATGCACTTTTTACCTTAATGGATTTTTCCTCTGTTCTATCTATTTGCTAAAGTAAGCGAATTAACTTTTTATTGTTGTTTATTTCTTCCTAAAAAGAAATGGTTATTTCTAACCAATAACTTTCATTTTTCTACTCCATTACATATAGAACTTTTAATTCCTCAGTCGCAGGAAGAGACCATTAACAATGAAAACTTTCCTGTCTACTCTGTTCACTTATTTACAATTTTAAAAAAATAAATTTTGTATTCAATTTATTCATCCGTCTCAGTCATCTTTGTTTGATTGCCACTACCATTTTACATTTTATTTTTATTTTTATTATTTTGAGTTTGCAGGGCTAACACTGACACCCGTAGCCCCGTAACACTTCCTTTGTTCCAGATCGTTTGATTTGTTCATCTAGTGGTCTCCATCAATTCACTGTTTTGATACCTTATTGTAATACAGCTTCCTATTCCAGTAGCTTCTTTCCAAAAACAGCAGACTTGTGGAACTCTCTTCCTGCTGACTGTTTTCCTCCTATCTATAGCATTGGTCTTTTTAAGACTAAAGCCAATAGGTATCTCTTGTTTTTAAGGTAATTATCTTTTGTTCCTGTTAGTAACGTATATCAAGTGGTTTTATATCTTGTCTGGAGTGATTTTCATAAAAAATTAAAATAATAAATAATAAAGTAAAAAAGTTCGGTCAGCTGCCAAAAGTCTTCTTAAAGCAATATATCTTAATGTGAAAATAGTTTTACCCGACTGTCCAGTGGGCAGAGGCAGGAGAGAGGACGTCTTTCTTCGTTAGTGCAACAGGAAGTTTTTAGTGAAGCAAGGGTTGCGTAATCATTAGCAACACCTCTCCTGAAGCGGTATTGCTTTAGTCTAGTGGACAACTGGAATGCTAGGATAAAGAAGAAAAAGATTGACGGTTTTTCTTCTCCTAAGCTAGTGACATAAACATGGTTTGAAAGGCTAATTTACCCTACTATTTAATTCATTACTGAAAGAAAGATGTATTAAATTGTAAGGAAACTGATCCAGTAACCGCGATAGAAGTTGAACCCGCTATGCCTCGACCATAGTCCACGTCTATTATCATTACACGACTTCACTTGCAATTCTAACAGTGGGAACAGGTTTTCATGTAACACCGGTATTTGTGGCAATTACTACTAGACGAGGTGGAAATCACGTGAAAACGAGAAAACGCGTGATCTCGTTGTCATCTGATTATCGGTAATTTTCTTCGGGAAACAGAAGGTCCGTCTCTCTGTTTCTCAAACCCTATTCTTCGATTCTCTTGTCGACGCTTAAAAAGACACAAAAATGGAACGGTCGTCTTCAAGAGCTGGCGGATACAGCTACAGACTTATCTATGACGTCCTCGTCGGAATTACCATATCAATTTTGATTATAGTCGGTAAGTATACACGCACATACATATATATGTTAGAGAGCATATCTCTACGCATGGACTAATAATGTCATGGAATTCTCAAATTAAACAACTATTTTATTGGTTTTATTATTTATTTTAAACCGTCCTCTCTCTCGTCTTAAATCTAATTTAATTTATATTTTTATCTTTGGTCGTTTATTTAATTGTTGATGTCGAATTGTGAGATGTTAATAACGTTAATACAAAATTTAGATTCCTTATATTGATGTATCCTCCCACTCATATTTTTTCTTTTAAAACAACTACTAAACCCCAGCAACAACAATATGAAACCATGTTGGTACGATTTATTTGCCATATCTCCAAATAAATAAATATGTCTCTTTGAACTATGGACTTTGAAAGACAATTCTTTTAAAGATATGAAACACAATATTATTTTAGGCTTTTAGTTTTGCTTTGTATATGTTGTATTTTTTTTTTTTTTTTTACGATGTGCCCCAGCGTAGTATAAACACCCCCCCAACCACCCCCCTGTTAAGAACGGCTTTCGGAATAAACACCCCCCCTCCAACCTCGCCATGTTAAGAACGGCTTTCGAGGTTGGGGTCGGTTATTCTGAAAGCCGTTCTTAACATGGAGAGGTTGGGGTGTTTATAATACGCTGGGGCTGGGGGGTACGTCGTAAAAATTTACCTTTTTTTTGTGTGTGTGTGTGTGATTATATTAATATAATTGTGCAGTTTATGGCCCGTACTGAAACAATAACGTTATTTAGAGACCTAAGGAGTGGAGAGTGTTTTGTAACTATTCTGTACTTTCAGCTAACAATTTAATAAACAAAAGTTACCGTAAAACTTGAATTTAACTTGAAAATACTATTTTTTAAAAATAGTACGGTACCTTCTCTGCATAAGCACTTATCGTTATTATTTAGAAAGCCCATTGGTAAATATGAAGAATTACTCCACCCTCGAAAATTCCTTTAAAATTACCACTCTTATAGGTTTTCGGGGTTGCTGAAAACGAAAATAATGTTTAAAATTATGGCAAATAAGTAGTTTCTAAGATATGAAGAAATGTTAGTTTTAAAAAGTGGGGGATCACTTTTCTATAATTTATGGTAAAATGATCACCACTTTGTGGGTACGATTTTTTGGGGGGGAGTGAGGCTTCCTTTCTACCCTCCGAAAATCCTTTAAAATTACCTGTTTACATTTGGTGGGAGCCGGTGGAGGGGCGGGGCGGGGGCGTGTTTTGGCGGCCCTCTCCACCGCCTCCCACCAAAAATGTAAACAGAATTTTCACAAAATATTAAACAGTTCTTCTGCTCGGTGAATGTCAGCACGTTACTTATGTTAAAACGGTTAATTAAACTGCATAAGCACCTGTTAAAAAAACTATACAAGTTCTATAATTGAACGAAAAACAAACCAGCAGTTAGTCCCCGCCCCCCACCCTCAAAAAACAAAAAAAAATCATAAAGTGAATGCATTTCTTCATATCTTGGAAACTACTTTTTTTCTAGGAATTTTAAACGTTAGTGGTAATTTTAAAGGATTTTCCGAGGGTGGAAAGGAAGCCCCCCCCCCCAAATGTCGTTCACAAAGTGGGTGATCATTTTACGTTAAATTATTATAGAAAAGTGATCCCTCACTTTCTTAAACTAACATTTCTTTTCGAGGTGGAGTAATTCTTCATATTTACCAGACCATTTTTAACTATTCAAGTCTTTCACCTAACAATTTAATAAACAAAAGATACCGGGAAACAAGTTTTACTATATCTTTATTATTATTATTAAATTGTTAGGTTAAAATACAAAATGGGTAAGACGAATGGCTTTCTAAATAATAATGTTATTCGGCACGGTAACATAAGTGCATAAGTACCGAAAAGAAAACATCCTTCATTAGCCCCTAACACTAACCCTAAGTCCTTGGTTGATGGCAGTAGATTCGGTTTTTAATTGGGGGGGGGGGTCTGGATTGCAATTGCTTCCAATCTCGCACTTTGCTTCGAGTCGAAAGAGGCCAACGAATTGAATTACGGTACTTATTTATAATTACACTTTTAAAAATAAATCTTTATAATGCACGTACTCGTCACGAAACGAAGTTGTTCATACTCAAAAAATGGTCAATGTGTACTACTGGTTGTCCAACCTACGAAGGGTGTTTATTCCGAAAGCTGTTCTTAACGTGGGGAGGTTGAAAATAAGAATAAACACCCCCATGACGTATATCATACATTTTTCTGTTTGTTTTTTGTTTGTTTTTAATAATTGTAATTCTAAATAAACACCAAAATATTTACGTTTTTATTTATTTTTTTATTTAAATCGACTGGTAGTTACGTACATTACGTATACGTTACAGATTTTTTTTTTTTTTCGGCAGAAGGAAATCTAAAACTTGGAAATGTCACTAAGGTTTGTGGGTGATTTAAGAAAATAAGTCTGTAGGCATTAAAAATGTTTATCTTGAACATTATTACATAAGGAGTAAAACGTTGGTGCTTGTGCACTTATTGAATCGTGCTATTTTTTAAATAGTATTTTCAATTTAAAGTTTTACGGTATTTTTTTAATTGTTCGATAAAAGTACAGAATAGTTACAAAACACCCTTCTCTCCCCATGTTAAAAATGAGTTTCTAAATCTTATTTCAACACGATTAAATAAGTGCATAAGTACCAAAAAGTCATTTTACCCATCTAAACTTGTGTATGATTAAAATGTGTAAACATTGAATGAGTAAAAATCAAGATGACTGTCACCAGCAATTTCGTAGGTCAAGTAGCAACCTTGACCTTGCAATCGAGTGAAACAAAAGATACCGCAAAAATTGAATTCAACTTAAAAATCCTATCTAAAAAAATAGCTCGATCGTTAAACTGCACAGGCACTCTAAGTAACGCAGCCATTTTGTTTGTGTTACCTCTTTCTTTACTGTTATGCCGGAAATTTTTCTACTGTTTTCTTTCTTTGAACCGCTTGCCTTTGGAATTCCTTTCCTACTCCCCGTTGCTTCCCCTCCCTCTAGCCGTGCCAACATACAGAAATTTAAATCTAATGTGATAAAGCATCTTGTTGCTCAACTCCCCATTTAGGTTACTCCTATATAAATCTGAATTCTGTTACAGTAGCTCCATATGACTGTTGCAATGGGCCTTGTTTTGAGGTGAACAAGAACAGGAATTTTTTTACAATAATCAGCAAAAATACTGGTTGAAACGCGTCCAATAAATGTAACCAATCTTGTAGAAATGTAATGTTTTACCAGTATATTTAATTTTCGATTTTTAAGTGATAATCGAGGGTCCAAATGGCTGTGACTAAACTGACATTTTTCCCCGTTCTAACATATCTCGCTGCCCAACTCCTTACATAGTATCCCTGTAAATTTGGTTTCAAATAGTAGTCTCTTATGAGAAAGTGGCACTGTGCTTTGTTTGAGGTGAAAACCAGTAAAAAAGACTTGACACTATTTTTGTTTTAATGTGAATGAACCCTTTAAAATAAACTTAAAAAAAAAAAGAAAAAAAAACCTCGTCCAGGTAGATAGAAGCGTAACTTAGCTTGTCTTTGGTAACATTTATTTGTTGTATCTTTATTTTTGTCAACCCCTTTTTTTTTTATTAGCTATTGTAAAAAAAAATGCCCCCAAAATGTCCTGATGGGAACTTCTAAATTTGGCTTATTCCATTTTATAATTGTTTTTATTTATGTGTATAATAGTTTTATTCCAATTAATGTTTTCCACCAGCTGTGGTAATAAATTCGGCTTTGTTGATACAGAGCTTTTGTTTTTACTTCTCTAAATCAACAAAAGTACACACCCTCAACACTTTAGATTCAAAATGTTCATTAAGAGAAAAAGTGATGGGGGAGGGGGGATAGCCTGGTGTTGTCACTTAAAAATAATCAATATGTTCTCATCTTAATTGACCCAATAAAAACCAAGAAGGCGACTTTAATGCTTTAAACTTATTGAACGAGATTATTTCATTGTTTAAGATGATCTTTCGTTGAACCAGTCTCTCTCGCTCACACGGCTCATCTAAATTCCCATAGATGAGCAAATGGAATGCGTATGAACAAACATTCCCACTGTCCATTTTAAGACTTTTGCATACATTGTGTTCTTAATTTAATTACAGATTGTTTTCTGATCTCTTAAGACAATTCCAAACAAAGTCGTAGTTCAACCTGTCACATTTATCAATTTCAACCTGCTATATTGACTTTAAACATGAACCTATTCCCATCTTTTTTTTTGTTTGTTTTTGCAAAAGAATATGACAGCAGCTTTGTCTTCGCAGGTCACCGCTCTTTTAAGTAAGAAAATCAGACGTTGTTGAAGAAACAAGTAACGGAGGTATGGCTTTGGTCTCGTGCAATTAGGGGGTCCATCTTTCCAGGTTTTGCCTTCTCTCTTTAAAAAAGGTTTAGTTTATAGCTAATCGCCTGAGGTGCCTTTACTGGGGAATGCCAATGGGTTTGTCCAGACATTTTTTGAAGGCCAGAGTGCTCTTACTCTAAAGTGCTGACTAATCGATCTCACTTTCTGACCATTACATCACATCATCCCACCATGGGAGGGAAATAAATAACGGCAAGTGATTTTCACTTTATGCTTCGGGTTGATTTTTATCCAAACATTTTCAAATCAAATCAACATGCAGTGAAGAAATATTAGCTAACATGTAATATAACACCGTAGCATATTAAATATGCTAGATTACGTTATCCTGAACTCTGAATTAATTACTACAATGTTTTATCTTCAGCTGACCCATTTTCACTAACTTGTCTGATTTAATAAATAGTCAGTAACCAGAGCCGATAAAAAAAAAAATTGACTGATTCTGATGGTATAGTCTGATTTTTTTTTTTTTTTTTTTTTTTTTTTTGCCTGTCTGACCATCAACCAACCCAGTTACTGACATCTTTTGTTCCAGCATTTAATATCTGTTCTAGGCCAAACCTGTCCTTTTCAGGGCAATTCATCTCCAACATTGTTTATGCAAACAAACCTTTCCTTTTCAGGGCAACTCACCAATTACACTTCAATTTATTCCTCGCAGGACAATCTGCTCTACAGCCTACCCAACTGTCATCTAACCTCTGTACATCTACAAATTAAACTGTCAACATTGAAGAAGTAACCCAACCAGATACTCTTCATCTACCCTTTCTGTTACACCAGCAGATGAAACCAGTTTTTCATTATTTGTCCTTTACGGCGCAATAACTCTGTTACAAACATTTAACTTTATCATTTCTTTGCTGTATTTGTCTTGTCTCTAAGTAAATGCATGATCAATCACCATTATTTGCAACAGTCTCAAGTTCAACGTGTTACCTAGTGCCAGTGGTGTTAATGGAAGACACGTTATTCCCTCTACCACCATCCAGGATTTAGGAGTAGTGTGCCACGTCGGATTTAGGGTTTATTCAAATTAATGAAAGACATGAGATTCCACTGTAGATGCTAAGCCACCATATTCTAGTATTTCTTGATTGGTCATGTTCTATCAAATTAAATATGGTTTGGTAGAATATGACTAACCAAGAAATACTTCCCCGAGATGATGCATCATGCAACCTTTTTACTTCCACATGATATGGTCCTAGATATGACCTTAAACTATATCCAGTGGTGAGACCCCAGCTTGCGGGCTTTGGGAAGTGTGGAGCCACCCTTTAATTACCATTGCACCCAGGTCCACTCTGACCCGGAGTGGTAGTACCTGTTAGGGTTCCAACTATGGGTTAAATAGAAACCGACGTGAAAACAACAAATATATTCTATTAAAAATTTTTTCTTCAAAATCTTTGGATTCGGCATTAAATAACCCGAAAAGGGTTGATATGCCGTAAAACAAAAACAACCAACAACCAACCAACCTTCAACATCGACTTTGTTTCTTCCTGACCACATTTTTTTTTTGTTCCTTTTTTTCCTACCAGCTCGCACACACTTCATAATTTGCATATGCATTCAAATGCTGTTCCTGCTGCTAATACAATCACTTGCCATCTATCCTTCAGCTGCTGCTGCTATTTTCCCATGCGCTTATACACACTCTGTTACATATACACATCAATCTGATTGTATTTCTCCATAGTCTCCAATAAGTTGGTTACTTTGCTCCTCGTGAAAATGTTTTCTTTATCTGATCCAATGCTTTTTGGGGTTGTGCTTCTTAAACAGTTTAACACACATCTTAACTACCTTTTAGGGTCATCTACGGCAAATTATAATAAATGTGTTATTGAATCCAGCTATTTCTGTTCTATTAACCTTTTTCTTTCAGACACCCATCAATGAAAACACTACCACAACTAAAGAGAATGATGTATTTTTAAATGCATGATCAGTGCAAATGATAGCGTAAGAATATAAAATATCCATATTTTTATATCTTCGGATATTTTTTTTCACTTATTTTTGAAATCGAATTTATTAGCAACAAGCCATGTAAAAAGATACATGTCCAACATAATATTAAAACCTAAATATGGTAGACATCTTTACTACCTCCTCTGGTAAATTGTTCCACAAATAGAGAATGCTACTTTTCTTCTACTGAGAAACCATGAAACAACACAGTAAATCTTTTGCTTAGTTCTGCGAGACCACAACTTGATGGTGGAAAAACACCTTGAAAAGTAGATTTAAAATTTCTGTTGATGATGCTGTATCCCAGAATCAGGTTTCCCCTCATGTCCTCTGTTGCTCGAGTAAGGTAATCCTTCAAAAATCAGTGATCCTAATGCATTCAGTGACGTCTTCAATTGTTTGGAATTGTTGACTATAGCTTCTGACAATTTGTTCCACAGTACAGCAACCCCTAAGCCAAAGAAATCTTCTGATAATTCAGCTGAAATTGTCTCCAGTACAGTTTCCTTGAAGATTTCTCTGTGGATTTGGTATGTAACAAAGTGCATGGTAACTGTCGTACATATTTTTATGTTATGTGACACAAAACTAAATGTAATTGGTATCAAAATGATTATTTACCCTAAAAACAGTTTCATTAATATCTTCAATGTTTTTGTTTTTTTTAACTCTTTTACTGGCAGAACTACCTGGTATTGTTTAGGGGCAAAAGTAACATTTCTATTATAACTTCTATCTCTGTTTCCCCCTTTGCCCAGCCCATTCCTCTCTCTGGACATGCATATATTCACATTTTTATAAATTACTTGAGAATTGAATCAGCATAAGGGAAATAACTTATAAAAATCAGTTATTTCCCTCTAGCTAGTAGTACACCAAATAGCAGGAAAACAGCCCGAAAAAAAAAAAAAAATTATGCTAATTTTGAGTAGAAGGTTTTTACCTTTTTTTTTCTTCTAAATTTTAATTATTAATTCAGGGGAGCACTAATTAAGAAAATACCAACTTTATGGGTGTTTGTTTTGTAGTTTTAGAGTTTTACAATTACGTACACACAGATAACTGCCTTTTACAAAGTAGATTTTTCCACCTCCAAAACCAAGTCTGATTTCACATAAATGATTTTCAAAAGGATGTAATTAAAAGGTATTGTTAAGGAACATGCACTTTGGCAATTGAAATTCATTGTAAGTTGATTGTTTTTCTCTTCGTGACTTTAAATATTTTGAAGGAAAATGAAAATATTTCAATTTGGATTATGTAGATTACTGTTTTTATCTTAAATGTTGTTTTCAAAGCTTTGCTGATGTATTCTCCAGCTTTCTTCAGGTGAATCTTTTCAAACTTTGGAATCTTTGAACTCTGAAACGAACACTGAATTTAAAATTGAACCTTTAATTCACACAGGTTGTTCTTGTTTCATCAGCTTTGACCAAGTAGAAGTGTTAATTTTAGTTATTGCCTTTTAATATGAATTGAACATTAAATGTGTTGCTTAACAAAGAGTTTGAAGTGAAAATCTGCTGCAAATTAATGGTTCAATTCTTACTACACATTCAATAATAATAAAAAAATACCGTAATAATTAAGACTTCTACTCTGTTATGGCTGACAAAACAAGAATGGTCTACTTATATGGACTTAAGTTAAAAATTCCTTATAGGTTCATGATTTCAAAACAGATGTACCTGAAGGTCTGAGATTATATTGACGGAAACATAAAAATAACACCTAGCGAGAATAGTACGAATAGACGTATTAATCATAGTCTCCAAAATTCTGAAACACATTGTAAATTAGTGTCATTTTAGAAGATAGGAGTAGACTTGAAAAAATAAAAATCTAAAATTTGTTTTTCAAAAATTTCTGATTTTCTGTGACCAAAATTTGATTTCAGTCGTCAGAATTATTTTGCAATTTAAGACACACAAAAATAATTTTTAAAAATTATCCCATTTTATTTATTTATCTATTTATTTTATTTTTCAAATTGATGGAATTTTGCCTCAGAGTATTAAAAATCACAAAGTGAAAATAAAAATCAATTCAAATATAACATTCACTGGTTAAAGTTCAAGTTATTGAACAATACCCTTCACGCAATGACTGAACAAGTATGTCTGTTGCAAGTCATTTTGATTTGTGAATTTCCAGACCGGGTTTTGGGGGTGGGGTAACAGCATAAAGACTTATTGTAGATATTACACTGGCTGTTTTCAAGATAAATAATTATCTTGATATTTTTTTGAGGTCATTCTATGTGATCAACAAATAATCCCACCCATCCTTTTTTGGATCTGACTCCTTATTGCATCAAATAAACTGAGATTTAAATATCAAAGTTTTTTTGTTGTTTTTGTTTTTTTGTTTGTTTTTTTTTTTTTGTTTTTTTTTTTAATTAACTGGCAAAATCGTCACATCAGTATCCTGAAAGAATCTGGTTGCTCTAGTATAGAAGCTTTAATTGTTAAAAACCGTTTGAGATGGGCTGGTCACGTTATAAGGATGAGCGACAAGTCCTATCCTAAGAAAATATTTATACTGAAGTAAATGTGGATTGGAAAGCAGAAGTGGAAAAATGATTGTTTGAAGGAGGATATGAAGTGATATGGAATTGGTCACACAACATTGGAAGCGAGTGCACTCTGGCGAGAGTGGAGTGACTGAAATAAGGGTTAGCATAGAAAGGTTTGAAAATAAACAGTGTTATTATGCTGAGGAGCTGAGCACAGCAAGAATAGTGCACCATGAAAACTAACTCAACACACAATTGCCAAACGATAATATATGCTCAAATTGTGATAGTTCAATTTGAGATCGACACATCCTATCTTCTCACGAGAACTCATGAAGCTTTTTGAAATTCGTATACTTGATTCGAGTAACGGTCGTGATGATGATGAGCATGGCCACAAAATAATTTAAAAAAATTTCTTTTCTAAAATCATTCAATGATTTTCAGAACAGTTGAAATCTTTTTTTTAATCAACTCTTACAGTTGAGTAGTCAGATCTTTTTTCTTTTTTTTTTTCTTTTTTTTTTTTTAAATTCAAGTGACTATTTCTGGTTTGGTTTTTATTTTTAGTTTAACGGCTGATATGTCCTGTGAAAGGAATATAATCATTTGAAGTAGCTGAGTAAGCTTTTTTTACTGTTTCGAGTAATAATCTGGTCAGTCGCCTTGCTGAACGAGTGTTTGTGGTCGAAACTGGTATGTCTTTCGACATCTCGACTAGGTGGCTTCACTAGTTGATATTTATGACTTAACCATCCAATCATATTCTTGTAAAGAAGAAACCGAATGTATTTGTTTTCATTTCATCAACAAATCCACTCTTTTCAACTATTTCATACCAAAATTCTAATTGTATATATATATTGAAAGCAAGTTGCTATTTTATCTGGAACTAGCAGGCAGCCTAACATTGCCTGGTTGTGAAATACGCTTAAATATATATTCGTTTGTGCATATGTTGTATTTATTATGAAGTCAATTCTCCATCAATTATACCAAATATATAGTAGTGATTTCAAAAGTAAAAAAAGAAATTGAATACCATCAGCTAGAATCAGAACCAAAACCTATAGCTCTCCAGTCTTATTTGTTATTCTCTGAGCAACGTCCATACGCATATAAAAAGTTAAAAGATAACTTTGTTTAACCTATAAATATATATTTGCACATGCATATATGAGCATTTTGAATCAACTTATGCTTGCCAGGTTCTAATTTCTTTCAATTTTGACTCCTTCGCAGCTATTTTTATTAGCTAAAACTCAAATCTTTGTTCCATAGGTCCGAATCCCCAATATATCAAGTTTCAAGTCTGTAGAGCAAAAATTGACAAGAGTTTGGTAGAGACCGTTCCTCACACAGACACGGTCACTTATATATATATATATATATATATATATATATATATATATATATATATATATGGAGAGAGAGAAATTAATGGAAAATTGTGTGTTCGTATGTTGCCCCTCCACACACCTCGACAGTAATAGTACATCTGACCACAATTAATCTGGTTGAATTTCTACTCTGCATAAGCGATGCCATGACTGGTGATGTCTAAGTAGTTAACGATACAGACCAAAACTCTAGGTGTTCCAAGTTTGAATCGAATTCATGCCAGAGGAACACTTTCATCAAACCCACACTTGTGTCTAACCTCCTAAAAAGGGGTCCTGGATATGACCTTAAACTATATCCGGCGGTGAGGCCCCAGCTTGCGGGCTTTGGGGAGTGTGGAGCTACCCTTTAATTGCCATTGCTCTCAGGTCCACTCTGATCCGGACTGGTAGTACCTGTTAGGGTTCCAACTATGGTCTAAATAGAAACCGACGTGAAAACAACAAATATATTTTATTAAAAAATTTTTCTTAAATCTTTGGATTCGGCATTAAATAACCCGAAAAGGGTTGATATGCCGTAAAACAACCAACCAACCAATCCTAAAAAGGAGATAAATAAAATAAATGATAAACGATTTCAAGAAAGATTCCATGAAGAATAAAACTTTGAATTTTTACTTTTCTGATCTTTTAACTCTTATTTTAACATGCAATAAAGTGGGCATCATGCTGAAATAGCAAATTACAAAGGAATTCTAACCTCAAAATTAAATCAGCATTCTTTTAACCTCCTATGCTTTGTCCTCTCACCCTTTGAGAAGGGGTTAGTTTCAGGCTAATTGCCCAAGGCAATCAGGAATGCTGATGGGCTGTCACGGTATTTTTTTTTGTAGGTCATAGTGCTCTTCTTCTAAAGCTCTGACTTTCAAATCTCATTTTTTCAAACCTTGTTACATCTTCCCACAGTGGGAGGAAAATAAACATCCAGTATTAATGGATACCAAAACAGACTATGGGATCTATTCTGCTTTCTTCTCCATTTTCTACTTTTTATTAGATAAAAATGGCTGTGATTTCTATTTTGTATTTGATAAACACTAACCTGAAAACTGTTTATTTTTATTTTCTTTTGTTCCCATAAACAGCAACATATTTTGCATTTTATCAATGCAAAAGAAAAACATGTCTATTTAATATTCAGTGACCCATATAGATGTTAGAATAACTTAATTTCTTTGCCTTTGAAAGTTTTCATGATAACTTTTATGATTTACTGAAACCTAAAAAGGATTATAATAGTCAAGTGTGGAACTACTTGCATGACTAAAACGTTAAAAAAAAAAATGTTAATGCAATCAGCATATCCAGTCATAATTCAAACTTTGGAGGTTTCTTTTTACATAGCATTGTCTTTGTAAAGGCAAAATTAATTTCTTCTTCACTCACCTTGGTTGTCCTTCAATCGAACAGAAGTAGAATAATGTGGACAAATGACATCATATTAATCACCCAAAGACTGACGAGAATTGAGCATCGTGACAATTGGTTGCAGTCAAGATTGTCTGCTTTTTTTTTTTAACGTCTGGTATCTGTTCTGCAGACAGAACGACGGTGACAAGCAAAATGCTGTCCTTTCTAATTAATGATCATTTTTAAAATAACGTGAAAGACACCCCCCCTTTCCATGTTAAGAACGGCTTTCTTGTTCACATCATCCATCTAAATGAGCAACACAAAACTAGTGAAAAAGAGCAAACAATTTTGATAACTTGAAAATTTTAGTTTGTTTTTTATTTGATATTTTTTTTTTTCATTATAAGGTAGCCATTCTCTTATGTGATAGTTATTACTCCACATCTTGAATCGTGCCACTATTACGATAAGGAATTGGTCAATTTTATTTAAGGAATTAATCTTGCATTAGTCCCAGAGGGTGTTTGTCACCTGATTTTGTTTAAGTGCTCATAATTCTTAGTTGGCAATTTTTTTTCTTCTCTCTCAGTACTCTCCTGACTCAGTTAGGGTATAGCACACATGGTATGGCGCAGTTATATCTCAGTTTTTCTTGGAGGAGAATCATATTGAAAGGTAATACTTGTGTAATGAACTTGTATTCATTTTTCTTGCTATTTCCATTTATCAAATTTGTGATCATCATAGATATTAAAAAGTAATACAAACTGGTGTATCCTGTGGGTATTTTTAAATAAGTATAATCTAAATCTAAGATTTTAAAAATTTTTCCTTAGTTTTATCATTTATTTTATTGTATTTTGTATTAATATCAACAAGATAAAAGTGATTTAAACTGTTCAACAGGGATAACTATATTTTATGAAATAATAACACTAAACATTTTCGTATGGGGATGTATAAACACCCCATGGGAGTAACCATGTTTAGAACACCCAGGTGACTAATGCAGGGTAACTCTTCAAATACAACCTCGTATAATTAATTTTTCATCTTTGACTGTTAAAACGGTGACTATGATGACCAATTTCAGGAAAGATTCCATGAATATAACCGTGAATTTCATTCTACTGTCATGTTATATTTGTTTAATTTCCATTTTATATGCTAGTTTTTAGAAATCTACTTTCAATTATCCTATCACTGATCTGGTCTTTTATTTATCCCTCAGCTCCATTTTTATCAATTTCTCCTATGCTTGCCTTGTCTTAACATAACATGGCTGTTACACTTTAACCATATCGTTACATTTCAACCACTCGGACCCACTCGTTTTCTGGTACCATCGCAGGAACAAACAAACAAGGAAGGGCATAAAAATATACTCTGCATCTTTTTTTTTTTTTTTCTTAGGTGACTACAAAAAGCATTTATTCCAGTAATTTTCAACAACGCACTTCACTGTTTTGAAATATCGCTCATGCATCAGACATGTCTGTCAAGACACCCCGTCTCTTTTGTCACCTGCCTTTCTGTTTTTTTTGTTTTTTGTTTGACCACGCAGTGAATTTTCCGTTTCACCGCACTAGAGTTAAAACACATCCAATTGCTTCCTTTGCTTGGCCATGTGCTGTCCTTTTTTCAGCCTTTTTCTCTCCTCTGTCCGGTGACGTCAGCGCATGCACATTTAACAGCTGCTGCTAATATTTTCACTAGTCATCTATCCTATGGCTGCTGCTGATTTTCTCACGCGCACTGCTTCATTACATTTCTCCTGTAAACTGAACCTGCTACCTCAACTGTTTCTACATTTAATAACCAAAAAACTCCTCCATTCTTTCACCATGACCATATCATCAAAGTTTACTCTTTTGTACATAGCTCCCTGTACTGTTCATGTTTAATCTTAAGTCATTAGAACTAAACCCATCTTTAGTATTCTCATACTTCCATATCTCATCACGTCTAATAGACTTCTCTTAGTGAACAGTGGTAACATTCTGCTGGTTAGTAATGAGAGGAATCCCCTTAACTTATTCTAAAACTAATTCTTGTAATCACACTAGCAACTGCTCCATCCTGTGTGTTCGTATAAAACAATTAGAGGAAACATTGTAATTAAGTTTACAGTGTTGTATCGATCGTTAATAGGGCTGTGACAACAGCATATTCTTTTCCTTGTTTTGATTTTCAGGTATATATCCATATCCATTGATATTATGTTTTTATGTAGAGTGATATGGTTCTTGGTTGATTGTGTCTGTGTCAGATATATACTCGAGAGTCAAAACAATGAAAAGAACATGCTGTTGTCATAGCCCTAGTCATTAATTCAAAACAAGTAATTTTAAAATTAAAATGAATTTTGTATTATGTTGCATATTAGACTTTTTAATGCATTAAAAACGGGCAAAAGTTATAGTCAGTTGATTTGGAATGTGTTTTATGCCAAATTGCTGGTTCAATACGGTTAAATTTGTGCCCCCCCCCTTTTTTTTTTTTTTGCATTAAATATTAATCCCTACCATAATACTTAGTTTACTGCACCTTATAACAAAGGTCTATGCAAAATTTTGGACAGATTGGCTCAGTAGTTTCCAAGAAAAAGTGTAATGGACAGACAGACGAACAGACAAAAAGAAATATAATAGATTGTTTTTAAATCTGTCAATCTCCACTTAATTTCAAAAAGAAAATAACAGGCAATCTAAAAAGATATGAATGGTCATGCGTAGCAAGCAACAATATGTGCAATCAATGCTTTTGCTGAGAAACTGATAAATTGACCCAAGAAATGTCTATCACTACAAGTGAGAAAAATGAGCATTTTGTTATCACTCACAAAAAACACATCCCATTGAAATAGAAAAGGAAATGAAGCGTATCCTGGGAAAACAATTCCAGTTTTAGGGATCTTTGATTAGCAATTTTAGACTTTTAGCTGGACACACACGTACACACACTGTTTGCACTTTATATAATAGATTAGCAGTAAGTTAGCGTGTAAAACAATTACAATTTTTTCACTTCATTTCTTTGAGTATTGTCATGTTAAGAACAGCCTATGGAATAGACATACCCCAATATCCCCATGTAAAGAACGCCTTTCGGAGTAGACAACCCCCTTTTGGAGGTAAGAGGAAATTCCCCTAAAATTCAACCATGATAATCGTTGTCAGCATACCCACCTGCAAATGCTAAAAACAAAAAATAAATAAATAAAATGGGGTGAGGGGTAGAAAAGAAGTAGATTTGTTTATCTTGCATGCGTACAAACCTGGCAGCCAGTGTATTACAGTGCATAATACAGGTCTTTATATCTCTAAGTTCTTGTCTCTACAAAACTTGAATGAGATTTTCTTAATCAGCACAGTCGAAAACCTTTAAAGGTCTCATTCTAAAGAAAATTGCAGAGGTGGACCTAATGTACAAATTTACCCCCCCCCCCTCAAAAAAAAGAGTGAACATGTGCGCAATCTTGAGAATCGGTCCGGAAAAGAAAATTTAAATGAAATACGCCATAGAATCAGTAAAAACACAATTATATAACAAATAATCGTTTCCCTATGTAATGAAATTTATGTTAAAGCTGTAGCATAGGTAATCAATGTAAAAAAAAAAAAAAAAAAAAAAAATCGGTAATTGTGCATAAAACCAGACCTTAACTTTCAAATACGCCGGCAGGTCTGTCAGTTGAAGTACGAAAGCGCAAAATGGATACAATACTTCCGCTATTCTTCAAAACTGCGTATGTACTTGTATGTTTGTGCAAAATATTAAAATATTTTTTAATATATTTTATCAAACATATTTACGTTTTGTTTTTTTCAAATATAGTTATGCTTTTTTTTTTTTTTTTTTTTTAATGTACCTTATTTAAATATACTTTATTTAAACCTGCACAATCTATTCCGATCGTTCCTGATTTAAAAATATTTTGACAATATCATCTATTGGATTCGTATTTGTTATTTGAATTTCATGTTTTGTTTTTTTTAACAAATGTGAAATATTCATTTTAAAACTATTAAACTATTTTCTGTTGCACATTCACGTTTTGGAAACTGTAAAAAATATGACACATTCATTTTGTTTTCATGTTTCTGTAAATAAATATATTTTTAAATATCTAAACAGTTTGACAAAATATATAACGTTATAAACATAGTTATTTGAAAAGATATGCGAATAAAAAAAAAAATCAATTGATAAAAGTTTACATATTTTTATTATAAGGTGGGTTGAAAAAAAAAATAAACAAAATATAGTTAACTAAAAATAGTTTAACAGTTTTAAAATGTTAATATTTCACATGTCAAAAAACATTAAATTCAAACAACATAAGTACGAATCCAGAGGATGATAGTACAGAAACATTTATTTTTAAATCGGCGACGATTGTAATAGATTGTGCAGGTTTAAATAAAGTATATTTAAATAAAGTACATTTTAAAAAACGTAACTGCGTTAACGCACTAATAACTATAAGAATCAGTTTGGAGGGGGGGTGTTCAGAGTTGTGATTTGCCGTGGTATACAAAGCTAGATGTCTTCTCAAACTGTAATTTATATAAATAAAGTAGATGTATGTATGCATGTGTTTTTGTGAAAATATTTAACCGATAAACTTTTATATTACTAGTCACATAACAATAAAATTAACAGTAAATAGTAATCCTACATCCAGGATGGTTTATAAAAAGTAAAATCTTTGTTTGGATGATTGAATAACACACATGTCAGCAATTTGAAATGCAAAATGTTCAGTTCATCTTGCAACATATAACTTTAGTGCGTGTCCAAATTCATTCAGAGCTTGAAGTGGTTTAATTTTAAATCTTTACATGTCGATAGCTCAAACTATACGGAACATGGTTGGAGCACTAAATGTTTTGGTTTCGATACTGGTGTACCTGTTCCAACTCGTGTTCGCTGTGAATGTTAAGCCAATGAGTTTGAACAAAGTACTTTCAGGTAATGTATCTTTAGCCATAGCTTTTAGTGGTTGAGATGTTTTTTTTTGTAATTATTAAAGGAAATAAGCTTAGTCTTGTCAACATTAAATCTTACCATCCATTTTTGTCCCCATTCCACTACTGACTGTAGGTCTTCCTCTAAGGTTTCTACCATAACCTTCCGAAGAATTGTTTTCTAGAATAAAATATACTAAAAGTCATTTAAAAACAAAGTTGCATGACAACATGGATGTTTTGTTACTATCAAATAATTCACTTGATGTGTAGAAGTTATGGCATGATAAACAAGTATTGCATTAAAAAATAGTTTTGTTTGAAGAAAAAAAAATTGATGGCACCCAAGGCTTTTTTTTTTTTAATCGGTACTTATATATATACGAGAGAAAGAGAGAGAATAATAAATAAATGTAATAATAAATACGAAATATGCATAAATGTAAAATATATTTTAGTAGTGGGGGTGCCCGGCGTTGTCCGAGTGTTTGGAGACGTGTGAAAAAAAAAAAAAAAGGTGGTTGTAGGCAGGCAAGCTCAAACCCATGATGCAAAGGTGGAAAAGAAAGTTCAAGAAAACTTGACATCTTACTGCTACACTATGACGCAAGATGAAATGAAAAGCGTTCCAATTAAGCGATGTCAAACAAAAAGTTGACTTGCACAAATAAGTTAAGAATCGTGTAGATTCAGAAATGAAAATTGGCTGAAGGCCATTTAAGCTTTCCACTTTCTGCCATTTATTTGTTTCCTCACAATGTTTGGGAAAACCAGCTCCCCCCCCCCTAAAAGGGGGAGCTCTGGCTGTGTCCAAATGAATAGCAATTGTCTGATATGAAGGGTTTCCCCCACATTGATCAAAGCTAATTGCCTTTCTGGACGTCCAGCCGGAAAGGCTGGCGAATCGACTTTGTTTCGATTAGTTTTGTTTTATTTATACAAAAAAGACAGACAAACATGCAAAACAACAGAATATAGAGAATGTTTTTTAAAAGGCGATCAAAATAGAGGTAGACGATGTCTGTTTGCAAATCGGAGATATTACAATCTAGAGACTACAAGAAAAGTTCTCCAAAATAGTAGCCTCGTCAAGAACCCCCATGAAAAAAAACATTTTTGGACATACAAAAATGCGTGCGGCCATTTTTCCTTTTACATATATACTAGAGGGGGTGTAAAAGAAAAATAAAGTATTGGTAGGGAAGTAGGATCGAACCTGAAGCCTTGAGGTGAATAGCCTGATTACTTACCACAACGCTACGCGCGCAGAGAAGTAAACGTTTAAAAAAAAAGCATGTGCTTAAACAAATGTGAATGTATGGTTTTCTAGGTCAAACACCATGCCATATTAGTAGAGAAATGAAATCACAGCCTGAATTTTATAACCTAATAAAAGATTCAGACGACCTCGTTTCGTAAATCATATTATAATCTAGACAGTATATAAAAAGTTCTAAGATTTAGTGACCCCCCTCCGAGCGCCCCTCCCCCTGTAAAAAGCTTTTGGTAGACATACAAAAAAATGCACACACACACATTTTAGCTTTTCTATTATAAATTATAAATAGATGACTCCTCTGCTATTGTTGCATAAAAAAAAGAGAAGTAAAAAAAAAAAAAAAAAAAAAAAAATTAAAAAAAAAATGAACAATAAACAAATTGTTAGTTCAACTGCAAAACTTGAAAATTGTGCCATTTGATGATCATAGGTGCAGGTGAAACCATTGTTATGGTATAAAAAAAATTCTTTTTTTTTTTTTTTTTTTTTGTAATACTAGCAGGACTCATGTCCTGGTGTTGCTCACAGGAAATATAAAATAATTTTATTAAAACATATAAGTATCATATCTTATATGAGTAACCAGCATTTCTTGTGTAGTATCTGTTCTGATTCCATATGGAATCTTTTCTCTTCCCGGTCAGTGAAGGAGAAATCCTTATAGATCCGTGGCATAGGGAGTTGCTGACATGATTATTCAACAGTAACCAGCATTTCCTGAAAAGCTTTCCTACTTTTTCATTATCTCAAAACTGAATTCCATGGTGGTGTTAACTATTGAAATTATGAAGAATAAATCCTGTAATTTGGTGCTGACGACAGTTTTTGCGTGTGGGTAAAAGTTACTCAACTTTCTCTACGTATGACTATTTTGTGAGAGTCAATTTTTTTTTGTTTTTTTTTACATGGTAGTCACCACTTATCAAGGCCTGGAAGCCACTCGGGGATAAGGGTTATTGCGTGTACAGTAATCAATGGGATAGTATCGTAGTAATCGTTAGTATTGGAGATTTGATAAAGTGCCTTACTTAAGGGGGCGGTTCATCAGGAATTTGTTTATTGGACTTGAAGACATCCAAGTTGTAGTCAGGTGGGAAGCAGGCAAACGGAACAGAGTTCCACGGGCGTGCACTTCTAAGAAAGAAGCTTTGTTCATGGAATCTACGTTTTGATTTAGGCACAGATAAAGAGTGGGGAAAATTATTAACAGTGGTTTCAGCTAAACGGGCGTTTATCGTGAAAGATTGGCAGGGGGGAGCAGAGATTGGAGCTCAGACGAGCACTTGCCATCGAAGTAATAAAACAAAGACAGGCTTGCAACGTCTCTTCTGTGGGAGAGCGGTTGCAGGGAAGAGAAAAGGGCATCCCCCACTATGCCAGAATTAATGTAGGAAATTATTAACTATTGAAGCAGCCTGATAATTTTTGAAAATATGCATAAATTACAGGCACAAAGTGTGACAAAATGTAGACAGGAAAAATGAACATGACTTTGTGTGTATGATTCACAAACTATTGTTTGATCACAAATTAGTATTGCTTGCTGCCAAGGAAAATTATCATACATTTTGTTTATATTCATATTATCAATTGCCTAGAGAGCTCATTATTTTATGACAAGTAAAGCTTTATGTTAATACTAATATAAGAGAAATCAATCTTTGAATGGTGAACAAATAAAGCTCTCCACAAAAAAAAAATGTGGCGCATATTCATTAAGCAACTTGAGTTTTATTGCAAAGTTTCTTCAGTAGCAAACAACGGGGGGGGGGGCATAAATTATTTACAAATTTCCGGGTCTTACACACAATTTCATTGGTTTTCTATTAAATTCTTTTCTTAAACAACTAATGCTGCACCTCTTTTTTTTCTGTTTATTTTACATGTCCATATATGAAACTTTTCTTTTTTATCTTAGTTGGTTTGTATCAAAGTATGTCAGGTCAGCAATCTTTTGGAAGGGGGACACCAATTGGCTATGAAGTATCCTGAATGGGCATGAATGAAGTTTTTTGAAGACTGACTATTCTCCTGAAAGTTTTTTGTTTCGTGGGCGTTTTTTTTTTTTTTTTTCTTTAAGAAAATGAATTTAACCTGATTTTATTTAAACAGTTTATCTTCTTTCACTTCAAGAGAATTATAGAAAAACAACTAACATGATAACAAATAATTTTTTTTTCTTCAAACAACAAAACTTTTTTATGCAATACTTATTTATCATGCCATAACTTCTACACATCAAGTGAATTATTTGATAATAACAAAACATCCATGTTGTTGTCATGTAACTGTTTTTTAAATGACCTGACAAGCAGCAAAGTCCCACTTCTACACAATAGAGATCCTTAGATGTAAGAAAGCTTTCTACTCTAATAGTTTCTTCCTCAGAACTGCTAGACTTTGGAAATCCCTTCCAGGATCCTGCTTCCCCAAGAGTACTGACATGCAGATTTTCAAATGTAATGTAAACAAACATCTTGCTGCTCAACTTCCTACATAGTATCCCTGCAATATGTCCCTAATAATAATTTCCTACATCAAAGTGGCACTGTCTTGTTTGGGGTGAAAAAAGTGCAAACTAAATTGGGAGGTCGAACAAAAACTATTAGTTGCCGACTTTTGATCATGAATAGGAATGATCTTAGTTTTCTGATAATGTTGGGTTAGAACAGATATAAATTTTTATATTTTTAGCAGTCCTCTACTCTCTGAGAAAAAAATGTCATTCTTGATAGAACTGATTAATTTAACCTCATTTTAGTCACTACAAAGGTAACATTCTTTAAATTTTAGTTCATAATTTATTTTGGTGATGAATACAGCATAATCACTTTGACACACTAGTTCTTGTTAGATCAAAGAAGTTAAGCAATGATGAACCTGTCCAGTGCTAGATGGGTGCTGTATATGCTCTCTGCTTATCTTAGAATTGTTTCCAGTCATCCTGGACTTCTTGCCACTAGAATCAGGCAATGGCTGCTGATTATGCAACCCTTGCTTTACAATTACATGCACAGCGCAAAGAACATCTATTGTCTCTTGAGAATGAATAGAGGCCATATTGATAAATAAATTCTTTTGATTGCAAGTACTTTATGATGCTTATGCATTCGTGCCTTTGTGAATGATCTTCATTAATACAAGACTGCAACTCGCTAAGAATTATCACTAATTCTTTTGCAATTTCTGAGAGAAAAGGTTTTTAAAATATAATCTTGGTATTCTCTCCTTAGGGATCACCAAACTAACTAATTGAAGTTAGCATGCTGGTTATAAACACTTTTAAGCTCATGAATTTTGTGATATCTACCTTTTAACCTGCCCGATGCCTTAAATTACGAAATCGCTAATTTTGATACTTAGGGGTGTATGCACATATTTTAAAATGTCTATTGATTGGATAACTGTTTGATATTTATTGAGTCAAATAATATATGATTAAAACTATTTGAATGGTCATACCTAATATGTATAACTTTTTAATATAATATATATATATATATATATATATATATATATAACTACTTGATTTAATCACAAATTAATATACGAAGATATAATTTTATGCACAAATTTTCAGTATTTACTTCAACAGTGCTCAATACATAGGTAGAGCTAGGTAGTAAATTATGAAAATATGTGGCAATTAAAGCTACACAATAGTCTGCATTTCATTCTCATGAGAATTCATCAGGCTTATATATATAGCAATAATTTAACAACTATACAAATTAATAAGGTTAAAGCGTATTATATTTATAATTGATTTGCAGCATTCCTGCTATTTGTCTGTCTGCGAGCTTCATGTCATCAAAAGAGCAGCCATTTAAATTCTTCATTCTGATTGACGACTCCACTCTTGTATTCCTTTTTGAGAAAGGGAATGTTTCTCCTGAAATTAAAAGATGTTACAACATCCTGGATATTTTTATTCATATTTAGAAGTCTCATATTTACTGATTTTAATAATATAATATAAATTATATATGAAAGATCTTTTTGAAAAATAAAGATTAGTAACCGAAATGGTCTTTGATTGTTTTTATTCATACTTTCTTTCACGGTTCTGCTTTTATCTTTTTTATGCTTCTATGTAGACATAGCTATCAGTTTTCATAAATACCCACATACTTATTTATTAGTAATGCTTCAAGCAAACTACCTTTCTCTTGTATATAAAAAAACAAACAAGAAAAATAAAGCAGAAAGCTTGTATCAGAGTTACTCTCTGAAAAACATTAGTTAACTCGTGTTTCAAAAAAAGACTTGTACATACGGTAGTATTCACTTTGGTTGTGTTAAGCTAACTTCTTTCTTGGCCTGTGTCACATTCTAAAACATGGTGATTCACACACAACGGTCCTGATTTGGTTGTTTAGTTTTATGGTATATCAACCCTTCTTGGGTTATTTTAATGCCAAATTCTGTAATTTTTAAGTTTTTATTCTTCGAGTTCTTTATATCTTGAAATATTTATTTATGGTATTTGGTTAGATTGTATTGTAGAAGTAAAATGTTTTTGTTTTTGACTCTGCAGAACATGGTTTTGGTGCATTTTTGGTCAGGAACCAGTATTTTCAGACAGCCTGATTTGGTAGCACCAAATGCTCTAGCAGATATTACCACTCTGAGCCAAATTGCATCTGACTAAGGGACAACTCCACATTCTCCACAGCCCCAAATGGGACCTAATCACCGAATGTTTTTTAAGGTTATACCCAGGACCACAACAATCCTGAATCAAGTTCCAAGAGATGGGGGGGGGGGGCTAATTGAGATTCCATTGTTGAAAAATGTCCCCCTTTTTTTTAACGTCAAGTTTTTTTCTGAGTATCCTTAGCTGCTCACCGATAAGATTCCACAACAAAGGCAGAGAGGATTACATTAAATTACATATCCAAACCATCTAAGATAGCAGAAATTAAGTTGAGGAGTTGGTGAATAGCAGTCAGGACATGATCAGCATGTTGGCAGAGCATAGGCAGTTAGTGTTGAAGACTTCCATCTTCCACTGATTGGCCATGTTGTACAGCCATAGAGGAGGATTGTTTGGACAGTAGATCGTTACTCCTAACTATAACATCAATAATAATTTAAAAAGAAAAAAACATTTTTATGATTACTGTTTCAACTTTTGGTTGCTTCGTTTTAATTTTTTTTTTTTTTTACAATATCTTTTGTTTGTTAAATTGTTAGGTGAAAGTACAGAATGGATAAAGGACCCCCCCCCTTCTCTACCCCAGGTTAAGAGTTTTTCTAAATGTTATTGTTTAGAAAACAAAAACATTCTTAACATAGGGAAGGGCAGCCAGAAGTTGAAGCAAAAATCATAAAATAACATTTTTTTTTAAATTTTTTTATAAATATTGAGAAATCTATAGAATAAGAGACAATGGAATGGAGTTTCATTCTTTATTAATAAACAACTTTATTTGTCATCTTCGTTAGTAGCATGTACAAGAGGGGAACGGGACAGTATAAGAGTTCAGTGTTCGTGCATGCACATGTTTTTTATAGTAGTCGTGAAAAGAGTTCCTGATGTGGAGATGAAGATTAGATATTAGTCAGACCTGTTGAAGGAGAAAGACTGAGACGTGTTCAGTGTGTTTACGTGCTGTCGTGGGTATCTGTGTATTAACGAGAGCAGTTCTTTAGCATGATAAAGTTTGTGTGGGTACTGCACGTGGAAATAAATGTGAGTTTGAAGAGAGCCATTCTTAGTTTGTTGTATACGCATTCGGCCAGGGGCCAAAGCCCCAGGGAAAGTCTGCTGCCAGCTGGAGCCAGTGAGAAAGAGAGGTAAGAGTTTTAGATTTTGCCTTTTCTGTACTCAGTCACGTAATTGAGAGCGGGTTTGTGATTGGAAAAGCCAGGAAGAAAATGGATTTCAAATCTCAAGGCGCGAGAATTAGCTCCTGCCTGTGATTATAGCAAGTTTTGGCTGCTATAAATCCTTTTCTTTTTTATTAACATTACATTTTTTTAAATACTACTCCTTCTTTTATCTTCTAGTAGGCTTACCAACATGTAAACCACAAGCTTTTCTTTTTTCCTTTCTTTTTCCTTGTTGAAATAATGCTCACATAAAAGTGGAAAGGGGAAATACATCTCAAAGTAATATACTCTTTTGTAATTAATCTCTACTATTATATAAAAGTCATAGGCTCAGCAGTTTTGGAACCTATCTTTTTCAAATTTCACACAAAGCTAATTTATATGTCTGGCAGTGTTTTTAGATATGTTTTGTACAGAAATTCATCTAAGTATCGAAAATTAAAAAAAAATCCGATCTTAAAAATAGTTTTTATCTCTTATAGATTAAAAAAAAAAAAAAAAATTTTTACGGGGGAATATTTTACATTATACCGGCCAAGGAAGATAATAAAATCTTAGTAAACTATTTCTTCTTAAGCAAACAGATTTATTATAATCTTGAAATATAGCTGGGTGGTAGAGCATACGACTACAGATCGAATGATCCCCTATTCAAGCTCAGGTATACCTCACCATTTTATTTTAATTTTTTCTTATTAATGAGTTCAGTTCACAATAAGAAAGAGGTACCATTTTAAAATCACCGCAAATCATTTCTTCGTTTGCATATTTTAAGACTAAACATTAATCAGAAGTGACTTTTCCAGGGCATTCATCATCAAGCCCAAATATCAGCTGACGTGATATTGTAAACAGACGGAATTTGATGAATTACATTATTTTACAAAAATTTTTTTTTTTTTTTTTTTTTTTTTTTTTTTTTTTTTTTGCAAGTTTGTCGACCAGGCAAATTATTCCTTGTAATATATAATAATCAATAGAAGATTGATTCTATAATAATACATACGCAATCTGCATAAATTACAATATCATGTTTAAACGTATTGTACGACCAAGCAATGCCGGGTTGCCAGCTATGTTTTTCTTTGCTTTTGATTACTTATAAGTTATTGCTAACTGTCCCTTACTAGAAAATTGGCAACGCATCTCATTTCTTGGCTCCCTACAATCCTCTATTTTACATCATCCCAAATAGTAGCCCTTTATGTTCAAGTTGCAATACGCTTTGTTTGGGGTGAAAAAGAGTAAACACACACACAAGCATTCTAAAAGTAATGCCTCCTATTTTATTCCGCCTGAATGGATCAGAGGGGATTGCAAACTGCATTGTCATGATGACTGAAGTTATGCATTCATGATCTGAAAGTTTTATCTCTGTTGAAGATATTGATGGTGTGGGACTAAAAAAACAACCCCTGTTATGGACGCGTGTCAAAGGCAGCAGAGATGCATAATTGAATTCTTAGCAAAAGTGCATTGAGAATGTTGGTGACTATGTAAAAAAATAAATTTAGGAGCACAAAAGGTATTTCGTTTTAATGATACCACTTTCAGTGTTCGGAGCTTTTCAACTTTTTGACTAAAAAAAAAAAAAAATAGTAGGAGGCTTTACTTTTGGAATGATCCTCATAGATAAATAGCATAAGAAAGCTGTTTTTTTTTTTTTTTTAAATCATTATTTGCTGATGTACACCATTATAATGTTCCTAGTCGGTATAAGTGCACACACACACACGGGAATACAACTTTCCTTATTGCAACCTTTACCTATGCCACCATCCATTGTGTCTCAATAAGAAATAATTGATAGTACATTTGTCATCAATTCAAATGCGTGGGTGGATAATGAAGCTGTTGAATAAAAGTGTGACATCTGTATGTGCTCAAACGTATCGCTGTTGGTATTTCATATAAATCATTAAAAAAAAACTAGCTGAAACTCTTTATTTTGTTTTATTTGTCTTTAGTTTTGCAAACATTGTTAAACTTTTGACCTTTTTTTTTTTTCTAAGTATTTGACCTACAAGATCTGTTGACACAACTGATAAGACAGCATATAAAAACAAATGAAAAAATAACTAAATAAAATCTAATGGAAATTTAGTATTTCTCTGAAGTTGAAATTATATATATATATTTATATATATGGTGTCAATTGTGACACCTTGCACTGATGATTCCCGAAAGGATGAAACACTAGTGTCTGTAGGTATTTAATAATCATAATAAATAAATATATAAATTTATGAAAGTTGCACTAGACAAGGCATTAAGCTACTTGATGTAAGGAACTAAGAATGATAAAAAGGGAGAAGGTAAAAATCACTTCAAGACTCAGTCTGAAAGAAACCCGACCACCAGCATTCGATCTCTTGAACTCCACTGATGCTACCATATCAGGCTGTCTAAAGATATTGGTTTCCTGAGACGAGATGCACCTAACATTTGATGCTTTTTGTTTTTCTACTTCCTTTTGCAAAACTTAATTTTGTTCTGCAAAACCAAAAACAGTTACCCACCTATTCCCTCTTTTCCTTCTTTCCATTTCCTCTTTCTCTTTCTCCCACTTTCTGACTGGTTTCCTAACTTAAAATGTACCAAACATTAACACTGTAACCTTTTCCCTGTCCCATTACAAAACTCATCTATGTTCTGCAGAGCAGGGAACAAAAACGATAAAATCCACCATAAAACAACCAAACACTACAAATTAATGATTGAAGATACAAAGAGTTTGAAGAATAAAAAATTTCTACAAAATAACTGGATGCAACATGAATTACTATTTCTAAAAGGACTGGATTCTGCATTAAATAATCCAAAAAAAAAAGGGGGGGTGCGTTGCTATGCTGTAAAACAAAACAACCAAACTCTGCGTACAGCACAACCACGTTGATACACCGGTTCTTGCCAGATCACCGAAGTTAAGCAATGTTGAGCCTGGCCAGTACCAGATGGGTGACCATTTGGGAAGGCTAGGCGCTGTATATACCTTCTGGGAAGGTTGGGCGTGGGGCCAGCACCCTCACTCTAATAAAAAGAACTCGCTACAAAAACATCTACAAAAGTTGTAGATGGCCTCTGCTCCTCCCGGGGCTCAAGGGCTATGGATGGAAACCAAACTCTACAAATAAATATTTGTATAAATTGAAGCATAAAAACAGCTTCCAAAATAAATGGATTCAACATTAAAAAAAACGTAAAGGATTATGTCATAAAACAAAACCAAATCAAACGGCGTTGCCCGAGTGTTTGGAGGTGTGTGGTTTTAGATGAATCAAAACACCTGGGTGTTTGTGTTGGGGGGGGGGGGGTAAAAAAAAGTTTTGGTAGGTAAGTATGAAGGATTGAACCCGAACCCTGGAAAAATGCCGCCAGAATTAGTTTCGCTTTTATTATACAAAAAAGCTTAATGCACATACGGTGATCAAAAAATGTTGAATAGTTATCTTTTCAAGTCGAGCAAATTAAATAGACAGGCGACCCCCATTGTTAACTTCTAGATTATCATTTAGACGTGATATAAAAAGTTTTAAGTGAGTCAACCGATTGCTTCTCTGAAAAAAGCCTTTCTCTGACGTACACAAAAAGTAAACATACATACACACATTTTCTCTTTTATATTTATAGATGACACCATCGCCAGAATGTAAAGTTAAGCATTTTTAATCCTTGGAGACACAGTAGGAGCAACATACCGTTTTCTTATATTCTTCAAGAGTAATGAACAGTATAAAAAGAAATTTTTTTACTTTTTAAAAAAAAAAATTGTTATTCTTTCAATGCTCAATTCGAGGGGGGAGTAGTGTAGTCTCTGTTCTGTTGTCATGAAACCATTCTCCCAGGTATTACCTCCGTCAGTGATGGTGGGTAACATGTCAACAAAAAACTGTCAGTCAGTTGTTCAATAAGAAATTCAACACACACACACACACACACACATTTACATGTGTCAAGGATGAGTTCATATATATTTGTATGTATATATATATATATATATATATATATATATATATATATATATATATATATATATATAGGCAAGGAAGAAGAAAAGGAAAAAAGAAACAAAACACCCTGAAGATGGAGTATACCTCTGAAATATATTTGTGATAAATTTCAAACAAGATATTTATTTTCCTAATATTACGTTGTGAGTTGGCTTTCAAATGCACTTGATGCGTATTTTATTATTTACCTATATATATATATGTGTGTGTGTGTGTGTAATTATTTTTATACCTACAGACACTAGTTTTTCTTGCTTTTGCAATCATCAGTGCTGAAACAAAAATATGCTCTCTCTTCCGTGTTGCATATTTTTACTAATGTTCCTAAGGCAGCCTGTGGAAACTTAATTCTTAATGAAATAGTTTCATTTTTTTTATATCAGCTTTTTTTACCAAGAGTGAAGTATAAATATCTATATTTGGAGTGGGACTGTGTTGAAAAAGTTTCTGTTGTTTTCATTCATTTTTAGGCATAGACCTATATATATATATCATGCTAATTTTCTCTATGGATGATCATGGAGTATCAAGGGAATGTTTCCTCTACATTTGATCTCTGAGTTCTGAGGTTAATTGTCTTGTCATTAGATTTAAGCCTTTCTCATTTATTTGATATAGAATTTTTTTTTTTTTTTTTTTTTTTTTTTTATGAAAAGGATTTGTCATTTTCAAACTCTTTTAGATTTGAGAAATCCATGCAGTTTGTATTACTATTCATATCTCATGACAAAACGTTTTAGTCGAAGTAACCTCTGGCCTTCTTTAGATGTATCTTGTTGAACTCTGGGATTCTTATTTCAACAAGATACTCAAGGAAAAGGTCAATAGTTTGAATAATTCTAAAAATACAAATTTTTGCAACAAAATGTTTGCAATTCTGAAATGTAGAATCATGAAGAACCTCTTGAACAATTTTATCAAACATCAACCAGAATTTTAAAACTTTTTAAAATTAAACTATTTGTTTATGTACTTTGATATCTTGTCATTATATTGTGTCATGGTATTAGTTGTGTTCACCTGGGAGAAGTGTCTCAAACGATTGCAGATCATGTTGGTGATTAAATGTGAATACACTGTCAGAATAATCACTTACAGTTCCAAAGATGGATACGTAAAATCTGTGGACAAGAGTTGGACTCCACATCTAATTTGATTGTAGAGAGCCACATTTTTCAGCTGACTTAGTTGCTATTTACACCCGCCAATTACCTTGTATATTACCAGTTCATCATTTCAGTGATCAAGTTATTTTTTGATTGTGATTGAGGGTCTAAATTTGTAAATTCTTTTAATAAGTTATTTTTATTTTTCAGGTTTATACTACTGCCTTTCAGGGCAAGGAGAACGTTTTGGAATCGGATGGTAAGTTCTTTTCGTTGTCGATTATAGTCAGCTAACGTACTTCCTAATTTCCGATGGATTTTTTTTTTTTTTTTCATGGTGCAGAACTTAAATTTACATATGTTAAGGCCTAAACCTGCACTGTTTGTTCATTTTCACCAGGATTTAACGTCCTTTGGGGATTTTGAGGGCTAAATGGTGGGTGGGGGAGGCAATACTGAACTTAGTCATTTTTTTTATGCCTTGTTCACTGTGTACTCATGGTGGACCATGCATGCTTCACTGGTTTTATTGTTTTATTTCAGATCTTTTCACAATATGGGTGGAATGATAAATTTGTTGCTCTAAAGAAAACAACACTACAGCTTTATTTTAAAGCTTATTTAAAAATCGATTCAGGTAACTTGATTATGTAGTAGAACTGACATTTATTCAATGTTGCCACCTTCAGCCTCAATCACAGCTTCGATACGGGTCCGGAACTGGGAACATGCTTTTTCCACAAACACGGGCAGGAGCTCCGCAAATGCTTGGCGGATGGCAACGGTTAGGCTGATTTGTTTGGAGGTCATGTTGGTGATGTTCTTGGCATATGACCAAATGAAGTAGTCCTACAAATTCTGGTCTGGGGAGGAGAGTTGCCAGTGAGAGAAGGGTACGAAGTTGTAGCAGTCCTTCTGAAGCCAAGCCTGGGTCTCTTTGGACCGACGCCAAGTGCTGCTGTCACACCCAGGGTCGGCCACCTGATTGCATCAGGAAATCACCACACTCTTCAGCACATCAAGGTACACTTTGGTGTTGATTTTCAAGCAAATTTCAAAGATGTGAGGTGGCATGATGTGACCCTCACTTGAAACTACAGCAAAGACCATAAACATGGTCAGAAACTTCATTGAGCTCTGTACTCAAGTGTTGAACCGTTCAGATTTGCATTTTGAGGGTGCTGGCAATGGTCCTGTTGTCATAACTTGGATCAGTAGAGAGCATGAGTTGTATTGTGGCACATCTCTGATCTTGCTCATTAAACATTGTGTCATTTTCAGACATGATAGAAGGCTCCTATCGCTCTTGAGATTTGTACACAACTGGCCAACTAGTAAATGATTTGCAACAAAAACAGAAAACCAGTTTTCATCAAACGGAAATGGAATCATGTCATGTTTTCTAGGAGGATAATTTTATCATTCCACCCTGTAAAAATACTGAAGAACAATAAAAGTGAAGGAACTGATTCGCCTTGTCACTGCTTCTGGTAGTGCAACACCTGAAGTTAAGAAGTATATTAACTGATTATAACTTAATTGTCTTTTCACAAATTGGTTTTTAATGTTAAGATTTCTTTTGATAATGAGCCAGAAAAAAAGACCCTGTTTTATTCCAAGTCAATTTTTAGTTGTAAGATTTTGGCTGAAACTACAGTTCCTAATAGCAAAAATCTCAACTTTTTTACAGAATTTGACAAAATTGCTTACAAAATGTAGAATTTGTTTTCTGTGATCTCAGAATCGTAAATCTAAAACTGACACACACACACACACACACACTAACATACTGCCGGCATTACTCGGTCATAAAATATACTTAACTATGATATTTTCATTTCTGAAAATGTTGTATTATTATAGAGCCAATTCTCTGTTGATTATCATATTGTACCCAATATATAGGTAGTGGCAACCCGATTTTGCCCAGTCATAAAATATGCCTGAATATATTTTAATTTATGTAGTGTTAATATTTGTTATTATACAACTAATACTCAATTGGTTATTATATTGTACCAATATATAGTAGTGATTTTAAAAAAATAAAATAAAATGACTTTGGTGCCATCAGCTAGAATTGAAACCAAAACTATTAGCTCCTCAGCCTTATTTGTTACCATCTGATCTAAATCCATACATAGATAAAAAAAAAATAAATAAATAAAAAAAATAACGTTGTTAAAGAAATAAATGTATACTAGCCTACCCATGACCCGTTGGGTCAGTATGTTATATTAGCTATGGAATTCATGTATGAGCGTGACACTTGTGACGTAAAGAAAATAGTTTTTCTTTTGGCATAACAGAAACATTTCTATGAAAGTATATTAAAATGAAAAATCATGGACGGATCGCTCAAACATGAAAAAAAAAATCCTCCCTATTCGTGTAAAGTTACCTATTTTTCCAAATAATCGCTCAAAAATCGAAAATTAAATATAATTTTCCTACGAATCGAACGCCGACGAAACTCATTTAAGCAGCAAAAACGCACATGAACCTACCGATAAGAATGAAAACCCCATATTGGAATCCTTCAACCACGTTATAGAAACTTAAAATCTAAAAAAAAATAATAAAACCTGAAGCAAAAAAATAAAACCTAAATAAATAAAATGAAATAAAACTAATATTGAAACAGATTAGTGTGTAAACAAATTCACCGTTCTCACAACTATTTTGTATCTAGAAATGTAAACAAAAAATAAAAAAGGAAGGAAGGAAAAGGGACAGATAGAGGAGTAGTAGTAGTCTTGGCTTTACTACAATTGTTCTTATGTTTGTTTGGGTTAAAGTTTAGTTGTAAGAAAATAGCGGCAGTATAGTTGTAATAAAGAATAGTTGCAAAACACCCCCACTCTTCCCATGTTAAATAATAATTTCGAAATAATAGGATTAATATTTCAGTGTGCAGGTCAAAATCTGCAAAAGAAGCAATTTGTGTTTATTTGTTTACGTTGTTATAGGTTAAGGCTTATGTGCGCATGCGCAACCGGATGTCGTAAACCGGAAAGTGGGTTACATCACTCATTACAAGGTCATTTGAGTTTTATAATTATATAGATTTGTGAAGGCATAGTAGTAACACGTTTATTCAACTTACGCCTGCCAAGTTCCAATTTTTCATTTAATTTTGACCCCCCCCCCCCATACCCTGAGCAGAAATTTTTACAGGCTAAAAATCCAAATCAAATTTGTTGCACGGGTTCAAATCCCCTATACATCAAGTTTCAAGTCTGTACACCAAAAATTGACCGGAGTTTGATAAAGATCGTTCCTCAGATAGACAGTCACTTTATATATAAAGCAACTTTGTCTGTCTGCGTGAGGAACTGTCTTTACCAAAAAACAAAAAAATTGGAACTTGGCAAGTGTAAGTTGACTCTAAATGCTCTTGTACCCATACACAAATATATATTTAAGTTGGTTTATTTTTAACTATTTCTTATCCATCTGATGATAGTTTAACCAGTAACAACTAAGGCTGAAGTGCTATATGTTTTTACTTCAATTTTAGCTGATGACACCCAAGTCATTTTTTTTTTTTTTTTAAATCACAACTATATATTGGATATAATATAATAATCAATAGAGTATTGGCTCTATAATAACAATAAGTATGAAATCTGCATGCATTAAAATATGTTTAAGCATGTTTTACAACTGAACCATGGCAGTTGCTTGTGTGTGTGTGTGTGTGTGTGTGTGTGTGTGTGTGTGTGTGTGTGTGTGGTAATTTCTAAATGTATAGTCTTTTATTACTTACAGCGTTTCAGCATTTAATCTTAAAGGATTTATTTTTACTGAAAATTATATTTTAATTAAAAAAAATTAAATAAGCATTGATTTCATACTTGTGTAATCTTTTGAAATTTCATCACCTCATATTGAAGTTTTTTGGGGGTTTTTTCAAACATAATCATATTCACCGTTTCAGATATACCAATCAATTTGCTATAACTAATCTAATTTTTTTATTTTTCACTAAAACTATATAAAAAAAACTTCTGGAATCGGTGTCATACAGATTCCAGAGTTTGACAAGATGCATCTGAAGATTGTCAAAGATTACATCCAAGATGAAAATGGCAGTCTGAGTAATCCAAGTAATTAAACATCATCTCAAATTCCAACTTTTTTGTCAAACCTTTTAATAAACATACAAAAAGTTGTATTTGCAAATTTTTTCATTTTAACTCATGAAATCTGTTCAATTTTTTTTATACATATATACAGGTTTCTGGAAAGTTCTTCACCGTTCATGTGGGCCATGATTGGCATTGGGTTGACCATATCCTTGTCAGTTGTTGGTGCAGCTTGGTAAGTAGAACAATCAACAAGGCTCGACCATTCTTTCTCTCTCTGTAGTCTTGCATTTTTAATCTAACAAAAACTTTTATTACAATGTTATTGAATAATGAGTCTTCGTCGTTTCGTATGAATCAGATGATTCTATTGTTACCATTGGTTTCCCCAACAATTTTTTAGAATTATTTCTAGAAAGACATTGGATACTTATGGGAGGAACCACAAATGTTGCCAACATCCAAAGTGAAAATTATTTTATGGAACCGTCTTGGTACACGAAGATCGTCAGTTTGTATTGTTAACCACCAGTAATAAGAATTAATTTTTAATTTAATTAGACATTTTTCAGTTGACGTGCCGAAAAAGGGAAATTTTAGACATCTTATGTAGTTAAGTACATCAGCTAGTATTATAAGATAATAATTCTATCATTTTAAGACTAAAATGAATAGAATAATTTGAGAAGCATGACTTGCTTATAATTAGACACTGTAGCTCCTTTATACTAAGATGCGTTTTATCCATTATATAAAATTAAATCTTTCAAAGTTAGATGAAAATAATGATACATCTGATAAATTGCTACTTGATTCCGACTTGTCCTTTTTTCTTTCCACTATGATTTTTGCGTGACTCTAATTTAGCTCGCTTTAGTTTCTTTCTGATAATACTTATCTAGACTAGGAATATTGATAAAATAACATTTTCCTTTACTCACTTAAACTGCTTACCTCTTAATAAAAAAAAGTTTCTACATTTGCAATCTTTTTTATCTTTCAAATAAACAATCACCTGTGTTTACGTTATAATTGTTAAATTATTTAACATTAATTTTGCTATATGGCACAAATACTCAATAGCCTTAAATTAAATTCTTTTAATCACATTTAAATATAAACAAAAGAAATGATTCTTAAAATTGGAAAACTTTTTCCCATAATGGCTGCTTACACTAAAAAAAAGAATAAAGTGCTTTTCAAATCTAATCAATTTTTATTTACCGTTGTAAAAAATGTAGAACCTAAAAAGCAAATTTGTTTAATTATCAGGTTGTTTGGAAAATTTGAATTTTAAAGAAAATAAAGTCAAAATAATTAAACCTTTTCTCATCTTTCAATTTTGAAAATTGCATTTCTCCAGAATTGCACATAAGGCCAAAGAAAACCTGGTGATAATAAGAAAGGATTTGCTGATTTCTCGACAATTTATGTTTTTTGTTTTGTTTTTCACTTGTGGAGGGGGGACCTGTTTATCTTCTCATACCCCAGTTAATCTCTCTGTCTCTCTCTGTCTCTCTGTCTCTCTCTCTCTCTCTCTCTGGGTTTAATATGCAACTTGAGATTCCTTATTTAAATTTATATTCTATAAGTCTGTTCTCATATTGTTAATGCTGACTTTAATATTAGACATACTTGTGTTTACATAAGTTGTTAGTCTCTCGCTCTCTCTTTTTCTTAGTAGATTCGATATTTGAATCGTGATTCATTTGTTATTTTTTCTTCATTGCAGGGGAATCTACACAACTGGATCCAGTATTCTTGGTGCTGGTGTCAAAGCCCCTCGAATCCGAACGAAGAATCTCATCAGTATCATCTTCTGCGAGGCTGTTGCCATTTACGGAATTATCATGGCTATTGTCATCGATAACCAAGCAGTGGTAAAATAGGGCATTCTTTTTAATTTTTTTATTTTATTTATTTTTTTTCTGACTTTTGCTGCTTTCTAAAATTGCTGTTCAACTCAAACACTGCTTCAAAGGTTAGGAAAAAAAAAGGAGTAAATATTATTACAACATTGGAAAGGCTGTTAGATGGTCTTTGAAATAAGGAAATTAAAATATACAGAAATCGCAGCCATGGTCAAAAAATTATCAAGCTGGATAACAGGTATTTTCCTGATAGATATTGGACGAATAGGTTTCATGGTTTCTTCCAGTCGTTATGCTGAGAAAAATGGGAGTGAGGAGTCAAATTCTAAAAAAAAAAAAAAAAGTCACTGAATGAAGCAATAAGTTGATATGTAGGAAAGATGTAAACTGGATATGACTGGGGCATCGGCTTCTTCACTTTTCATGCTATAGTTTCATGTCAATAATGATTACTGCATCACTAGTAAGATGCTGTTTGATGAGACTTGTCTTTTTAAATATTCAAAGTGAATGTAATTGAGTGATGGTTGACAACTTCAGAAGTGTTCTAACAAAATGGCTCTTTTATGCATTTTAGTTTAACAACTCTGCACTGAAATAATTTTTGAAGAGTTTCAATAATACATGTTTTTGATTTTGCTTTAAAGTTGTGCTGTTTACATTTTTTGTTTTCTTTTTCAGTCTTTTGACATTAGTAAAGTAAGCCAAGATGTTCTTTACAATAATTATAAGGCAGGTTAGTATTTTTTTTTTTTTTTTTTTTTTTTTTTCCAAAAATTTTTTATGCTTTGGGGAAATCAATACGAGGCTTTACATTGCGAGTGAAACAGCCACATTTGCGAGTGATTTTTTTTTTTTTCTTTTTTTTTTTTTTTTTTTCCAGAAATAATAAAGATCATTTCTACGTGAAAAATCTTTTCAACCTTTTATTTTTTATTTTTATTTTTTATAAAATGAGCAAAATCAAATTATTTAAACAATAAAAGGTTTAATCAAACCATCTTTTTTAACGAAGACTGTTTTTTAAAAAAAAAAAAAAAAACATTTGAAGAAATTTGAATGTTTATACCTTCAAGTCTTAACATAAAATTTGGTACATATTTAGAATTATACTCATTTAAAAAAGAAAAATACAGAAAAATCTTTATAATGTACATACTTGTCATGGAACAAAGATGTCATTCCAAAAGTCATGTCTTTGGCTAGTAACTTTTCTATTTTGCTAGTAAAAAATATTTAGTTGTCAAATGTCAATTAAAGATAAATTTGTCCTTAGAGCTCTACAAACATAAGCATGTTATTTCAGATGAACAAAACTAGTTTCACATTAAAAACCCTTAAAAAAAAATGCAGAGGCTAAACAGAAATAATTTGTGTTGTCTGATGAAGTTAATTTCTTGCAGATGACGTTTAGACTGTTTCTTTTAGTTCAGATTTGTCTGAATATTCTTAATATGTGCTAATATGCATGAACAGATATTTGTTGTCATTGATGATTAAAACACAGTCGTACAAAAATGTATAGTTTTATTACGTTATGTATTACTTTTAGTCTTCAATAGAAAAAAAAAGTCATTTTCTGTCAATGTTTCTGCTCTGCCAGAAGAGGTTCTCATAATGACTTCCCTATTCAGGTTTAAAGTGGCCTTATACAACTATTTAGATTGTATGTAGATGTAAATATCTTTGGGTTTTTTATGTGGCTTGCTGTTTTACCAAATCTGACCATTACATGAAAAATCAAATCATTTTTGTTCAAATTTGTTTTTATTTCTGTGAACATAAAAATATTTGTCTTTCATTCTTTTATTTGGGAAGACTATAAATATCTCTATGAAATTTAAAAAAAATAAATAAATAAAAAACAAAACAAAAAAGATACACAGTATACAATTAAATATGTCAAAATTTTCCTAACATCAAAAACTTATTCAAATAAGAATTAGTCAGTTTTGAGACTGCATGCTTCCATCTGACAATATAAGAATGGCCAAAATCTAATCTGGGCCTTGTTTCTCCATAATGTATGAAGTATTCCTAAAGTTATATCATATTTATTTGATTATATTTATTATATAAATTATATTTATTTGATCGTACTGAAATTTTTGCATGCTGCTTACTGCTATTAAAAACTGTCGGATCCATATATCAGATTTGGAAAAATAGAAAGTTGAACTATCATCAGATTTTGACCTAAATTGAACTGGTCATCGTCATATAAGATGAATGGTTTCATTGGAGTAAGTAAAATAAGGTTGATAGCCATTAGTCGCGTGCTCTCGTGTAATGAATGAATGCGTGAATGTAGGATTGACATGAAATTCTTAAAGATAAACTAAAATGACCGCAAAAGGGGCTGAAATGACTTAAATAAAAATAAAAAAGTAAATGACTTTAATGAACTTAAGGATGAATTGAATGACCTTAGAATGACTTGAATGCTTAACAAATAACTGGAATCCTTCAAAAACAACTTGAATGATCTGTAGAATGACTTGAATGGCTTTGAGACTGACTGGTTGTAAAGTGGGTGATCATTTTACATTAAATTAATACAGAAAAGTTATCCCCCCTTTATATTACAATAAGTACAGCATGTAATAAGAACAGATACTACACTTTGATCTGGGCCAAAAAGCTAAGAATAGCATCTATTAACAACAGACCTTTGATCTTAACCAAAAAGGTCAAGCACAAAAGTGTTACGGACAGACCGACCAACCGACCGACGGAGTGACTTATAGAGTCGCTTGCACGCGACTAAAAAGAACCAAAGTTATTCAAGTGTGACTTTCACCTTGATCTTTGACCTAGATATCTCAAACTTAAATCTCTTCTAAATTAGACCATGACCAATATTTTTACCTAAGTTTAGCGATTGCTTAATATGTGGGCACTAGGCTGTACGCAAACACAACAACAAATCGACAAACAAATTTGGCTGAAGTCACAATTTTGTAGCTCTCCAGAAATTATTTTAAGATGGAGAGGTAGTAAGTAGGGAAAATGATGGGATGTTTTTCTAACCATTATGTAAAAAAAAATCTTTTTAAAGGGTTACTGAAGGGAATGCTTTGTGTTTATTTATATAGTCTGCTGACAAAAATATATAAATCTATTTTTACTGCCTTTTAGGTTACATGATGTTTGGGGCCGGTCTAACAGTTGGTCTCTGCAATCTTGCTTGTGGAATTTGTGTTGGAATTGTCGGCTCCGGTGCTGCCCTAGCAGATGCACAGAATGGCAGTCTCTTTGTCAAAATCCTCATTGTGGAAATCTTTGGAAGTGCCATAGGACTCTTTGGTGTCATTGTTGGCATTTTGCAGGTTAGTATTAAGCGTTGTTTCATTGTTGTTTTACTCTCCAAACAGAGGAGCTAATAAATATCATGGATTTATGAAATTATGGATGTTTGGTTGGTTTAAAACAAATTATAACTATTGTGTTCAATCGCCTACTAATACACTTATAAATCCACGATTTCTCCTTGGGTCTGGGTTAAATAGCAACTTTTGTTCAGTTAATTGTATACAGGAATTCTTGTAGTTCGATATAAAATAAACTTAGAAGGTAAAAAGAAAGAAACCAAACTTATTGGTGTTTAAAAGCAATATTTTGGTTATATTGTGATTCAAAATGGACTGTTATGTAATGCATATAATAGGGAAAATGCTCATGTTAGCAGGTCCAGAACCAGATTCTTTCATGTGCAAATGAAAAATAAAATGAGATTAATCTTTTGAAACCAGGATATGAGTATATCTTTGCTCATTAACACAATTCAGTTTGAAAAACGAATCTATGTTCTAATTTGTCTTAGCTTTGTCGCAGATCAACGAAATGTGAACGTCTTCTTGTGTGCTTTCACTGTACAGGTTGTGATTATTTTCTTCTGAATTCTGTGCTCAATTTCAACACCATTTGCTGTGTCAATCTTGTGGTCACTGTCACTGCAAAAGGATTCTTTCTTGAACAGTTCTTCACTTTTTAGTAAATCCTGCAATGATTTAAAAAAAATTTTTTTTTTTTTTTTCTTTTTTTTTTTTTTGCCCCTCGATTTATCGGAGAGGGACCTATGTTTTCAGTGACGTCCGTTAGTCTGGATGATTGCCAGATAACTGTCCATTAGTTTTTCCTGAAATTTTGCCATAAATTGTATTTCATTAAATAGATGTGCACAGTAAAAAAATTCCCGTTGTCTCCCCAGGGGCTCAAAGAGGTCAAAAATGGCATGCTTGATCCATCCATTAGATTTTTTTGAAACTTGGCCAAAATTTGGAGCCCATTGTTCTTTATATAAATCCAACATGGGTGACCCTGGTAAAATTCTGGTTCGTGTTCCCAGGGACTTTTTGTGCTAAAACGCCCCTTTTTCATATGGCTCTCTTCATATTTCTCAACAAAAGCTTGATATGTCTGACTATATAGTGTTTTTTCATGGTGGTCAACTCAACTATACATGTTAAGGCCTGAAATTGCATCATTATCCATTTACACTGGGATTCGGCATCCCCAGGGGCTCAAAAGATCAAAAATGCCCCAAAATGGCCAAAAATGACACTTTGTGTCCCATAGCATTTGATCCATGTATTAGATTTTCCTGAAACTTGACCAAAATGTGGAGGCCATTGTTCTTAATATAAATTCAGTATGGGTGACGCTGGCAAAATTCTGGTTCGCATCCCTCTGGGATTTTTAGGGCTAAAAAAACATGCCTTTTTGGAGCTCTTTTTTCGTATTACTCAAAAACTTGATATGTATGTCTATAGCGGTGAATTCAAATATACATATCTTAAGGCGTAAAACTGCACTGTTTGTCGGCGTAATCAAGTGCTCAAAAGGGGGTCAGAAATGTCCCAAAATGACACCTTTTACCCCATAACCTTTGCTTCATCCATTAGATTTTTCTGGAACTTGGTGAAAATGTGAAGGCAACGTTAGCCCTTCATACTTCTCACCTTCATCATTTCTTCACTATTTTTTGTGGCGTTATCTCACATGCAGCACCAGAGGAGGACCACGCATGCGCGCCTTGTTCTTTTTAAGAGAACCTCTCGTAGATGTTAGTTCTCAATCTTTTGATAAAAATTCACTTGTTTTTGTTTGTATCATGTCTTAATTTTAACTTTCATAGTTGAAACTGATATAAGTTGTTTAAGAAAGTTTTTGTTGCCATTTCTCCACACACAAAGTAAAGCATAGCCCCTAAGTTGTGAAATTCATCTTGATTTCGCTTTTGGTTACTTGCATTCCTCCTGCAAACAAAAGCACAAAGTTTAAAACTAGTAACAATGTTTTATCTTGAGACATTATATTGCTACAATTTTACTCATTTTCTTCTACTGAACAACGGACTTACAATCAGAGCTGAAACTGACCAAATTCAAACATAAGTCCAACCATACACAAACAGTCCATCAGCTTAGAACCTAAAGATCATCTGTTACTGAGAATGACAAAAGTCCCACTACTAGAATAAAAATATTTATAATTACTTGAACCACATTGAGAGACCATTTCCAATCATCGGCTGTTAATCTATAATCACAACATGTTAGCCGTTGAGTTGTCTCTTTTGTGAAATTTATATCATCCAAAACATTGTGAAAATAACTCAAGATGAGAATAGTTATACGAATTAGGCAATATTTCATTAATTTTATTGCTGATTGATATTTTGTGAGAGTTGGTTGTCTTTTTGATACAACTGACAAACGTGTGTTGTTTCTGGTGTGGAAGTCCACTTGTCTTCAGGATATTCTTGGTTCGTTCGAAGTGAATAAAACCATATTTCTACGTTACCAATTTAATTGAAATTTTCAGAAAATTTATCTGTAAAGTGAAGGAATGTTTGCATGTTATTAAAATAAATTAAGATCGCAAATTATAAAAAATATATTAAATAAAATAAAAATATTTTTCGTAACTGCGAGACTGTCCGCCATTTCATTTCCGGTAGAAATGAGCCTTTCACGCGCACCACACATTGACGACTTTCGAATTACAACATTTAACTATCTATTTAATAGATGGGTTGAAAAAAAAAAAAAATCCCTATTTTTTAAATTATATATACATATATTTTTTTTTTGTACTTTAACCTTACAATTGAATAAAAAAAAAACATAAAACTTTAATTAAACTTGGAAATACGATTTTAAAAAATAGCGTGGATCGGTAAGTGCACTAGCACCATTCGTTTATCTTAATTTTTTATTTTTAAAAGCTTTCCTTTTCTTAATTTCTTATGTTATTGGGGAAAAAAAAAAAAAGGTAAATATGAAGAATTACTCCACCCTCGAAAATTTCTTTAAAATTACCACTCTTGTAGGTTTTTGGGGTCGCTGAAAACGAAAATAACATTTATAATTAAGGCAAAGGAGTAGTTTCAAAGATATGAAGAAATGTTAGTTTTAAAAAGTGGAGGATCACTTTTCCATAATAATTTAACGTAAAATGATCTATTTCTTTCTACCCTTGGAAAATCCTTTAAAATTACCTGCTTAAATTGGTTGAAGGGGCGGCCGCCTCCCACCAAATGTTAAAACATAATTTTTGTAAAATATTAATTCTTCTGTTCGGTTAATGTCGGCACGTTATGTTAAAACAGTTAAACTGCATAAGCACCTGTTAAAAAACTATACAAATTCTATAATTGAATATCCCTCTCCAAAAAAAGAAAGAAAAACAAACTGGCAATTCCCCTCTAAAAAAAAAAAAAAAAAATACCAGTGAGTGCATTTCTTCATATCTTGGAAACTGTGTTTACTGGAAATTTAAAGGATTTTCCGAGGATGGAAAAAAAGTCCTCCGCCCCCCCCCCCCCAAAAAAAATCGTGGCCACAAAGTGAGTGATCATTTTATGTTAAATTATGATAGAAAAGTGATCCCCCACTTTTTTAGAACTAACATTTCTTCATACCTTGGAAACTACTCATTTGCCATAATTTTAAAAATTATTTTCGTTGTCAGCAACCCTGAAAACATTTAAGAGTGGTAATTTTAAAGGAATTTTCGAGGGTGGAGTAATTCTTCATATTTACCAAAAAAAAAAAAAAAAAAATAGCATCTCGGAATTTTGATAAAATTTTCCATTTTCTCACATTCGTATATAACAAAATACTTTTTTGGGTGGCAGTTGAGTTCCATGGCGACCAGCAGACTTATCCGCTCATGTAAATTAAAAATGTTTGTAAGTGAGAAATTATCAATAAACAGTTTAGTTACTTTTTTTTTTTTTTTAATACTTCATAAAAAGAGTTAAGCCAACGTAAGTACGTGAGAAATTATCAATAAATGTTTAGTAACTTTTTCCTTTCATTATTCTTAAGGAGTAAAACTTTTTTTTAATCATGAAAAGAGTTAAGCCAACGTAAATAAATATATGAATAAATGTAATGTTTGTACATGTGAAAAATTATCAATAAATGGTTTAGTTAATTTTTTTTAGTTATGAAGAGTTAAGCCACCGTAAGTAATTGTTGCAATATTTTGGAAGTATAATGGGGTATGATCCCACACAGTCAGACGATTCTATTTATAAACGATGCTGCTAGGAACTGACGAATCGAATTAATTCACGTTCTGCTATCAACCAATCAGAAACCAGAATTGCTCCATTGCTTTTCTGTACCAATTTCACATGCTTTTTTCCGTCTCGACACGGTAAGAATATTTTGCTCTGTGGAACTGTCTACTGCAAACAAGTCATCTCTCAGGACTTGTGTGTAACAACGGACCATCGGAAACTGTTCTGTCTACTGCAAACCAGTCACCTCTCAAGACTTGTTTAGAACAACGAACCATCTGAAACTGTTCTGAAACTAAACATGGCTTACACTTCTAGAGTAATGTTTGTAAAAGTGCCAAAGGCAACGTAAGTAAATAACGAAAATATTATGTGCGCATGCATTAGCCTTGACTGAGAGGGGAGGGACTAAGGAATGACCATTAAATGTCACCATGGAACTCAACCCCCAAGGAGTACCAAAAATAGTTTTCATATGAAGAAATTTCTTTTCCGAAAAGTGGGTGATCACTTTTCCATGTAAATTTAGCTTAAAATGAGCACCCACTTTCTGGCCACCTGGTTTTTTGACAAGGCAGTTTCGTACGCGAGTGCATATTTAACAGACTTCGTTTATGCTCGCATGTAGCGTAAACGAAGGCTACGTTTGTGAAATGGAAAATAGTCCCAGAGTTCAGGGGTTATTACCATGCAAAAAAAATCAAACAAAAAAACTTTTTAGCCAAGAAACACACAGAAAATTTTTTTAAAATAGCATCCATTTTTTTCCTATCGAATTCATTTGCTGTTTTTATTGAAAACTATTTTCTCCCGGATTTTTAATAAAATTTTCCATAAAGGACCATGCGTGTCACGTTTGTAATATAACAAAAAAAAATTTTGTAGATTTTGGTGTGCTAGAAACGAATCTGCAAACCGTTTCCGTTGCTAAACAGCTTTCGTTTATATTCACGCGTAGCATAAACGAAGGCTACGGCTGTAAAATGGAAAATAGTCATAGAATTCAGGGGTTATTACCATGCAAAAGAAATCAAACAAAAAAGTTTTTAGCCAAGAAACACGCAGAAAAATGCCCCTCTCAGGTTGCCAGAAAGTGGGTGCTCATTCTAAGTTAAATTTACATTGAAAAGTGATCACCCACTTTTTGAAAAATTAATTTCTTCATATCCTGAAAACTTTTTTTGCGACGGAAACAGTTTGCAGATTCGTTTTTAGTACACTGAAATCTACAATAAAATATTTCGTTATATACGAACATGAGACGGGCCTTAAAGTAAAATAATACCGGATTTTTGGGGCAGATTTGCCGTTTAGTTGTATAATATCCTTGAACCAGGTAATCACTAAAAGGGACTCTTAAAAGTCGTCATCTGTATCAAGCAAAAGTTTAAAACCACTGATTATATGTCAGCCTACGTCACAGTAACATATATTGAGTGAGTTCCTAACAGTATTTTGTATAGTTTTTTAGTTTAAACTCATTTTCCCAAAATTTCCCCAAACTTAAACACTGCATGTTTTTGAACCGATTAAACATACATTACATATAAACACAATGTTATCCAGTTAGGTAGAACATTTACTTTTCTTGCCTTTGATAACATTTATTTGTTATATATTTATTTTTTGACAACTTCTTTGTGTCTGTGTATAATAATAAAAACCCTTTTCATTTAATGTAACGTTTAGTCGGCTCGAAAAACAATGTTTATCAGTGTATTTAAAAGATACTTGATTACGTTAAGTTTGAGAAAGTGAGTTAAAAACTAAAAAATCTATACAAAATACTGTCACAAACCCACCGATTATGTCATGGTAACATATATTCGGTAGGTTTTTGACACTGTATTGTATAGTTTTTAGTTTTCAACTTACTTTTCCAAACTTAACGTATTCAACAGAGTCTGCAAACATTTCTGTTTTTCCAGCCGATTAAACATTTTACATTACATAAAAACACTAAACAATTATCCAGTTAGGTAGAAACATAACTCACCTTTGCTTTCATTTATTTGTTTTTGGACAACTTTTTCGAATCTGTGTATAGTACCACCCCCACACCCATCACCCAAATATTAATTACCAACTCACATTTTTGTATACAGAAAACAAAAAAAAAAAAAATTTAGCGTTTCAACATTTTTGCTACGTTCGGCTTTATCCACTGATTGTTGGTCGAACCCAAGCCATGATTGACGGTTATCTCGAGGATCAGGATCCAATTCTGCAAGAGTACCATTTTTTTTTTCATTTTCGCCTTTTTTTTTTTTTTTTTTTTTTTTTTTTTTGAGTGGATTGCTGTACTAAGAATATAAGAAAAATGAATTTTCTCTTTTTATTAGAATTTTCCGTTACACCAAATTGAGCCACAGCAACGCGTGGCAGGGTATAGCTAGTGTGTGTATCTATGTATGTGTATATATATAATATATATATATATATATATATAATGTGTGTGTGTGTGTGCATATTAGTGATAAATTATATTGCAATGGCCAACAAACAGAATCCGTCCACAATCATAATTTTCGTTGATTTGTTTTTTTTTTTGTTTTATATTTTGATTGTTATTTTTAATTTTTTTATTTTCAAATTATTTTAATTTTATTGTCTACATTTTTTTCATAAGTGTTTCTTTATATTGATGGAAGATGTGGTCCGTTGTGCATCAACTCATCAGAAGCAAATAGATATTATTACAAATTGCACCAAATAGATGAAACAAACATAAAATGAATCCAAAGTAAAAGACTGGACATCCAGTAAACTTGAAAAAAAAATATTACTAAAACGTGATATTCATAGAAAAAAAAAAAACAACTCTCCCGAAGATATTTTCAATCAAATAAAAGATGGTGTTAGGCAGCCATTTTTAAATCCCTGAGAGATATAGATAGATATATATTAGGAGGCTGCCAGGCATTGCTTGGTTGTAAAATACGCTTAAATATATTTTGATTAATGCAGATTTCATATTTATTATATAATATTGGGCCAAATATATAGTAATAATTTAAAAAGAAAATGACTTGTGCGCCACCACCGAGAATTGAAACCAAAACTTTTAGCTTACGATTTACTTTTTCCCTTTGACATGCATGTGAGCTATGAAGACCTGTTTGCTGCAAGGCTAAAAATTAAAACATGAACCAATAGCTATTACGTTACACATGCATATTCATAATGGCGTCGTTTGACCGTCACATTCCAAATTCCATTTTTTTTTAATTTTCACACTTTTGCACTGATTCCCCCCCCCCGGCTAAAACCCAAATATAAAGTTTTGCATGGGTTCGAATACCCTATACATTAAGTTTCATGTCTGTAGACCAAAAACTGACAGGAGTTTAGTAAGCAAAATTTTGTAAAAATATATATAGTATGCATACATACCTATATATAGAAAAAGGTTTGTTTACTATAACCTTTTTACGCAAATATTACGCAAGTATAAATCATGTAGAATATCTGCATGAATATAATTACACGTAATAGTTAACTAAATATGATTTAATATATGAAAGGCAAAATGTGTATATGTTTGTACATCTCGCAAAAACTTTCGACAGAGACGACGGATTTTCATGAGATCGATATTGTTTTAAAGCTCGACCCTTTGAACGACAAATATCAAAAAATTGGTCAAAAACATTCACCCGTAACTGGGCAGTTTTCTACAAGGAGGGGTCGTTTTTTGGGGGGGTTTTTTGCATCGCTATTTTTGCAAGTCCTCATATCGGTTGGATTGACTTTGCTTAATTTCAATGTTCCAAATTTCCGGTCGGATGATGGAGACATCGGCAAAGATATCACTTTTGTTTTTTATTCCCCCTTTGCGTTACGGGTTCGAATCTGCCTACTACTACCACTTTTATTTTATTTTTATTTTTCACCCTCCATTCAAACTGCCTACTGTTGTTTCGCCCCCACCCACACCTCACGGGTTCCTTACTTGACTCAGACAACACCAGAGAAGTCCAGACTCTAACACTTTTTTTTTTTTTTTTTAACACCTCTCTTAACCTCCTCCTTCCTCCCGTGGGTTCTTTACTACACCTCCACACACTCAGGCAACACCAAGTCCCTCTGCTAGTCCCATAAGAAAACCGAAAAAACAAATAGGGGATTAAAAAGAATATGCAAATTAACTAGATCTTTTACAGATGAATGCAATTCCACGACCCATATATAACAAAGTTGTATTTTTTCTTTTTTTAAATAAATAGAAAAAATACGAATATAAAAAAAATAGCATTTCTAGGAGTATAGATACACTTCTGCTAAGAAAATATCTATCTTGACTGTAAAATCTACACAAACTTTAGAAATTCTCCAGTTGCTTATTTGGTGTCTAAATATCTCAGATCCAAAACCCTTATGCATCAATATTTATTTATTTATTTATTTTTTCATCAAAACCTGGATGATTTCTACACTAAATTTGTTTTGATCTCTTTCTTTTTTTTTTCTTTTTTTTTTTTCTATCAAAAAAACATTAAAAATTGCATTCATAAGCGGCTTAGAAAACAAAAGTGTCATAGCCGTTTATAAAACTGGCATAAACTCTTTGGCATATTGTTCAAAAAAAATTTTTTAAATGTCAAAATCATATGTTACTAGTGAGGATCAAACTCACAACTGGTTGTTGCACAGGAATAAACATATCCACTTCAATAAGAAAAATGAAGTTTTTAAAAAAAAATTGAGATTATTTAACGTCTGAAATATGCTGACTTATATGACATGAAGAAAAGGAAAAAGTTTAAAAAAAAAAAAAAAAAAAATTCAGTGATTTGGGAACTACATTACATTATTTTTGTTTGCAGCAACAACTCGATTATTTTCATTTAATCTAGTGTAATTGAGCTTTGGTCCAATTGGACTCCGTTTAAATGCTTCCCTGATCGAGTTTCAAACCTTTTTCATAATACTTAGCAGTAATATACTTTTCAAGTTGTGTATATGATTAACTCAAAAGTTATCGCTTGATACAGGGTAGAGAGAGCAGATTGTTTATTTAATAATGTGAGCAGGTAGCAGAGAAGCCAATAGGATGCCAGAAGTTATGGATCTATGGTTATTTTTCAATTTAAATGAAAATTCGAGTCATAGTTCTGTGTGTCCAGCAACCTGGCCGAGATACAATTATTCTGGTCACACTGTTTTCCCTCCCCTCTCAGTTCTCAAGGGTTTTTTAACGTGTTACGCTGTTGATATTATGTACATTGCAATTCACTTTTCATTGCTAATTAAAAAGCAGCTTCATTTTTATTTTTCGTTGAAACACTAAAAACAATTTCTTTCTTTTTCAGACTGCAGGAGCGAAAATGTCGACTGATTAAATGTTGCTAATTGCGGTCAGTGTTTGTAGTTGTAATGATGTAATCCTGTTAATAATTTGGCAGCATTTTTTTTTTTTTTTTTCCTTCTTAATCCCGGATCCTTTCTGGATTAACTTACAGAATTTTTGTCCTTTATGAACTGCTGTCATAAGTCTGTCTTTAAGAGATGAGGCTGCGAGATTCTGAGAATTTATCTAGCCAATATTTTCGTCTTCATTGTTTTTAGATTTTTTTTTTTTTAGTTTTCATTAAGCACTGAATTTTCAGATAGAAAAGTAATTTGGAAAAATTTGTTTTTATTTAATATGGGGGGGGGTCGTTTGCTATGTACATTTAGCATTAAATGATTCTCTTCTGCTCAAAATTCGGTATTTTTGTTGACAGGATTATTTTGGCTGAACGCCAGTCTAAACTGCCCCCCCCCCTCCACGACTTTTTTTTTTTTTTTAATATCTGAAAATTTGGTTGGTGCTTGATTAATTTATTACTATAATTTCAAACGAAAAAAATAAATTAAGTGCATGGGAGGAGGGTCATATACATTCTAATTTTCAAATGGAAGCCTGAAATAAATTTTTAAAAAACGGCTTTAGAAGTTTTAATATTGTTTTGAAATTTTTTATTTTAACTAAAATTAACCATATTCTAAGCAATATTCAACTTGAAGCGTAAAATGTTCAAATGTAATAAAAACGATAAGAATAAAGGATCTTGATCTAAATAAATTCTTCAATCTCAAAGTTTAAATAATTAAAAATACTTCATTGGTACTGCCAAAATGTTTCCAGGTGCTGAAGCATCTGTTTAAAAAGGGGGCGCATTTTTTTTATTTTTTTTTTTTTAGTGAGAGAAAAAAAGTAGAAATCGATTAGCAATGCGTATTTGTTATCTGGTCTGTGATTGGTGAACTTCTCCATGGCATTGATTTGTTGGAACATTGAATGATCAAAACAAAAAAAAAAAAAAAAAAAAAAACAAACAGAAAAATCATTGTTGCAAAAATTATTCCAAAAACTTGTTATACATAATATATGTAAATATTGACAATGCAAGATTGTGCTCATACACAAATATATATAGGTTTTCTCATTCATTTTTCTTTTCCATTTTTTTTTTTTTTTTTTTTTCTTCGGTGTGTAATGGATCCATTATTAATTCAGAAAAAAAATTAAATGTTAATTTTAATTTGGCTTTGTTTGTTGTTTTTATGTCAACCTAAATACATCTAGTCAGTCCCAGAAATGGCTGAAGCAGTTTTTAATTTGAAAGTAGCAAAAAAAAGAAATTAAGGACTTGAGCATGCGAATGGTTAGATAGTTTAAAAAAAAATTTATCCCTTCAAAAAAAAAAAAAAAAAAAGGTCTAAAATTCGCCCATATTAAAAAAACAAAAATAAAGAAAAGTCTGATTTGCGTTCTATGAAAATATGTTCCCAAAAATCATGTATATTGATCAGGTAATTTTATTTGTAAATAAGAAAATCAAATTTTACGAGTAACAGAGGAGCAGCCACCTTGTCCACCATTTTTAAAACAATATACAAAAACAAAAGGAGATAACTCAACAGTTCAGACCTGCAAAATGTGTGTTGTAATACCCACGAATTCCCATTTATCTGCATAATCGATTTACATAAGTTTTGGAATATATTTTCGTTTTGTCATGGGTATGTACATCATACAAATTTTTTTTTTTTTAATATACGGAGAATTCTGGACAAGAACCAAAGGTGTTTTTTGACTGGTGAACTGCTTTGGCCATTTCTAGGACTTACTCTGGAATTCTCTATTAAAGTATTGAAATTCTCTGGATTACAAGTACTTTTTTTTTCCTCTCTCTATTGTTGAAGTGAAGAAAAGAACATTTTGTAAGATTATTTAATCTTATCATGATTGATGTTCATTCAAGATTTGAAAGTTTCTTGATTCAAAAACAGTTGGGAATGGTCGCCAGAATGTGAGATGGAAAATATAGGAGACTGGTGCGTGTATGTCCACAAAATTAAGGTATCCGGAAAAATTTCTTTAACCGTTGAAGTGGCATCTTCATGTTTGGCTTAATACTTGATTTACATGCTGACAGGTCTTGGTTGAGAGAGAGGTGTGTGTTAAAAAAGAAAAGGGGGGGAGGCATCAAGGGCTACAAACTGGCAATGCAATGACACTGGAAAAGAGTCAGAAGTGTGTTTTATTTACATATTTAAAATGCTTTGGGCAATCACAGAATTCAAAGGGGGGGGGGTTCTGCTAAAAGATTCATAGTACTTTAATGTTTCCGAAGGTGGCCAGTATTTTTGTATGCTTTGGGTAATCACAGAATTCAAGGGGGGGTTCTGCTAAAAGAGTCATAGTACTTTAATGTTTCCGAAGGTGGCCAGTATTTTTGTAGCTGTAATGATATAATCTTGACCTTTTAATAATTTGGCATTAATTTTTTTTTTTTTTTTTTCCTTTTTAATCCCGGCACTTTTCTGGATTAACTTACAGAATTTTTGTCCTTTATGAATCACTGTCATAAATCTTTGTCTTTAAGAGATGAGGTTGCAAGATTCTGAGAATTGATCTACCCAATTTCTTCGCCTTCATTGTTTTTATATATATCATATATATATTGTTAAGTGGCATATATATATATATATGGTTAAGTGGCAGTTTTAGTCATTTAGAACTGCTTTAAAGCTTCACAGCTCACTTATTTTTCGACCAAATTTCAAACAATTATTACAGTTTATAGATCACCTCCTTAGCTACATTGTGAAAAAAAAATTTTCATTCAGTAAAACAAGTTATGAATTTTCTGGTGTTCAAAATCGTAAAAAAATGAGGTGAGCAACATTTTTTATGACTGGTTTCCACAGCAACCACGTCACTTCAGCAACTACTGTTTATGGGGGCAAAAAGACTGAAATTAAACAAAGAACAAGTGAATTTATTCAAAGCCTGGAAAAATCATGGATTACAATAGAAAAATGTGAGCATAAAAAGTAAAGGACTAGTTGTTAAAACTGGAAAAGAAAAGGACAAGATATTCTAATAAAAAATATAAATTTATCACTTAAAAAATTTGATGTTGCAATATTTTAATTCAATGTAACATTATATAATCAATTCTCAATGCTGCAATATTATTACTTTTCATGTTCGCATTTTTCTATTGTAATATATATATATATACATACTTGCGGGACCTGTGGAAATTCCACAGGGGACTCATTCATATGTAATATATTGATGTTGGCATTCTGTAGATGTTCAGTGTAAATGGAGACGCTCTGATATTATTGTAGCTTTTTTTTGTTAAAACTGCAAAAGTAAGCTAGCACAAACGCCCGATAAAACCCGGTCGTAAATTATGCTTAAATGTATTTTAATTCTTATAGATTTCATATATTATTAGAGTTTATGTTCTATTGATTTTTATATATATAAAGTTGCAATTTAAAAAAAAAATAAAATAAAATAAAAAAATATCCATATGACTGGTGCATTAGCTTGAACCGAAATAAAAACTTATGAAACAAATATGTATATATAACTTGACTTCCTTCAGCCATAATCGAAACCAAAACTTAGGAAGTATTCTGGATAAAAATTATAAAAAATAGATGATTTAAGTGCCATCAGCTATAGTCGAAACTGAAACCAAAACTTAGGAAGAAATCTTGGTAACAATTAAATGACCCGAATATAAACATGACACACAATCATATTTTATATATATATATATATATATATATATATATATAAGCATTGAATTGTAAGTCCTCAAAATACTGTTTTGTTTGGAAACGAATATACTTTCAAATGAATTAAATTATATAAATGTACATTATTATTTATTAAGAGTTTTAAAAAAATAAAATGATAAATGTGAATATCACTAATTAATTAAGGTATCAGAAGAAACTTCTTTAGCCATTGAAGCTCGGCTTAATGCCTGGCATGTGTTGGCAAAGAATTAATTAAAAAAAAAAAAGACACTGAGCGACAGAATACTCTAGAAATATACAGAATTAAAAAAATAGTGTCTGCATGCTATGGTTCAAAGTTCAATGTTTCTGAATTTTTGAGATGAGGATTTATTTAGATTCATCGGACTACTGTTCTCATCTTGAGTGTGATTTTCAATGTTTCTGTCGATGTGACCTCTGAGAGGATTTCGAGCGGAACTCTTTATTTACTTCACGGGAGTAGCGTGCTCTTGATCAGCCATGACTGAATAGAGGTTCTAAGTAATTCGCAATTGTATTTTTCAGTCATCCACACTGAAGATTGAACCTTCAGGAGAAGATCACTTTTTACAATTGATTTTTCCAAGTACTCTAACCACTGCACCATGGGTCCTTGCAGAAAATTTTTGTACAAATTTTAGGAGCCTTAAACCTATTTTTATTTCTAGTTGTAAATATCACTATTAATTACTATATATTAACATATCCATCTCTATACTTATTACTTGTATATATTATCTATTGTTTATAATTGCTGGTTCCCATATTCTATTAAATTCTATGCTAGGTCTGCTTAGTAGTTGGTTATTCCCCAGCATATGTGCTGCTTCGTTCATTTGTCCTACTCTCTACCATTCTTCTGTCTATAATTTTTACTTTATCCCATAACGGTAGATGGTTTCCATTTTCCTTCCAGATATGGTCAGCTATACCTGACTTTTCAGTCTCTCCACATACTACGGATTTTCGATGTTCTTTTAAATCGTACTTTCAGTGGACGACACGTTTCACGTTTGTATAAGTTTTCCACATTTACATGAGATTTCATACACACAGCTCTTAGTCATGATTTTTTTTCTGTAGGGGGCTTAACTCTCATAAGCGGTTTCCGGAGAGTTGAATCACTCCTGAATACTATCCTGATGTCATATGGATTACATATTCGTTGAAGTTTTCAGACAAGCCTTTCAAACATTAATATATAAAGAGATAGATAGATATACATTAATATATAATAATAATTAGTGATTCTTACAATTAGAAATAAAAATAGGTTTAAGGCTCCTAAAATTGTCTGCAAGGACTCATGGTGCAGTGGTTGGAGTACTTGGAAAAATCAATTGTAAAAAGTGATCTTCTCCAGAAGATTGCAGGTTCAATCCTCAGTGTGGGCAACCGAAAAATACAATTGCGAATTACTTAGAACCTCTATCCAGTCATGGCTGATGGAACGAGAGCATGGATTTTCACGAAATTGGTATCGTTTTGAAGCTCGACCCTTTGGATGACAAATATGGACAAATTGGCTGAAAACATTAATTCCTTCACTCTCAACTTGGCACTTTTCTACAAGGAGGGGTCTATTTTTTTTCGACAATATTTTCGAAAGTCATCCTCTCTTTTTGATTGACTAGCCTTAATTTAAACCTACATCACTTCTGGTTTAGCGATGGGCGCAACAGCAAAGACGTCACGTTTTTTTTTTTTTTTTCATGTTCTTTTCCTCCTTCGCCATACAGGTTTGAGCCTGCCTGCTTGATTTTTTTTTTTGTTTTTGTTTTTGTTTTTTGTTCCACACACAAAACACTTGGGCAATGCCAGGCACCCAGGCTAGTTCAAAATAAAATTGGGAGCATAAAACAAAGACAATTTGAATTCTTTTCCTCAATAATTCAAAACACATAGCCTTCTGGATTAACATTGACACAGTTTAATATATAATACTGGTTCAAAAGAATTGGTTTTCATTGGCAGAATAATGGATACAAACTAAAAATGCATGATACACGAATCAGGAACAGTATACTTCAGCAGATTAAATTAAAGGTTGAGGGGTAATGTTTTGACATAATGACAGCAATGCAAAGCTACTCAGCCAACAAGTCTGGTAAATTAATATTTTAACTGACATTTTTAAATGATTCAATGGATTGCTAAGCGTCGGTTAATATAATAGTCAATTCTTCGAAATCTGTAATTTACAATGCACATTGAATCGTTACTTGCAGTCAATGGTTCCGGATAGAAATGTTCAAAAGATGAATTTTGTCGTTCAATACAGAAAAATTTTTTTTTTTTTTTTTTTTTTTTAATGAAGCAAACTTTTTTTACAAACAATTATCCTTATAATTTATATATGGAGTAAGGATTTTCTTTGTTTCAGTTTTTACGTAAAACTCGAATTTGGTGGCTATTTTCTTCCTAGGCCGATGTGCCTACATATTATTGGTTAAGGTGGAAATTACCTGTAGGTTTATAGGCTACTTTTAAAAAGTCAGAGTACACACTCGAAACATTTTTATTCTATCATAATTAAAAGAACAAAACAACTTTATGGAAAATAAAGAAGTTAGCGACAAATTTATGAGATAAAAGATATTTTAGTTTTTAAAAGTATTTCTTTTTAATCAAAATTAATTTTGATATTTTTCTTAGCATGAATTCTTAAAGCAGTATTATTTTTAAATCATACAAAATTTCTGTTCTTTGAATTCGGTTGGCTCGTGTTTTAGAGAAACAACCACTCGACATAACAAATTTGCTATAGTAGTCTGACCATCAGCAAATGGCATTCTCTTATGAACTAGACCTCCATTTAAATATCATTTTAATGTTGTTTTTAGTTAATTATACACTATTAACAATTATCTAATACATAAAGTAAAATTAGTTTCTTTCATCATCAATATCTTTCCCAGCCCATAAAAAAAAAACAGTATCTGATTCTGATCCATTGGCTGTTTTGCTGAAGTATGTTATTAACAATAAAATATAATTCGATTTAACTCCTAGAAAATATTTTGACTGCATGGGAATTTTTATTGTACAGACGCCATCTTAAAGAAAAGTGATATAACTGTATTGATGAATACAGAGTTACTTCACTTTGTTCGAAGCAAAAAATAAAAAATATTTCGTAAAACAAAGGAAAATTGCAAGTAAAAACACTACCAGGAATAAAACAAGTTTTGATTTTGGACGGATTAAAAGACGAGGATAAACAATGGAGCTGTGGACCAGGTGTTGCTGACAACAATACATGTAACCCGTAAAATGCTTGTCAGATTAGATGCTAATATTCAATTTGTCTTCTTTTTTAATCTGAAGAAGGTCTAGAAAGAAACGCAAAATGTAGTCATCATTTTGCTGTTTTTGGTTGAAAAAATGATTCCATTAACATTTTCTGTTTCTTGAGCTGTCGTTCATCCACCTCTTTACATTTGGAGCCACGTTTTTTGATCTGGAAGGCAAAATAAAAAATTATTCCAATTTTCCTAAAGTGCTATGTTAGCAACTGGAATGCTTTCACTTCAGAGTTTATCAATCTAATTGTTCCTATCTACGAGAGCAAATTCAGATACAAGTTTGGCGTTTTATGTTACAATAATCCAATTCCCCAAAAAAGTGAAACTCAAAATGAAGACAAAGATAAAAACTGCTTTGGTTTAGGATTTCTTCTGCTTTGACAGAAACCATGGTAGTTGTGAGCATGCTATCACCCCCCAGTGTTAGGAAGGTTCAGGAAACTGCGTCTACTCCTTATATCTAGGCACATGTTTTTCAGCCTGTGTTGAGCCGTAAATACTTCTGACTTGCTACAGCTACAACGTAATGACCATGCTATAATCAGGTGAACGTGCAGAAAAAACTAGAAGAGAATCATTTCAGCCATTTTCTATCAGGAACTTGGTATTGATGCGATTTTGGATGTCTTACGCACTTAACATCTTAGGTGGTTTGGCCATGTAAAGTGTGCAACCTCCAGTATCAACTCAATAACATGCATGGATACCGCAAGCACAAGGGTGCATGGTAGACCAAGGAAAATCTGGCTTGAGTATGTACAGTATATCGCTGGCAACATGACTGGTTTGAACTCTTTGGATTAGACCACATGAGGAGCAAGCAGAGATGTTGCCTAGTGTGGACCACCCTGGAATCTAAAACATTCATAGTATCTAAAATACCGAAATGATTAATAGTCTGAAATATTTAGAATAGCCTGGAAATGTGGATGATTTTATGTTAAATTTATATACAAAACTGATTCCCCACTCTAAATTCTAAAATAATTGCTTTGGGAATTTTTTTTTTTTTTTCATTTTTCTAGCAAATTTTTCAGGGTGTTCATACATAATCACCTGAAAATAAAATAGAAGACTATTTTAAATGGGATTAGGAGGGTTGGTTGAGAATGTTATTAATTTCTGCTGATCCGATTTACTTGTCTCCCCACAAGAACAGAGTTACATACAAGGTTGGTTTTTAATGTGGGGAATCCAGCTCTCCAAATTAGGACACTCTGGATTGAAGGGAAAAAAAAATTATAAATGGTTTCAGCCTAGGAAAATTTCTTTTTCACTGACAGAGGACAAACAAAATAAAGTGTAGTTTCAGAACAGATACTACATTTCAAATTATTTATTTGTTGAAAAAATATAACATTTTGACAAAATAGTCACAAGTATGTTGTTTCAGTGAACATTTTATATACAAAGAACATCTTAGTTAAATAGCAGAACCTTTCCTTTCATTTCTGTTATTGACAGAGAAAATGTTTCTTTTAATTATAACTAAACCTAAAATATGTTCAATAAATGATATTTGTATTTTATTGGCTTTACTTGTTTTTCTAGATTTCTCTATAATTGAGATCATTCTGAAAGATCTTCATTTAAATGGAAAAAATATTTTATTTATTCTTTCCATACTTGCCACAAAATGAACTGAAGTTTCAGCCAACAATTCCTTTCACAACCAATCATGATGACAGCAGCCTCAGTATCCTCTGTAAAACCTCGTAGCTGTACACCAATTACTGCTTCTAGTCTAACAAGACTTTCTCCTATCGAGTGATTTTTCTCAACCAGACATCATTCAGACCACCTATGTAACAATTTATTAGATCCTGTAGCCATAAGTATGCAGTTTCCAGAGTTGTCTCCCTTGGGCTTCTCTTTAATAAAAAGAGAAGTTATTTCCCTTGCTCTAGTAATGCAGACCGGTTTGCTTTAGGACATTTAAATACGACTAGCTAGACGCCCGGCGTTGCCCGGTCGTACAATATGTTTAAACATATTATAATTTATGCAGATTGCATATGGATTCAATTGTATAGAATCAATCCTCTATTGGATATTATATATTACGAGAAATAATTTGCTGGGTGGACTAATTCACAAAAAATAAATAAATAAATAAATAAAAATGATAATGCTGTTCATTAAATTTCATCTGTATTTGGTTACAAGATCACGTCAGCTGATATTTTGGGCTTGACGATGAATGCTCTGGAAAATCACTTCTGATTAATGTTTGGTTTTAAAATATGCAAACAAAGAAATGATTTGCTGCGATTTTAAATGGTACCTCTTCTTTTATCATAAATTGAACTCATTAATAAGAAAAATTTAAATAAAATTGTGAGGTAAAACTGGGCTTGAACAGGAGATCATTTTATCTGTAGTCGAATGCGCTACTAGTGAGTTATATTTCCAGAGGTCAATAATTCTGTTTGTTTAAGAAGAAATGATTTGTTGAGATTTTATTATCTCTTTTGCTGGTGTAATGTAAAATATTCCCCTGTAAAAATTTTCTATCTTCAAGAAAGGAAGACTATTTTTAGGATCGGATTTTTTTCGATTTTCGATACTTATTGGATTAATTTCTGTACAAAACATATCTAAGAACACTGCCAGACATATAAATTACCTTTGTGTGAAATTCGAAAAAGATAGTCTCAGCCGTTTCAGAACCTATAAGGAAGGAACTTGCACACACATCCATACAAAGCGACTTTTATATGATAGAAATATTTATTTGGTTCTTCCTCATTGTAATAGCGAAACTCGAAAATTTAAATATTGAATTTCAAATGAAACCAATGGCATCTACTGAATTGTTATGTCACAGTAATGAAAATATTAAAAAATTATGAAAAACGATAAGGTAAAAAATTAATTATTAATGAAAACAGTTTTTTTGTTTATTTTTTTTTTTTACATGGGGGTCACCACTTATCAAGGCCCAGGAGGCAGAAGACAATTAGCAAAAATTAAGTTTTGCTAAATTGGTCAAAGATTTTTAGTTTTCAGAAAATATTTACCTCCCTTTTGTTATAATTAGAACTCTCCGTTTTTTTTTTTTTTTGTTTTGTTTTTTTGCAAAACTCAATTTTTGCTGACTTATCGAAAAATATTTTCATTAATAATTAATTTTCTACCTTATCACTTTTCATAATTTTTGGATATGTTCATTACCGTGACATGACAATTCAGTAGATAACATCAGTTTCATTTGAAATTCAAGTTTTACAACAATAACAAAGAACCATTTATTTTGTAAAAGATTCACATTGGTTTTCATAGTTGTTTACATTTCATTTCATTTGTTAATCATTTTTTTTTTATTAATTGGGCTTATATAATATTAGACATTTGAATATAAGCCTATTGTCTTCAAAACAAACATGAAGTTCGATTCTAATGCCATTAAAACAATTCTTTTCTGATGTTAGTGTATTTTTATCACAAAGGAGTAAAATCAAGATATCAAAGTGTCTCAGTGTATATATGGGACATAACAAGCCGTATACTATGGTGGCTCCTTTTTTCAAGTAAAAGTAAATGTATGAATTTTTATATATGGCAAATACAGTTGGAAGAGGAGAACCTATTTTATAACTTCCGACATATGCGTTTCCATTCTTGAAGATTGGATTCTATTATTAATAATTTTTCAAAGGTGTCATTGTGCCATCGAAATGACCATTTTTCATGAATTTATGCATGGAAGTTTTTTTAAATAGAAATCACCCCAGACAAGGTGTGATGCCATCTGATGTAAGTGTTATATACGGCACCAAAAAGGCGTATGTTACGTTGTGTGTGTATATGAATATGTTCCAAACAACGTACATGTTGAATAGTGGGTTTTATATTTTATCTGTATATTTATGTATGTGTAAATGCGTGTATGTATATACGTCGTATCATTTAGTTGATCGTCTAGTGTGCATATTTTAACATTTATACAACAGTTCTAACAGGAAACAATTGACGTGGACCTATCGAAATAGTGGTAGACAAACAGTTCTTTTTAACAGGTGTAAATAACACAACACATACCAGAATTATTTACGAACATTTATTTTCATGATTTCGGCCAACATCTTCAAAGATTATAACGTCTTTACATCTTGGCTGCCTGAGGAAACGCCGCTCTCTGCGTCATGGAGAGACCAACTTCCCCCCCTTGAGTCATCCATTCTCTCAAATGTCCAATTAATGACTGACTAGAATCTCCCCAAATCTACATCTCATTACATGTCTCAGACCAACAGCTAATATAACCTCAATCTACTTATTTGTTTATGCAACCAGAAATCATGTTTACATCTATTTTCTATTTTCACATTCCTTTGTATTGATATTATTATTTCAGCTGTCAATCACTTTTCCGAATCAAATCGTTTATTTTTCTAATCATAATAATTGATCCAGCGACCCGCCGTTGCTCGAATCCATTAATAATAATAAATAATAACAACAATAATGCTTTGACCTTTGGCTCTGCCTGCCACAGTTAATAAAGATACTACGCTATGATCACAGCCAAAGGGTCACGACATTACATAAGGAGCTAACAAGAACAAAGAATTATTGCAAAAACAGTTGATGCCTATTGGCTTTAGTCTTGAAAAGACCAAAGTAACAAGAAAACAGTCAGCAGGAAGAAATTTCCACAAACCAATAGTTCTTTGAAAGAAGCTACTGGAAAAGGAAGATATATTACAATAAGATACCAAAACGTCTGCGTATGTTTGAGGGCAGTTTAGGATGCTGTGTCAACTTTATCATTTCCTTGGATTCCCACATCACTTGAGATCTTTCTTTCTCTTTTTTTTTCATTTTGTTTTTTTTATTTTTTACTTCCTTACACTTGTGTGATACTATTAGCATTCACTCCCCGCAAAGGGAAGAAAAAGACAAAAGAAAGAAATAGGCTTATCGGCAGAACAATGGATAGGAAGGTGTTTACAAAGACATAAAAACGAAAACTGACATTGGTCAAGGTGTGGCAGTGAATGAGAACGAATATATATATTTAGAGTTTTTACGGGTAGTTTTGAATGTGGCAGTGGGTTTTGCGACTGTTCACAACAATTAAGGATGGTTGAGAACAGTCTTGGGTTGACGACAATTACAAGTTGAGGACAGTGTCCAGTTTGGGACGGTTGGAGATTTAGAAGTCCCAAGAGATATGAGAATCGAAGCCAGGCGAAAATAGATTGTAAAGTAAATAGTTGGGGACTGACACGGTCAGACAGCTATCAAGGGACAATAATGGAGTTCCTATTTCTATATTACATGACAGTATCACACACACATAGAACTTGTCTTCTTGTGTTGTTTCACTGTAATGCGATCACAAAGACAATCATTGGTTCACCTTTGGGAGCGGGAAGGACACTGTCCATAATATGACAATTCCATAGTCTCTACGAGCATCCATTAAGCCTGGAAGCCTGGATCAATTTGGTAACTTATGACCTATGACAAATATTGGCACTTGTACAGTTTAATCAAGATATTAAAAAAATGAAAATATCAAAAAAAAAAAAAAAAAAAAAAGTTATTTTGTAAGTATTTATTTTGGACTGAAAATCTCTGAAAAAAAAATTTCACTCAATTTGATCGAATATTTTTTTTTTTTTTTACAGTAGAAAAACATGTTTTTATGACATGTTGAAGATAACCATCTTGGAATTTTTTTGCCTACGTCAAGGGGAGATAACTCAATTTAAAGCACCGACACTCCTACCCCATCTTTAATACTAGCTTTTCTTCCTAAGAATCGAACCTTTTGCTAGGTATCATAATAAATTGTTTTTTTGCTGAAAAAAAAAAAAAAAAAAAAAATATTTGGTGAAATTAAAGTGAAATTTTTTTTCTGGAGAACTTCATTCCATAATGGATATGTACAATATAAACTTTTGGGGATATTTTCATTTTTTAATGTCTTCATTAAACTGTACAAGTACCGAAATATCTATCGACATTGAATTTGAAGATGTCATATTTCTCAGGGAAGCAATCCCATGGTAACATGTTCCACAGAGGGGAAGTTCTTGGATAAAAACTCTGTTCAACTTGATATTTGCCATACGGGAGAAAAAAAAGAAAATTTCTTTGCAGTTGTGGTAAAAAGACGAGTTCTTGCAGATTACAACTCAATCGAGCATCTACGATGAAAATAACGGTAGAATAGAGAAAGACTAGCAACATCTATTTTGCAAAAGACACATAAAAATATGAGAATATAACTTACCGGAACTTGTTTCCCATTTTCATAATTTTCATAAACTTTGAAAACCTGAATTGAAAAAAAAAATTTTTAAATATTCAATCTGAAAAGAAGTAAAATAAATATGAACTCATTTTTCTCAATTCATTTTTTTTTTTTTTTTAAACAAAAAAAAAAACTCTTTTTCACCCCAAACAAGGCATATTACAACTTGGAATGTAAGGAGCTATTATTTGGGATCTTGTCCAACAGAGTACTGTAGATAATTGAGCATCGAGATGTCTGTTCACATTACATTTAAACTTCTACAAGTTAGCAGTCAGAGAATCAAGAAATAGGGAGGAAATACCAAAGTCAAGCAGTACGAAGGAAGAAACTATTAGAGTAGAAGGTTTTCCGGCATCTAGGGATATCAATAGTGAAGGGGTGGATTTTTGCTGCTTGTAGAGTTAGTCAGGAGTATGTATGTTGAGTCAGAGCCAATTCATAGCTTTAGGAGCCAGAATCAGACCCTTTAAGATTTCAGTCAAGCATTTAGGCTACCGACTCCACAGGAATGTTTTCATCAAGTTTCTCAATCCCCTTTTTTTGGAACAAGTTCATTAAATTTCATTCATTTATTAAAAAAAAAAAACAACAAAAAAAAACTGAAAAACACACACATTTACTTTTGAATCCCTTGCTGTCAGTGTTGTGGGGTCTTACAGGTCGGTGATAATAAAGACAAAGAAAGTGGTATAGTTAACAAAAAGTGTATTAGCAAAAGTATATTGCAGTAGTACATGTCATGATTCTGGAGACCATAACTACCACAATCGCAACCTCAATGTTTAGATGTAACTCTGTTCCGTCTGCCTGCTTCCCACTTGACTACAACTTGGATGTCTTCAAGTCCAACGTTAACAAATTCCTAATGAACCACCCCCTTAAGTAAACACTTCATCAAATCTCCACACTAACGTACTGTACTTGCAATAACCCTTATCCCTGAGTGGCTTCTGGGCCTTGATAAGTGGTAACCACCGTGTAAAAAAAAAAACTGTTGATTATTTCTGGAGAAGTCCATTTTTCCTGAAGTAGGTAGAGCAACTTACCCTATAACAAAAATCAAAACATAATCATATTGGCACATCTACAGCTTATGACTGAATTTTAGACTGAGGATCTGTCACGCACCTTTCATGAAAATAACAATAGAGCAGAGGAAGATTAGCAATGTCTCTTCATTGAGAAAGGGGCTGTAGAAAACAGAAGAAATCAACTGCTACTAGATTGTCAAGGCAGGGAGGAGTGTTTTCAGTGGCACCTCCTCATCTATGGCAACAGTACTCCATCTGACTCTTATAGGAGTAGAAAATTGCACCAGCACTTTCTTGAGCAATAGAATGATCCAATCATTTTTCCAGCAACTGATCACACCTATGAATGGAATCTTACAAATGTTTTATTCACTAATCAGATTCTTAATCATTTATACATTCTTTACTACATGTAAAAATACTTGGTTCTTCTTCATTATAAGAACAAAATTTGAAAATCATAATATTGAATTTCAATTAAAATCAATAGTATCTACTTACGCAGTCATGTCGCAGTAATAAACATATCCAAAAATTATGAAAAACGTTAAGGTAGAAAATTATTAATGAAAATAATTTTCAAAGACAATGAAAATTGAGTTTTGCTAAAAAAGAAACTAGAGTTTGAATTGTAACAAAGGAAGGTAATTATTTTATGAAAACTTTGAAAATCTTAGATCAATTTAGCAAAACTCAATTTTTGCTAATTGTTTTCAAAAACTATTTTCATTAATAATTAATTTTTTACCTTATCGTTTTTCATAATTTTTGGATATGTTTATTGCTGTGACATGATAATTAAGTAGATACTATTAATTTTAATTGGAATTTGATTTTCGAATTTCGCCATTATAATGAAGTACCAAACATTTTTATCCAAAAAAACAAAAAACAAAAGAAAAACAAAAGAAAAAACAATCAAAGGTTCAAACATTGTGACCGATACTCACCTTTTTCATAGCTGTAGAAATTGCGGCTGACTGTAGCTGTTGAGCCGTCAGCCATTGTAATTTTATCTCAGCTGCAGTCTTGGAGCAAGGTTTGTTTTCCAACTCAAATGCTTCAACAACATATGTTTGATGAATATGTGAAAAGATATGTACAACCTGCAAATAAAATAAAGAAAAATAGTTATTGACAAATAATATATGTAGAATTATGTCAATCTATTGGTGGTAACTGTTAGGTATCAACCCAAAAAATAGTTATTTCCCTTGGATCAAAGAGAAAGAGTTAATGCCCTTGGGAAAACAATTTGGGAATTCCAGGCACTGTATGTAGAAGGATGTCGACACTTCGCTGCAACAGTTGCAAAAAATCTATAACGTAGCTATCTTTCCTAACGGGGATATACATGCGACTGCAGATGGCTTCTGAATTTCATACTTCAATAAAACTTCCTCTTTCAGAGAAATCTGGTTAAACCCACCTATAGTTAGTGCCGTTTTAGATGGATGAATGGATGGTAGCGCTAAGTCAACCATGAAAATTTGGGAGATAAACAAGGTAATACTTCGTTCATTAATCATAACAGTAACAGAAAAGACTTGAAGATGAATAAACACGATCTCTAATAAACACAATGACATGGCGGTTGAATGCAGAAGTTGAGAAATGTATCACAGAAACAATGGAGTGAGTAAAGAAAAGGTTTTGTAAATAAGGATGTGTATCTGGTAGCAAAGAGGAGAGTAAGAAGAGTAATCTACAAAGTTAAAATAGAGGCTGAGCAAACTAGATTTCCAGATGTATTACCAGAAGAATGAAGTATTCAGGATAGCTAAATATTGATATTGTTGGAAAGAAGTGCATTCAAACTGACAATAGAATGATAACAAATGAACCGGGCAAAAGAAATGCTTGGAAATGTTGTTTTTTTTTAATTTATTTTTTCTATTTCTCTATCTATATAAGAGCCAGGTACGTCCAAAGATGGAGTATTGTTGCCACATCTGGCCAGGAGCTGCTTGAAAGGACTTATCCTGCCTTGATAGAGTTCAAAATAGACTTCATAGCCTCGTAGGGGATGTCCTTTTCTCGTCCCTGCAACCTCTTTCTCATAGAAGAGATTTTGCGAGTTTGTCTCTACTTATCCTTATTTTCATGGCAAGTGCTCGACTGAGCTCCAATCTATGGTCCCCGTCGCCAAACTTTCACAAGAAACACTCATCTACCAGAAAACACTATCAATAATTTCCCCCACTCTTTATCTGTGTCTAAACCTAAACGTAGATTCCATGAACAAAACTTCTTTCTTAGAACTGCACGTCTATGGAATTGTCTTCCATTTTCCTGCTTTCCAGCTGACTACAATATGGTTGTCTTCAAGTCTAATGTAAACAAGTTCTTGATGAGCCGTTCCATATAAGTTAACAAATTTACTGAATTTCCATTACTAAGGATTACTTTATTGTCCAATTGTCTACTGTACACTTTTTAACACTTATCCTCGAGTGGTCTCTGGGCTTTGATAAGTGGCGATGCCTTTGTAAAAAAAAAAAAATTTCCATTTAATGAAAATTGGTTTTCTTTTTTTGTTGCAGACCATCTACTAGTTGGCCAGTTGTGTACAAATCCCAAGAGCAATAGGAGCCTTCTATCATGTCTTAAAGTGTCACAAAAATCAACAAGCGAGATTGGAGATGTGCCACTGTACAACTCATGCTCTCAACCGATTCAAGTTATGATCACAGCACCATTACTAGCACTCTCAAAATGCAAATCCGGACAGTTCAACGCTTGAGGGCACAGCTCAAAATGCATTGCTAGATTGCCACAAATAACAGGGATGTGTCCAGGGTGATGAAAACAAAGTTTCTGTGCACGTTATGGTTTTTGATGTGGTTTCAAGTGAGGGCCACATCATGCCACCTCACATCTTTAAAGTCAGCTTGAAAATCAACATCAAAGTGTACCTGGGTGTGCTGAAAAGTGTGGTAATACCCTGGTCCAATCAGGTGGCCGCTGGCAGACCGAGTGTGGCAGCAAGACTCGGTGCCAGCCCACAAGTCCAAAGAGACTCAGGCTTGGCTTCAGAAGGAGTGCTATGACTTTGTACCTTTCTATCACTGCCCCCCCCACCACCCCCTCTTTCTCCTTCGACTTGAACCCGCTGGACTACTTCGTTTGGTCATACGTCAAGAACATTACCGACATGACCTTCCTCAACACCAAAATCAGCCTGATCGCCGCCAACCGCCGAGCTCCTACCGGCACTCGTAAACAAGGCATGCTCCCAGTTCCGGAGCTGCATCAAGGCGGTGATTGAGGCTGAAGGTGGCTATATTAAATAGATATCAGCTCTACTACATAATCAAGTTATCTGAATTGATATTTTCAATAAAACTTTTAAAATAAAGCTGTAGTGTTGTTTTCTCCAGGGTGACAATTTTATCATTCCATCCTGTACAAATAGGTTGAGAGATGATAACTAGTTTGTGTACAAGAAGTTTAAGATAATGGATAAAGATAAAATCTCAGATATGGAAAAATACTTATATTTGGGTGACAGAACTATTGTGATTATAGAGAAGTAATTATCTTGATGATACCAAGTATGCGCAGGGAGGAGATGGTGTTTGTATGATTTCAAAAATTAGGAGTGAATGGAATAAGTTCAGGGAACTTCTACCTTTATTAACCAGCAGAGGTATTACCACTGTCAATCAAGAAAAGAGTCTATCAAGCATGTGTATACAGTGTAGCAATGTATGGAAGTGAAACCTGGCCAGTGAGGATTGAGGACATGCATTGCATGGAGAGAATGATACAATGTATGTGTGAGTTTTTAAGACAGGCTTAGATCCAATAACTTCAGAGGAAGGTTAAATCTGGATACTATTAGGAGATATAGGCAGGACAGCGGATTCCATTGGTTTAGTCACATTGAATAAGATGGATGAGAGTTTTGGTGGTTAGCAGTAGAATAGTTGAGTTAGCAGGGTCAGTTAGCAGTGGAAGGTCAAGAAAACATGGAAGGATAGATAAGGACAGATTTGAGAGAAAAACAGATGAATAAAAGGGTAATGATATGCAAGAAGTGCAGTCGAATTAAAGAGAGGCTGAGAGATGTTATTTTTGGAAGTCAATTTCTAAAAAAAAAAAAAATGTCCAACACATGCTAGCATTTTAAATAGATGTTATACTGAATATGATGACGATATACTGAATATGATGACGATATACTGAATATGATAACGTTATACCAAGACCGTCTTAAAAGACAAGATGGCCGGTGGGCAAAAATAATTTAATCTGCTGACGTCATCACGGGTAGTCCATTAGTTGCTTCTTGACACCGGTAAACACCGATAGTGACTCGTGGATATCTCCATTCAGCAAAGTAAGTTTTAACGTGCTCCCCCCTGTATTTAACACGATGTAACTATAATTTAATTCAATATTATCATCCTAAGTTTTTTACCATTCAAAAGAAGCTTCAAATAAATTGCTAATATTAAAAAAAATTTTTTTACAGCATACAAAACTAATGAAAATGCGAGACAACATCTACTCTTTTGAAGAGACGATTTTTTTAAGCTGTTGACACATGTTTTAAAAATTTAGCAAAAATTAATTTTCCTGAAATTTTCAATATTTAAAAATAAATTATGCTGGCTGATAACATTTTTAAACTTTTTTTTAAAGCTAGAAAGATAAAATTTAAAAATACTTATTTATATATATATATATATATATATATATATATATGAAACTTAAAAGTAAAAAAAAAAAAAAAACGCACGTTCATTTCGGGTTTGTATTACTGTATACATAGATTCGAAAAAGTTGTCAAAAAACAAATATATGACAAATAAATGTTACCAAAGGCAAGATAAGTTACTTTTCTACCAAACTAGATATATTTTTCGTGTTTTTATTCAATGTAACATGTTTATTCAGCTCGAAAAACAAGGTGTTATAAATAAAAAAACTAGAAAAAATATATGTCAAGCTATGTCACGGTAACATATATTGAGCGAGTTTTTAACAGTATTTTAACCAGTTTTTTATTTATAACACCTTTTCCCAAACTTACCGTGTTAAAGAGGGAGTCAGACGCCATCTTGAATTTTCCGGGTTTGTATTACTGTACACATAGATTCGAAAAAGTTGTCAAAAAACAAATATATAACAAATAAATGTTATCAAAGGCAAGATAAGTTACTTTTCTACCTAACTGGATATATTTTTTGTGTTTTTATTCAATGTAACATATTTATTCAGCTCGAAAAACATACAGTGTTTACCGATGTATTGGAAAATTTAAAATGGCGGCCGACTCTCTCTCTTTAACACGGTAAGTTCGGAAAAAGGTGTAATAAATAATAAACTAGACAAAATACTCTTAGAAATTTGCTCAATATAAGTTACCGTGACATAACTTGATATATATTCGGTGGTTTTTTAATAGCATTTTGTCTAGTTTATTATTTATAACACCTTTTCCCGAACTTACCGTGTTAAAGAGAGAGTCGGCCGCCATTTTAAATTTTCCAATACATCGGTAAACACTGTATGCTTTTTGAGCTGAATAAACATGTTAAATTGAATAAAAACACGAAAATTATATCCAGTTTGGTAGAAAAGTAATTTATCTTGCCTTTGACAACATTTATTTGTTATATATTTGTTTTTTGACAACTTTTTCGAATCTATGTGTACAGTAATACAAACCCAATTTTCCAATACATCGGTAAACACTGTATGGTTTTCGAACTGAATAAACATGTTACATTGAATAAAAACACGAAAAATATATCCAGTTTGGTAGAAAAGTAACTTATCTTGCCTTTGATAACATTTATTTGTTTTTTGACAACTTTTTCGAATCTATGTTTACAGTAATACAAACCCACGTATTTTAACAAACTGAAAATATGGATATAAAAAAATGATTTTGCATGTTATTTTTGTTATGTGGTGAAATAATCTTAAATAAGAAACATGATTTTTTCTTTAGGTTAATTATTTTTTTACTGTGCAATATTTCATGAATTTATTAAAAATATTGTTTTTGATTTTGAAAAAATATTGTGGTTCATTTGCATTTAAAAATATTGTGGTTCATTTTGATTAAAAAATATTCATTTTGATTTTAAAAAAAATATTGTTCATTTTGATTAAAAAATATTCATTTTGATTTAAAAAAAATATTGTTCATTTTGATTAAAAAAAAATTCATTTTGATTTAAAAAATATTGTTCATTTGATTAAAAAAATAGTTTAATTTTAATATTTCAAATGTTTTGCTTGTGTTCTGCTTCAAATATTCATAATCTTACATGCATAATTTTCATTTAATTATATTAAATAAACTTCAAGTTTATTTCAAATCAAATCGTGTTCCTTCACTTTTTAAAAATGTAATTTATAAGTAATTAAAGAACGTATTCTAATCTTTAAAATCTATAATACAACGAAATATTCAATTGCTTATAATACTTAAACAAACAACTTGTGTTTTATTATTTTTTATTATTTTTTTATTATTAATATTAGATGAGTTTCAGTATAAATCATCGTGTTCTTTCTTTATTTCAATCCAATTTTGAAGTTTTGTAACGCTGTCTGTAAAAATTACTGTTCATTATTGACAGTCTAAGAGTTCCACATATCTTGCTTGTTGGGACCTCGGCGATGACGTCATTTTTTCAGCTGGCCGGCCATCTTTATAACGAAGGCCACGGTTATACTGAATATGATGATGATATGAGAAAATTTGAATAAAGTAAATTCCAACAAAAATAGAATGTATCCATCCTTTTGCGGACTGCCGTCCTCATTTTCATAGTTGTTGGCCCTTGTTGGCGCAGTGGATGGAGGCATTGAGTCTGTACGGTTCCAGCTGAGCATTGTCTGAAGATAGTGGTTTTAATCCTACTCAAGCAGACCAGAGGATTGTGACCTTACACGACCTTGAACCTCTGATCGCGGCCCAGTTATGATCTTAACCCTGGGTCGATGCCCAATTATGATTATACTAGTCACCGGGTAATTAATTATGTCGACTGGGCAACCAGGTCTGCCAACCGTTGGTACGTCGCGTCACCCAGTGAGTCCTCGTCAAGGCGTTGGAAGACTCTTCTCGGTTGCACGGTCCTCAAGGCCTGTTCTTCTTGATCGTCTAGTTGGTCGTCCTGTTGACTGGGTGTTCGTTGACGGGAACGGGGTCACAAGTGGCAAGTAAAAAGAATGAAAATTACATGGAACAACAGCACATCAGCAAACAAACTCTGGAGGTTGGTTGATATATAATGTATTTAGGAAATTCATAAATGATTATCTACAGACGTATGTACAATTGAAGATTAAATGGAAGCAAGCAATTAGATTTGTGAATGAGCTTCTTGTTGTTGAAATACTCGGTCTGAGTCGCGGACCGTTGTAATTATCGTTAAGGTGGTCTGGCTGGTCTCTTCCTAGGTCCTCTGAATTCTATTAAGTTGCAAATTGAGCTCTCTGGCGACCAGCGAGGGGGAGAGAGAAGTTGGGTGGCTGGAGTCCTCTACCGAGACCTTATCTCTGTCTATCCAGGGATCTCTCCCTGTCTTCTCTCTTCTTCTAAATCTTCTATCTCTCTCTCTCTCTGATATCTGATTAAATCGAGTTTTACAGATCTTATATAGTAAAACCCTTGAATAATGACGACGCCTACGTTCGTCTTCGACCAATCAAATTGATTGATAACAATCCACCTGATTCCTTCTCATTGGTCAATTTGGCCTGTGGCAGGTATTATTTTTCTGCCCCCAATTTCCAAAATCAAATTGACTCCTCCCCAACTTGTCTGACCCCGCCTTCTTTATAATGGTTTTTTCCATATTATCAACTGATAATCAGAGGAAATATTATTGTTTAGCTTGTAATAGATCACCAGCTTTCATCTATTTAAAAAATATCCGTTTGATATTCTTTCCCCTTTGAATTTATTTGTTTTGTAAAAACATCCGTGTGATTTTTAAAAAATATTCTTTACATGTTAGAATTCCCTTTTAGCGCCCAAAACAATTTGCCAAAAGACATTGTTAGATAAGTCATATTGAAAAACAATTCATGTCGAACCTTGGGCTGACGTCATGAATTCTTTTATCAGGCCCGATCTGTTTCGTGTGTGTGTGTGTGTGTGTTTCTCAGATCAAAAACGATTCAACATTTCACCTGTCATCCAACACATTTCAAGCCGACCGACATTTCAAAGCTCTGATTCGGAATATTTTGTGTTTGGCTCGTGTAGTTCAAACGCGAGCGTATTTTGGTTAAAAAAATGTTTTAAGTAATCTTTCGCTTTGAAGTTTATCAGGCGATTTCTATTTTTATCCCCCGACCGTATGGTATCTCAACAACAAGATTTTGATACATAAAAATATTAACTAAAAAAAATTATTTTTTTTACTGTAACCGGTGTTCGCCCGGGATTGATTATCACATTTAACAAAAAACGTCACATCGACCCTACTGATCTGATGTGACCCCTCTTTGGTGTTACAGGATTAGTTGACCAAAACATTATTACTGGAGAGACAGTTACAAGACTCAGCATTCCTGTCTGGTCACAGTTTGTCACCTGAAGAAGGCCAGAGGATTAATTGGCCAAAACATGGTGAAACAACAACTATGGAGATGAAGACATCTCATCTTAAAGGATTCCAAAAACAAAAATACAAAAATGGAATGGTTAGTATATGGAATGAGTGGATAAGCATGTGACCATGGTAGTTAAAGTATTGACACAGAGATACATTAAAAGTTTTCAACTCGCCTCTCCAATGTGGTCTCTGTTGCTGTCGCAAGGTACATTGATGCCATAACCAAGCAGTTTATCTTTCAGATCTTGTGTAGATTTGTTCTCTTTCAGAAGAGAGGAAGGGAACTCCCACAATCCAGCAAGCAATCCTAAACAGAAAAGAGAAAAAAATTGAAAACCAATTTTTGTTGTTGTTATTTGGATTAAAGAGAGGGAGCAGATGTGATATTATTCATAAGTTTCTATTACTTTTGATATACTAAAGGGAAGAGCAGGTGCTTGTAGGACTGCAAGAGTTAAGATCTGACGATCTCAGAGGGATATTAAATTTGATATGGAAAAACTTATATTTGGGTGGCAGAGCTATTGTGGTTGTACAGAAGTAGTTACCTCACTAATACCATGGATGCACAGGGAGGAGATTGCATTTGTATGATTTCAAAAGTTAAAAGTAGATGGAATAAGTTCGGGGAAAAAAATGGATGATAGTTCTTAGTAAATGTAGAACATTTGAGACATATGCACTCACGCGCTCGTGCAAAAATAAACGAACCTTTATTCATTTCAATTTCCCCGTGCATTTTGCACAAAAATAAATTCTTCCAGCAACGGCACAATTTCAAATACACCCACACACTTTTCTCACAACAAAAGTAAAATGAACATATTTCTGGCAGACATAGTTGACGACAGTATCACGTGACAAGCGACCAATGAGAAAATTTAGAAGATTGTCTTTTTAACGCTTTTCCAAAAACCAAAATATCAGCAGTAGCAATCTTGTTTTTAAAGCCAGCCCAAAATATATAAAAACACATCAAACAGTCTTCTAGGGTTCAATTAATTCAATTCATTTCGTTCATTCAGTCACTTCTTTCTTCTCGCTTTGATGACACACGAGAACATGTCTCTCGTCTTCACAACATCGTCGCTGCCAAAGCCATCAACACCATGATTACACACGCCACGCGGACACTCAAAAATCACTTATGCACACACGCATCCATTCCGCACATTTTCTAATTAATCACACTGAATTACTTTCCTCATGGGACTTTTAAGTAAGGCGAACTTCGCCAGATAAAACACTAACTTTAAAATAATCTCATTATTTTCACACAGGATTTTAACCTTCTAAACTCCTTGATTCCACAAAGCACTTTCATCTAACATTTTAATCATAATGACTTCGAAAGAACTTTCACCGATCGGACCTTTGTTGATTCACCTTGTTGTTTTTGTTAAAAGATATGATGCATTTTAAATCAGAAGGAGGTGTCGTTTTGTTTCATTCTTTTTTTTATTATTATTTTGTTTGGGGCAAAGAGATTTAATTTTACTTAAACTTCTGCACCCCTACAGACATCAAGTTCAGTTTACAGGAAAAGAATAACGAAAACATGAGAGAAAGTGATAAAGAAATGGACTTGAGATAAAGAGAAATAAAGACATGGCCAGAGATAGGTCGGTTTCAAAGTAAACTTCAAAAAGCTATGCATTTTAGCATGTAAAAGGTGTGTCATATACCGATGATAAGTTTGGCTTATAGTCAGCTTATGTACTTCCTAATTTCTGGCATGGCTGCTATTGGAAGCAATGACAAAGCAAATTAGTTTCTTCGCTTGTATCTCACCTGTGTATGTACTCTCTTTTTTTTTTTTTTTTTATTACTTTTTTCTGGTTTTTCTTTTTTATTTAATACTCATTGAAAAGTTTTTTCAGTTTTATTTTAATAAAAAATTATTGAAATTAGATTTTTTTTTTTTTTCTTTTTAAGGATTATTGAAAACACTTTTTGCACTCTTTTTTTTTAAAGAATTACTGAAAGCAAATATAGTGCAAATGAAGATTAATTGTTTATTTTTATCTGTATAATTTTGTTGATTTTTATTGTATATTTTTCAATAATGCCCTTTTCTTCTATTTTATTTCAATAAATTGCTTCACAATAGAAATAATAAAAGTGAAAGAACTGATTGCTTTGTCACCATTTTCGGTAGTGCTACGCCAGAAATTAGGAAGTACGTTAGCTGACTATAGCCTAAGTTTTTTTTAGGATTTTAAAAAGAATGATCAACAGGTCAAATAGACACAGAATGGCTATCTTATTCAATACTTTCATTCTTTAATATATAAAACTAGCAGGACCCATTAACCGGCATTGCCCGATAATAGCATGCATCCCCCCACGTAAAAATTTAAAATATGGCTGTTGTTTTTGTTGTTGGCCAACCCCCAACTTCCTCACGTTAAGAACAGGGTATTTAATCTGAAATGATTGCCTAATCTAATCAGGGAAACCATGCTTGTTTTCTCTGGGGCATTCTTTTTTTAATGAGGTTTCGTTCATTCCAAAATGAATGAATATTTAGTTGTCAGTCAATGAGATTTTGTGAAATGTGAGGAGAGTCAAATCATTATTTTTTGGAATCAGAAAAAGGAAAAATTATAGTATGTGTATAAGTATATGAGCCAGTAAATTAGGATGAAATCCCATATATGACCATAATGCAGAATATTTCCCAGTGTCGACTGGGAGCGGGAGTAGTACTTTTTATTTAAAGCTACTATAACAGCTACTTTCATTGTATATCTTTGCAATTGTGATAATGCTTTTCCTAGGATGGAATGTAAGATTTTAATAAAGTGGATAAATGTGTGTAAGATGGCGTTCAAAAGGTACATAATAAATTGATATGTGGCCTCTGTCGGAGCAAACCTAGTGTACTTTGGTTCAGAGGGAAATTTCTGCAATCAAATTATTATATATAAGACTAGCATGGGTACCCAGCGTTGCCTGGGTTGACATGAAGTTCTGTTTGAAACGCAACGCAACGTGAATACCCCCACAACAAAAATAAAAGAACGGATGAAAACATGTAAATGTAATCGCCCCAAAAAAAGAAGTATGTGATACCCTCTACAGCAGATATTTCGGCAGAAGGGCTACAAAGAGAAAAAACTATTCTCTGCATATTGAGCCCTGGAAAGAAAACTCCCCCCCCCCCAAAAAAAAAAAAATAATTAAAAATAAATCATTACAACTTTTGTTTCAATAAAATGCCCATGCGATTGCAAAAAAAAAAAAAACAAACAAAAAAAAACAAGATCTACTAAAAATTAATTCCAAAAACAATTAAATGAAATTTTTCGTCATTTTATATTTCTAATGTAATTCCTCCCCCGCCCCCCAAAAAAAATTGAATTTGTCATAATTTGAGGTTTGTTCTGTTTATAAAATCGTTAGGTGAAAGTAAAGAATGGACTCAGAAAAATTAATTAAATTTATCGTTATTTTATGTTTCGAATGTAATTCCTGCCCCCACCACCAAAAAAAACAAAAAAAAATTGTATTTGTCATGTTTTGGTCCCCCCACTCTCGATCGCCAAACTTGAAAAAATGCTAGAGATGACATGTCTCGTTGAACACTTTGTGGCCAAAAAGTGGGTGCTCATTTTATATTAAATTTATATAGAAAAGTGATCCCCCACACTAAAATGTTAATTTTCTTTTTCTTCAAAATTTCTTCCTGCATATTATTTATAAAGACTGTTTAAATGTATTAGGAACCAAAAACGTAAGTCTTAATTTTTTTAGGGGTCAAACAACGCTGGGTCACGTTGTAAAAATTGGCCATTTTTAATTTAAGATATTAAATAAATTACAAAAAAAATTTGTTTCACAGGCAATTAAACACACTTGCTATGGTATAATTATTATAATAAATCCTGGGCAACACCGATTAAATTTTATAAACAAAAAAAGGAGCAGATAATGTATGGGAAGATGGATTTTGCTCACATGAAAAATTGACCCTGTGTCTGACTAACTCTGCCCTGGTGGGGATGCAAGTAAATGAGGGCATTAGTTTTTCTCTAACAAATAAAAAAGGTTACTTAAAAATTAAGAATAAGCAAAAAAAAATTTCCTCCGAATTAAAAATAAAAATAATAATTCAGCTTAAGAATATTTCGAAATGAAAACAAATCTATTACAGAAAATATTTAATAACGTGCTCCATTTAAAACAATTTTTCAATTAAACTATCAGTTATTTTCCCTTTGGTTTTCTGGTTTGAAAATAAAATGGTTTCAGATTTCAGTTAAATCAAATATAAATTGAAATGAAAATAAACTAAATAATTAATTTTTTTTTAATTAGTACAGTTGAAACGAAGCTATTATGTCGAATAAGTAATATCATCGAGCTAATTATTTAAATAGATTTAATTTAATGTGATACTCTAGGGAAAATGCTGGACAGCGGCCAAATTTATATATAAAAGTTGTTAGTCTATCAATCTAGGTTTCACAATAACCCTGTACAATGCCGACCCCACATCAATAATCATTGTGAGATTCCTAAGACAGATTGTAGAGCAAAAAGACTGAGACTAGCACTGATAACCAGCATTATCGAACTTGATTTACAATATGAAAACTGTATGAATTTGTGTACACATTCACTGCACACATCATCATCATCATCATCTTCCTACAAATTCAATGCTTGATATCAAGTTTTTGTTTTTTTTGCAAATAGGTCCTTAATATATTTTCTTTATAGAAGTCATTAATTGTTGCTACAAAATTAATGTAATCAGTTTTTAACTTTTTGGTCTTCCTTTCTCATCAAATTTTACTTAAAGTTCATATATTAGATCCATTATATATGGATTATATTAGATCCATTGTATATGGATTGTTTTAGATCCATTGTATATGGATTGTTTTAGATCCATTGTATATGGATTGTTTTAGATCCATTGTATATGGATTATGTTAGATCCATTGTATATGGATTATATTAGATCCATTGTATATGGATTATATTAGATCCCTTGTATATGGATTATATTAGATCCATTATATATGGACTATGTTAGATCCATTATATATGTATTATGTTAGATCCATTGTATATGGATTATGTTAGATCCATCGTATATGGATTCCATTATATATGGATTATATTAGATCCATTGTATATGGATTATATTAGATCCATTGTATATGGATTATATTAGATCCATTACATATGGATTATATTAGATCCATTACATATGGATTATATTAGATCCATTACATATGGATTATATTAGATCCATTACATATGGATTATATTAGATACATTATATATGGATTATATTAGATACATTATATATGGATTATATTAGATACATTATATATGGATTATATTAGATCCATTACATATGGATTATATTAGATCCATTACATATGGATTATATTAGATCCATTACATATGGATTATATTAGATACATTACATATGGATTATATTAGATACATTATATATGGATTATGTTAGATCCATTACATATGGATTATATTAGATACATTATATATGGATTATATTAGATCCATTATATATGAATTATATTGGATCCATTTTGATATCTTATCGTAACACAGCTTCCTATTCAAGTAGCTTGCGGAACTCTTTCTCGTGACTTTTCCTCCTATCTTTTCAAGAGTAAGGTCAATAGGCATTCTCCTGTCTTTACAATAATCATCTTTTATTTTTGTTAGCTCCTTACATCAAGTGGCTTCACGCATTGCCTGGTGTTGATTTCCATAAAAAAAAAAACAATGTTTTTAATTGTTAGTGACGTTTTGTAACGACATTCCTTTTGTTTCAAATATTTAATATTTGTTTCAAACTGTCTACCCCAAATTACCAAGCTTTACTGTGTATTGCATGTTTATCTAGCTAACCTACTCACTAACTATTGTACAACCCAATGTTAGATTTTGACATGGTATGCAAATGGAACTTTTTTTTTTCTCTTGTAAAAGTGTACAGCCTATTTTTATTATTGCACTTTTGTTTAGTTGGGTATTTTGTTCCTGTTTTTTAATATTTAGCATTATTGCGTAAAATTTGTCGTTGGGAAATTAATTTCAGTATGTTTGACATTGTTTTCATTATGTATGTATTGATCTGAGTAGATTTTAAAATAAAGCAGTTTTTGCTGCTGAATCAGCTAATCCATTTTCAGTTACAGTCAACAAACATATTTCATACCTTCCAGTGTGTCTACTACCAGAAACAGTTCCTTTACTTTCATTGTTCTTTAATATTTCTATTGTGAAGCGATTTATTGAAATAAAATATTAGGACATTATTGAAAAATATCCAATAAAAATTAACAAAATGATACAGATAAAAATAACACAATTAGTCTTCATTTGCACTTTTAAGAAGAAAATTTTAAAAAGTTTTTACTTTAAATGATTTTTGAACATGTTTTCAATAATTTAAAAAGAAAAAAACACAAAAAGTGTTTTCAATAATTCTTAAAAAAAATTAATTTCAATAATTTTTAATCCAAATTTTTAAGCGTGTTCTCAATAATTCTCTAAAAAAAAAAAACAATTTCAACAATTCTTTATGAAAATAAAACTGAAAAACTTTTCAATGATTATAAAAAAAAACAAAAAAAAAGGAGTACATGCACAGAGGAGAGAAAAAAAAGCAAAGGATCTGATTTGCCTAGACCAAGAGCTAGAGTTAGTGCATGTAGGGAAGTTTTTTTTGGGAAGTTTGTTTGTCTTTTGATTGATTTATTGAGTACTACTGCACTGGCTGTTGTGCCATTTTATTAATACCTATCTGTATAGATCTTGATGCTTTTAGATAGGTACTTTTCTTTGATTTTGGAAAATCATTGGATTTTTTTTTCATGTTTATTAAAACTTAAATTCATCTTGAGTGTTTTGTATTTATGATTAAAGGTGTTGTTGTATGTATGCTATTGGGATTTGCTCTTATTTTAGTGCAGTACTTAAGAACCAGGTTGTTGGTTCTGAGTTTTGGAAGGAGTTCAAAGGCTTCAGCATATAGACTTTCCACTGGAGTTGTCTTGTAGGCTTTCAGTCTTAGGCTAGTCTTAGGCCGGTATGATGAATTGGGTTTAAAATTTTGAAATCGGATTTTCTAAGAGATTGATAGATAAAACATCCATTTTCTAATTTTGATTGATTACGGATCTGCAGAGTTTCATAAGAATATCTTTATTGGCTTACTTACTATTAAATAATACTATAAACTCTGCCAGCATCACAAATTCTGATTTCTATGTATGTACATATGCTTGAATAACATTCTTCTTAATACCATTTTCCTCATCCAGATTTGAGAACTAATAATAAAATTTCCTTTATTTTGGTTCAAAGACTTTCAATATCAACTTTCTCCATCAAGACATATGAACATTTAGCCTCCCTATTCATAACACCTATCTTTTACTTGTTGAAATCAGATGATCAATAAAGTATAATATACTATGTACTAGCAGGGATACTTGGCGTTGCCTGGGATAAAAGTGTTACATATTTCTATGAGAACGTCTATCTCTTCTCTATCTATGTCCAGAAAGGAGTCCATATAAGGGAATTAACTCCCTGATTAAAAAAAATTAGTTACTTCCCTTTAGTTATTACATAATCTATCTTGAAAATTGCCCCTCACCCAACAAAAATCTTTGATAGTTTAGGGTCAAAGAATGAATTTATTTTTTTAATTTTAATATGATTCAACCAGGGCAATGCCAATCAAGAAAATACCAACTTTGTGAACATAACCACTGTATACGATTTCCTCCACTCTAACTGTGCCTAAATCTTAATGCAGATTCCATGTACAAAGCTTCTTTCCCAGAACTGGCCGCATGTGGAACATTGTTCCACTGGCCTGCTTCTCAGTTGAATACAACATGGTAGCCTTCAAATCCAATGTGAACAAGTTCTTGTTGAGCTGTCCTCATAAATAATCAAAATCTACCCAATTTGCATCATTAACAATTACCACTCTACCACTTACATTCGTTAACCTTTATCCTTGAGTGGCCTTAGGGTCTTGATAAGTGGTAACTCCAAATAAAAAAAAAATATTGTTTTGTTGTTTTTGAGCTTTAACTGGACATATAAATATACACACATACAACTGGCCTTTAGATTATAGATAGATTTAATCTTTATCACTAATTTACTTATGACTGAATATAATTTCAATACAAAATAACTATGCAGCTAAAGTTACTGATACATCTTCAAGCGATGGTTACAGTGTCTTTCCCAGAGATTGAAAAAGTACCCTAAAAAGCAGAAACAAAACAAAAAATGCTTACCATTTTCTGGACGTTGCACCAACAGATATTCATCTTCTTCCAGTTGATGACATTTTATAATAAAAACGGCCGTTCTTTCTTCACGAGGAGCTTTCTTCTTTGGTTTACGAGGATAATTTGTCACACCTAAACTAATATAGGATAAAAAAAAAAAACAGAATAAATTAGTAGCCTGTACTTATTATTATGTGTACATTACAGAATATTTTGAAAATTTATATAAATAAACGCTTCTCTTAAATATTATGAAAACATCTTGTATATTATGTTTAAAAAATTTTTTTTAGATAAGGATTGATAATTTGTATTATTTGGACTACTATTCTCATATTTGGATGTTATTTTCCTAACGTTTCAAGCTTATGTAACCTTTGACCTTCTGGTGCATCTTTTACAATTTGGAAATCTTCATATTAAATTCAGGAATCTGTATAGAATTTTGAATTGAGCCATTTAGTAAGTCAGCACAAAAGTTTTTGCCAGTTTGTAGACGGGCCCATTTTAAACAATTTTATGCATATTGTTATTACTTAAATATATCGCCATGATTAATTTATAATTTTTTTTTTTTTTCAAATTATTAAAACATAATTCATATTTTTCTGCAATATTCTCACCCTTGTTGACCCAAAGCCACCATTTTTAGTCAACAGAAATAGGGTGATCTTCCATCATGATATTGCTCATCCTCATACAGCATTATTGCCCAAAGGGAAATCTTGCTCTATCCTGCATATTCTTGATGATTTAGCAATCTAATTGTCATTTATTCAGAGGATTACAAAACTATTTAGATGACCTTATGTTAACATCATGAGAAGGGATTTAACATGAATTAGAAGACAGATTGCACTAAAGAATTTTACAAGCGCAGCATTTATAAGCTCATGGACAAATAGAATCAAGTTATAGAGACCAAATGCCATTATAGCTATAAACTTTTGCACCAACCTTTTTTTTTTTTTTTTTTTTTTTACACAGTGATCACCACTTATCAAGGCCCGGAAGCCACTCAGGGATAAGGGTTATTGCAAGTACATCACGTTAGTGAGAAGATTTTATGAAGTGTTTAATTAGGGGGGGCGGTTCATTAGGAATTTGTTAACATTAGACTTGAAGACATCCAAGTTGTAGTCCGGAGGGAAGCAGGCAGACGGAACAGAGTTCCACAGGCGTGCACCTAATATTTAATTTCATTGGTAGATTGTTCTCGTTCTGTAAGACATATTAAATCATGTTATTCTTACTTATTATTGCCTGTAGTAAGGATTGAACCATTGACTTCCAGAAGACAGATTGCTAAACAATGCTGTTAACCAATAGGCCATGCGCCTAGCGTCTATACCAATTCATCTAAAGAGCTAATGCGCATTATTTAAAGAATGTTCACTCTAATATTGTAGAGTTAGAGGGCGGGGGACATTTTATTTGTCAGGTTTATCCATAACATAACACAAAAAAATTTCAGATCCTAATTTTTACTGTAAATGTTGTTATTTATAAATGTAATTTGAAAAGCTGTTGAAAGACAGACTTTTCTTTTTTAGGAAATTACAAAAATGATTATCAACCCACTTGCTGTCCCAACTGTCCGAGGCAGGAATACAAAAGCGACAATCGTCTGCAACTGAAAAAAAAAAAAAAAAAATGATCTGTAGCAATATTAGTCGTGGTGAAGGTTTTTAGTTCTCTCCCACTAAGCAAGAACTTAAGACATCAGGGTTGGAAAGTGGAATTGAGAAGTCAGCACCCAAGTGGAGGAGAATTCTGATTTGCAAAAAGCACCTGGGCAGCCCCATTGGCATTCCCCATAAGGGCCGCCTCAGGCGATTAGCAATAAACTCCTTCTCAAAGGAGAGAAGGCAAGGCCTGGGAGGGTGAACCTCCTAGAACTGCACAAAACTAAACTCCCACCGCAAAAACAATAGGGATCGGATCATTACAAGAATGGTCTAATCTCTTAGTGTAGGATAAAAATCCAGAGTCTGAATGTTAAAATAATGCTAAAATCGGATTTTATTACATGAAGTTAGATTCAGCAAAAGAAAACAAAAAATAAAAAATTCCATTTAATAATTAGAATTAGATCAATGTCTCAGTAAATATGGAATTTCAAAGTGACATGATGTAGCAAAATCTTTCTCTTTGGCTCTCAAGCTGATTGGACTCGGGTGTCTTTTTGTGGAGATCTATTTAGAGAGCGAGTGAGGAGAAGCTTGCATAATATGTCAATTTGTTGTAAAAGAATAATGCAACAAACAGATGTCGTAGAATGAGAATATCATTATTCGTTTTATTTTTATTTTTCTTTATCGTCACTACAAATATGACGGCTGTTAACAATGGAAAAGAAAGAAATACCATAACTTATGAAGTCAACTACTAACAACGTGCCAATGAGATTGTTTCTGTCAAAAAGTAGGGCCATGACAACAGCATATTCTTTTCCTTGTTTTGATTCTCAGGTATATATCCATTGATATCTTATGTTTTTACGTAGAGTGATGTGATGTGTTTAACTGTGTTGGATATATACTCGAGAGTAAAATCAATGAAAAGAATATGCTGTTATCATAGTCCTACTGATGAATTCAAAAGAATTGTAAAAAAACAATATTTTTCACATAAGATTAGATTCAGCTGAAAACAGAAAATTCCACTACAAGTTAAAGATTAGAATTACAGTTACATGTTCAGGATGTTGCAGCACAGGTAAAAATTTTCCAATGATAACTGATAAGCTGATAAAATCTTTCTCTTGTTTTTGAACCGAGAAATAAAATAGTTGAATTTGAAACGATTGTTTCTCCTTAAAATTCACAAAGTATAATTTATATATACTACAAAAGATTACTGAAAAATGGGTTTATGTTGTTCTTTATTAATACGAGGGGCATGCAATAAGTAATGCCCCTGACCCACTTCCAGTTGTCTGATCTAGCTGAAATTTTGCATGTGCAATGATTTATATATCTACGGGTTATGTGGCAAATTACAGCTCTGAACTAATTGTGGTTTCTGTTTTACAGGTATTTGAACCGAGTCAGGTGTGAAATGGAGCCTGTTGAATGTCGAGCAGTGATCCAGTTTTTGTATTTGAAAGGACGCACACCACAGGAAACTTTTGATGAAATGAAAGAAACTTATGGTGATAATGTCCCATCATATGACCTTGTAAAACGCTGGCATCGTGAATTCAAACATAGCCGGAAGTCTGTGGAAACAGCTCCCAGACCTGGTCACCCCCCCCCCTTCTGCCATTGATGAGGCATCTGTCCGTCAAGTTGAGGCTGCCATTTTCGAAGATCGGCGCATTACTATTCGCCAAATAGCTCAAGATGTCAAGATTAGTACAGGATCTGTGGAAACTATCATTCATGACCATTTGCATATTCATAAGGTGTCTTCCAGATGGATTCCCAGGTTGCTCACACCATTCCAGAAATGAGAACGCGTCGAGTGCTTGAGGATGAATTTGGAGATGTGCCAAGAAGGTGAGTCAAAGTTTTTCAAAACACTGATTACACAGGATGAAACCTGAGTCCATCACTATGATCCAGAGACCAAAGCCCAGTTAATGCAGTGGAAGCACTTGGACTCACCACCTCCAAAGAAGGCAAGTGTGCAGCTCTCCACTGGCAAGGTCATGCTCAGTCTTCTGGGACCAGGACGGAATAGTGATGACAGATTTCCTGGTAAAGGGTACCACAATTACAGAAGCCTATTATGCTTCACTTTTGAGGAAATTAAGGGAAGCTATCAAAATCAAGAGGCGGGGCAAGATCAGCAAAAGTACCTTCCTCCTGCGGACAACGCTCCGATCCACAACTCGCATGTCGCCAGATCAGAAGCACAGGCGTGTGGTTATGAAATCCTTCCCCATCCTCCCTACTCTCCTGACCTTGTACCCTCTGACTTTCACCTCTTCTCAGCCATGAAGTTGTTTTTGAAAGGAAAGCATTTCCCAGATGATGCAACCTTGATTTCTGAAGTCACGTCGTGGTTGAAGGACCAACCTGGGGTGTTCTACAAAAACAGTCTCCAGAGCTACATCAAACGATGGGAGAAATGCATAACTCTGGGTGGTTCCTATGTAGAGAAAGACTAATAACTGTGCCAAGTTTTGTTGCTCTACTGCTATGGAAAGTGGGTCAGGGGCATTACTTATTACATGCCTCTCGTAACCTTTATAACTGCTGTTATTGAAAATAAGATGGCCGTACCAATAAAAAAAAAAAAAGAGAGAGCAACACCTCTACAATGCTGCTATATGTCATCTTCACAAGAAAACTCCGGCTGTTTATGTGATGAGTCGATATCTGGAGAATTTGATAGAAACATATAATTGGTCCCCCATTACACTACACAAATCCATAAAATTAATGATAAATATGCCTAAGCATACCACTATTAAGCCCAAACAATTCTATGTTAAATAATCATGCCTTGCAAATTACACTTCCAGCACCATCTATCATTCATCTTCTTTTATAATATAAATCTCACCTGTCTGTTTAAATGTATGTATGTATGTATGTTTGTATGTCTGCCTAAAATTTTTGACAGAGGAGATTGGTATCATTTTGAATCTTGATCCTTCGGACGACAAATATTGAAAAATTAGCTAAAAACATTAATTCCTTCACCTTCAACAGGGCACTTTTCTACAGGGCGGGGTCGCTTTTTTTGCCGATATTTTCGAAAGCTATCCCCTCTTTTTTTGTTTGTCGGTTTGGCGATGGATGCAACGCAAACACATCACATTTTTTTTTTTTCACATTCTTTTCTTCCTTCGCGGTATGGGTTTGAGCCTACTTGCCTACTACCACTTTTTTTTTTTTTTGCTCAACACACAACTTCAAACTCCCGGGAAATGCTGGGCACCCAGGCTAGTCTTATCTAAAATGTCAATCTGACAAGGGAAATAACTCAATAATGGTCAGGGTCATGGTCATGGTTGTGGGTCGGTTGGGCTGGCTCTTTCCAACAAGCTCAGGTCCCGAACACTGGCTGATCAGGCATGGCAATTCAAGATTGCTTCCACTATGAGTGCAAGTCATTTGTGGTTCCAGCGACAGACCCTGTAAAGGCGAGGGTTCAGAATCAGTTCAGAATCATTCTAAGCCAGGTTTTGAGTTGGCCATTGCAACAATTCTAGCCTTGTGGTAACGTTGGGTTAATGATTTCATGGATGAAGTCATTTGGGTGTCAACGAAAAGCATAGCTGAACCAAGGAAAGCACCTGGCAAGGAGAGATTTTTGGAGGGAGTGGATCCTGCAGCAAGTGCAAATTGTACTGTTGGAGATAAACTGTTGCCAGCAGACACAGAAGATGCAGCATAGGCAGTGATAGTCGAATACCTCGAGTTTGTATAGGCCATTTGCCCACATAGACCAAGTCTCACAGCCATACAGGAGAATGATGCAGACAAAGGTAGTAATATTCTGGCTTTGGTGTTCAGCCTTATTTCTTTTTGAGACCAGAGCTGCAATCAAAGTCAACAGAAGATGGTGCAAGCATTGCTGATACAGTTGAGGATGTCTTCCTCCTTTTGGCCTGTTGCAGTGATAATGGAACCAAGGTAGTTGAACCGATTAGCCACTTTGATATGTGTATAACTAAAAATTAATCATGTAGAAATATCTATCTTAATTCTCTAAGCAGAGAGTCTCACTGTTAGCAAGCAGTTGAGATTGGAATTGAAAAGTGGAAAATTCCAATGGAGATTTAAGATTAGAATTAGGTTTATATGTTGCCTTACACGCAGGAAGTATCCAGTGATAGATACACAGAAATTAAGCTGATAAAATCTTTCTCTTGTTTCTCAACTGCAATGGAAAGTGGTCATGTTTAAGACACCTATGGAGAATGGTTTGGAGGAAGATCCACGAGGTTCATATATGTATACTGTAAAAGCAAAAGAAAAAAACCTGAAATAATTGTGTGCTGATATTATTGCTAACTTTACAAGTGCTTCCTTGAGTATGGAAAATACAACTTATTGACAAGCAGCCCTCGGTCACTTAAGATCTCTGTCAGGAGAAATGATGACAATGGGATTTTGCAGCTCTTGCAAGGTGTTGACGTCCTCCTACATACAGTGCCTGGTATCCCTAAATGGTCATCTATTTGGTATTGACCAGCTGGCTAAACATTGCTTAACTTCAATAATCTAACAAGAACAGGTGCGTCAACATGATTATGCCACCTGTGCATAATTACGCACAAAAAATACAGTTTTAAATGATTGAAAAGCACGCATGCACTTTGACAGAGTCATAAATTACTACCCAAGATCAAGGCTCGATGTCAATGCTCTTAAGAAAATGAGTGGCTAAGCAATGATAACAAGTGCAGGTTCTGCCACACATAAGTAGAGAGAGTGAGCCATTTAACATCCAGTTATAAAGTTCTGCTGGAGAATGGCTACTACATAATACAGCACAATGGAATGTGTAATATCTTAAGTGGACTATCTGCAAAAAAATAAAATAGAATATCCAAAATAACAGCAAGTTCTGGAAACATATACCAGAAAGAACTGTTGGAAATTAGTCAAATATCATTCACTTTTTTTTTTCACTTGTTCATCCCAAACAAGTCTTATTGCTACTTGGATGTAAGAGGCTTCTATTTGGGACCATGTCTACTGGGGGCTATGTGAGGAGATGAGGGAGATGTTTGTTCACATTACATTTAAACTTCTGCACAGTCAGGGAAACAGAAATGGAATTCTAAAATCTAGCAGTCCAAGGAAAGAAGATATTAGAGTATAATGCTTTCCAGTATCTAGGGACCTCAGCAGTGAAGGGATGGAATTTTGTTGCTAGATGGATTTGTTGGTGTCGGTACTTGCTGTTAACATCTATCTGTTTCAAGAGACAATGGAGTTCTGCAACTCAAATTAGAGCATTGCTGAATTGCGGCGTCTGCTACAACTGTGTAAGCCTATCCAGGATCAGCACAGTGTTGCAATCGCCACAGATGTAGGTGACATCTGGTTATGAAAGCTCTGCTGCAAACCTCTGTCTCTTTGCTCTTCCCTCTCCTCACTCCTCATCTGATAACAAAATCAAGACTACATTTAGTGAATTTTTGTAATCAAATAAGATTTTAAAAAATTTTATTAGGTTAGAAACAAAATAGAGAGGAGGGATCTGATAAAATGATAAAATAACTTACCACATTCAATGTCAACAATTTTATCCATTTTTGAGTTTAATACGAATTTGTTGGTCAATTTAGTATCATTCTTCTGTGTCTGAAAATAAATTAAAAATAATTTGAAAAAATAATCTTCCATCTGTATAAGAGCCAGGTACACCTTAAAATGGAGTACTGTTGCCACATCTGAGCAGGGGCTGCTCAGCACACCATACACAACCTTGATTAAAAGTCAAAACACAACTACTATATATTATTTTCCCACTCTCTATTTGTGCCTAAATCTCAATGTATATTCGATGAACAAAGTTTTTTTCCCCAGAACTGTCTGCCTGTGGAACACTGTTCCGCTGGCCTGCTTCCCAGTTGAATACTACATGGTAGTCTTCAAATCCAATGTAAACAAGTTCTTGTTGAGCAGTCCCCATAAATAATGAAATTCTACCCAATTTACACCATTAACAGTTACTACACTACCACGTTACATTTTTAACCCTTATCCTTTAGTGGCCTTTGGGCCTTGATAAGTGGTGACTCCCAAGTAAAAAAAATAAAGCATAAAATAAAATTAATAGAAATTTGAAGTTTGTACAAACATAAATATAAAAAGAACTGATAGGCATGGATGTAGATATGAACTCTACTTGTAAATTAGAAAGCAATGAAAAATGCTATTTTAGGTTATTATTAAAAGACTTTTTATAACATTTGTTTGCGTTGTATTAAAAAAAATGTTTTTTTAGAAATAAATTGTAGTGAAGTACATTATTATATTGCCAATAACAAGATACAATAATAAAAAACAAAATTTGGAAACACTTATATAGTATGAGGCACAAGCGAAAATCACATTCCAAACGAAAATTCTTCAATATATTTATGCATCAAACAAAACCTATCCTCACCGAAAATTATGAAAAATGATCAAGTAGAATTTTAATTAAAAATAAAATTTAATTTTATCAAATATTGCACGAGTTACTATGGCCCGTTCTTACGATTTACCTAAAACAAGGGAGATAATTCACTTCTGAGGTTGTAATATGACACCTTCCACATACATTTTTTTTGGTGACAAATTACTTGTTTCTGGTAATTCTAAAGAGTGAGCTATAGTAACTTATGCAAAAATATGATAAAATTGAATTTTAATCATTTTTCATATTCTTTGATGAGGATACTTATTTTTGACCGATACACAAGTATATCAATGAATTTTTACTTGGAATGTTATTTTCATCTGTGCCCAGTACTGTATAAACACCAAATTGGCAAGTCAGAAGCAAATTTTGTCACAAAGAAAAGATTATTTGCCGATTAGGAAAAGCAGCAGAAAACTCTTAAGTGACTCAGCACAAATCAATTATTTGCAATTTGTGCTGAATAAAAGTAAAGCTAATAAAGTAAAGAAAATGTTTATGTCCAAGACAAAAGGTTTGGAGGTTGAATGAAGAACTTGTGAAATGCAAATTTAAAAACCAAGTGAGGAAACATTTGAGTATCAGATCCACTAGAGGAAGAACAGTGGAAGATGCTGAAGGATAGATTGTTAGAGATAACTAAACTGACTTGTGGGTGGACATAAAGGCACCTAATGCATATGGTGACATGGTGGCGTATTTAGGGAATGGAGAAGTGTATTAAGGAAAAGTGGAAGCATAAATGTCATATAAAAAGGTTTAAAAATAAGAATGTGCATCTGGATGCAAAGAGAAAAGTAAAAAACATAATATACAAAGTTAAGGACTCTAAGAAATCCAGGTTCCCAGATATACTACAAAGACAGAGCTCTATGGACAAACTTATCTTTAGTTAACCTTTGACAACTAAATATCTTCGTTTACTAGCTAAATAGAAAAGTTACTAGCCAAACCCACATGATTTTTAGAATATGACATGTTCGTTTTGTGATGAGTACGTACATCATAAAGATTTTTCTGTGTTTTTTTTTTTACAAGTGTAATTCTAAATATACAACAAATTTTATGTTCATACTTGTGTTACAGGGAAAGGCTGTTCCTTTTCCATGTAAATAAGAGTATTAGGTGAAAATGAGATTAGGTTATCCTAATCTCATTTTCACCTAATACTCTTTGTAAGCAAGGTTAAGAATTGGAATGCTAGAATTTAGTCTATTGTTAAATTCTATTAGAATAGTTAGATATTGTTTATATTATATCGTAAAAAGAATTGATTGTTCATTCTTTTAGAAAACTGAATATTAAAATGTCAGCTAATGAATGAACAATACAAATGAAAAATATATTGTTAAGAAATAGGTTAGAATTATATGTTGAGAATTCTTTTGTTGTTAAAAGTGTGTTTGGAAAAACATGCATGGCCACGTGAATTGGTCACATTTAGGAAACACACTTCTGACGTCATAGACGAAGGAAGGACTCTCAATATAGGAGCTAGAGTTAGTCAGATCAGGGGAGTCAGCAGAAGAGTAGAGTCGAGAGCAGTTGAGTTGGGTTGAGTTGGAGTCAGTCCTTTGGAAGCAAAAGGAAGAACACTAAACTATGTAGATCCCAGATTTGAATTCCTAACGTTATCAGCATTCGACCGGTCCAATGAATAAAGAATCATCTTTGCGTTTTTGTAACTGTTTTCATGTGTCATCTTTCAACGCTCAAAAAGTAATGTGTTAAACATCTTGTAATGAACATTGTGTAACCCTTACAAGATTATGTATCTCCCCTCCTGTGTTAAGAACTTGTATACATCTCCAGTCAGTATATATATGAAGTCTCAAGCATCCCCGAACTGTATATATATGAATGTCTTCTTTCCCCCTTATCATCATTATATCCGTTATATGTATTGTCCAAATATGAATCCTGCATCGTCTACTTAAATATGACTCCCTATTCAACACTTGAAGGTATAAACATTCTAATTTCTCCAGATATTTTTTTAAACAGCCTTCGTTAAAAAAAAAAGAGCATATTGTTCCATTAAACTTTTATTATTTAAAAAATTTAACTTTGTTTGTTTTATTTAAAAAAAAAAAAAAGTTGAAAAAATATTTTTTGCTCAGTAGGGAGCTTTGGAAGATTTTCAGCGAAAGAAATACAATCGCCAAAAGATAACAGCTTCATTATTTCTAGTCGGCACTTTGAAAAATCACTTGTAAATGCGACCATTTCACTGATAATGTAGAGCTCTGAAAGGTATAACCAAAAGGATGAAGTATTCAGGATCGCTAAACAGATGGTAAAGTCAAACACAGATACTGTTGGAGAGAAATACCTTCAAAATCACAACGAAGTGTTAGCAACAAATAAAACAGGACAAGAGGAATGCTTAGAAATGCCACCATGAGAAATTGTTGAATATCAAGTTTTTATGGAACTTGAGAAGTGTATCAAGGAAAAGCGGAAGTATTAGAGTTACACAAAAAGGTTTAGTGAATAAGAATGCAAAGAATGAAACAAGGCGATTATACAAAACCAAGATGGAGGTTGAGAAAACCAGTTTTCTAGATATCCTCTGAAGGAATGATCAAAATAATAAAGTGTTCAAGATAGTTAAACAGATAGGCAAATACAAATATGGATATTGTTGGAGAGAAGTGCATTTGAAGTAAACAGGACAAGAAGAGAGCTTGGAAATGTTACTATGATAAAACTGTTGAATAAAAGTATTTATGGAACCATAATAGAAGTTGCTGAAACAGAGCTATAAGAATTAAGAAAGAAATTGTATGGGAAGCTGAAAGAGAAGAGAAGATGAAGAAAGAACAGATTGAAGGACTCTTAAATGTTGTTGCAAAAATGTTGGAAGGCTGCAAGTAAAACAGGCATTGAGATGATCACAGGCTCGACAGATTAGATCATAAGAGAAGAGCAGGGGTTTACAAGTAAAAGAAATAAACAACACAAGAGAAAATACAGAAAACACAAACTCTAACACATTCCGTAGTTATCAGTTGGGCTCTAGGGGCATGTGTGACACTATCGTGGCGAAACAACTGTCTAAATGCTAAGGTTCACATCTATGTCTTCTGTTGAGGCCATGTTTGTTAGCTGACATCAGCTAATCTCAGTCTGCTCAGAGCCACAAGCTGTGTTCAACTGTCCCAAACTGGAAACTGCCCTCAATTGTCGCAAAATCAAGACTGTGCCTAAACTGTTCCTAGCTGTCGCAAAATTCACTGCCACTCCTAAAACTTTCTGAACTAACCTTAAATAAATGACTTATGTCCAATCTTTTGTTCCAGTCACCTGTAATATGTTGACTAACAATCTTATTTCAGCTGCTTTTGTGCACCATTGTCTTTCTACTAAGTTCATTTCTTATAACCTTTGTTTTGCTGATCAACTTATTTTTTTTTTAATTCGTCCTAACACTTGAGGGGGGATGTTGATATTATCACAGAATTATTAATGAGTTTTTTTTGTTTTCTTTAAAGATAGTCAGTTCTTTTTGTCATCATATTCATTCAAAATGTGGCAATTTTTTTTAAACAATCCACTTACCTGGGAATACGCATAACAAAGACTTTGAAGTGGGCATGTAGCACAAGACGGAGACTTAGGAGTACAAACAGTTGCTCCTAGTTCCATGAGGCCTTGATTAAAATCACCGGGTTGATCAGGATCAACAAGTTTATTTGCCAGTTCCCTTTAATAATGGAAAAGAAAAAAAATTAATCAAGGTTTTGAGAATTAGAAGGAGTTTAAAGAGATAACTGCATATTTAGCTGACAAACACTTCCAATATTAATACAACAGATCATCATCATATCGTATGAATCCAAAGATTCTATTGTTGGTATTGGTTTCCTTGATATTTTTTTAACTAGAATTCTTTCTAGAAAGACATAGGGTACTTACAGGAGGGACTATATGATGGTCGCCAACATCCTAAGTAACAGTGATCTTTGTGGAATGAACTGGATTACAACTTGGAATACCCAGCTTGTCAGTCAATTTGACCACCGTCATCTTCCACACTTCAAGATGTTCCATAAGAGTCAAGTTAAATACACTGTAATTATTACATTTAAACTTATATCAAACTAGCGAGGGGTACCCGGCGTTGCCCGGGTGTTTGGAGGTGTGTGTGGAAACTCCGGGGGGGGGGGGGGGGGGGGGTTAAAAAAAATGTTTTGGTAGGTAAGTATGAGGATCGAACCCGAACCTTTGAGGCAAAGTTGTAAATTAAAGTGTGAAAAAAAACGTGTGACGTTAACCACTGCCCCACCGCGAGATGCTAAGAGAAACACGTTTGAATTTATTTAATTACTTGGATTTGGCAGGTGCCCGTTTTAATGAGTTAATGAGGTCAAGTTTGACTGCAGGATAGTATTTCATTTACTGCCGAACGCTTTTTATTTTTATTTTCCCAAGATGTTATAGGAAAAAGACTAACCCACATGCGGCGAACGACAAATGTTGAATATTTATCTTCCCGAAATCGAGCAAATTAAATAGACAGGTGAGCTTCGTTGTTAACTGAGATATTATGATTTATATGTGATATGAAAAGTTTTAAAAAGTTGTGAACCGACCGACTGCTTCTCTGAAAAAAGCCTTTCGTAGACATACAGAAAAAGCGAACACACATACAAACATACATTTGCGCTTTTATATATATAGAAGACATCCATTATTTTTTTGTATTCATTTCTTTCTGCAATGGGAGGCGACAGTGATCTAGTGGTTAACAACACGGACTGACGATCAGGGTCTCCTCAGTTCAATTCCAGTTTGTTCCACAAAAATCACCTTTACTTAAAATATTGGCATCCTTCATGTGGTCCTTCCTGTATTTGCCAATGTTTTTCTAGAAAGAATTCTGACAAGCAAAATATCAGAGAAACCAATGCCAACAACAGAATTTTGGAATTTATACGATAAATGACTTATGATATTTCTGACCTTTTTTCAAGATGATGACTTTTTAACAATATTTCTGACCTTTTTTTTTTTTTTACACGCCCAAACTCAACACATGAGGTGTGAGGATTTACTGAACGCACTACATTTGTAAGATCGAGCATATGAGTGTGGTGTAAAGTATCAGTAGCAGTGGAGGATGGTCAGCAAGAGATTGGCAGCAGCAGCAGCAGTAATCGAAAAACTGCATATGCAAATTAGGAAATGTGTGAGAGAAGGAGGAGAGAAAAAGTGTAAAAATGACAACACGTGCTCAGAGAAAAAGTAACGCAATAAGTGGCTGGCATATCCTGGCATGTGTTTGGAAGAAATAGAAACGTGTGCCAGATAAAATGGGCATGTGGCAGCGAGAGACATTTTTTTTAAGTGGTGTCAAAACAATTATAACGGTAATTAAAAACTTTTTGTTGACAAAGAAAAAATGCTGACCCGGATGTTAATATTATTCTATTTTCTACTAAGCCTAGAACAAAATATCACTAATAGAATTATTAACTGGGTCACTTTTTTACGAAGACAACCTGTGCAAGCAGCACCTTTCTGTATGTATTTTACAAGAAAAAACAACTAATCTTTTCATATGCATTCATAAAATATTTAAATGTACTTTTTTTATGATGATTTTTAAACTTTTATGTATATAACTAAAATATCCATCTCAAGAGAAATAAAATTAACCAAAATGGAACATCACTATTATGTCCCATTACATAGATTAAAACAAAAAAATCATGCTCAAAACCTTATTGCTTCCAATTTTTATTAAAATCCATTACATGATTTTGATTCTAGAAAATTTCTAAAATTTAAGGCTTAAACTTAGGAAGCCTTAAGATATTGAAATTCAGAGAATCTAATGATTATGGAACAAATCTATATAAAGTTTTAGTTTTTGCTGCACTTGCACTTACACTGATATTAAAAGCCTACTTTTTATATTTAAATATTATTAAAATGAACTTCTTAATATACTTAGTCATGAATATGTGAGCTACTAAAAGGTTAACTAATTTGCATATTCTTTTGAAAAACGAACTTTATTTTTATGGTTACTTATTAGATGATTGGTTTCATTTAACTATAACACACAGTTCTATTTATGCATAGTTTCTACATTGTGCATATTTGCAAAGCATTTACGATGATAAAGTTCTAGCACACAAACATATATATATATATATATATATATAACTGACCTTGTCTGTGTGTGCTCAGAATATCTCTACCAAAATCCTTTCTGAATTTTTGGTCAAAAGACTTGAAACGTGATTTATAGAGAATTTGGACTTGTGAAACAATTTTGATTTGGTTTTTTAGCTGGTAAAAATAGGTGCTAAGGGGTCAAAATTGAAAAAAAAAAAAAAAAAAACAGTTGACCTTGGCAGGAGTAAGCTGATAAAACCTATTGCTTTTGCACATGCACAAATATACATTCATAGCTGGAAGTTGCTTAGTTTTTAACCTTTCTTACCTATCTGTCAATAGCTCAAATGGTAGCGACTAAGGCTGGAGTGCTAAATGTTTTGGTTTCGATTCTAACACCAAAGTTTGGGTTTTTTTCTTATGACATCATTACTATATATTGGGTACAATATAATATTCAATAGAAAATTGTCTCCGTAATAAATACGAAAGCTGCATGAATTAAAGTATCATATTTTAGCATATTTTGCAACCAGGCCACGCCGGGATTGGGGGGGGGGGCACTGCTATATATTTAGTACAATACAATTGTCAATACAGGATTGGTTCTATAATAATAATAATAGAAAATACCAGATCTGCATGAATTAAAATATCATATTTAAATGTATTTTACAACCAGGCAATGTCACAGACTTTAAAGACATATTGTTATATTTTCATATATCAGTGTTTCGTCATTCATTTAAACACAGCAGAAATACAACATAATGTCCCCTATAACTCCCCTTAAAATAATCAAAAGAAAATTAAATTTCAGGAATATTTATTAATTGATGTCTAATACCTATGATTAAAATTTCACAAAAATTAAGATTATTCAAATTTTCACAAGAGACTTAGAGACTTATCTACTCTTTGTTCCTTTACATCAAACTAAATATAGCCGATATGACACATTCTTAGAACTAGCAGTTATATTTCAAAACTGAAGATGATTGGTTAAGTTTAGGAGTGAATTCTATACATACAAATATGTAAGCATATACAGGCCCAACTTTATATACGTAGAGATTGTTTACTAAACTAATTCAGGGTCATTCAAATTACATTTGTAAACTGTTATTGTTGGTATTGATAATCACTGAAAACTAAACAATCAGTTAATAAAAAATGATTTGAGGTGAAACTTTACCAAAATGCTTCAATGATTTGTGGATCAGCACTATTTGCTCCAATGGCTCGTAATCGACTCAAAACTCTCACTACATTGCCATCCACAAGACCAGTTGCCTGTAATGCAAAATAAAGTAAACAATTATAAGGAGTTGTGTTTGAAGACTATATCAATGCAGTGCGTAGGAAACACCATGGACACAAGTTTGTATATAAAATAATAATGACAATATTAGAAGGAATTTTCAATTATGTTTATTTACCAACATAATGTGTCAAGCACGATGGTAGATGTTGATGTCTCTAATTTTCAAGAGTAGCATCTCTTCTTCAGGGGAGAAAATAAAAAGAAATGTATACAACTGTTCAGCGAGACTTTTTGTTTTATTTTTATTTATTTCTCAAAGTCAGTGTCGCAGACTGGCTGTCAAATCAATTTCCAGGATATGAGTTGTGATGGATATTAAGTATTGTTAGGAATTATTATAGCTTTTTTTTAATGTATATAAATGATTAATTTTTGCGTCTCACACTTAAAGTGTGTACTTAGGAGTGTTAATGAGTGCTGTTCTTAAATTATATATGCACACACACCAAAAAAATAAAAAAAAATATATATATATATATAAAAAGTTATATATATAACAGACGCCCCATTTCATAGACTTAGCCATTTATTTGTTCTGATCAGTTTTCTTAACTTAATTCTGGGACTTTCACATGCATATCTAAGCTGACTTAATTATTAACGCTAATTTTCGCGCTTCTTGTCTGAGTCAGTTTGACCTTGCTTTTCAAATTTAAATCTTCACCGCTTTTCGGGGATTTTTTTTTTTTTTTTTAAACCTTAATTTTTTTGATTCATCCAGCCTTGACAGACGTGTTTTTAAATATTCTCTCCAGTACTTTTCTTTTAGTGATTTGGAATTCATTCCATTTGTGCTTTTTTCCAAGGAACTCTGCCTTTTGGATTATTTTGGACTATTTGGAATTTACCCATTGGATTGAAATTTTAAATTCGACCATTTTGGATTTTTACCCTTCACCAGACTGTCCATTCATGTGAAATCTTTTTATCATTTTTCTTTTGCCTCCTGTTCCCCTTACCTCACCCTTTTTTTTAACCAAGTAAGATCTGTGACTTACTTGTAGTTTCATTAAATACTTTTATATGCAAAATCCGATCCTGCATTTTGCTAATTCCTGCCCTCTGATGAGAAGGAGAGTATTTCTTCGAAACTCCGCGGATTAAGGACTATCCACTTATCTTGTGTTTCCTTTTTTAAAATTAAATATGTTTTTAACTCTTTTTCAAGATGTCTTTTAACATGTTTTATTAATCATTTGTTCATATATATATATATATATATAGAAAGAGAGAGAGGTATCAGGTAGGGGCAAAAGTTTTTGCCAGTTTGTAGCAAAGGCATTTTAAACCAATGTAATTTTATGCATATTTTTATTACTTTAAACATATTACCATGAATAATTGATAACTTTTTCTTTTAGATTATAAAAGCATTATTCATATTTTTCTGCAATATTATCACATATGTTGACCTGAAAAGGAAATTCTTTAGGCAACAGAGTCATCTTCCATCAAACTAAACATCAAGAGACGAGACTGAACACAAGCTAGATTCACATTTCACATCAAAACCTGAAGAATTTTACAAGCAAGGCATTTATAAGTTTGTTGGCAAATGGAATCAAGTTGTAAAGGGCAAAGTTCATTATTGTTATGAAGATTTTGTGTTATTTTCAAATTGGTTTGCTGACTCCAAATTGATAAAATATACAACAATTGTCACTTTTTATCTGAAAGAAATTTAGTTCATATTACTTTTTTCTTCAATTTATAAATAAAACAAGTTTTTAAGAAAAAAAAATGAATCCATTATTTATTGTTAGCTTCAAGAAAATCAAACAAAAACATTTGAGTATATAAGATCATAAATAGTTTTATTTAAGCAGAATCACTATTTATGCCGCTTCATCATTGCTATCAGCATCATCATCAGTGTAATCTATTATATAAATGGCAAATATCTGTTTGCATGTCCAGCTAAAACTTGAAAAGTACACAACAAACATTCAAAAAGTATCTAAAATAAAAAATAAATAAAAGATCCATTAATTTAATATTTTCAAGATGTATGTGCATTTTTTAACATTTGAAAGATTGTCAGTAGATTTTTTTTTTCAGGAATTAATCCCTATTTTAGTCATGCAAATTTGTTTGAGCTGAGAGCAAACATCAAAATTGTGCTTGTGTTTCTTTCACAATGAAATGAAAGCAGAAAAAAAAAAAAAGGTTGGATTTGGAATTCTTCTTAATCAGTTCTATTTCTTCTCCCTAGCCACCGCAATTCTCTTTTCATCTTCACAACTGACAACAACCTCACATGCACAAGATAATCTCATTGCTGTGGGACAAAAAAAAAAATGCCTTTTTATACTGCTGCCTCAAACAATGATAGCGCTTAAATTTGCATTTATCTTCTTATGTTTCGTATCGGACAGGTTTCAGGTTTGAATGCCGGTGCTTCTCTACAGAGGGCACACACCAAACGTTGGTGCTGTGGTTCTCCACACTGTTATTACAACATTATGATATAAAGGCAAATAACTCAGATTTTTTTCCCATGCTGATTGAAGTTATGTGTGTGCATGTCCAGAGAGGAATGGGCTGGGCAAAGAAGGAAATGGAGGAGGGGAAAGAGAGAAGGATAGAAGTTATGTTACACGTTTTCCTCGAGCAATGCTTAGTACCCTTGCTAATAATCTTCTACAGCATTGTTTCCAGTAATTCTATAGCATGTCTCTAGCACACTTGCACATATCTGCACAAATTATGCTTTATACATGTGGGGACTGGACACTGAATCCAGGCCTACAAAGGACGTTCCAGGCAGAAGAAATGAGATGCTTCAGATGGCTACTTGGCATCTCATACAATGAAGTGCGCAGAAAGGTCACTCAACAAGTGCATCACTATGAAGACATACTGACCACTGTGAAAACGAGGAAACTCTGATGCTATGGACACATAATATACTCAGAAGGACTTGCAAAGGCAACCCTGCATACTACAGTTCAGAGGAAAAGAAGACGGGGCAGATGGAAGTGGGTTGACAATATCCTTGATTGGACAGGGAAAAGTTTTGAGGCTACCCAGGTACTCGCCCAAAACCCTATAAGGTAAAGCCAGTTGTTCTACCATTCATCCATCAAGCAGTGCCTCCTATGACCTTGGCAGGGTTATGAGATCAGTAATAGTAACAAACGTTTGCATCTTTATGCTGATATTTTTTTTTTGACATTTTGTAGAGAAATTTATCAAAATCCATTAAACTTTTTGGATCAGAAAGAAGATTCATCCAATGGATACTAAATCTCTATATTATATTCATCACAATCAGTGGATAGTTTATCTGGATTTTCATGGTGCATCCTTTTATAGACACCTGGGAAATAGAAATAAATGAACATTAACATTGAATAAATTTCATAAGATTTAATCTCAAGCAAAAAACGTTTTTTGGTCAAAAATCATTTTCCTATTCAATAATTGGTTTAGTAACAATTTAATTAGATATACATTTGTTTTTGTTGTTGTTTTGTTTTACAGCATATCAACCCTTTTTAGGTTATTTAATGCTGTCTCTGGTAATTTCAGAAAAAATTTTGGTTCTTATCTAATATTCAACCTAATTAAAAATAAAATTCAGAAAAATCTTTGATGTACCTGCCATGTAATAAAAATGTCATATTCCAAAAATAATGTAAATTGATCAAGTATTTTTTTTTTCAACTAAGACATTTCTTTTTAAGATTTTTAGTGATTTTAATAATAAACTGTAGCTATTACATGCCTGATTTTTATCTTGGCAGTTAGAATTTACTTGTCGCCTCTTTTATAAAACATGGCAAATCAAAACACATCTTGCTTAATAATAAAATTTAATTTTCTTAGTTAAAAAAAAAAAAAAGTGCTTGATCAATTTCCATGAAATTTAGAATATGACATTTTCATTCTGTGATGGAGACATACATCAAAGATTTTTCTGTATATTTGTTTTTTAATTTAGTTGAATTTTGAACGTGTACCAAGTTTTATGCTTCAAGTTTTTTATATCTTTAAATATTTATTCATGAACTTTGGTTTGATTGTTTTTTTTATGGCATATCAACCCTTTTCAGGCCATTTAATATCGAATTCAGTAATTTTGGAAAATGTTTTTATGCTTCAAGTTCTTTATATCTTTATTCACAGTGATTTGTTTGGTTGTTTTGTTTTACAACATTATCCTTTTCGGGTTATTTAATGGCGAATCCAGTAATTTTGGAAAAAAGTTTTATGCTTGGAGTAATTTATATCTTCACATGTTTATGGTGTATGGGCTTGTTTAGTCAGGAGAAATTATTGTTTTTGACTTTGCAGAACATGACAGAGTTTTGAAAAGGAAAAGAAAAAATACAATATCACCAATTTTAGGTCAGGAAGTTAATACAAGATATGCATCTATAATTAAAGAAAATATTTAATCTTTTCTAATAAAGAAATAAAACTAAAACTATGTAATTTTAAAATCTAATTGGAAATTTAATCTTATTCGTAAAGCTTACCTTGATAGTTAGCGTGATGTGTTCACTCAGGACATTTTCATTTGGAGGTATTAATTGTGATTTCCAATTTTCTTTGGAATCTGAATATATTGTATCTGGTTTCATTAACACAAGTGACATTTTGTTGCCCATACAACCTGCAAACAAACATCTAATGATCTTTCTGCATTTTACATCAAATTCATTCCCAAGATTTCTGAATGCATCACAAAAATCATTCTCTCTATGTAATAAGCCAAGTCATATACAGCATAGTCACGTTGACACATCAGTTCCTGTTGTTTCTGTTAGTTTCTGTTAGATCTTTTTATGTTTGACTCATTTTATTTTTTTAAATATTCCTCTCAAGTCTAAAAAAACAAAAAAAAAAAAAAAAAAAAACATGGCAGTCTATCTAAATGAAAATTGATTGCTTCTTGATGTTCTTGGCATAAGAATTCCAGGTTACTTGAATGACGTGCCTAAATATTAGGCTAGCTTAATGCCAAATATAACCTTATCAATACCAAAGCTAATAGACATCTCCTGTTGTGGTGAGCTTCTGTTCGTTTTCCAATATTTGTGGTTAATGATATTGATTAATAATTATTGTGGGAAAAGGACACCTAACACTAGATATACATATTTAATTAGAAAATTAATCCATGTTTTTAATTATCTAGGTTGTTTGTTTATCTGATATTTTGGTCAGCTATTTTTTTTTTTTTTTTTTGAAGAGGAAGAAATTTTTGTTAATGCATAAAATAAATAAAAATTAAATTTAAATTCTGTACAAATTGGAGGATTTGGATCTGAGTGTATATGACTTATTTGCTATTATGATTGCAAGTTAGTGTCATTTTCTGATGAGCCTGTTTCACTTGGAGTTGTGGTCTGTGTTCCCTCATGATGAACTGTTTTTTCCTCTACAATGTCATTTACATAAACAATATCATCTTGTGACTTTATTTTAGGAATGACGAAGCACAGTCCAGGAAGTTTTGTTTTTTTAATCGACTTATGCTTTACATATTCAGTTCTATATGAGTGTGCATCAACTTCACGTTTCTTTTATCTGTTTGACAAACATGCCTTGCAACTTTTTGAATCATGATTTCCTTGTTTTCAATAATTTGTGTTTGATCTAATTTGGCAAAGAAACAAAATGCTTTACCATATAAAGTTTGCTCGGTCTGTTCAGGTTTGGTCAAGTAGTGGTTGTAGTATGTAACCTTGATTGCCACACAATCTTCAATTCTTATTTGCATTAGAAGTGTTTCATTTTCTTTTTGCTGCTTGTTTTAAATTAACAGCTTCTATTGTCAAACATCCTACAGGCTTTTGCCGTTTCTTTTGTCAGATCCTTTGCACACTATAGCTAATTATTTTTGAAAACTATTTTCGTTAATAATTTAGAGTAGTAAATTAATTTCACAGATAAATTTAACGTAAAATGATCCCATTTCTGTATCATTCTAGCATTTTAGCGCAGTTAAAAATTTTTGTTTTTGTTATGGGAGATAAACTCTGTGTGTTTTTGTTTTTTGGGGTGGAGAAAGAATTTTTATTTATTTATTTATTTTTTTAGATAATTATGTGTGGTTTCATGACCTTATAACTCAGACTTAAGGATAATGGTAAAAACATTTAGTTAACCACAAACTTAAAAAATAAGAATGGTCATGAAATGGATGAGTTTATGTTAAATTTATATGCAAAACTGATTTTCCACTCTAAATTCTATCAAATTTTTTCCATCAAATTTTTTATAGCGTTCAGTTCACACATCATCACCTTAAAAAAGTAGTATCTCATTTTTTTCTAGGTGTGTGTGCGCATATGGAAAGGGGTACCATGAAAAAAAATTTCTTTTTTTTAAATATGTATCAATAAAAATAACATTATTAAAACCTTAAACTTACCTTAAAAAAAATGTCATTAGTATTTTTTGTAGTCTTTTTCATAATTCTTTTAATTTTCTGATAATCTGAGAAATGTGCATCAAAGGTTTGCAAAGAAACCCAATACGAGGTGGTATGACATTTTAATCACGCCAAAGCTTTCCACAATTTCTGCTTGTGGACCATCTAAAACTACATTTTGGAACATATTCTAGAAAGTACATTCATACCTCCTCTGAAAAAGATCTAACTTTCCATGCTTTATTCAGAAAGATATGCATAACGCATTCTTTTTGTCTTTGTTTAAATACATTTTTTGGTCCCCCCGATTTATCGGAGAGGGACCTATGTTTTCAGTGGTGTACGTGCTTTCGTGCATCCGTTAGTCCGGACGATTGCCAGATAACCGTCCATTAGTTTTTTTCCTGAAATTTTGCCACAAATTGTATTTCATTAAATAGATGTGCATAGTAAAAAAGATTTTTTTGCAAAAATTCCCATTGCATCCCCAAGGAAAAGAATGCCCCAAAATGGCCAAAAATGACACGCTTTGCCCTATAACTTTTGATCCATCCATTAGATTTTTCTGAAACTTGGCCAAAATATGGAGCCCGATGTCCTTAATATAAATCCAGTATGGGTGACCTTAAGGCATGAAAACTGCACCGTTTGTCCATTTTCACTGGGATTCGGCATTCTCAGGTGCTCAAAAAGGGGTCACAAATGCCCCAAAATTGCAAAAAATAACACTTTTTTTATCCCATAACCTTTGCCCTATCCATTAGATTTTTCTGAAACTTGGCAAAAATTCTCACATTCATCATTTCTTCACTATTTTTTGTGGCGTCATCTCACATGCAGCACCAGAGGGGGACCACGCATGCACTTCAGCGATAAATAAAGACCTGGCCAGAGGTAAGTTAGTTGCAAAGAAGGTGGGCTCTCTCTCTACTGTGCTAGAAAGTTACTTACGCCTGAAAGTATCCTGTACCTCTACAAGGCCACCATTCGCCCATGTATGGAGTATTGTTGTCACATTTGGGCTGGTGCATCTATTACTAGTCTCTCACTCCTGGACAGGGTTCAAAAGAGAGTCGCCAACTTGATAGGTCCTGAACTGTCATCTAAGCTTCAACCTTTGTCACATCGACAAAATGTTGCATCCCTCTGCATGTTTTACAAGTATTTTAATGGTGGATGCTCTGACAAACTACAAGCCCTTGTATCCCTTCAACGTAAATACCCCCAACAAACCCAACAAGCAGCAAAGTTCTACCCCTACACAGTAGAGATCTCTAAATGTCAGAAAGCCTTCTACTCTAATAGTTTCTTCCCCAGAACTGCTAGACTTTGGAATTCCCTTCCGGGTTCCTGCTTCCAACTGTACTGACATGCAGAAGTTCAAGTGTAGAACAGACATCTTGCTGCTCAACCCCTATATAGTATCTCTGCAACTTATGTCCCTGATAGTAGCCCCTACATCAAAGTGGCACTGCGCCTTATTTAAAGTGAAAATGTAATAAAAAAAAAATTTTTTTTTAAAGTCAATTCTTAAAGCTATCCAATATATGCTAGCATATAAAAAAGATGTTAATGATGATGACAGTAATCTTGTGAATAAATATTGCTGAATGTATAAATATATAGACATAGAGTGGAACATTGAGGATTGTTTTTAGAACAATATCGGGAATAACACTCTCGATCAAGAATGGTCACATGTAGCTACATCAAATGAAGTTTAAACATTCCATGGATTGACTTCCATCAAAAATAAAAGTGACTAAAAAAAAAAGGCATGAAACAGTCTTTTAATTTTGATGAGGGTGTTTAACGCCGAAAAATTTTAATACAAAATTTAAAAAAAAAAAAAATTACATTGTATAGCTTTCTAAAAGTTGTATTATTTCTAAATATTTTTTTTTGTTTTCATTTTACTTCAGTTAGTTTTCAAAAATTAAAGAGCTTCTATCTGGCACTGACATCTGATTTCAATATTATATTCATAGACATTTAAGTGTTCAATTAAGATGGTCCTCTATCTCTAAAACATCAAGTTAATGATGACGTGAAGAACACTAATGTTCCTCTCCCAAATTGGCCACAATTATTTTATTGTTTTTCCTGAATTTTGCTGAATTCCAGGAAAAGAATTCATCTGGTCTTGTGGAGTATCCAGCTAGATGCTGTTAATTGAGGTAACATCACTAGGGGGATTATATTTGGGCTTTGAATACTAAGTTATTTTGAATATAAAAACAAATTTTATGCAAATTTATCAAGTATTTTTGTTTTTAAAAAATAAAATTATTTTCATGCAAATTTAAGAATCCATTCCTAATATTGGAAGGGAGTCTTTGTTGAACCTTGACTAAAATAAGGTAAAAAAAAAATAGCTGATGAGAGATTTCACTGATAAAATTTGATTTTTTTTTTTATAAAACAAAAATACTGGATGAATTTACATAATTTTTGGTGCATCATTTTTTTTTTTTTATATAACGTGTAAGTACAAAATAAACCTTTCTGTTTATTTTGTTTTTACAAGCAATTTTAAATCGCTGTTTTCAAATCTTCAAAGATTGTTCATCATTATGTTCCTAATAGTAGTTGCAAAACCTTTCTATCCTCAGTTGCATATTCAAGTCTTGCAGTTGTTTGGTCTGAAGTTTATCCTTCTCGATAATTTTATGTTATGTTGTCCAAGTTTTTCCCGCCTTCTTTTGGACTGGTCAAACTGGTTAACTAATATTTCTCATGCATTTAATGCTCTAAAGTTTAAACTTGCTGACATAAAACCGCAATAGTTTTCATATGCATTCAAGGATATTCAATATAATTTTCGATATTATCAAGTAAAGACATTTACAGTAATGAAACTGCCATCACAACCACGAAAATGATCTGGTTTTAAATCTTGTAGTAAACTGGAAAATCACATAAGCTATGATTATCTCCCTTTAATAGAGCTCTTAGAACTTTGATATCTCAAAAATAGCTGCTTTTTTATAGTGTCTAATAAAGCAGCTATTCTATGGTAATTCTACTCAATTCATCACATTTATAATTTTCATTATACTCTCCCTATAAAAACACCCTTCTGAATCAAAGTTATTCAAAGAAATAAAACAGATTAAAAAGAAACTTGCTCGTAGGTGTTACAATTTTTAGATCTCATTTTTATTCGGTGATGCCTAACTTGCTGTCTCTTCCTGTTGTTATTATGGTGACTGTCATCCAAGTATGCATTATTTCCGTATTTCCAAACTGCTTAAAGGTAGAATTGCGTACATTCGGACTGGTGTAGCAGCAACTATAAACAACAGTTTGTGATTAATAATTTTGAATCTATACTTAATTTCTAAACTCAGTGCTGATTGATGCAAGCATTTAACTTCCTTTCTGGCTTGACTAATCAGGGGCCATTTTTTATGCGAGCTGAGCACTTGACAGGAGATTATAAAAGAGATAACACACTGTACACTTCCTCTTTCTTACACACGAGACGGGACAAACAACAACATGTTATTCGGACCAACCCTGAAACATCACACTTCGGATGTAACCCTCCCCAAGCTATTTGGGCCCTGGGTTCGACTTTGATAATAAAACCCTAGAATCTAACATAGCAACTGGCGCATACAAATGGACTTCATGTAATATACACACGCATAAACATGGCCTTCAGCATTTTCTGTACAACACAACTTCTGAACAAGCTACAGTTCACACTGCTACACTTGTATTCTAATCAGAGTTGGATAAGATACTCATGCACATTACTTCAAATTTGTGTGTCAAATACTCATGCCGTACACATTGTGGCAAAAATAGAATTTAAAGAAACGGTTTTCTGAATCCAATAAGCATTTTTTGTCCCAATCTACTGTAAACGTGTTGTGCAACACGTTTTGCTAGTGTATGTGAATGACAGACGTTGCAGTGATGGATGCTTAGCTAGAGGAAGAGGGAGGTGCAGAGAGCTGAAAATATCTTTGATCAGTTAGACCACTCAAAATATATTCTCATTTGAGGGAGGAGTAAAGCTTTGTGAGAGAAACAATAACCAGAGACTAGTTGGATGTTATCTTCAGTGAATGCCTCCTCTGGGCAGCTGAACAATGACCACCAACAAAAGGTCAAAACCAATCAAAGGTGAAGAGATCCAAGTAGAATAGAAAGAGAAGTAGTTAGAGCCAGTCCCCCATCTTTGGAAGAGGAGGAGGAAGATTAGGAGTCGAATAGTGGATAGCAGGAATTGATTTTTGTGAGACTTACTGAGAAGTCAGTTGTGAAAAGAGCTACAGAGACAGTTCGGCTAATGTGCACCTCCAAGTAGTAAAAAACTTTGCAGATGGGGCTTAAAGTGTCTTGCAGATCAAGCAAAGATTCAGTGCTGCAAGTCTGTCAGTGATTTAAGTAGACGGGTACCATTTGTAAACTAAAAATATATATATATATACTAGCAGAGCATCCAGCATTGTCCGGTTATAAAATGCGTTCAAATACAATATTTTGATTAATGCAGATTTTGTATTTATTATATTATATTGGATCCAATATATTGTAATGATTTAAAAAGTTTTTAAAAAAATGATTCATGCACCACCACTGAGAATCGAAACCAGAACGTCTGGCTTACAATTTATTTTATCCTCTGCCATTAATGACTAAGCTATGAAGACATGTCTGCTGCAAGGCTAAAATTTCCATATATAAGAGTTGTATTTTCTTTTTAAATAAATAGAAAAAAGGGTTTTTAATATGAATATAAATACAAAAAAAAAAAATTTATAAGAGTATAGATATAAATATCTATTATCTATATATCTATAAAAGTGAACATGTCTGTGTGTCTGTCTGCGTGTGTATACATTTCCCTATGCAATAACTATCATATAACTAACTCGAAATTTGATATAGAGGTGCTGAGATTTGGGAAAATCTATGTGATCGGTTTTTGGCCAGAAATTTGTCTGTTAAGGAGCCAAAGTTCAACGATTTGACTTTTAAGAACTCTACCAAACTCCTCTGACAATTTGGGTCTAAACACTTGAAATTTTAGATTAGGCTCCTTGAACATGGATCTAACTTAATAACTTGATTTGAGCCCAAAACAATAAATGTTAAGGGGTCATAATAGGGGTCAAAGTTAAAAAAATTGACCGGGGGTTGCTCAGCATACATCTCCAAACAGCTGGGTAACGCCGGGCACCCATGCTAGTGTGTATATATATATAAACTGGACCTCTGATTTTGTTTGGTATGAGGACTCTTCATTGCACTGCTGACTGGATCAACAGCCCTTGCCCGAAAAATGTGGGACAATTACAGCAGGTGTGTTCATAACTGTACCTTCAAACTACAACTACATTTGCTCACTGCTTTTAACTAACTGGACTTAGCAGCAGACAACAGACACGTAGGGAGACTGTCACTGCAGACAATCAAGCTCAATATCATCAGAAGCCAGCCAATTGAGAGGTAACCTTGTGTTGACTTGAATTTGTTAGATTAAGATGACCTATCTTTGCTATTCTGACAATCAATCCTTTCAACTACTACCATAAATTGTGAATAACTCATCCCAATCAGTCATTCACTCACCACCAATACCCATTGATTAAATTCCAGTCATATCTGTTACAAAACCAACGATGAGGACAGGGTAAACAACAACATCACGATGATACTTTGGGACCATTTATCCTAATGAACGAACATCACAAATGAAAACTTATATATTCTTATATCTGATTATAAATTATACAGATTGCTTAAATCTAAATTCCTTTATTTTCCTTTCTACCATAAATTAGATGTTTCAACTGGTGTCTGTTAATGCATCTATTTTTTTTTTCATTTTTTTACTGGAACATTAAATCTCCCCTTTTTCCAGAATAGATCTATATTCTTTTTAAGTGTAAGATCATCTGCTGCCACCCAATAATTGCCAACTCCAACACTCGTGCGCCATGTTTTCTTCTTCCCCATCTTTTTCTTGTTCTGGCCATCTCATCTTGGCGATTACTGAGTGTACAATGACTGGTTTACAAGTATACAAAAATAAAAGCAACATTGATTCAAAAACAAAAGAACATAAACTCTGATACATCATGTGATACCATCATGAAAATGAAACCCCCACACATTACAGTTAACTTCCAGTGTATCAGCTAAAACTAAGATGAGATAGTTTGTCTGTAAAGGCGTTATTGTCATTACTCAAAGTTGTCAGCTCATTTCACCTGCCAACTCATCAACTAACTCAAAACTCCTAAATACATGGACTCTCGACTGGAAATCATATGTCTAATCTTTTGTTTTAGTTTATCGCCACCTCTAGCCAATAGAAACTGACTACTTATGCAATTGTCCTCTAAGTTGACTATTCACCCTTTGTATACCTTGATGAGTTATTTCCTACCATTGTGTTGAGTCATCGCTTTTATTTTCTTTTAATTACGAGAACTTTCCTTTTTGTTTTTATGAATTACATCCTAATGCCCACCCCCTTTCCTGTCTTGGATCATCCATAGTATTGTATAAGTAAAAATAAAGGAATTACACTTGAAATTTAATTTACCTCTGAAAATGCAATAGATGCTATAGCAGCTGCTGTGTATCTCCCAACGCCGGGCAATTCTTTCAAGAGATGGTCGGCAGACTCTGGCATTATTCCACCATTCTCTCCTACAACCTAAAAATCAAAAAGAAACGAAAAAGTTTAGAAATTTTTTAACATTTTTTTAAATTAATGTCATCTATTTTAGTTTTGAATTTTTGTTTCAAAATAAATTATTGTTTAATTCTGTCATCTTTGTTCATTAGACTAAATGGAAATCAATATATATATAAAAAATAATTTTATAGTGCAAAGTTTACCCTTTGGTGCTCAAAATTAAAAATAAAATGTTTCTGTACATATAGGTTGACACATTTACTTGCTTGAATTAATAAAATCATAAAAACATTTGAAGCCAATCATGCATTTCTATTTCTATGAATTAATCCACCCTAAATCTATAAAAAGGCAGATTCTTCCTTGAATAAAAGTTGGAGCCCAAATCCACAATTGAGCTAGCATCTGCTTTACTCTAGCTGTCCTCGCTCCTCTGTCGGGCAAAATTAAACAATACATTTCTCGATTCACGCACACAGTTATAAGCATATGCATGCAAACACTAATGCACACGCATAGACATAGTGCATTTTGACTCTTTCACAGTCGTCTGCTCATCAAAAACAAATGTATAAAAATTCATTTAAATACTACTAAGATTTCTCACCAAACTTATTACAACAAAATAAATGAACATTGACTCATTAACTTTTAATCAAATATAATTTGTGTAATAGAAAATTGTATGTCTACATACTTTTTTTGCTGCTTCATGAAGGCGCCGTCCACGTGAATAATACCCAAGGCCAGACCAAAGTTGATTCACCTCCTGGGGAAAAAAAAATATATATATATATATATTATAGATAGATAAATAGATAGATAAGTAAATGAAAAACAGAATTCTATTATTCTATTTAGAGACAATTAAATATAGAATGCTAAAAATTTAAAGATTTAGTTATTTTTAAATTTTATTTAGAAATAAGAATATTCTAGAAAGTGGAATAAAAATCAGTTAGCAATTGAAGCTGGAAAAAAAAAATGTTAAATTTTAAAGAGTTATCGAAGATAAAGAAGAAAAAAAAACCCAAAAAATGAATATCAAAAGATTAACAAAACATGTTATTCCCCTCGAAATTTGATGTTATTGTATTTTTGTTGAATTAATCATGACTTACTTTTTCTTTATATTTTTTAATATATAAAATAATTCCTGAAATTGATTGTTATTAATTTCATGGTGCATGTTTAATTCATGGTTAAAATATTTATTTTGACTTTTATCTTCAATGAAAGAAATTTTACGAAAAAAATCAAATCATTTTCGAAATTCCTTTAATTGTATTTCCACTTTTTCGCTGTATGCAATTTTTTTGCTACACAAAAACTTTCGATTATATAATGGTATATTTCAAAACAACAATTCCATGGAAATCGGAATTGTACTTGGTATCAGAATCGTTAATCAAATTTTTCCTGGAATCAGAATCGGAAAAAATTTAGGAATCGTCCCAACACTAATTATGATATTTAATTTTGATGGAAAATGTAGAAGCAAGTGAACCAGGACTTATAGAAATACACTTTTAATTACACACTTTTAGTTACAAGTTATTTCATTTTTTAATGACTTATTAAATTTCTTTTTACTATATCAACATCTGACAAAAACAGACCAAAGAAACATTAAAGGGAGAATTTCAAATGTTTTTTTTTGTTATTTTATATTTTTATTTTAGAAAAAAAAGCAAACATAATTGTAAACTGATATTTTGGTTATTGGAATTAAACTCAACAGTGTATAAATATACACTTTACTATGCTGACTTTCTAAAGGTCAGATTAATTTTTATTGTATCCTTATTTTTCTTTATTATTATTTTATATATTTTTTCTATATACTTTTGTATATATTTGTTATCTTTATTCTCTACTATCCATTCTTGCATTTTCCTTTTGATGAAAAGCATTAAACTTCAAAATACCATGTATCTATAGAAATTTCTGTATAGTTTACATATTTTTTTTCCTTATTGATTTGATGATGAAATAAACTTTATTTAACTTTGAACTGTCATCGATTATTTTACATATAATTTCCACAATCGTTCCACATACTTATACATCATCTCATATTAAAAAAATAATATATAATAATGTTGGGATGAGTGATCAGAATAGGAAATTGCCAAAATCAGAACATTTTTAGGTATCGGAATCAGAAAAACAGGTATTTACTATTGGATTTGTTTTTTGCTTAAGACTTAATTTCCCATTGCTCGTTTACTAAAGATCAAATCGTAAATATGTATTGATATTAAGTCAAAAACAAAATTCAATTCTATAGATCACCCACACAAGTGTATTTTTACGGTTGCAAAAATATATATCTTATATCAGATGCATTTTTATGGTGATTTAAAGAAAAACAACCCTATAGTTAAATATTTTGTGATTTTAAAAGAATCAGAATTGGGAAATATTTTGAAATTGTCTCATCACATCTTCCGCAATAACTAAGACGATCATATATCACATGTGTTTTATTACACAATGTATTTCTTGTTATTGTGGTTGTCTTGGTTATTGTGGAATTATAATATATATGCTTGAGTATTAATACTGCTAATTGTTGAGCTTAATTAACTGAGCCAACTAATATTAACTCTAGTGGTTTAATTGGTATATGAACATTACAGGAATTTAATAAATAAATTTTTGATTAAAACTTATTTAAAAAAAAAAACATACATATATACATATATATATATATATATATATATATATATATAGGACTACAGGGGAGACAACCAAGAAAAAGTGACACTAAACAAAATACATCCCAAAGCAACAAAACAAAAGCTGGCTTGCCATGACACTATATATACAAATGTAGGCAAATTTTATTAGTTTGAAAATATAGATTCTTTTTTTTACTAATTGTCATAAAATTTTAACCATAGAATAGCATTATAATCTTAAAAAAAACTGCATATTTTCATGTAGTTTCTTCTCATAGAACCAAAGATATGAGTATTTCAATATTTAATTTTGTTACAAGTATAGATATGTCCCTATATATAGATAGATATATCACCTTTTTTGGAAATTTTATAAGTTCGAAATCTCGGCGACTATTGATCAAAATTTAACAAACAAAGGTTCATTGGAAAGCTAATGACCTGAAGTGTTTAGTGGGCTATGTGACATTTGCCTTTAAGGTTGCACATTATTGTTTTAAAAAGTGAGGGATCACTTTTCTATATTAATTTAATGTAAAATGAGCATCCTTTTTATGGCCACCTTTTGAGGGCAGGGAGTCTTATTTTTTTTTTAGGGTAGGTGTTTATCATGGTAGACCAACACAAAACTAACCTTAAAAAACTTGCTTTCTATCGATTTTCGTGTATGCTGAAAATGAATATCACATTTAAATTTTCCGCAAATAAGTATTTTTCCAGGTATTAAGCAAAATTACATACGCTTGTGCATATAACAATGACCATCACTTATAACATAAAGAATTACAGTGCTTAATACCTGGGAAAATACTTATTTGTGAAAAATTTAAATGCGAAATTCATTTTCAGCACACCCAAAAACCTACAGAAAAGAAGTTTTTTAAGGTAGGTTTTGTGTTTGTGTACCAGGCCACAGGTAGGGGTGATGTTTATTTGGTAATCCAAATAAACATCACCCCTAAAAAAAAATAACAGATACTCCCCTACAAAAAAAGATGGTTATAAGTAGATGTTCATTTTACGTTAAATTAATATAGAAAAGTGATCCCCCACTTTTTAAAACTATAATTTCTTCATATCTTGGAAACCATTCATTTCCTTGGATTTTAACTTATTTTTGTTTTCAGCACCCTTGAAAACATATAATAGTGGTAATTTTAAAGGATATTTTGTCGGTGGAAAGATACCTGCACCTTTATCAATATTTCAATCATAGTCATTTGTTTTTCTATTTTTGCATATAAATTACAAAGTATCTTATATTTCCCCCAAAACCCCTGGCCTTGATGTAGGGGAGACTAACACTTGCTGCTATGGTTTCAAATGATCTGAAATAACAGTAAGGGGAGACTTGATTCCAAATATTTCTCATATGTTATATCTCTTCTCTTTTGGAAATAGGGTACGATTATAAATATCTCAAGTATCAAATAATCCTTATACACTGTGAAATTTACTTTGTGTATGAAAACCAAAGAGGAGAGATATAACATATGAGAAATATTTGGAATCAAGTCTCCCCTTGCCGTTATTTCAGATCATTTGAAATCATAGCAGCAAGTTTTAATCTACCCTCTATCAAGGCCAGAGGTTTGGGGAAAATATATATATATATGAGACAGAGTTTTGAGGACTGATTTCTTCTGTGAAAAGCAATCATTTATTAAGTCGCCTGACGAGGACTTTTGGTTTTAATCAACCATTTGTCCGAAACATTACCATGTCTAGTGTCATGAGCACGTAAATTTGTTTATATTAATAAAAATATATCTTGCTCTTCTTTTATTGAGCACTCTTAATAATCTTGTTAAATTCATTAGTTATCACTCTTGAATACCTTTAACCTGGTGTGTGTGTGTGTGTGTGTGTGTGTGTATATATATTATACACAAGTATATGTATTAGAAAAAGAAAATTACCTCAAGACTTGCCAAAGATAGTGCTTGTAAGGTCGGCCATTTCTGAAAAGAAAAAAGTATATTTAACCAGGGTTGCGGAGTTGGAGGTTTTAGCGGGAGTCGGAGTTGGATTTCTAAGAGTAACAAAAGTTGGAATTTTTTATCAGATTCCTTATTTTCTTTACATGATTTTCCTCTTTGGTTTTACCAGTTGCACAATTTAGCAGCTTTTGTATGGGTTTGCTTTTATTTTTGAAGACAATAGTGAGTGTGTGCAGTGTATATATACACTAAATGGTCTCTCAAGATGGAAACAAAAAAGCAAGCCATCAATAATAATAATAATAAATATAAAGAAATATATACAATACTAACAAGCTATCTTTGTCAGTCTGTGGGGTAAAAGTGTTTTTGATTATGCATTTGTAGTTGTTTCCTGTAAGGAGAGTGAAACTATATATATATATCATATTTTGTATTGTACTGCAATGCTTCTACTTCAACATATTTCAGTCCATCGGATCACTGCAAATTCTGTCTAGACAGCTGTTTTTGTTTTGGTTGTGACATCACACAGGATCAATGAAAATTCTGCCTTTGAGTGAGATCACTGTGGATTACATCCGATAAACATTGGATTGTAATCCAAAAGTTATCTAGTGCCTGAATCAAATGGATTAGTCTGGGATTTTGTTTGAAAAAAAAAAAAAAAACGGGCCTGCCACCATGCGACTTCATTGTGTACGACTAATCTAACTAAAAAACAGCTGATTCTGGCCGAAGCAGTGTCTCCCAGTGATTTTCCTTTTCTTTCATTTTCGATAGTTATCACATTTTTCTTTAATAGAAAGATGCTAGATTATGATAAAGCTACTTCAGAATATGAAAATTATACATTTATCAAATTTAGTGGTTTGAAATATACAAAATAGAAAATGGGTTATTAGTGAATACGATAGGCCTACAAGTGAAGCAATGAAAAATAAAAATCAGAGTAAAGAAACTCACAAAGCATCTTAATCTAATTAAAAACTGATTATGTCATAAAGAAAATTGCAAATTAGACCTAACTATACCAGATATTTATGCATTAACCCATAACCATAATAGTGAAAAAAAAATATCTAAGCCAAATCTTATATATTGTGTAATGTGACTTTGGTAAAGGCGAATAGTGATATACTAGTATACGAAATAGTCTGGAAAAGCCTACATATGTAGTTATTTAGTTTTTTGCAGACTTACACAAATTGATTACTGAAATAAATAAAACATTTTTTACATTTTGAATTAAACATTTATTTATTTATTTTTTTACAAACTTACAGAAATACATAATACATAATTTTGAAAATTAAAATTACAAAACTTGGTACACCCTTAGCATTGCTTCAAAACAGAAATCTGTCATATTTGAACATTTTAACTTAAACAGTGATTTCAAGCATTATGTATGCCAGTGCATAACGAGTCGAGATAATGAAGAAACAACTTGTGGTGTTGAAATTAGCGCTTCTGGGGGTGGTACTACTTCTAAAGGCCATGCTCCTACTAATGCTTCTAACTTTAAGACATTTGGAGGGCTGCCATCCTAACATCTTTAAAGTTGTCCAGCAGAAAGACAAAGGCTCATCGGAGACAGCAACAGCATCAAAATCTAAAACTTTAATTACTATAAAGAACCCTGCTACAGCATCTCTGACAAGTTTTTTTTTTTTTTTTTTTGTTAGTGATAAAGTGACTATTTCAATGACTCCAGATGCATTCAAAAGGAACATCGTTAAGATTATTGTTCTCAACAGCATTTCCTTGAGATTCTTTTCTTGGCCTGTAGTGTTAGCACTGATTGGTGAACTGACATGAAAACTAGGAGTGGCTCTAAACAGAGATTACATAAGGAAAATAGTCATTGATGAACATGAAAGCCAAAACCTAAAGAAAAAACTAAGCAACAATTTTGTATACTTGAAATTGGATGCATGCACACGCCATTGTGCTAATTTTTTTGTTGTGTTATATTAGGTATGTAGATGAAGGGGAAAATATGACCAAAACCTTAGCCATTAAAGACACTGAAGCCCAACATTTCAGTTTAAGTTTAACAAATAGGTTGTGAAGTATTTTCAGGAGCAGCCAATAACTGGAAAAATTTCTGCTTGAACAGTCCAAGAGATTTTCCTACAAACTTTTAACATTTATTTCTTTGATTTTTATTTTCACAAAAAAGTTTTTTTTGTTTTTTTTAAATTGGTTTGTTGATTGGTTGCTTTGAGACATATCAATACTTTTTAATTATTTAATACAGGATCCATTTTGGTATAAGTTTTAAATACTTCAAGTTCTTAATATCTCCAAATATTTACTTATGGTGTGGTTCCCGATGGCAGAATGTACTACTTTATTATGAGAAGGGTTATGGTTTCAAGGTTACGATTCGGTACTGTCAAGTGGAAACAATCCTTCTTGGTAGGGGTGATATTCTCCGAAAAATAGCGGTTTGAGGATCCTTTCAACATTGTTTTTCTTCCTGTTGAATAAGGATTCCGCTGTAAAATATTATCAGGCTCGCTAAATTCATGGTTACCTCAATGAATTTTTTTTACAATTTAAATTTTTAGTGCAAATAAAAGTAATATCTTCCTCCAATTTATTAACTGTCATCTGCTGAGATTTTCATTGGCCAAACATACATACATACATTTAAACAGACAGGTGAGATTTATATTATAGATGGTGATAGGAACCGACCAGTCACATGGAACCATGTTCTGCTAGTAACCAATCAGAAATTAAAATTGCTCCATAAAAATATTGAATCTTTTAGCATTCCCGCATATGATTTTTTTCATGCCCAACAGCCATCTTGAAAAGTGATAGCCATATTTGATTTTTAGTTGGCTAATGAGTTTTTCTTAAAAAAAAAAAAAAAAGTAGGTCATATTATGACTATTACTTAACACATTCTGTTTCAATTTTGGCTACAAACATGTGCAGACAAAATCTCCATTAAAGCAACGCTCTATAATGTACACAGATATAATGTTCAAAAGAAGTCGGAAGGTGTTTATTTCTCTTTTATTTTGCTAAAAGTGTTTGCTTTTGACAAAGTATTCTACATCATGTAATATTAATGTTGATAAAAGTTTATTTATGCTAAAAAAAATATTAGAGAAACTTCTTAATAATAGTGTACACCCTCCATCAAAAAATGAAGAAACAAAAAGCATATGCTCTGCCAGTGTTCACACTGATATACATATAAAAATCATAGAATAATAATTTAATTTTTCATATATAAATTATTATTCTTTCTGATGACTCAAAGAAAAAGAAAACATACTTTTGACTTTTTATTTAGAATGAAAGATTTCTTTCTGGAATCAATTTCAAACAGCAAGGGTTGTCCGACTTGCTATTTGTTTTCTCACTTTCCTCATCACTTGAATGATTTCTTCTGGGGGCTACAAAAAGTTGATTTTATTTGTTAATTTGTTTATGAGGGGATAGATATATCAAATTTATTTATATAAAATAAATATTTGATGGCGATATTGACCTAATTCCTTTGCCAGGGAGATTTGAGTTTGTAGCATGTAAATATTTTACATGACTAAAACAGAAATCTACCAAAAACTTTTATTAAAAAGACATTGAAACTTTTGGTTTCTTTATTTTATTATTATATTTAAAAAAATTTTTTTAACTTTCAGGAGTTTTATAGCAATTTGGTTTGATAATTAATTGAACAATATCATATTAACTTATAAAATCCTATTACAAAAATAAAAAATAATTCTATAAAAACAAAAAACAATTAATGATTTACTAAAAAACACAGCAAAAAAATGCATAGTTCACCAAAAACTTAAAATGAAAGCAAAAGACTCCCAAACAAGATGGTAGGTCACAACTAACAATTAAAATAGAACCATTTTTGGCTCAGAAGAGATGAACCTGATCATCGTTGAATTATAACATAGTTCTAACAATCATTTATAACAAATACAGGGTGACCCCAGAAAAACGTGATATCTCCATTATTTATTCACCGAGTGACCTTATTTTACAGGACATGGCAGAATCAATGACCGTGAGTACACCAAGACCCCAGTGGGAGCCGGGACAAGGAATACACTGTGTTAAATTTCGTTTGAACAAAACACTAAGAAACAGGGCCTAATTAGAGTTGGGGCCCGTTTTTTGGGGGTCACCCTGTACTTGAGGTAACAGTTGTGATATAATAATTTAGACATCTATAATATAAAAGCAAAAATGTGTTGTTAGTGTGTGCACATTTTTTGTATGTCCGCCAAAGGCTTTGGGGGGGGGGGGGGAGCTTGGTGGGCTCACTCATTCTTAAAACTTTTTAAATACTACCTAGATTATAATATCTCTGATTTACGAATGGAGGTCACGTGTATCTTTTATTTGAGCAACTTTTACACTTTTCACACGATTTCCTAGTCTACGTGTGTTTGTTTGGCTTTTCTGTATAAAAAAGCGAAACTGAATCTGTAGCAAAGGTGTGTCTATCTGACACTCATGCCACCACATCTAATAAAGCAATCAGTTTTGATCAATGCGGGTAAAACTTGTCATATCAGACAACTGCTATTCATTTGGACCCTCCCCTTTTTATGGGGGAGCTGGTTTTCCCCAACATCTTGGAGAAACTGGCTTGCAGCCAAAGTTAAGTGCGTGATTTCATTCCCCTATGGCATGATATGTGATCCCATTTAATTTACGCACCTGTCACTTAACTTCTTAATCGTTAAAATAGAACGCTTTTAAGTTCCTGTCCCGTCATGTCCGAGCGGTAAGATGTCAGGTTTTTTAACACTTTCTTTTCCACCTTCGCATCAAGGGTTAGGGTTCGAGCCTACCTGCTTACAACAACTTTCTTTTTTTTTATCAACACGCACCTATAAACCCCCAGACAACGGCGGACAACCCCGCTAGTCTATATATATATATATAAAAAGCAAAATGGCTGCGCGCATTTTTGTATGTCCACGAAAGGCTTTTTTCAGGAGGGAGGGGGTGTTCTTGACTATGTTACATTAATTTAAAACTTTCCTTATATTTCTTAGATTATAATATCTACGATTTGCGAATGGACATCGTCTCTACATTTATTTGGATCAACTTTTAAAAAGTACTTGGTTCCTCGTGTTTGTTTATCTTTCTCGTATAAATAAAGCAAAACTGATTGAAACAAATGCAACTCCCTGGCCTTCCGACCGAGACGTCGGGAAAGGTAATTAGCTTCGATCAATGTGGGGAGAAACCCTTCATATTAGACAGTTGCTATTCATTTGGACACTGTCAGAGCTCTCCTTTTTGTGGGGAGTTGGTTTTCCACAACATTGTGGAAACTTAACTGGCCTGCATTCACTTAACTGCAAGTCAACTTTTTGATTCACATCGCTAAATTTCAATGCTTTTCACTTTCTCTCACGTCGTAACATAGCAATAAAATCTCAGCTTTTTTTTTTTTTTTTTTGCTTTTACTTTCTTTTCCGCCTTCGCTTGACTTTTTGACTTTTTTTTCTCCAAACACCCGAGCAACGCCAGGAACCCCCGCTAGTCTATATATATAAAAGGTAAAAAGGCAGTGTATGTTTTTGTATGTCCAAGAAAGGTTTTTTTTTTTTTTAGGAATGAGGAGGAGGGTGAGAGGGTTACTATTTTGGAGAACTTTCTATATACTCCCCGGATCATAATATCTACGACTTGCTAACGCACGTCGCCTCTACATTTATTTCGATCGATTTTTATAGAATTCACGCTATTCCGTCCTTTTGCGAGTTTATTCATCTTTTTCGTATAAATAAAGCAAAACTCATCGAAGCAAAGCCATCAGCGGCCTTTCGTGCCAGGACGTCTTGAAATCAATTAGCTTTGATCAACGTTGGGAAAACTCTTCATATCAAACAATTGCTATTCATTTGGGAGTTCCCCTTTTTCAGGGGAGCTTAGCTTCCCCAACATCATGGGGAAACAAATAAATGAAACAGCGGAAAGCTGAACTGGCCTTCAGCCAACATTCATTTCTGCACCTGCGTGAACTCATTCACTTAGCAAGTCAACTTTTTGATTGACATCGCTAAATTTGAATGCTTTTCTCTTCGTAGCGTAGCGATAAGATGTCATGTTTTCTTTCACTTTCTTTTCCGCCTTCACATCACGACAGGTTCATCACGGATTCGAAAGTGCCTGCCTACTAATATTTTTTTTTTTTTTTGGTGATCAACACACACTTTCAAACACCTGGACAACGCCGGTCTAGACTATCCCTGCTAGTCTAGAATAGATTACTATTCTAAATATAATTGGGAAAGAGAGGAGAAAGAGAAAGAATAAAAGAGGGGGAAATACAAGAGAGAAAAAGAGAGAAAAGAAAGAGAGAAAAAGAGAAAGCAACCAGGCATGCAATGTAGGCTAGGAGGTCATTTCCTAATTTTAAATAAACTCACACTTTTCTATCCTTGAATGTAAAGGTGTAGTTTCTAAGAATAGAAATATGATCTAAAAATAATTTATCTGCAATTTTGTTTCTTTATTTCTTTATTTATATATATTTTTTTTTTTAAACTTTTGGGAGTTTTATAACAATTTGGTTTGATAATCAATTGAATAATATTGTATTAACTTTTAAAATCCTATTATAATAAATCTCTCTCTCTCTATATATATATATATATATATATATATATATATATATATATATAAAAGGTAAAACGCCCGTGCACATTTTTGTATGTCCAGCAAAGGCTTTTTTCGCCGGGGTTCTCTAGGGAAGGGGGGGAGGGTTAGTATGTTTTAAAACTTTTTATATACTCCCTAAATCATAATATCAACAATTTGAGAAGGGACGTCGTCTCTAGATTTATTTTGATCGACTTTTATAAAAATTCACGCTATTCGATCCTCTCGCGTGTTTGTTTCGCTTTTTTGTATAAATAAAGCAAAACTGAATCGAATCAAATCAGCTCGTTGGCCTTCATAGCCGGCATGCTATTCATTTGAGAGCTCCCCCTTTTTCAGGGAAGCTTGGTTTCCCCAACATCATCGGGAAACAAATAAATGAAACGGCGGAAAACTGAACTGGCCTTAAGCCAATGTTTGTTTCTGCACCTCACTTCCTATGGCCTTGTAGCGTAGCGGTAAGATGTCGCGTTTTCTTTCACATTCTTTTCCACCTTCGGGTTCATCACAAGTTCGAGCCTCCCTCTCTACGAACACTCCTTTTTTTTTATTTTACACCTCCCAACACCCAGGAAACGCCAGGTACCCCCTGCTAGTATTATAAGAGGTCATTTCCTAATTTTAAATAAGCTCACACTTTTCTATCCTTGAAAGTAAAAGTGGTTTCGAAAAATAGAAATATGATCTAAAAATAATTAGTCCGCCATTTTGTTTCTTTATTTTATTTTTTCTTTATTTTTTTTTTTTAACTTTTGGGAGTTTTATAACAATTTGGTTTTGCGTTTACAGCTCCAAAACCTGGGCAACGCCAGTACCCCCTGCTAGTATTATAATAAAAGAGAAAGAGAGAGAAAAAAAGAGACAGAGAGAGAAAAAGAGAAAGAGAGAGAAAAAGAGAAAGCAACCAAGCATGCAATGTAGACTAGAAGGTCATTTTCTAATTTTAAATAAACTCATCTTTTTTAGCCTTGAAGGTGTAATTTCAAGAAATAGAAAAATGATCTAAAAATACTTAATCCGCTACTTTATAGGCAAAAGCATTGTCTAGAACAGGAAAAAAGTATATAGAAGAAATAAAAATGCAAAATTTTTATTCAGCTTTTGTAAATATTATTCAACCAAACAAATTAGTAAAAAACAAATTTGAAAAACCTGTTTTTAAAACGATAAAAAAATTTTGTTATTTTTTTTATTTTTTTATTTTATTTTTTTACAAGATAGTCACCGGAAGCCACTCGGGTATAAGGGTTATTGTGTGTACAGTACGTTAGTTTTGGAGATCTGATAAAGTGTCTTACTTAAGGAGGCGGTACATCAGGAATTTGTTCACATTGGACTTGAAGATATCCAGGTTGTAGTCAGGTGGGAAACAGGCAACCGGAACAGAGTTCCACAGTCGTGCACTTCTAAGAAAGAAGCTTTGTTCATGGAATTTAGGTTTGGATTTTGGCACAGATAAGGAGTGGGGAAAATTTTTGACAGTTGTTTCAGCTAGGCAGGTGTTTATCGTGAAAGATTGGCGAGGAGGGACCAGAGATTAGAGTTCAGGCGAGCACCTGCCATGGTAGTAACGATAAAACAAAGATAGGCTCGCAACTTCTCTCCTGTGGGAGAGAGGTTGTAGGGAAGAGAAAAGAGCATCACCCACTAGGCCAGGAAGCCTATTTTGTACTCTGTCAAGGCAAGATAGGCTGTTTTTAGCAGCTCCTGCCCAGATGTGGCAACAGTGCTCCATCCTTGGACGTACTTGGCTTTTATACAGATAGAGAATTGCATCAGGGGTGAGATATCTCCTGGAGCGGTAGAAGGATCCTACCATTTTTCTAGCAATCTTAGCAACTGACTTGATGTACGTATTCCATTTCAGGTCATGGGTAAAGGTCAAGCCCAGAAGCTTATCAAAACATGGAGCTTCCCTAGACGAGAGCCACCCATATCAATTGATGCCAGATGGGGATCAGAGCGTTGATGATTTAAAGATAGGAGCTTGGTTTTAAATGCATTAAAAGTAACCAGCCACCTCCTCCCCCACTGTACCACGCACTCAAGATCAGAGGAGAGAGAATGTGAGAGTACTTTGTCATTTACGGCCTTTGATGTGTTGCCATAGATGGTCGTGTCATCAGCATAAATGTCAATGAATGATTTAAGTATGTGTTTTGTGAGATCATTGATGTATATCAAGAGAGTTGGGCCTAGGATGGACCAATGAGGAACTCCAGCATTAATATTGATGGCCTCTGATTTCTGCCCATCAACCACTACTCTTATGAGCCTATCGGAGAGAAATGATTTTATACCATAGCTGGAAATCTTGTGAAATAGGTCCTTATGCCATACCTTATCGAAGGCCTTTGATATGTCAAGAGCAATTGCCCTAGAAAGGAAGCCTTTGTCAAGAGATTCGCTAATCCTATGAGATATAACAGCACATCTGCTGTAGATCTGGCAGAACGGAAACCATATTGCATGTCACTAAGAAGGTTATTTCTGCTGAGGTGGTTGACTACTTCTCTATTTAATATGGATTCCAGCAGCTTATTCATGACGCACAGGAGACTTATTGGTCTGTACTGAGAGGGAGAGGACTTATCACATGAGTTCTTAAATACAGTGCATTTCTCTTTAAAGCAACGCTTAAATAGTTTTGTAAGTATGGGGGCTAGTTCTAGTTGAAGCTTTTTGAGCACAATGATTGGAATGCCGTCAGGGCCAGTTGCTTTACTGGAATCAAGGTTCTTGATTAGCTTGGCGACATCATGCACAGATATTTGTATGTTGCAGAGCGTGTTGTCCGTTATAGGAGGAAATACGGAGTTGATGGCCTTCGTCGCATAGGGTAGAATTAGCTGCAAAGTTCTTGGCAAATAGTTTGGCCTTGTCTGATGCTGACGAGATGACCTCAGGTCCATTGATGATGGTTGGAATAGAACGCACGCTTCTGTTCAGGATCCTGTTTGCTATTTGCCAAAACTGGTGGGAACCAAGCCGCTGCTCAGCTACTTTGGGAGAACCATGGCTGGTTGTAAGGTTTTTGTTGGAATTTTTTGGATGGTATGAATCGGTCTATGCCTACAATTAGCCATTCGGTCAGGTCTGATACTATGGAGGACATCTTTTTTAAACATGGAATGCAGTGGTAGATCGTATATAAGTGTACGGAAGATACCCCAGTCAGCGGTAGAGTATTGATATATAGTACGGTGGAGAGGTACATCTCTAGACTTATTGCATTTCGTTTTTATCTTAACTGATACAACCGTGTGGTCGGAAGATCCCAGAGGAGACAGAACGGAACTTGAACATAGCTCAGGGGAAGTTGTGAGAAAAAGGTCTAGAAGGCTAGCATACTGACCGGAAGTATCGGGCACTCGGGTGGGTTCGTGGACAATCTGGGTGAGGTCATAGGTAATGGCAAAATCATGACAGAACCTCCCCCTCATCATCTGTCTTGTTAGAGTGGGTCAGCCATTCCACATTGTGGACATTGAAGGTACCACAAATGTGAATGTTAGCTGAAGGGTGAGCAGACAGGATGTGGTCAATTTTTTCAGATATGCTCTTAAGGATAGTAACTCCGCTATTGTGGGGGCGATAGAGAGCGAATATAAATGCAGTGATGTTAGTAAGTGCAACCCGGAAGCACATATAAGGTAAATTAGGGTCTTCTCTGGAGATATCCCTACCACACGGAAAGCCATCTTTAATGTAAGCACATATTCCATGTCCATGGCGATCTTGGGGGTCAGATTTAGATGTTCAGTTAGAGTATCCTTTAATTATGAATTCGTCAAGGGAAGCGGTCGGCCTAATGCTATTTATTAGAACTCTGTCACTCCAGAAATAGAAATGAGATTTCATGCTTTTCCTCATCACAGACAGACATGAAAACATGATTCATCATTATCATATTTGGGTTAACGCCTGTTTTACATGTTGCCATGTATTAGGTTACATAGGAAGTCGATTTATAAAAGTCATCTATCTCTTTCAAGATCATCATTATCACTTACATGGGTGGTGGCGGTGGTTCATTGATTAATGCCACTGACAATCTGGGTGTTCACAGTTCATTCCACAAAAATCACTTTCACTTAGGATGTTGGCAACCTTCATGTGGTCCCTCTCATAAGTACTCAATGTTTTTTTCTCAAAATTCTGACTAACAGAATTTTGAGAAAACCAATGCCAGCAATGAAATTAGTGGAGTCGTACAATATGATGATGATCACTTATGTTTTCCTTGGCCTTCCCCTATGGATTGAACCTGTCACCTCAACTGCTAAACATCTAACATCCATTCTTTCAATGTGATCATGCCATCAAAGTCTCCTGTCTTGCACACATCTCTGTCCACAGGTAATCTTTCTCTGAGGTCATCAAAACTAAGCCTGTCTTTAAAAATCACATTACACATCCATCATATCATACGATTTCTCTCCATGCAACACGTCCTCAATCCTCAGTCGCCAGGTTTCACTTCCATACACCATCATATTGTACACACACATAAGACTCTTCCTTTAGTTGATAGCAATGATGCTCTGCTGAATAGTAATGGCAAAAGTTCCCTGTACTCTTGGACTTTTCCCAATTATATTCAGTAAAAAAATAAAAAATATAGTGACATCGATAAGAAAGAAACAGAACACGGTAGTAAATGTTATAAAAATTAAATTTATATAAAAAGAGTGGACAGAAAAAGAAACAGTCAGTTTGCAGGGCAACTTATCTGAGAGATGTGTCCGTTTAGCAGTTTTATATTTCCTGTGTATTTTTCGCTGTCTTGAAGAAATAGAGTATTGAGTTCTGTGCTGCAGTTACTGTATGAACACTTCACATGCGTCCTGCTGTTTGGATGACAGAGAGAACAGACAAGAATGTGTCGAGACTGAGATTTCATACAAGCAAAAGAAGGGTGTTTGTAAAAACCGCTCGTGTGAGTTCGGTTAAAATCTAAAAAGGTAGCCTGTGTCTGGTTATTTTTCATCCAATCATAGGGCACCCAGTTAGTGATTTTGTAATAATTTGATTAGAACTTCATCCATTCCTAATTCTTCGACATTAGTACCTGCTCTTCCCTGTGCTCCAATGCAACAGAATTTCTGAACAACCTCAATAATTTTGCCATCAAGATATAAACTAACCCGTTAGCATTAACCACCAACGTGGGGGTGCAAATATACCTGGATTAGGACCCAGGCGCAGGGAAAACCCTCTTGGTGCTGATGAACCCATAGATCTTCCCAGGTCATCCATCTAGGAGAAGGAAAACTCTGAAGCTAAACCTAAGGGTAGGAAGGCCTCTCCAGTCTTGGATGACAACCTTCCTAGAGCTGGTGACTCAAACAAATGACGGGTCTGCAAACCTAAACTGCTTAAGGAGTAGATAGGCACTGTCTATCACCCGGCTTCCATACTCCTTCTTTGCCTATTAGCTAGGCGCAGAGGTCGAATCACAAGAAGTCGACAGACCTTCAGTGATTGATCTTGTTTCCTGGATAGGGCAATGAACACCGTTTTCCCCATTCCCGACACATCCCATCCCTTAAACTGGGCACTTGAGAGTGCTTGAACGCCATAATGCCAGTACAAGTAGATTGGGTTGACCATCGTCTGATGGGTTGAGAGTACCGGATAAACAGTACCCAACTGGTAGTACAGGAACCCTAACTCTTTGGTAGAGCTGCTGCTCCATCAATAGTTGTATAATATTGGGTTGTTTGTAGTGCCATGCCGTGCATAGAAAAGGACCCTGCACTCATCCCCGGTGGGCTATCCCAAGGCCACAATCCTAGTAGATGACAGGACAATTGATGGTCTGCTTGTGTTGCATGTCTGGTATCCTGCATAACCACTTGTTCAGCATCGCTTACCTAAACTGAAACTCTTAAAAAAAAATTTTTTAAAATGACAGTACAACCAAAAATTACGCTAAAACCAGGCTCAAGCTCAAACAAAACCAACCTGCCTTCTCTCTTGAGGCTTGTATTTACGAACATCCGTGGGCTTAGAACTAATTTAAATGATGTCGAAGCATTTCTCCTAACAAACACCCCGGATATCTTAGCACTAAGTGAAACTAACCTACACTCCTCCATCCCCTCTAACTACTTTAACATGCCTGGATATCTCCCACTCTGCTGTAAGGACTCTGATAGACATATGCACGGGCTTGGAGTATATATTCAGAACACCCTCCCCTTGACTAGAGAAACTAAACTAGAATCGGATGATCAAGCCTTTATGTGCTTTAGACTTAACATGCAACATAACATTAGCTACTTTTATTTTCTCTACCGCTCTCCCTCGACCCAGGACTGCACCCTAATAAACAAAATCTCTAACAGCATGGATACAGCACTTTCCCTCGACACTAGCGCACGAGTGCATATGTTTGGTGACTTCAATGTCCATCATAGCAACTGGCTTGGATTTTCTACTCACACAGACGGAGCTGGTATGACTACATATAACTTTTCTATATCTCATTCCCTATCACAGATGGTTACGTTTCCAACCCGTTTCCCAGACCAGCAAGAACACACACGCATTACTTCTAGATCTCTTTCTGACCACAGTTCCCGATGACTGTGTAACTAATGCCCACATCCCACTTGGGAACGCCGATCATGCAGTGGTAATAGTTGAAATAGCCCTAAACTTTAGAGCCAAAACTGAAGAGCCACTACTCAAAACAATGAGATATTATAAAAAGGCTGACTGGGAAGCCATCAGGGATCTCATCAGGGGCGCCCCATGGCAAAATATCTTTTCACTTCCTGCTGAACAGTGCGCAAATGAGACCACTGAGTGGTTCAAAACAGCAATTACAGCACATGTTCCCGCACGGAAATTTTATAGCAAGCCCCACTCTCCCCAATGGTTTACTTCTACTTGTGCAGCTGCCATCGCACAAAAGCAGCATGCATACCGCAGATTTTAGCGACATAAGTCCAGTTCTAACCAAACAGGCAGAAGTATATAGAAGCTAGAAGTAAATGTAAGAAAGAAATAGCGATAGCTAAGAGAGAATTTACTGAAACCACCAAAAAACACATCGAAGCACAGAAATTAGGAACTCGTGACTTCTGGAAAATCTACAACAGTGTAGTAAATAATGGGCAATCAACAATTCCCTCACTATCCAACAATCATGAAGTTGTTTGCTTTGCAACTGAGAAGGCTAACATGCTTGCCAGTTGGTTTGCCTCCAACTCCAAACTGGACCCTGCCAACCACCCTCTCCCTGACTTTCCTTTGCGCACAGAGGCCACACTAGACAATCTGAAAATCACCCCTTCTCAGGTGCATGCTATCATAAGAAATCTTGACACTGCAAAAGCATGTGGACCTGATCTCATCCCGGCTGTGCTATTAAAAAAGTGCTCCGCCGAAGTAGCTCCAGTTCTCTCCAAACTTTACAACAAATGCCTTAATTAATCTTGCTTTCCTGCCTGCTGGAAAACTGCATCTGTAGTACCAATTTTCAAGAATTCTGGCGAAAGAACTGACCCAGTAAATTATCGCCCCATTAGCTTCCTCCCCCTTTTCGCCAAAATATTTGAGACAATAATTAACCAAGCTCTAGTCTATTACCTTAAAGATGCTAAACTTCTGACTGACCAACAATATGGATTTAGGCAAGCCTGTTCCACAGCAGACATCCTAACTGTAATCTCAGAACGTCTATACCAGTCACTGGACAAAGCGGGGCAGGGTAGAGCGTTAGCTCTAGATATATCTAAGGCTTTTGACAGGGTATGGCATGAAGGTCTTCTCAGGAAAATCAGATCATCTGATATCACTGGTAGAATACTTAACATAATTAAATCCTTCTTAGATAAGAGAAAAATCCAGCTTGTCCTCGACGGTCGTACATCTAAACAATACGCTATAAATGCAGGAGTGCCTCAGGGGTCTATCCTTGGACCTCTGTTATTCTTAATATTCATAAATGACCTCCCGGACAAAATTGCCTGAGAGATGAGTATATATGCTGACGACACCACACTCTATAACAGACACGACAGGAAAACAAATGAACACGTATCTAAAGAAATGGCAGAAGCACTAGAGGATGACCTCCGATCTGCAGTGGAATGGGGACATAACTGAATGGTCACATTCAATGCTACCAAGACTAAACTCGTTTCCTTCAATAATTACAAGAAACCTTCTCTACCACGAATAGTAATGGCCAATGACTCTTTATCTGAAAGTACATCCTTTAAACTCCACGGCCTAACTCTCTCAGGAAACATGAGTTGGAACAATTACATCGAGAGTATCGCCAGGACCGCTGCGAAGAAGGTAGGTTCTCTCTACCGTGCTAGAAAGATACTAACGCCCGAAAGTATCCTATACCTCTATAAAGCCACCATTCGCCCATGTATGGAGTATTGTTGTCATATTTGGGCTGGTGCATCTGCCACTAGTCCCTCGCTCCTAGACAAGGTTCAAAAGAAAGTCACCAATCTGATAGGTCCTGAACTGTCATCTAAACTTCAGTCCCTTTCCCATCGACGAAATGTTGCAGCCCTCTGCATGTTCTACAAGTACTTTAACGGTGAATGCTCTGACGAACTGCAAGCACGTTTGCCCCCTCGACGTAAATACCCTGACAAACCCGACAAGCAGCTAAATCCCACCTCTTCGCAGTAGAGATCCCTAGATGTAAGAGAGCCTTCTACTGCAGTAGTTTCTTCCCCATAACAGCTAGACTTTGGAATTCCTTGCCGGGTTCCTGCTTCCCCAACTGTACTGACATGCAGAAGTGCAAGTGCAACATGAATCGACATCTTGCTGCCCAACTCCCTACACAGTACCCCTGATGCCTATGTCCCTGATAGTAGCCCCCTACAACAAAGTGGCAATATACCTTATTTGGGGTGAAAACATAAGAAAAAAAAAAGAAAAGAAAAATAAAAGAAAAGAAAAATAAAAGAAAAGAAAAATAAAAGAAAAGAAAAAAAATAATACTTTCTCCACATCTAAGTTCTCATCAGCTTCTATTGTCTTACATTTTTTGTACATAAATTGATTACCTAGAGCAGTTCTCCATCTGTTTGTCCAGCTAAATTAAAAAAAACTAGAAAACAAACTACCACAAAGTTGATATGTTCTTTATCTGTGTTGCCTCAGATGAATAATATTTCAAATTTAAAAGTATACATTTTTTGAGAATAAATTGGGCCAGATTTCATCAGAAGATGGAGGTCAGTTTCCCAGCCATTTTCAATGTTATGTACTTATTTGAAAAGAAAATATTTGAAAAGAAAATACTGACTGTTGGAGAGAGGGAGGGAGAAAAAAGGGAAAGACAAAGGCAGATAAAGTGAGATATATCCAGAGAAGTTTCAATAGAAATGTGCTACACTTTTGGCTGGGCAATGTCGGGTAGTCCTGCTGATTATGTAATAAAAGCATAAAGTGAACACCACACGTTTTCTTGATTCCTATCTTCAGTTTTTGTCTTAATATATTAGAGTGATCCACTTAGTATGTTTGTACGATCTTCAACTGTGTGGAAATGTTCAGAGATAAAAAATTTTTTTTAACAAATTTAGAAAATGGCATCAATTGGGATGGATGGCTCTCGTCTGGGAGAGGCCCCATGTTTTGACAAGCCTCTGGGTTTGACCTTTACTCCTGATCTGAAATGGAACACGTACATCAAGTCTGTTGCCAAGGTCGCTGGAAAGATGGTGGGATCCTTCTACCGCTCCAGAAGATATCTCACTACTGATGCAATTCTCTATCTATATAAAAGCCAAGTACGTCCAAGGATGGAATACTGCTGCCATATCTGGACAGGAGCTGCTAAAAACAGCCTATCCTGCCTTGACAGAGTACAAAATAGACTTTGTGGCTTAGTGGGGGATGCCCTTTTCTCTACCCTGCAACCTCTCTCCCACAGAAGAGACGTTGCGAGCCTATCCTTGTTTTATCGTTATTTCCATGGCAGGTGCTCGTCTGAACTCCAATCTCTGGTCCCCCCTCGCCAATCTTTCACAAAAAACACCCGTCTAGCCAAATCCACTGTGAAAAACTTTCCCCACTCTTTATCTGTGCCTAAATCAAAAAGTGGAGTCTATGAACAAAGCTTCTTTCTTAGAACTACACGCCTGTGAAACTCTGTTCCATCTGCCTGCTTCCCACTTGACTACAACTTGGATGTCTTCAAGTCCAACGCTAACAAATTCCTAATGAACCGCCCCCTTAAGTAAACACTTCGTCAAATCTCCACACTAACGTAATGTACTTGCAATAACCCTTATCCCTGAGTGGCTTCCGGGCCTTGATAAGTGGTGACCACTATGTAAAAAAAAAAAAAAAAAAATTTAGCTAATGTTTATAAACTCAATAAATTTTACATCCTCGGTCAAAAATGATGGGGAAAAAAATTATGCTTCACACAAATGTTCATATTCAGTAACGTCTCAGTCGATGAAGTTTAAAAAAAAAAAAAAACGTCTCTTAAAAAAAAAAAAGAAAATGTATCAATCATTTTTTTTTTTTAATGGAAATTGCTCCAGACAAGCTATGAAATCACTTTTGAACTCAGAAAACAGCAATTTTTACCCCTTTGTCGAAAACATTGCTCATGGAATATGAAGACTAAAGAATTTATTTTTGAATTCATTTTAGACAAGGAGGAGGGTCTGACTTGCTATTTGCAATCTCCTTTTCCCTTAAACACTAGAAATTGTTTCAATTTTTTTCTTTTTACTCACTAAATTTTATTTGATGGAACGGATATATATATATTTATTAATACATACTAGCAGGATCCGTGAAAATTCCACAGAATGAGAAAGATATTTAATCAACAAATATGTTCTGATAACGTTGATATTTTTCTGGATAGTACAATTAATTAGTTATCAATAACATGCAGCAAATATGAATTCATTAACATATCTGTGAAAATAGTATCCATTGTATTTTAAATATAGAACTGATCCAAATGAGATAAATTAATAAGAACTAATACTCAGAAAGTAATATTGTGCTACATAGTTCAATACAAATAATAAAATCACATTGTAAGATACAATCTTTAATTTTACTCGTTCAGTCCAGTGCCTCTTGACAGACAATCTTGTTTTTTGGGGGTTTTTTTTTTTGTTTTGTTTCTTTCAAATGTTCCTTTTTTACATAACGTTTCGCTTATTTCTTTCTTTGAAGAAAAGTCGCTTCACATTGAAATCACGAGTTCCTTTCTCATACAATTATAATAATGATCATATGTTACTATCATATTTGAATACAAGGTTACATTAAAATGAGGTCACCCCTATATTCTTGTCCAGGGTTGCCAGATTAGCCTTTTTGAAGCCAAATTTCTCTAATTTGGCCTTTATGGAAAGAATTTAGCCTTCAAAAATTAGTATTTTGGCCTTTTACAAAGTATAATGTATGGATGAACTAAGGAAAGGACATGCAGAATACTATATAGAATCGAAATAAAAACAAATTTATCTTTATTTTATACTGAAGGATTTGTTTGTTAAGCCTCTATGGTGATCTTTATCACTATTTTCCCAACCTTTATAAAAACAGACAAAAATATACACAGACATAAAAATGTCTCATCAGATGCTTTTTACGTTTACACTCTCCATACCTTTAAATATCATTCCTTCCCCTCCTTAACACACAATTTTTTTTTTTTTTAGAAATGCCAGCAAGAAACAACTGCAAATATTCTTTACACATTCAAATTGACTTTTACATTAAATTAAAACTTAAGCCAATATCTTACTTTAACCAGATAGAGAAATAATAAAAAACTACTGTATCTTAAAACTATCATATCATATACATGCTATAAAAATACATGAGAATTAAGCTACACAACTTAATACCCAGCTCTGCTCACATATTAAGCATTGTTGAGATAAATACTGAAAATCTATACATAAAATATATCTCCTAATAACATTTTATATGGATACATGAAATACATACACATATATAAACATGTGGACCTATATGGTGATATTCAGTGTTTGAAATTACAAAATGACCATATAATTTTGACAACGAGAAAAGGTCTCATCATATAATTGGAAGTCCAGTATACAATCACCCAAAGTTCCTGCCCGAACAACAGTCACTATATGCCCGCTTCTAACTGGATCTGATATTTCCCACTGAAGGAGCTTAGGCCTTATATGTAAATTCTCTACTCCAGTGAGGGTTGGATCATAATCTTTTTTTTGGAGCCTGTTCATCCCAGCATGTGGATAGAGAGATATATATGCCGATATGTGTGTGTATATATATTATGTATAGTTCATTGTACATGTAAGTATATAATTATATACATATAAACCGACTCAGATTATAACCTACTAACCCAACCTTCTCTAAATATATTGGATTCTGACCGATTTTGAACTCTCCTCTTTTATGGAAATCTTGAGACTATCTTCATATCAAGGCTCTATCTTTTCAACTTTTATTTTTCTTTGTATTCTATGCTACCAGATACCCATTTTATCATTTTTTTTTTTATTTTTGCTTCTTTCTATCTATCTATCTATCTATCTATCTATATATATATATATATATATATATATATATATATATATATATAAAGCTGAACGTCTGTGTGTGTGTCTGGTCACGAATAGGCTCCTATATGGTTGACTATTTTAAAAAACTGATTACATATAATGATAGAAGATGTATCGAGGATCAAGAATGGGTATGTTTGACCTGGCAGAATAATGTTCATAAAAATTGTGGGGTCTGCATTCGCGCCTGGCCCCCCCCCCAAAGTATGGAAATAAAAAATGAAAAAAAAAAACGTTTACAAGGGTTTTTGATATAGATGTACATAAGAATACTTTGATAAGTATGTTTTAACTTAAATAGGGATGGTATAATAAAATCGTGGTGTCTGCGTTCGCGCCTGGCCTTCATAGAATGGAAATAGGCACAAACTTTAATAAAGACTTTTCATAACTATCTGCGTAAGTATACTTTGATAATTATGTTTCAGTTTGAAGAAATATGGTATAATAAAATTATGGGGTGTTCGTTCCCGCCTGGCCTCCATAGAATGGAAATAGGCACAAACTTTAATAAAGACTTTTCATAACTATCTGCGTAAGTATACTTTGATAATTATGTTTCAGTTTGAAGAAATATGGTATAATAAAATTATGGGGTGTTCGTTCGTGCCTGACCTCCATAGAAGTGAAATATGTCACAAAGTTTAACAAGGTTTTTTTAATATAGATCCACAGAATATTGTGATAAGTGTTTCAGCGTGAACAGGTATGGTATAATAAATTATGATGTTTATCTATTTTATTTTTACTTTCATCATATTTTGCTTTGGTTTCGATACCCCCAAATTCGAAGCTATCTCATTATAACCCTTCCTTTTCATAACCTACCATACTTTCATAAATCAGAGTCCATTTTCTGTAGGCTGTTTTTGAACCCAGTCAACGACGGGTACTTTTGCTAGTATATATATATATATTCATGAATACTTGTATATTTTTTCATATACTGCATTCAGATTGTGATTTCCCTGCCTCCTATGTTCTCTCTATTACATTTAGCCCTTACACCCCACTCCCGTCCTCTTCCGTATGTTCTCCCTGCTAAATATTTTTATATATATAATTTATCGATCTCCCTCATGCTTATATCCGTAAATTGTTTTATCAGCACTTGTACAGTTAAATCGAGACATTAAAAAATGAAAATATTGGAAAAAGGTTATATTGTACGTATCCGTTTTGGACTGAAGATCTCTGAAAAAAATTTCACTTAATTTGATCAAGTAGTTTTTCTTTTACAGCGGAAAACCACATTTTTATGACAGCGTGTTGAGGATAGACATCTTGAAATTTTTTGAATACGCCATGGGGAGATAACTCAGTATAACGCACCGACACTCCCTCCCCATCTTTAATACTAGCTTTTCTTCCTAAAAAATCAAACCTTTTGCTTGGTATCATAACAAATTGTTTTTTCACTGTAAAAAAAAAAAAAATAACAAAAAGAAATGATTACTTGAAATTAAATGAAATTTTTTTTCGGAAAACTTCATTCCATAACGGATATGTACAATTTAAACTTTTTTTTTATATTTTCATTTTTTAATGTCTTGATTAAACTGTATAAGTACCATTTTATCTCCCTATCTTCTTCCCCCTCTATACTAATTCTTTATTCATTATTATATATACAAACATGCATATTATTATCCTTAATTTTATTTAACTGTATTTTACTTCATCCCATGTCTTTCCAGTTTATTTCATTTTAGTTTAGGTTACTATACCTTATCTTTATCCCTCCCCTCCATCTTATCTATATGTTATATTATGCCTATACCGCTTTACCTCTCTTCTTTACTCTTTACCTATATATATATATATATATATATATATATATATATATATATATATAAAGATTTTTATGGGTACATAATTTTATAATACTTTTAAAGAACACTGAACGTAGTGCCATAATTAATTACTAATTTTTTTTTTTTATATTTTAAAATAAACCATTGAAAAGAAACTTTCAAAAAGACCAAAATACACTTCTAAAGTATATTTCTCCTAAGCCTACATTAGATAAAGAGGGTAAATTAGGAGTGGGGCAAGAAAAAAAAAAAACCTATCTAGACGTCTCTCAGCCAACCCTTTTTCAAGATATACGTTGACATCGGGGGGGGGGGACATATTGTTTAAAAACGTGGTCCAAAGATCATACATTAACAGCGAGGGTAAAAAAAAATTTATAGGGAATAGGAGAAAAAAGACAGAGAAACAATCTCAGCAAATACCCATAAGTTCTAAATCATGGGTATACTCTCTTTGTTTACACAACGAAGGTCCGAACAGTGTTTGGGACGAGAAATGATTTTCCCTCCTTTCGAAAGGATGGTATCCCTACCACTCAATATAATATGGTTGTTTATCGATTTAATGGCCAGTGTGAAGCTGACTATGTGGGCCATACCATTCAACGTTTGAGGTTAGAATTTCCCAACATGCCCCCCCTTCGACACGTAGGCACAAACATGGGCCAACATCCGGGCGTTTACCAACTCATAGTTCGGCCATTGGTGAACATTTATTACAGTGCCAAATTTGCACTAAAGGATACACGGATGAAACTTTCTCGGTTTTACACAGAGCACGCTCAAGAATTCACTTAAAAATTTTCAAGGCTGTATACATTAATTTGCGTCAACCATCTCTGTGTAAGCAAAAAGAGTATATCCATAATTTAGAACTTATGGGTATTCGCTGATTCTCCTATTCCCTATAAATTTTTTTTTTTTACCCTCGCTGTTAATTTATGGTCTCTGCTCATTAAATATGCAATTTACATCGTTATCCAGCCCCCTCTTTTTATGCTTTCTCTATATATCACTAACCGCCCATATTATATTATCTCCCTCTAGTTCCCACCTAACTAAAATTCACTTACATAAGTTTAACACCTTCAGATGCCCTGCTAATCTCTAGTCCATCACTCCCTTATAAACCGGATACGTTAATATCCCCCTAATTATTCCCCTAGCTAGATGTTGCATTGAAATGTTTGTAATGAAAGCAAAAAATGTCAGATTTGAATCCCCCACCTCCTAAAAAAAGGCAAGAAATAAAAATGACTTGTTAGTATTGACTTGTTTTTTACTTGTAAACAACTACTTGCCAGTGACAATTTTAAATGTGATATTTATTTAAAACAGATCCAAATACCACTAAAAATCAACTTTTTAATTGTAAATCTTTATTTGGTTCACTAGGCCACAAGTACTTAATATAATTCGTTTTTTATTGTTTGTTTTTTTTAATAAAAATATCAATCCCAAGATTAATTAAACTTATGTAAATATATAACAAACAAAGCTTAAACCAGTGTTGATCAAAATCTGTCCCTTTTCCTAGTGAAGTCGGTTGGGGTCCTTATTCCATACTTTTTCCAAAAATAGAAAATGCAAGAGAACTCTACTCAAAATAATCACGACACACACTTAGCAGCAATGGTGTTTCAGCCTTAAGCAATAACATCAACATAGACTAAACCAACAACACCAATACAAATCAAACAATAACGTCAACACGAATTAAGAGTGACCTACAAAGCCACTGACAAATGACTAGTGGCATCCTTATATCACTCATTGGAGAGTGCATTTTCATATCTCAAGGGGTGTCCATTCTCAGGCAACTTTCGTGCATGTCCATCACAGTTCACAAAAGAGATAATCTATATATGTTTAAAATAGAAGCTTACATAGATATGAACACATAGAATGTTTGTTAATAGTTTAAGAAACCTTGCAGAACAAGGAGGATTCATTAGCTGAAACATGGAGAAAGCCAGAGTCAGCAATTTCAAAGCTGTGAATTATCCAGAAGTCTGAAAATTTGCAATCAAAACTTCCTCACTCAATTTAAAAAAAATATATATTTGAATAAAACTTATTAATAAGAATTAATGTCCATTTGTTTTCATTATAGAAAGAAAGTTCAGTGAGAAAGATTAAGAGTATTAAAATAAATAAGTTTATTTGTTTTCGATCGGCAGTGTAGAAGAGTTCATTCATTATGTTTATATTTGTGCATTAGTGTCAGAATGTGTATGTGCGTAAGTTGAGAATTGCATTATTTAGCCTCCCCAACACCCGACAAAGAAGCAAGGGAAACTGGAGTAAAATAGAGGTCAGCTCTGTCATGGACTTTGGCTCAAATTATTTATCGAAAGAAAGATCTGGTTTTTATGCATTCGAGGCAGCTCAAAATGGCAAATTCAATCAATTCAGAAAAATGCATCAGACGAGCTTAAAATGTTTTTATTTGATTTTTATTAATTCAGGTGAATGTATGTGCAGAAATGATTTTAAGTATTTTCATTTTCAGCACTGAAGAGTAAACTTTGGCACCTTCTTGAGCAGTTGTTAAGAGGAGTTACCCATTCAATAATACAGCCTTGATAAAGACTTAAAAAAAAAAAAGACTTACTTTCATCCATTTATTGTAATAATCGATAACTGTGGCCACTTGGGTTTGTTGCAGCATTATTTCTGATACCCAGACTACAAAGAAAGAAAATACAGATTTGTAATTTAAGTGTTAAAATATGAAAGAAAGCTGGTTTGAAAATTTAACATTTAAAATTAACATTGCAAAAATCAGAATCAACCGAAGAAAATTGTTAGAATTTGTGTGACATATTTAAATTTGGATTATTCCAACTCCTGTTATCATCTTGATATTATCGTTGCAATGTTTTGACCTGTGTAACCTCTGACCATTTATAGGTATGTCTTGTCAAACTTGGAAATCTGTAGGTTGAACTCACAAATCTGTACGGAACTTCCAATGGAACCATTTATTTAATCCATGAAGGTAGCTTAGAGTTGTTCCTTTAAACAAAACCAGGTAGAAGTTTTAAGTAATTTGTAGTTGTATTTCTAGTACTGTACAGAGAATTGAACCATTAACTTCCAAAAGACTTGACTGCCATTTAAAACTGATTATTACTTAGCATCTTTATCCGTTGTATCATGGATCCTTGTGGACTAAGAATACAATTATGAATGACTTAAGACTTCTACTCAATCATCACTGACAGAATGAGAACAAGCGACTTTCATGAATTAAAAAAAGGTCAATTTGAAATTCCATACAGATTCAAGAGTTTGACAAAATAAACATTGAAGGTCAGTTGAAACATTGTGAGAATAAAATTCAAGATGAGAACATGAGTTTGAATAATCCAAATAATCAATTCCCCTCTCAAAAATTCCAAAACATAATTTCAAAATGAGTTATTCAATTTTCAACAAAATAAGTGAGAAGCTTCTTTTTAGAATGAAAGGAACCAGGCAAACCAGAAAAATTCCTGACTCAAAATTCAATTTAATCCACAATATAACTTCTGATGAGATTTTCAGATTCCCTGTATTTGGTAATTTTATTTTCTCTGTACTTAACTGTTAACAAATGATTGAACTATACTTAACAAGCGATCAAACTATATTTAACTATGCATAGTATAGTTCAAAAACAAAAAACATTTTATTATATTTCCAGAAGAAAAAGAAACTCAGACCATATATTTGAATACTTATTTTTGTAAAAGTAATGGTACTTGTGCAGTTTAATCAAGACATTAAAAAATGAAAATATCGTAAAAAAAAAAAAAAGGTTATATTGTACGTATCCGTTTTAAGCTGAAGATCTCAAAAGAAATTTTCAGTAAATTTGATAGAGTAGTTTTTTTACAGCGGAAAACATATTTTTATGACAGCACATTGAAGGTAGACATCTTTGAATTTTTTTAATTTTTGTTTGGATTTTCAGAACACGCCACGGGGAGATAACCCAGTTTAAAGTGCCGACACTCCCTCCCCATCTTTAATACTAGATTTTCTTCCTAAAAATCAAACCTTTTGCTCGATATCATAAATTGTTTTTTTAGCTGTAAAAAAAAAAAAAAAAAAAAAAAAAAAAACTACTTGATGAAATTGAGTGAAATTTTTTTTCGGAGAACTTCATTCCATAACGGATACGTACAATATAAACTTTTTTCGATATTTTCATTTTTTAATGTCTTGATTAAACCGTACAAGTACCAAAGAAATTAAAAATACAATTTAGTACAAATACATTTTCTTAATAAAAAATTTAAAAGAAAAAAAAACTACCATTGCCTGGTCATAAAATATGCTTAAATATGATATTTTTTGTATTTATTATCATAGAGCCAATTCTCTATTATATTGTATCCAATATGTAGTAGTGGCAGCTCAGCATTGAGCTGGTCATTGTACCCAATATATAGTAATAATTTCAAAAGTTAAAAATAAATATATATATGACTTGGGTACCATCATCTTGAATCAAAATCCAAATATTTAGTGTCCTTGCAATATTTGTTACTATCTGAGCTAACAAAAGATGGATATGAAAACTTTAAATATTAACCAACTTCAACGTATAAATGTATATTTGCACATGCGTAGAGAAGCACTATAAGTCAACTTATGCCTGCCAAGTTCCAATTTTTCAATTTGACTCCTTAGCAGCTATTTTACTGGCTAAAAATCAACATTCCACAGGTCCAAACCCCGTATATATCAAGTTTCAAGTCTGTAGACCAAAAGCTGATAGAATAGTTTAGACAAGACCACTTATATATACTAGCAGGCTGCTTGTTCATAAAATACGCTTAAGTATAATATTTTAATTCATGCAGATCTTGTATTTATTATTACAGAGCCAATACTCTATTGATTATTATATTGTACCCAATACATAGTAGTGATTTCAAAAGTTTTAAAAATATTTCTATGACTTTGGTGCCATCAGCTAGAATCAAAATCAAAACATCTGTTGCCAAGGCCGCTGGAAAAATGGTGGGATCTTTCTATCGATCCAGTAGATATCTCACTGCTGATGCAATTCTCTATCTATATAAGAGTCAGGTACGTCCAAGGATGGAATACTGTTGCCACATCTGGGCAGGAGCTGCTAGAAAGGACTTGTCTTGCCTTGATAGAGTTCAAAATAGACTTCGTAGCCTCGTAGGAGATGTCCTTTTCTCTTCCTTGCAACCTCTATCTCACAGAAGAGATGTTGCGAGTTTGTCTCTGATGTATCATTATTTTCATGGAAAGTGTTCGACTGAGCTTCAATCTATGGTCCCCCCTCGCAAAACTTTCACAAGAAACACTCGTCTAGCTGTAAACACAATCAATAATTCCCCCCACTCTTTATCTGTGCCTAAACCTAAACGTAGATTCCATGAACAAAGCTTTTTTATTAGAACTGCACGCCTGTGGAATTGTCTTCCGTTTTCCTGCTTTCCGGCTGACTACAATATGGTTGTCTTCAAGTCTAACGTAAATAAGTTCTTGATGAGCCGTTCCATATAAGTTATCAAATTTAACAAATTTTCATTACTAATGATTATTATATTGTCCAATCTCTACTGTACACTCTTTAACCCTTATCCTTGAGTGGCCTCTTGGCCTTGATAATGTGTTGATACCTATGTAAAAAAAAAAAAAAAAGAAAAAGTCCAATGTGAACAAGTTCTAATTGAATCGTCCCCCTAAGTAATCCAAGTTACAAAATTCCCACTGTTTACTATGCTAAAATCACAATGACTAATGTATACCTATTAACCCTTATCCTCGAGTGGCCTCTGGGCCTTGATAAGTGGTGACACTCATGTAAAAAAAAAAAAAAAACATACAGATCTCCAGCCTTATTCATTATCACTTGTGTCATGTCCATACATAAAACTTTAAAAATAAAGTTGTTATACTTATAAATGCATATCTGAATAGTGAAACACTTGAAGCTGATTTACACCTGCTATTTTCCAATTTTTTAAATTTTGACTCCTTATTTTTACTAACTTAAAATCAAACTGAATTTGTTCCAAAGATCCAAATCCCCTATATATAAAATTTTAAATGTGTAGACCAAAACTAGTTTACCAAAAAAGTAGTTTGGTAGAGACTGTTTCTCACTTCTCACACAGACAGACGGACATGGTCACTATATATATATATATATATATATATATATATATATATATATATTTATATTCAATATATATGAGAGAGAGAAAGATTTTCTTCATTTATAATATTTGGATTGCAGAAATTCCCCTCTGGACCAAAGTACACTAGGTTTACTTCAACAGATAACATATACAAATTTATGATATCTAGACTATTAGCCACTATATTATTTAACTTTTGAACGCCATTTTACACAAATTTATTGGTTATAGTAAAATCCTACACTACATCCTAGGAACAACATCATTACAGTCGCAACAATCTATAGTAGAAGTAGTTGCTAGTTTTCCCTCTAAATAAAAAGTACATAGGGCATAGCATAGTTTAGGATACACACAAACACACACTGGGAGAGAGAAGTTTGGATAACCGCAAGTGCCAAGTGAGCGTTCAGATCGATTTCATGTAACCAAACAAACATTCTGCCATCTACCGATGGTGTCACACGATTTTTGAAATTGTATCTAAAAAAAATGTCATATCAGGGTGTAAATATAAATACAATGTACTGTCATATTTAAAATAAAATTGTATCTTAGTGCATTTGTACCTCAAGATACTATTGCTTTTGCATAAATTACTTACCTCCATAAGCCCTTTGATTTCTGTCTTCAACCTTAACCTGTAGAAAAGAAAAAATTACCAGTTTAAAAAAAAAATCTGTAACTTAGTAATTAAAGGTTTCAAAACATGCACCTAGAAAAACATTTTTCGATAAGACAATAATCTGATGGACGGCTTAAAAAAATGTTGATGAGCAAAGATACTCTGTTCTGTTTGCCTGCTTTCCAGCTGACTACAATTTGATTGTCTCCAAGTTCAATGTAAACAAGTTCAATGTAAACAAGTTCTTGATAAACCATCCCCCTAAGTAATCCAATTTACAAAATTTCCACTACTTATGTATACCCATTAACCTTTATCCTCGAGTGGCCTCTGGGCCTTGATAAGTGGTGACTCCTTTATAAAAAAAAAAAAATCAACAAATTCTAATTTCAATGATGATAAGACACACTTGAAGAGGTCAGAGGTTATATCGCCCAAAACATGAAAATAACACTAAAGATAACAGTAGTCTGAATAATCCAAATAACAATAAAAAGTAAATATTATCAAATAAATAATAACATAATTTGATATCTCCTTTGATATTTTATAAATAGTTTAAATGTTCTATTAAATAGCTTTTATTTTTATCTCAAAGTTTAAGCTAAAAAGGAGATGCCGAGATAAGGTTAAGTAAATACTAGTGTTGGGACGATTCCTAATTTTTATACGATTCCGATTCCAGGAAAATATTGATTAACGATTCCGATACCAAGTACGATTCCGATTCCTAGAGAATTATTGTTTTGAAATATACCAGGTAGTTCTATACTTATGGTCGGTAGTTCCCAAATATGTTCCCTAACTTTGGAAGAGATATTTTATGTCTACACCGTCGTGTTTTTGTTTAAATAAAATTATTATATAGTAAACTAAACGGAAAAATTAGCAAAATTTATTTTAGAGAAAATTTATTTTACTTAATTGGAATACAGAAAAAAAAACAAAGAAAATAGAATTTATCCTTCAGAGCAAAAACAAATAAAATAGAATTTATATAACAGAACAAAAACAAGAAAATTAGAGAATAAATACACACGATTCATTATTTTGGTCCTCATAATTAACAGATTTAATGAATTAAATAAAAAAAAATATAGCGGAAGAGAAAGAAAATATATACTAATTAAATATAAAAAAGATAAATATTTAATTTAATAATTTATAAATGAACGTGCGTAATGAAAAAAAAAACAATATACCACGTGACATGGCGCCGTAGATACAAAATAACCTTTCCAAAGTTAACGACCATATATGAGAAATACCATTAATCAAAAGTTTTTGTGTTTTATACCAAAAGGTAGGTATAGCGAAAAGTTACAATTAAAGGAATTTCAATAGTTGTATTTGTGACGGCAGTTCTTCAGACCTCCATAATTCACAAGGAGTAGTTAACACCTATTATTTTTTCTTACTTTTTCATTGCTTTTACACGTTGTTTCTAACGTGAAGAATAAGTTTAGCCAAACTAATTTTGAAATAGGGTATATCAAAGGAACACATATAAAAATGATACCACTATAAAAAACAAATGAAATACTAGATAAAATTGAGTAAACATAATTACCAAAATTACAGAAAAAGATAAAAGAAAAACAAAACAAAACAAAAAATGGTGAAGTTTGTTGAGTGAAATGAATTATTGAAAGAAAATTAATTGAACTAATAGAAATGTTAAATAAAAAAAATGTCACATTTCAATATTTTTTTAATAATTAAATTCTCAGGGTTGTCGAAATTAAAAATTAAGTGATTTTTTTTTATTAGACTTCTTTCGAAGCTTGTTACCTTGAAAAATACATTTTAAACCCTGTTTTTTTTTAAATAATTTGAAAAATAAACGCAATTAAAAAAATTTAATTGATAATTGAAACTTTAAAAACATATTAAACATTGAAAAATTACTTATCTCACAAATTAACGTCCAATAAAGTAGATCCAGTCTTCATACAGAAATTCGGTTATAATAAATATATCTTTCCCAAACTTAAAAATTAAATCTTTTTTTTTTTTTTTTTTTGAGAGAGAGAGTGCTTTAAAATCGCCGGGGAGTGCCGCCTAAAATTTTAAAGAAGTAAATTTTAGGAGTTTAGTGCCTTTCAAAGACGGTTATCATAATTTATTATCATCATTTAATTTCCTTTTTTCCTTCCCCCCCCCCACACGTTTCCACGTGGTTCAGTAGTTAACCAGTGTTCCTGTTGCTGTCAGTCAGCTATCTTTACCTAAGTTTTAATTTCTAGTTAAAAGAATTTTTCATGAATAGAATCAGCATTTTTAAAAATTATTTTTTTAGTTGTATATATTGTATTTACTCTTTGAAGTTAAGGAGGGTTAAAAAAAAAATTGGTGACACCTAGATGGTGACGTAGGCAAAAAAAAAAAAAAAAAAAAAAAAAAGACACTGCGATTTCGACCCTCACTAATAAAACTGCTCTGAGTGACTAGTTGGTAATTTTTTGTTCCTTTTCTTTTTTATTTTGCTCCTCCAATTTATTTGGATGCTTCATAATTAAATGTTTTAACATGTTGGTTGTGGTCATGTTAGATGGTTTTATTCCTCGCGATATTTTAATTTGACAGACTTTGCAAATGGCTTTCAACTCATCATCTTCATCAACTTAAAAAAGTTTCCATGCAAGACTTTTTTTTGGACTTTGGGCCATATTAAAAAATTCAGTTTATCTGTAAACAAATAAATTAATATTAAATTTTGTTTTAAAGCTAGTCACTTATTTGGATAATTAATTGAAAATAATCCGCTAAAAAAGACAAAAAGAAAAAAATATAAAGGGATGGGGCGGTAAATTGCACCAACCGGTAGTTAACAAAAAAAACTTATAGAATTTAATTTTTGAAACCAATGTATAAAAGTTTACATAATGAAATGCAAATATGCATTTTCTTTTGAATTTTTTTTTTTGTTGACTGTGTTCAATTCACACATGGTTGATGCGGTTCAACATTGCTAAACTATAAGTCTTCAGTAAAATTCTATTTATAAATACTTTTTAAAATGAAATTATTTAATTAATCGTAAATATTATTTAGACATAAAAATTAATTGATTACAAAACCTTTTTAAAATATATATTAATTTCTTTTTCGTTCGGCAAAAAACTGCGCAAAACACTTAATTTTCAATTTAAAATTCTAGAAAAAAGATTATATTATTCTGCTTTTAATATAATCAAATTCAGGGTTTTATCTTTCTGGAGAAAAAAAAAAAAATATAGTGGATTTTATTTCAATGAAATTAAAAAAAAAAACTTGACTGAATTGAATTAATTACCCTTAAATTAACGAAGGGGTTATTTAATAACTTTAGGTTTGGAAGAGATAGGTATGGGGTCGATTTTTTTTAAACTTCAAAAGAAGCTGACTACTGTCAAAACTTTGCGAAATAATACGTGATCAATTTCATTTTAGAGATATTTCTTTCAAAAGCCTTCTTTTAAAAAAAGAAAAAAAGTATATTGTTCTATTAAACCTTTTACTGTTAAATAATTTGACTTTGCTCGTTTTATTTTAAGAAAATATCAGTTGAAAAAGCATTTTCATTCACTATTAGAAGATTTGTCAGTAAAAAAAAACAATCGCCAAAAAGATAAGCGTTTTTTTTATTTTTACTCGCAATGTAGAGCCCTGCATAGTTCTTTTCAAGTTAACTCTTTTGTAGTTTTGATTACAATAGATCTGAATGAATGAATCTTGTAAGGGATGGGGCAGTAAGCATTGCCCTGTTAGTAATGAATTTCTTTGGTTTCTTTTTATAACATGCTACATTTCTCTCTTGCGGTTAGAAATATCAGGACATTTTTTTCTTTTTTTTCAACATCAGACTAAAAGAATCGTAATGAAGGAATCGGAAAATTAAGGTATTTTTTAACGATGCGATTCCGATTCCGATACCTCCCAAAATACACGATTCTTACGATTAACGATTCCGATTCATCGTCCCACCACTAGTAAATACTAAAAATAAATGTCACGGTTGAGTTTCTTTTCGAAGAAAAAGTCAAGGTGTTTTGTTCGCTTTTGTGTGCATGCAAATTTTTTATGCCAACTTTGCTTAGCAGAAAATGAAAAAACTTCATTGAATATCTAAATTGCTTACTAATAGCCACCACACTTAAATGGCTTGCTAATAGCCACTCATTAAAAAGAAAAGAAAAAAACAAAAATGAATGAAAATAAAGTAAAATGGACCAGCAGAATTTGAGAGCATTTCAAAGGTTGTTTTAGAATTAGATTTCTAAGCAAAGAAGCTATTTTAAAGTATGTAGTGTACATTGTATTTTACATTTAGAACTGATCCACATAAGGTAAATTAATAATTATTAATAAATATTCAGAAGGTAATATTGTGCTACATATTGCAAATCACATTGTAAGAGACAATCTCTTATTTACTTTTTCAGACGGTATCTCTTGGCAAACAATGTTGTTCTTTTTTGCACTGTTTCTTTCAAATTTAATTTTTTTTACATAACGTTTCGATGACTTCTTTTTTTTGATGAAAAAAAAAAAAGGTGCACATCAAAATTACTAGTGAGTTCCTTTCTCACACTTACAACAGTGATCATATATCATTATGATATTTGAAAACGAGGCTACATCAAAGGGAGGTCACTCATATTCAGGTTCAGGGTTGCCAGATTTGCTTTTTTAAAGCCAAATTTTGCAAATCTGGCCATTTTTTAAGCAGTTTGGCCTTTAAAAATTGTATTGGTATTTTTCAAAGTGTAACGAATGAACTAATGCAGGGCTCTACGGACAAATTTATCTTTAGTTGACCTTTGATAACTAAATATCTTCGTTTACTAGCCAAATAGAAAAGTTACTAACCAAACCTACATGATTTTTAGAATATGACATCTTTCGTTCTATGACGAGTATGTACATCATAAAAACTTTTTTTGTATTTTTTAATAAGTGTAATTCTAAATATACACTGAATTTTATGTTGATACTTGAAAGTATAAACATTCAAATTTCCTCAGATGTTTTTTAAACAGCCTTTGTCAAAAAAAAAAGTATATTGTTTTGTTAAACCTTTTATTGTACTTTGCTTGTTTTATTAAAAAAAAGTTGAAAAGATATTTTTCACTCAGTAGTGAGCTTTGGAAGAGTGTCGGTGAAAGAAACACAATCGCCAAAAGATAAGCGTTTCATTATTTCTAGTCACCATTTTGAAAAATCACTCGCAAATGCGACTGTTTCACTCGCAATGTAGAGTCCTGTAAGGCAGGACCAAGCAGAATATATAGATACTTATAAGTTCTTAAGAGATTCTTTTGATATATCTTTTACAAAGAAACAATTCCAAATTCCATATTAAAACATAAGTTTAAATAAAAACCAAAAGATTATTAGAAAAAAAACGTTATCAATTAATTTTTACTTCATAAAAACATTTTAAATTACTTTAAAATAGGTTTTAAAAATAATTACACATATATTGAATGGAAAGAAAATATAACAACTGAACTGCGAAATGGTTTTAACAATAAAGAATATTTTTATTATTAATCTTTGGTTTTATTGGCTCCATTTTAATCAATCTTTTAGCTTTTTAGAAATTATATTTTACAACTAGTTCAGGCTTGGAAACTCAAAATCAAGAACTGATGTCAAAGTGTGTTCGCTTGCAGCGCTGTGAAAAATCACTAACCCATTTATACATAATTTAACTCAATACCAAGCCTTTCACAATGTTCAAAGTTGGTAATTTTTCACATTTTTTGACTACCTCTCGTAAGGTTTGATGATGCTGAGAGATCAAACAAAAACCCACCATAAAATAAATTAAATGTTTTTTATATTTTAATTATCAATGTTCATCAGTATTTTTCTTGACAAAGATGTTTTATTGAATTTTTAAACATTTTTTTGGAACCAACATTCTTTTTAAAGATTATCTAACAAATTTATGCAGTTTTATTTTTCTTTTACACAAGTAAAATAAATTTATATAATATTTAGATATCATTGCGATTTATAGATTTTAGATTTACTGTTAGTTTAAAAACAATATTTATTATCTTACCACTAGTACCAGCAATGGAAAACTAAGTTAATTTTTTTTATTATTTAATGAATCATTTTTGCTCTCAGAAATTAGACTTTAAATTTTTCAATTCCATTAAACCAAAAAGTTTCACTTAATTATCCCAAAACTACTCTATCCCTCTCTCACCATTCACAATTTGGTTTTGCTTGATATTCGTTGGTATATTTAACCACTTCATTATCTCTTCCTCTCATCATCTTTTTCTCATTTAGTTTAAAATAGAGTTTCCATTGGTCTGTTATGCTAAAGTTTGGAATAAATTTTTTTTGCAGGTCTGTCATGCTAAAGTTTAAAAGAGAACTTCCATTAGTCTGTCATGCTAAAGTTTGAAAAAATTTTTTTGATGGTCTGTCATGCTGAAGTTTGAAAATAAAATTTTTATTGGTCTGTCATAAGTTTCAACCGTAAATGCACAGATCCAATGGACATATGTTAAGAAAACACTTATTTTCTTTTATCTTTATGTTTTCATTTCAACTTACCTGTTTTCTCCAAGGTAAATCCCTTTTATTTTTGTAGTACCATTCCAGCAATTCTTTACGGCACAGGATAACTTCATTCTCTTTAAAATCATGGAAACTCTTCAATATTGAGGCTTTTATAGATTTTCCTACAAAATAAAAAGTGGAAAGAAATTTTTAAACATAATAAACAAATAAAATAGGTTGAAGACTTTGGGAAGAGATCCGTTATGACACCACAAATGCTGAAGTAACAAATAGGATGATGTCATCCATTAAATCAAATGAAACATACAATCCCTTAGCCCTTTGGTCATCAATATGGATAGTAACTTATGTTTCTGAATTTTTAAGACGAGGATTGATAATTCTTATTATTTAGATTATTTGGACTACTGTTCTTATTTTGAGTGTTATTGACACAATTTTTCGGTCAATGTAACCTTCGACATTAAAATGTATTCTATCAAACTCGAGGAAACTGCTCATAATTTTAAACAGAATCCTTTATTACTCTTGTGCCATCAGCCCTAACTGGGTAGTAGTCTTAATTCAGAAATGTAGTTTTAGTGTTTAGTGTCGCCTGCACTAAAGATTGAACCTTCAATGCCCAGAAGAGTGTAACTTACAATTGAACCTTACTAAGTACTTTATCTACTACGCCACGGTTCTTTACAAATTTGGACAGAAAGATTCCTTAGTGTGATAAGATACACTTCAAAAAGGTCGGGGCTACATCAACTGAAATGTTGTGCAAATAACATTCAAATTGAGAACAGTAGTCCGAATAATCCAAATAATACGGACAGTAACTGTATGTACATTTAATGCTACTAAGACTAAGTTTCTTTCCTTTAACAATTACAAGAAACCTTCCAACCACTAATTGCCATGATTAGTAACACTACCTAAAAGTCGATCATTCAAACTCCTCAGCTTTACAGACAACATGAATTAGAACAAATTCATTGAAGATATTGCCAAGGCTGCTGCAAAGAAGGTAGGCTCCCTCCACTGTGTTAGGAAACTACCCACACCTGCCAGTATCCTGTATTTCTACAAAATCATCATTTGCTCATGAATAGAGTACTGTTGCTACATCTAGGCTAGTGCATCTCCAACTATTAGCAAAATTTTGTTTTCAAGCATGTGATGAAGCTTCCTGGAGTATGTAAAGAAGTCAAAGTAACATGAAAGAAGAAAAGATATACTATAACATATTTACATGATCAATTGGGGAGAGGAAAATTATGTTCTCAACTTTTTTTACTAACTCAGTCTTTGAGAGGTAAAGGAGAACTTCAATGAAAATTTGAATATCTGTGTATCGCTTATAGAGATCAGGTGTTAGCCACAGGAAGGGGCCCCCCTTGATTGCTGACAACTTTGACTTATGTAAAATGAAACAAAAAAGTAATTACAATTTTTCAGCATAAGATCACCCACAAAACTACAATTTGTATGTAGAGCTTATCATTTGTTTGCCAAACAATAGAACTCCCACACAAAACCTAACCTTGAACTAAAAAAACACTAAATCTACAAAAATTGATAACTTGCATATGAACTGTAAACTATTGCATTATCAAAACAATTATATAGCAATCCTACTTTTACTTGACTGAGGTCATTGTCAAGATGCAAACATGTACAAGACATGCATGGATGACCAATATAGATAAAAAAAAAAAAAAAAAAGTTCTAAAATTGGGGATTTTTTTTTTCTTCGATAAATTTCACTTTCAATCATTATCAGGTGATATTAAATCTATATATCTATAAAAGTGAAAATGTCTGTGCGTGTGTGTGGCTGCGTACATTTCCTTACTAAATAATTCTGTCCATTTTTGGTCTAGAGACTCGAGATTTGACATAAGGAGTATTAAGATTTGGAAAAATCTTTTTAATTGATTTTCGGCCAGAAATTTGGCTATCAAGGAGTTTTGACCTTTGAAAACTTTATCAAACTCCTCTGCCAATTTTGGGTTTAAACACTTGAAATTTTAAATATAGGTTACTTGGACATGGATCAAACTTGTTAATTTGATTTAAGCCCAAAAAAATAAATGTTATGGGGTCAAAATTGGGGTCAAAGTTTTACTCAGCCAATTTCTGGTCTAAATATTTGAAATTTTATATAAAGGGTATTCAGAGATAGGGCAGGCTTTTTCATCAGTTTGGGTCGAAAATGTGAGCTGCCAAGGGGTCAAAGTGCAAAAGATTTGACTTTGCCGATGTCTAGCAAACTACTCAGCCAATATAGGGTCTAAACATTTGAAATTTATACATAACAGGTATTCAGACACATGGTAATCAGTTTTGAGGCAAAAATTTGGCTGCCAAAAGGTCAAAGTTGAAAGAGTTGGCCTTTGCAGATTCTATCAAATTCCTCTGCCAACTTTGGGTCCAAAGACTTGAAATTTTAGATGTAGGTAACTTGGACATGGGTAAAACTTAGTATTTTGATTTGAGACCAAAATAATAAATGTTAAGGGGTCAAAATTCGGGTTAAAGTTAAAAAAATTGACCTCTGCGGTCTCTACGAAATTACTCAGACAAATTTTGGTCTAAACATTTGAAATCTTACATAAAGTGTATTCACACGTAGGGCAAGTTATGAATAGTAGATAAGGCTCGGGCAAAGCCAGGCTAAACTGCTAGCGAGTAATAAAATAGCCTTTTCTTTGTTTTCATGGAAATCAGAAAAGTTATAATAGTAATAATGTTAGGAAATAGGTTGAACATAAGGAAGAAATATGGTAAATCATATTGTAGACACGTTTTACCGGAAGTGAGGGTCAGCTGATCGGATCTGCGTGTGAGTCACATGATCAGGTTAGTTAGAGTCAGTGAGTTGGGTTTTGGACATAAAGAAGAGCGGACGGTTTAACAGGTCGTCCCCTCCCCTTCACTGGGGGCGGGGACGCTGACGTGTGTGAAAATAAGACCTTGAATTAACCATGCAAGCAAAGACATTCACTTTCCATTCTTCTGCAATCAACACCTGGAAGGTGAATAAAAAACTATATAAAACCAATTCATCATCTTGGAGTGAATGAATATTCGTCCGAAACAGGTTTCCAGTCTCCCCTCCAAGAACAAGATGAATTTCAGGTGGACAAGATCAACGACGCAAGAAGGTATGTCCTAAATACATGTACCACACACACACAAACACAACTGCATATGAACAATTAGATATGAATATATTACAAATAGACAGCAACATATTAGACGATCATACAACGGTACCCCATTTTTGTGTGAAACAATACAACAATAATACAGTATCATATCTGATAAGAGATATAAGTTAATTAATCCAAAATGCTCAATATCATGGATAGAGTAAGTACATTTAAACACCACACTGCTTGATAAAAATATCAATGTGTTTTGTTATACTATTTTTATACAAGAAAAGCTACACGGTGTTGCTCAGGAGTTATGATTGTTATGTGTAAATCTGTGCATGTATATATTTTCACCTACAAGTCAGAAACTACATCAGATACATGTTTATGATTTTCATTCATTTTCCCCATTCAACATTTACATTTTCTTTTGTTCATTTTTCATTCATATACTTTTTTCAATCAAATTTGCGTTCATTCTTTTCAGTAATTTTTTTCATTCACTTATTTTTTCATTTTTTTTTTTTATTCATTATGTGACATAGGTCATATCGAGGCCATAATGCAGAAGGGGCTAGACTCTCACCACCCCTCTCCCCATCATCTAATTGAGGGCTCACCGCTTGGATAACCCTCCTCATTGAAATAGCTGAGTGATTCGCATTTTGAGTAAGGCAAAATGATGGATGTATTTTACTTTAGTTTCACGAAGGATCCATCCGCAGATGAGCTGCGTTAGATCAAGAAAGAAGAGTTGATAGAAGTAGAGAAGAAATTGAAGCAAGAAGTTAGGGAAGCCACGAGAAAAAGCTAGTTGATAAGCATAATCACTGAGCACATGTGGATAATGATGTAACTAAAATAATCATCATTAAGGGCATAGGAAATAAACCCATGAACATGTTGTTGTTCAAAGTCCATTTACAATCGGATTGGAGCTCAAGGGAAGTCACAGTAAGAGCGATTGATAACCTCCCGATGATAGACATGGCAATGACACCAGGTAATGATATCAGGAAAAGCAAAATTGAACATCAAAAACCAACCTGAGCAAGGGTTAAATGCAAGGCACAAAATAAGGAAACTAACCATCTGCAGGAATAATGCCGAGAAGTAAGGAAAGGGAGGCAGAGAAGGTAGACAAGAGGTTGCTGCATAAAGGGTGCCGGAGGCAGGAGGAAACTGTAGTGTAAGCAGAGGCAGTAGAAGAAAGCATACAAGAACAGATAATGGTAACTGGTATATATCGTTGGAACATGCTAAAAGTCACATATGAGATACCAATGGCAGGTCAGCTAGAAGTTAAGAAATACGAGAAGCTGTGTTTAAAAGATTAATGCCTAAAGTTAATCTCTATAAGGAAAAAATGTATTTTTTCATGTGAAAACAAAGTTATAATCAAAAATGTTTTCAAGGCAGCTACAAAAACTCAGAAATTCAACTAAATTTGGAAGTTAAATAAATTAATAGTAAAAATATCTTAAACAATAAATATTAGTTTTCTGGAATTATTTAAAAGATAATTAGTAAGGTATTCCTAAGATATAGAATTAAAAAAAAAAAAAAAAAAAAAAAAAATTGCCAAATTGTCTCCAAAAAACTAGTTTACTAACAGAAATCGTCTTTCACTGGATTATAACAAACTGAAAATTAAAGTACTCCAGTGTTACTTGTCTCCTACTCTTGGTTCTGATGTTAATAAATTCAACTCCACCACTCATTATACTGCAGTTAAAAATTCAATACTAACGTTCGACACTCTGCTGGCTAAACTCTCAACTTCAAAATACGACTCACTGCTCACAAGACTTGCTTCATATATGATTTTGAAGTACGTTTTTCGTTTTATAAAATCATGTTATTCGTTACTGTTCTCAATCTCTTCATTTTTTTGCAGGTTTTTTGACAGCATGGACAAAATTCATATCCACACGATTTTCTTGTTCCGGTTCAAACTAAGCCAAAAAGTTGCTGAGACAGTTCATGATATCAATGATGCGTTTTGCTCAGGAACCACTAACGAACATGTGGCAAAACGGTGATTCAAGAAATTTTGCAATGATCACAAGAGTCTCAAAGATGAAGACAGTTACGGCCGCCACAACACAACCCCCCCTTCCATGTAAACACAGAATTTCTGTGAATGTTAAATGGTATTCTACTCGATAAATGTTGTCACGTTACTTACAGCAAAAACGATCAATTAAACTGCAGAAGCACTTGTTAAACTACACAAGTTCTATAATTGAATACACCCCCCCCCGGCCACCAAAAAAAAAAAAAAAAAACGAAAAACATAAAAATGTTTTTGTAAACTGTTCATGAAAACTTAATTTTTTAGATCAATTAAAAAGCATTAAAAAAAAACTACAGAACACAAAAAATGAATAACATTTTTTTTATTTTTGGAAAACTTTTTTTATTTCAAATGTCGGTACTTGTACAGTTTAATAAAGACATTAAAAATGAAAATATTAAAAAATTATATTGTATGTACCGTTATGGAATAAAGTTTTCATACAAAAAAAAAAAATCACTTAATTTGATGAAGCAATTTCTTTTTTACAGAGGAAAATAAAATTTTAATGAGATCGATTGGGTAGCGGCCATCTTTTTCTTTTTTTTTTTTTTCGGCTCATGAGAAGAGAGCACCAGCGAAGATAACTCCAATCACTGCTTAAAGTTTGTCAAGATTATTTTAAAGTTTGTCAATATTTGGCAAGATTATTTTGTAACATGGATAGAAAAAATTCCTAGATAAATATTTTAGGGTTTTTTTTCACTTATTTTACAGAGTTTCTATGTCCTTTTTTAATCCTTTTTTCCATTTTGTCCTTTGCTAATCAATTTTTTGTTTAAAGCCCCCCCCCCTCTTCATATCCGTAAACAGGCAAATGGCGATGATAGATAAATCTCCTTAAAATTTGATTTTCCACTGTAAAAAAAAAAACTACTTGATCAAATTAAGTGAATTTTATTTTTCGGAGAACTTAATTTCATAACAGGTACGTACAATAACTTTTTTTCAATATTTTCATTTTTTTTAATGTCTTGATTAAACTGTATAAGTACCCAAATGTCTGCTAAAGATTCGTTTGTGAGTTGATAAGTCACTTTACGATGGACGTGCGCACGTATTATGTAAGAAAACACTAACGTAGCGTTAACAAAGGTAGTGAAATGGCGCAAAATAGTCCCAAGGTTCAGGGGTTAATACCATGCAAATGGTAAATTTGCAACGGGCTTGATTATCAAATTCATTGTCAATGACCTCGAATCCCCTTAAAAAATAAATTAGAGTGGTCGGTATTATGTTGTAGAGTAAGGTAATATTTACCAGAAAATTTAATGCCTTATTTTTCTCATATCACCTCCAAACCCCATATAATGACATTACTTGCTCTTTGTTATTTCATTTAACAATTTAAACGTTTAATTTGGCTTTTTTGTTTGTGGAAATTTGGCTACAATTATCAATTTGGCTATTTTGGCTTTTTTCTGAAAGATTTGGCTTTAAATATTGTTATGGTCTTGCAACCCTGAGGATAACGTGCTATTAAAGTAAAGTACCTTCATTTTTTTTAAATATAGTTTTTTTTCATAATTTTGGAATATGTTCATTACTGTGACATGTCGCTTAAAGCAAAAGTGTAGTTTATCGATGTAAATTATTTGACAGACAAAAAGTTATAAAAATTATTTATTTTTATGTAAAAGACCCGAAAGCTGAAATAAAACAAAAAAAAAAATTTTTATTATTTTTTCATCATTTTTATTAGACTCAAATATACGACAATTGAGGCCACCATATTGCTGTTAAAATTTAGCCTTTCTAAAGTTTGAGAGATTGGCCTTTTTTACACTCTTGGAACTGTTTTGGCCATCCTTTTTGTAATGAAAGAGCATAATAAGGCCAAATTTAGCCTTAAAAAGACTAATCTGTTAAATCTTAGAAAGGTCAAATTTTAAAAACAATATGGCGGCCTTGATTGTCATACATTCAGGCTAATAAAAAATATTGAAAAAATAATAAAAATTAAATTGGGGGGGGGGGTCAGCTTTAGGGTCTAAGGTAAATGTTACCTTATGCTACAACAGAACACCGACCACTCTAATTTTTTTTTACGGATATTCGAAGTCACTTACAACGAATTTAATAATCAAGCCCGTTACAAATTTACCGTTTGCATGGTATGAACCCCTGGAACCTGTGACTATTTTCCGCCATTTCACCGCCTTCAGTAGTGTTTTCTTAAATGATGCGTTCGCATGCTCATAAGTGAAGTGACTGAAGTGTTGAAATTAATGTTTTAACTCGGCGAATAAAAAAAAAATCCGTCACTCGTACTAACGCATACAAAAAATAACTTCAGTTGCGTAAAGCAAGCTTCACTTGATTTCTCAACTTCTTTTCTTCATCGTCGCAAAATTACATTCGGACCCTCTCACAAAAAGAACATCTTTATATACAGACTTTTAATTACGACAGTACCATGATTTGCATATCTTTCTCCCCTTCTCTTTTCCTTGTACTCGACGGATTCCGGGTTCGAATGACGGTTCTTGTGCACATCATTTTGTAACCTCAGTATTGTTCAGTTCCGCTATATTGTGATTTGATGATCCCATAGACTACATGCCGGCGGTGGTTGCCTTTGTCGGGTGCTTCTTCGCAATTGTGGGGCCTCTTCAGAACCGTGCGCTTCCTTAAGAGCATCCGCGTATTCTACTTCTGCCTCATGATCATCTTCTGAGTTTGTTTTGTCATCGGATATCAGACTTTCCGACACGCTTTCCGAGGAAGTTGAACTGTCAGAATCTCCTGACGAGAGGACACATATCGGGGGTGCAATCCTTCATATGTCAGGGCATCCCATCCACCAAGACGGATTATGGACTGATTATCTCGGTTACCCGACCTTGGTCAAATCTCGTGGTACATCAATTCTCTGGTGTCTTCACCCACAGTCTTAAATTCGGTATGGACTATGCTCAGGACCTGCAACTAGTGGCATAACGTCTATTCCTTTCACCCGGACCTCGTATCGGTATATGGCATTGGCTGGTGAGGTTAAAGATGACTCGTCGTCTTTTGGAGTCACGTTGTATCAGTAGACTGCCTCTGGTACTGAGCAATGCATTCTAGTTGCGATCCGTTTCACAGTGCAATGGCATCACTCTGCTATGACGTTCCCGGCCGAGACATATGCACAGCGAAATCTTAAGTTCACGCCCCATTCATCTTGAATTCTTTGCTGCAGAAAGCTGTGTCATCATTTGTCAGTAGTTCGCGAGGTGGGCCACATTCAAAAAAGACCACTTCCAGTTGGTGAATTATAGTTGCCGAGTCCTACCATGCTAATTGCCTCCACACTGAAAACCGCGATCGCTCACAATCAGTGAATGGTAAATCAGGAAATGGTAAGCACTGTAGTGTAGTGTCGATTCCCAACCGTTGCAAATCACTGCTCACCTCCAGCTTTCCTTTCTTCGAATGAACAAGTGCTGGATCTATAGATTAACATTCAACACACGTTCATATTACCAATTTGACTGCTGCTTTTGTTGTTGAAGGACAAACTCTCCGGGCAAAATACACGGTGCGTCACACTCCTGGATGTCCACTGTTCCTGTGAATGGACATGTTCAGAGCCGCGTCCAGCTCAGCGACATGCACTGCATCGATCAGTGGCTCGGGTTCTGTATCCTTCTTCATGGCATTGAACCATCGTTGTGGTTTGCATGTCAATTGATCGGCCACGTTGCGAATTGACACAACCAATGTCACGTCTACTGAGAGCTCATATTCCCTCACTAATTCTTTGAGGATACTCAGTCATCTTCTAATGAGCATCTTACTGGCAACTTTGGTATGAACTTGCACTTTTCCACTTAGAGTTTCTGACACCCAGTTGTGCACACATGCAGAGTCGATCTTAAGGTACAACACCTTAATTTGCCACTGGAGCAATAAGTTAATTCCCTTCAACACGGCATCTCCTTCAGCAATGTGGAACGAGGATTGGAGAAAATGTTCAGCATTGAGTCGTTGGGCATTCAGGACAGAGAAGAGATTTCAGGATATGATCAGGGTATGATTCAGCGGTTTCAGGAATCTATAACATTCAGGGATGGGAAGTACAACGTGCAGTTACCCTGGCATGCAGATAAACTGGCTCTAGTTCCTTCATATCATGCTATTGCTTTGCACATTTTAGATCATGTGGGCCCCTTACAGTTGGTGCCAGTTGTACCAAGAATATGTAAATGTGTTCCTTCAGCAGCAACAGGAGGGTATCATTGAAGAGATACAGGTTGATCCTCAAAATTTTGCGGATTATGTCTGGATACCTCATCGGGCCTTTTTCAAGACAGATCCAGCAGATACTACTAAAATCAGGCCTGTATTTAACTGTAGCTTGAAGGTCGGTGGCACTGCTTCTCTTAACGAGGCGGCCTACGCTGGTGTGAATATGACAGGAGATATGTTGGACTTGATGTCTTTTAGATTGAATAAATTTGTCTTGCTTGCGGACATCAGGAAAGCTTTCTTGATGGTTCGCTTTGCACTAGAGGCAGACAAAAACAGGTTCTGTATTTTTTTGTTAAGGATGGTGATCACTTTTGATGTTTCCACTATGCCAGTCTGATTTTTGGATTTACCTCAAGTCCCTTTATATTGGGGAGTATCCTGAAGTTTCATGCAGCCCAGTATCCTTTTGATGAATGTCGAGTTGCGATGGAGAACTAATTTTATGTTGACAACCTGGTGGTGACTGAGTCTGACCCAGCAAAGCTTGTAAGGCTGTATTCTCAGGTTAGGAAGTGTTTGCAGGAAGGTGGATTTGTGGTACAGTCATGTAACTCAAACTGCAACAGCCTTAGGGATGAGATGAGAAAAGATGGTACATTGAGTACTCATGAGGTCGGATGGGAGATGGTGCTCAGGTATCGGTACGATCCTATTTCAGAAAAGCTCCGCACTGCCCATGTTAAGTGTGATGCGAGTGCATCTACTAAGAGGCAAATCCTTTTGGAATCAGTAGGAGTATTTGATCCCTTATCTCTTTGCCTGCCTGTGACTATAAGGAGTAGGATTTTGGTGGGAGAATTGTGGAAGCGAGGTATGAAATGGGATGAGGAAGTCTCTCCAGAGTTTCAGTCTTCTTGGAGGAACCTGGCAGATCAAAATTGAATGACATGCATTTCTGCAGACAGGCCCATGACGGGAACCGACCTGGAGAGTTGTATTTGTTTTGTGACGCTTCTAAAGAAGCATATGGATTTGCAACCTACTATGTTCAGGACAACAATTCCGCATTGATCTTTGCCAAAGCACGAGTTGCTCCAGTGAAGGATAAGACATTACCAACTTTAGAACAAATGGCGGTATTTCTTGCTCTGAAGTGTTTGCCCACTATCTTGGTTGGATGTAAGAGTGTCCGCCCTTCTAGGTTGTGCATGGTAACAGATGCACAAGTAGTACTGTAATGGATTTTGTCAGAAACGATGACTAGTAAAAGTATCTTTGCTAGAAACAGGCTGAAGGATGTTTTGCTAATGAGCCTGGATTTGGAAACCAACTACGGTATCAGGCCAACCTTCAGATATGTTTCTACCACAGAAAACCCGGCTGACTTAATCACTCGTGGATTAACGATAAGGAAGTTCCGGGACAACTTTGACTTTTGGTACCATGGCCCTTCTTGGTTGCGCAGTGGGATCTTGACTTGGCCGGAGCAGGAGTTGCTCTGCCTTGATGGCCAGCAGATGGTTCGTTCGTCAACAAATTTTGCTGCAATTGTGGATGAGGAGTGTACTTCGGTGGTCTCCATGTGGCGGTTCTCTACGTTTACCCGTTTGTTGAGGGTAACTTCTTTGGTCTTCGGATTCATCGGCTTGATGAAGAAAAGGGAAGACAGCTACAACAAGAAAGCCGCAATTTACTTAATAAAATGTTCTCAACAGCAGGAATTTACTGCTGAGTTGAATTACCTGCGGAATCCTATGGTAAAGCCTGCACCTAATCAGGTTCAGGCACTTGATCTTTTTCTGAATGAAGAAGGGTTGATCCGCTCACATGGACGGCTGGACAGGTCTTCTCAGTTTTCTTATGAAGTTAAGAATCCCTTGTTGCTGGGCAAGAATCATCACCTGACCCGACTTGTGATAGTAGACTACCATCTTAAATGTTCCCATCTGGGTATAGGGCCAACCTTAACTGAATTGAGATGTCACGGCTATTGGGTACCTCAAGGGAGGCAGGCAGTCAAAAATGCCCTGAATTCCTGCACGAAGTGTAAAAGATACAATTCTAGGCCGGTGCTGCCTGGGAATATGACCAATCTACCAACTTCTTGTGTTGAATTTGAGGTGCCTTATAGGAACACTGGAGTGGACTTCACAGACATTTTTGGGTGAAGGAGGGTAACAAGGAGAAAAAAATGTATCTGTTGTTGTTCACTTGTTTGAGTGTAAGAGCAGTGCATATAGAGGTGGTGCGAGACATGAGTATATTGTCCTTTTTTCAGGCACTAGTCAGATTTACTAATGCACATGATGTTCCAGAGTCGATTCTCAGTGACAACGCAAAAACCTTTCTAGGTAGTGCAAGACTGTATAAGTGCCTTTGTCTTCTCCAAGACTACCAGGCCAAGTTTGGGTCATGTAACATTAAGTGGGAGATAATTCCACTATTTTCCCCTTGGGTTGGGGGAGTATGGGAGCGTAGCATCAAGACTTTAAAATCTTGCCTATACAAAGTTATTGGTAGGGGTAAGGTAGATTATTATACCTTCCTTACTATTGTCTCTGATATTCAGCGGGCAGTAAACAACAGGCCTCTTACTTATCAAGAGTCCACCTACAAGCAACCAACGATTATCACACCCAATATGTTTATTAGACCTAATAAAAGCCCTGGTTGTCAAGATTTAAAGAACTGTGGTACAAGGAGTACCTCCTTGATCTTAGAGGAAGGATGCCAGGAAGATCTCAGATACCATTCCAGAATCGCATTAAAAGAAATGATGTAGTCTTGGTCAAGAGCCCTTTAAAACCATGACCCTTTTGGATGTTGGGTACAATACTTAAGGTTCTCCCAGGACAGGATGGAGTGGTGAGGACAGCTTGTGTCAGACAGGGTGATGGTTTGGTGAACGTCCATTCCCTAAAGAATTTATATCCGATAGAAATTTTGCAATCAGATGATGATCTGAAGGAAAGTGAACCGAGTCAGGCGGGTGCATCCTCGCCTGTTGCTGCAGGTAGCAGTCAAAACCAAGAATCCCCTGGTTCATTTTCGGAAGGAGATAGCACCATTTGATTGTGTCCTGCCTGCAATAGACCTCCAGGGAACCAAGATACGATATACTGCGATTCCTGTGATGAGTGGTATCATTTTGAGTGTGTTGGAATTGACATGGCTCCACCTGCTAGACAGAAATGGTACTGCAGTGATTGTGCACCTCGAAAGAGACGAACGAGTAGACCTAGTCTATTACCTGCTCAATAGGAGTAGTCTTGAGTATGACTATAAACTACAACCGACAGCGGAGCCTTGGCTAAGGGACAGAATGAGGGTACCCTGAACCACTGTTACCTCCAGGTGGCCCTTGACTGAGGACTAGCACCTGTTAGTAGCCCTGCAGGGTAACGCCAACTTAAAGTTTTTTTTTTCTATGAAGATATATATATCCATCTATTCTATCAAACAGTTAATAAGATATGTTAAAAAACACTTTAAAAAGAGTTTAAAACATATTTAATCTGAAAAGGAAACACTTGATAAGTGGATAGTCCTTAATCCGCGGAGTTTCGAAGAAATACTTTCCTTCTCATCAGAGGGTAGGAATTAGCAAAATGCAGGATCGGATTTTGCATACAAAAGTATTTGATGAAACAACAAGTAAGTCAAAGATCTTACTTGATAAGAAAAAAGTGAAGCAGAGGGAATATGGTGAAGAAAAAGGTGATTACACATGAATGGATAGTCTGGTGAAAGATAAATAATCCAATGACGATAAAATCCAAAAATATAACTTCAAGAAAGTTAATTGAATTTCCATCTGCACAAGTAAAATCCAAGGAAATCCCGTAATTGGAAGATGGTTCAAAATAATCCAAAGGCCAAAAATTCACAAATATGTACAAGGGAAAAGGGGAAAAATTCCAATAATATTAATAAGAGAAAAATAAGATATGTTTTTCACATTGCTGCCGAGACATAAATATAAATAAGAAAGATCAGGGAAGAAGAAGAGGGGGAAAAAAAATTAAATGGTGATAGAATTAAATATAAAATAGAAAAACAAATGTCAAAATGACCCAGACAGGAAATGTTAAAAGGCGCAAAAAAAATATATAGGGCAAAATAATATAGGTCAACTGAAATGTACAGGTTATTACTTAAGAAAATGTCAGTAAGAGTTGTTAAAAGACACTAAATGGAAAATATATAAATAAATAAATTAATTAATAAATAGAAAATAAATAACAAATAAACAATAAATAAAATAAATTAAAAAAAAATATATATATATATTGTGATACATTTATTAAAATGTATAATAAATTATTTTATTGATTTTAAAACGGGAGGAGGAGGCCTGCGAACAGGAGGAGAAGGGAGAGACAGAGATACTGTGAACGAAGAGTGGAAAAGGAAAGAGAAAAGAAAGATAGAGAGAAATAAACCGTATATATAGAGAGAAACTGTGTAGAGAAAAAGAGAGATAGATCATATATAGAGAGAGGGGCCTGAAAAAAGTTGTCAGCCTCGCGCTTCAAAGCGATAAGACGTAAGTCAGCGAAGGTTGGGTTAGCGAAGCCGGCGAAAGGTGACGACGTGGTAGTGGCGTCACAGAGGTAAACATCAACGACGTCAACCGATAATGTAAAGTTAAAGTATTGACCGAATAAAAGAATGAACCCAGTGAAGGAAGGAATCATAGATCAGTGAAACTGTTACTGTAAAGTAAGGACTTCGATGAGCTTTGGAAAACAAATACAAATGCGCGTAATGAAACATAAATCGTCCGAAGGACAAAAATATGAAAATTAACCTGCACGCGCGTAATTAAACATAAACAAGTTACATGAAAGAAATCTATATAAAAAAAAAAAAAAAAAAGGAGACAAAAGAAAGGTTGCATTTCCAAGGACATTAAGTGAGTTTTCAATCAAAACTTTCATTTCTCCAACATCTCTCTCTCTCTCTCATCCTGTATCTAATTGAGCAGACGATTTCTTGTTTTATGTGAACATTGACTGTTAATATATTTTTCTCTCGGTAGAATTTGAATTCATTAAATTATTTCATTTAGTTAGGCATATTTAATTTTCTTTCCTTGAATTGAATTTTATTTCTTTTATATAAATAAAAGTTTGTTAATTCTTCGATGATACTTGTCCTCGTTATTTCTTATGTGATTTCGTTGTCCGGTACATTTCGTTTTATTGTTGTCTTCGGGACGGTTGTCCCATTCCCTTAATGTATTATCAAGGAACCTGGGAAACTTTATTTTTTTATATATTTCGTTACGTCACCATCTCTACCATCCCTAGCAGGACTGGGATACGTCTTAACAAATTGGGGGCTCGTCTGGGAATATACCCTCCCTGAAGACACTCTGGACAGTCGAACACATTTGAGGTAGCGAGAACTAGTTAGCTCAACATGTCGGGAATACAAGAATTCCTAGATACCCCTATTTTTGAAGAATTATGCAAATTTAGAAAAGACAGCATCTTAGCAATAGGTAGACATTATGAACTAGACGTTAGGCCAGGTATGAGAAGAGCATTGTTAGTTAGGATAGTAACAGAACATCTCGTCGACAATTTCTTAGTCGACGAAGCAGTTTTAAGAACTCTGTCAGAAGATATGCTTGAACCCCACCAAGAAAGACGGGAGGAGTTCGATATCCCGAAACATGCCCGCCTTGTACCGACATTCCACAAATCGAATGTGGACGGGTACTTTCAACATTTTGAAAAAATTGCCCTGAGTGCAAAATGGCCTCTAGAAGTTTGGCCCATGCTCTTACATTTAGTTAGGCATATTTAATTTTCTTTCCTTGAACTGAATTTTATTTTATTTTTTTTTATATAAATAAAAGTTTGTTAATTCTTCGATGATACTTGTCCTCATTTCTCATGTGATTTCGTTGTCCAGTACATTTCATTTTATTGTTGTCTTCGGGACGGTTGTCCCATTCCCTTAACGCATTATCAAGGAAACTTTATTTTTTTATATATTTCTTTATGTCACCCATCTCTACCGTCCCCAGTAGGACTGGGATACGTTGTAACAATATATATATATATATATATATATATATATATATATAAAATGCACTTTTTTTTTTCTTTTGTTGGGAGAGTGTAGAGAATAATACATAACTTACCTGGGTGTAGCTGCCAGAGGTGAGGATGCTCTTCCAACAGACAAGAAGAACAATAGCCTTGTGGTTATTTATACTAATAGAGTAAGGTAATTGTTATAAAAACCTTCCTCCTTTGTGAAGAGTACTTCATATTGTTTTTTATGTTACTGTAGTTACAAGACCTGAGAAGAAGGTCGCAAAGAAGGTTGTATTTTTTTCGCAACCTCACTTCAGGTTAGCTACTCTCAGTTATGATTTTTTTCCCAACATACCATGCAAACGGTAAATTTGCGACGAGTTTGATTATCAGATTCGTTGTCAGCGACCTCGAATACACCTCAAAATCAAATTAAAGTGGTCAGTGTTCTGTTGTAGCGTAAGCAGTCACTACATTTACCGATTTTTTTTTATTTATTTTTAATGGCGGAATAATGAAACTGCTATCGGTGTTCTGTTGTAGCGTAGGATAACATTTACTGGTTCTAATGTGTTTTATATAAAAATTAATAGTTTTTATAATTTTTTTGTCTGACAAATAATTTACGCCGCTAAACTACACATTTGGATAATCGTGAAGAAAGAGAGAGCCTGTTTCCTCCGTTTGACTATAGGTGGCCTTACTGTCTATCCACCCAGTTACGGAAGCACAAAATGTATAATGGCACCCTTGAAATAAAAATAAATGTTTATTTATATTTTAATTTTAAACATGTTTTTTTTTGTTTTTTTGCAAACATATTTAAGTTTTATGTTTTTCAAACATATTTACGTTTTTTTGTTTTGTTTTTGCAAACATATTCAAGTTTTATTTTTCCAAACATTTAAGTGTTGTTGCTTGTTTATTTTCAAACATTTACGGTTTTTTTTTTTTTTTTTTTTTTTTTGCAGGCATAAACTAAATATTTTTGCTATATTTGTCTTTTAAACATATTTATGGGTACAACCGTTTTTCCGCGAGTATTTTTTACGCTCTTATAATAATAAAAAAAAAAATCAGGGTTTGTATTACTGTACACATAGATTCGAAAAAGTTGTCAAAAAACAAATATATAACAAATAAATGTTATCAAAGGCAAGATAAGTTACTTTTCTACCAAACTAGATATATTTTTCGTGTTTTTATTCAATGTAACATGTTTATTCAGCTCGAAAAACATATAGTGTTTACCGATGTATTGGAAAATTCAAGATGGCGCACTCCCTCTTTAACACGGTAGGTTTGGGAAAAGGTGTTATAAATAAAAAAGTCGAAAAAAATACTATTAAAAACCCGCCGAATATATGTCAAGCTATGTCACGGTAACATATTGAGCGAGTTTTTAACAGTATTTTATCCAGTTTTTTATTTATAACACCTTATCCCAAACTTACCGTGTTAAAGAGGGAGTCAGACGCCATCTTGAATTTTCCAATACATCGGTAAACACTGTATGGTTTTCGAGCAGAAAAAACATGGGTACTGGTCGCGGTAAGAGTTCCCTGCCGAACACCCTCCAAAAACAATGATGTCTCCCGTTTCTCGCGCAGCCGCAAAGGACATGTTTTAGTTGCCATAGTAACAACACTTTTTATCGACATTGTTTTACTGTTTAAAGACATTACTACACATTTATTAATAATATCTCACTTTTAATCACTTTTATCGACTTTTTAAAACTTTTTTTTTACTCTTTTTAAATGACAACGTTAATGTTTATGAATATTGAAATAAAACATTACTACACATTTATTAATATCTTTTTTTTTCTTTACTGTTTATGTGTCAATTTTATCGACTTTTTTTTTTACTGTTTGTGTCAATTTTATCGACTTTTTCTTTTCTTATATTGAATATTGAAATAGAAGACATTACTACACATTTATTAATAATATCTTTTCTTTTTTTTTTACTGTTTTACTGTTTGTGTCACTTTTATCGACTTTTTCTTTTATGAAACTTATCGGCGGTTCTTGAAATTTACTTACCACAAAACTTGTCGGCGGTTCTTGAAATTTACTTACCACAAAATTATGATAGAATAATAAATTTACTTACGTTTAATCAATGTTATTTTCTTTTTTAAATAGCATTTTCTTTTTAAATGACGACATTTTTACTGTTTATGAACATTAAACTTTAAGCTTAGAAATACGATTTAAAATATAGCGCGGATCATAAGTGCACTAGTAGCAGTATCAGAATTTTTGTAGGAATTTTTGACACCCCTAACACGAAACTGCGAATACAATATAAAAATCTCGTAATTTCTCTGTTAAAAGTGGGTTATTTATTTTCTTTATGGATTATACTTCCAAAATAAACTATTACAGTTGTTTTAAAAGTAATAAAAATATTTTTTTTTTTTTTAAACAGTAATGAATTTTCCGAACTCAATATTTTTAAATTTTTAAACTCAATATTTTTAAATTTTAAAATTTTAAAAATCTATCAAAATTTTTCTATTGATTCTATTTTTACGATATTTTCAGGGTCAATGTGAAATTTTATGTTCTTTCCAATAAACCGAATATAATATTTTAGACAAACGTTTTTTTTTTTTTATTCACGGTTCCCCCCCCCCCCAGTGTCTATTACAAAGAAAATACTTAATTTCGTCTCGGATAAGTACATAATTATTTACTCACAAATTGAAGAGAAAAGGTCAATACATAATATATTCAAATTTAAAAAAAAACGGACATCGTGTTCTTGTAGAATTTTACCTGTAAAGTTTGAAGTTTAAAACCTTTTTTTAAACCACGTTATTTGTTTTTTCTTTTTTCTTTTTTTTTTTTTTAATGAAACCTTGGTCCTTGCTCCTTTAATTGAAAAAAAAATTAGGGCTTGAATTACATTTTTCGAGGAGTTATAAGCTTGGAAAGACAGGGGGTCGAATAATTCACGCCTCCAATTTTGTAAATGTCTAAAAATAATTAATTTCGACTCGGATAAGTACATAATTATTTACTCACAAATTGAAGAGAAAAGGTCAATACATAATATATTCAAATTTAAAAAAAAACGGACATCGTGTTCTCGTCGAATTTTACCTGTAAAGTCCGAAGTTTAAAACCTTTTTAAAAAAAAAACACGTTTTTTTTTTTTTTTTTTTTTTTTTTTAATGAAATCTTGGTCCTTGCTCCTTTAATTGAAAAAAAAAATTAGGGCTTGAATTGCATTTTTCGAGGAGTTATAAGCTTGGAAAGATGGGGTGGAATTATTCGCTATTTTCACAAAAAATTCTGATACTGCTAGTGCACTAGCACCCATTTTCTTATTAATAAATGTTTAGTAATTATTTTTCTTTTAATATTCATAAACAGTAAAAACGTCGTCATTTAAAAAGAAAATGCTATTTAAAAAAGAAAATAACATTGATTAAACGTAAGTAAATTTATTATTCTATCATCATTTTGTGGTAAGTAAATTTCAAGAACCGCCGACAAGTTTTGTGGTAAGTAAATTTCAAGAACCGCCGATAAGTTTCATAAAAGAAAAAGTCGATAAAAGTGACACAAACAGTAAAACAGTAAAAAAAAAAAAAAAAAAGATATTATTAATAAATGTGTAGTAATGTCTTTTATTTCAATATTCAATATAAGAAAAGAAAAAGTCGATAAAATTGACACATAAACAGTAAAAAAAAAAAAAGATATTAATAAATGTGTAGTAATGTTTTATTTCAATATTCATAAACATTAACGTTGTCATTTAAAAAGAGTAAAAAAAAAAGTTTTAAAAAGTCGATAAAAGTGATTAAAAGTGAGATATCATTAATAAATGTGTAGTACTGTCTTTAAACAGTAAAACAATGTCGATAAAAAGTGTTGTTACTATGGCAACTAAAACATGTCCTTTGCGGCTGCGCGAGAAACGGGAGACATCATTGTTTTTGGAGGGTGTTCGGCAGGGAACTCTTACCGCGACCAGTACCAAAACATGTTACATTGAATAAAAACACGAAAAATATATCCAGTTTGGTAGAAAGGTAACTTATCTTGCCTTTGATAACATTTATTTATTATATATTTATTTTTTGACAACTTTTTCGAATCTATGTGTACAGTAATAGAACCCCATTTTACCTTTTCCGCGAGTATTTATATATATATTTGAAAAAAAATATTGTAAAACCTGAATCTTACTTGAAACTACTATTAAAAAATAGCGTAGTAATACGGGCATAAGCAAATATTTCAAAAATATTTAGTTTATGCTTGTAAAAACAAAAAACAAAAAAACGTAAATGTTTGAAAATAAACAAGCAACATGTAAATGTTTGGAAAAATAAAACTTGAATATGGTTGAAAAAACAAAAAAAAAACGTAAATATGTTGGGAAAAAAAAACAAATTGAAATATGTTTGCAAAAAAAAAAACACGTTTAAAATTAAAATAAAAACATTTATTTTTATTTCAAGGGTGCCATTATATACATTTTGTGCTTCCGTAACTGGGTGGACAGACAGTAAGGCCACCTATAGTCAAACGGAGGAGGAAACAGGCTCTCTCTTTCTTCACGATTACCCACATTTGCCATACTTAAGTATATACCATTGGTTTTACATGAAATTCAATATTTCGAATTTCAGCCTCAATGTAAAATATATCTTCAATCATCAATTGTTGCTTTAAAATTCAATTTTTAAACGTGCATGACTTGCTATGCTCTGAGATAAAATAACGTAGATTTAAAGTCGAAGTTGAAAACGAATGCTAAAAATACTAGACTATTAGTTACTTTCATTGAACTGTCAAAAAGAAATTGCGGAAGTTTTGTTTTTTCATTATTATTTTATTTTAAGAAATTTTTTAAAAGTTAAATAGATTTTCAAGTGGTTACCACAAAATCTTTATAACGACTCGGAATAATACATACCTTTGATATTTTTCATTATTTCTTATTTTATCGGTAACAGATTTTTCGATAATAATACACACATGCGAAAATATACATTCGACGCGCGGAATTTGAAATGTTGTCATTTAGCGAAAGAAACGGTGTAAAACCCACAATAGTTCCTGCTCACAAGAAATACCTAACGATTCTTAAAAAAAATTTTTTTTTTTTTTTAATCACAGTATGTTTTCGTGTGTACGCTCTTTTTCTCGGTATACTATGAAATATGGATAAAAAAAAAAAGTGAAATAAAATAAAAGGAGAAAGAACAAGTTAGTTTGTATATTAATGAATCTGCATTTTTTTAACAATAACCGACAAAATAAGGACTGAAATAAATAAATATATACCAAAGGGGACAAAAGGTTACCAAAAGCAAGATAAGTTACCCTACTACATACCTAGTGTTTTAACTTATTTTAAAAGCGTTTTTGACTTGAAAAAAAGTAATGTTAAGTCTTCAAGTTTGAACAAAAATAAAGGTTCCATTAGAGCCATGTCGAGCCACAATAAATGCTACAAAAATGAAAATTAAACAAAGTATTGGTAGAAACACATTCAATAAATGTCACCAATTGTGTAAAAATGTAATGCTTTGCCAGTATTTTGCTTAATTTTCGATTTTTAAGCGAATATCGAGCCTCGACATGGCTTTGATGAAACTACCTTTATTTTCTTGTTCTTACTTTCAAAACTTGACACTACTTTTGTTTGTAAGTCAAAAACGCTTCAAAATAAGTTTAAAACACACACACACAAATACACACACACAAAAATTATCCAATTAGGTTGAAGAGTAACTAATCTTGCCTTTGGTAACATTTATTTGTTTTGTATTTTCACCCTTTTTTGTTTTATTGACTATTGTTAAAAATGCTAAATGAATAAAAAATTTATCTTCTATTATATAAATCTCACCTGTCTGTTAGTGTGTATGTATATATGCTTGTATGTCACGCTATGTATATGTGTATATTGTTAAGAGAAACATTTTCACACCCTTCATATATATCAATTAAGCAGACACCCCTTCCCACACCGAATCCTTAGCAGACGGAGTCAAAATGAGGCTGGCCAAGCGACCTAGATTTCTACACCCACGCAATGACCTTCAACTGTCGCCAACAAGAAAAACGCGGGAGAATCAAAGCAGTTCGACGAAGGCGGTGGACACGGAAACATGTGTGGGGGCATTCGGCTCGAAAAATGGAAACACCGCGGTTGATTCGCATGGTGAAAAAGAAAAAAGAAAAACATCTCGTCGACTCGTATCGTGCCACAAAGGAACAATATATACCCACCTTGGCACTAATCGATTGGAATTCACGCCGTGCTGATAATGAATAACATATATCCACCTTAGCATAAATGGATTGGAATTTACGAGAATCGATCCTTCAAACCAGCACCTCATAAAAGGGAAAGAAGCTTCGGGTGAATTGAACGTCGACTCAACAAAAGAAGTTAAGTTACTCTTTCTAAATTGTTTTTGCTCGATCAATTATGTGAACTGTTGAATGCCCCATGAAAAAAAAGGAAAAAGAATAAGAAAAAAAAATGGGGAAAAGAAAAGCAACCCTCGAACTAAGGTTTTTTTCCTAAATGCTGAATCCCCCCCCCCCTGTTGATCGGCCCATAAGTAACATATCATTGACTATAAAAAAAAGAAAAAAAGGAAGAAGAAAAAAAAGGGGGAAAGAAAAGAAAAAAAAAAATAGAGGAAAGAGGGAAAAACTATCTCTATATCTTGAGACTTTCAGTATGACCCCCCCTCTCTGAGTATCACTCATATCTCGTTGATTCTCATCGAAGAGAACAAAAAGAACCTTCCTAAGACAATCAAAATATCACCCCCCCCTCTCCTTGTCCCAAATCATTGTCTGCATGTATATATTCTTTTATTTTTTTTTTCATGTTATTTCAGTTATGATTTCAGTTGCATGTTCTGTTTTCGTAGTTACATTTTACCCGGTTCAATTTGTTTAAATAAATTGTTGATTTAATAACTCTCATACCCGTGTCGACTTGTGTCTCTTTTGTTTGCCTTACATTGCCGCCCGTGAATGCTGAGAACTCCAACCTTGGTACCGTACAGGGAGGTTCTCGTCAAGAAACAGGCTCGTGGTACCGTCACATGGGGGCTCTCCGGAGATCAGTTATACACCAAGCAAGTGTAATTTCCTTGCTTGAATAAAAAAAAAAAAAAAAAAATCCTCGTAAACGTACTTGTGCATTATACACGGACGGTAAGGCAAAATGACGGACACCGACGAATTCCTTAAAAATCCATCCCCAGATAAATTATATAGATTAAAAAAAGATGATCTAATAGTAATAGGAAAGAAATTAGACCTAGAGGTTAGGGGAGCTATGAGGAAAAGGCAGTTAATGAGAATAATAGCTGAGCACATGGTAGACAATGACCGCTTCGATGAAGAAGTGCTGGAAGATCTACCGGCGGAGAAAACGACCATGACTCCTGATCAGGTCGAATTAGAGAAAGCCAGAATAATGGCGAAAGCCGAGGTAGAAAAAGCTCGAATCGAGCAAGAGATTAGGATGAGCGAATTAAGTATAGCTCACCAGCCACAGCAAGTCGGACAAAACAGATTCGACATAACTAAACAAGTGCGATTGGTCCCAAAATTTGTAGAAAAGGAGGCGGACGATTACTTTGCGCACTTCGAGAGAACCGCCCTAAATATGGGCTGGCCACAAGAGTGTTGGGCAATGCTGTTACAAACGGCATTAAGCGGTAAGGCCCAAAAGACATATGCGGCACTGCCAGCGGAAGACTGTGCCGATTACGAGGTAGTAAAAGAAGCAATTCTTAAAAGTTATGAACTCGTCCCACAAGCTTATCAACAGAAGTTCAGAAACTCAAAGAAAAGCGAGGGACAAACCTACGTAGAGTTCGTTAAACTCAAAGAGAATTATTTTGATCGGTGGTGCAATGCCAAAAACATAGAGGGTAACTTCAACAAATTGAAACAACTCATGTTAATTGAGGAATTTCAAAACTGCATACCCGATGACATGAGGATACACCTGACCGACAAAAAGGCTGAAACAGCAATCGATATAGCCACGGCAGCCGACGAATACATATTGACTCACAAGAGAAGCAGGGCAAAACTACAGGGACCCATGCAGTCACAGGTCAGGGAACATTGTGCAGTAAAGACACTGTACGAAAATCCACGAGTATCCATCAGAAATCCCCTCAACACAACCAACCGACCAGTACTGGGACGGGAAGCGAGACCTATAGTATGCTTCAACTGTGGGAAGCCAGGTCATGTAGCTGCGAAGTGTCAGGCGAAACGATTCACGGAGATGAATCGGAATACCCCAGCCAAACCACAAGGGGCGATATCTCAGGGAATAGATGAAACGTATGAACCCTTCATATCGAAAGGATATATCGCGCGAGATAAGGAAGGTCAAGGGGAACCCATTAACATTCTCAGGGACACGGGAGCATCCCAATCCCTAGTGAAAAGAGGATGCATGCCTAAAGAAGCGACAAGAGCCGCAGGTAGAGCGACCACGATAAGGGGCGTAGGAAACAGACCCATAACGATTCCACTATTTAAAGTCCACTTAGTGTCGGATTGGGGCTCAGGAGAAATAACTGTAGGCATAATTGACGAATTACCAATGACAGAGGTAGCCATGATACTAGGAAATTACATCGCGAAATATCAAGACGGGAAACCCATAGGGGTGACCACAAGAAGTAGAGCGATAGAGAGGGGAAATGTAGAAGACAAGCCGTCAGGGGAAAAACAACCGAGACCGGTGGTAACACCCCAATCTTGTTTACCCGTGCCACGACAAGTGCTGATCAAGGAGCAACAGAATGACGGCGACCTAAGACCCTTATTCTGTCGGGTTGGAGAAGAATATCCTAACAAATCAAAAAGTCAATATTTCCTCAATAGGGGCGTACTAATGAGGAAATGGAATGCCCCCAAGACAAAGGGAGAGTCGGGAGATACTGTGCGGGAACAAGTAATGGTACCCGACATGTATCGAGAGGATATCATGAAAGTGGCACATGAGATACCACTGGCGGGCCACCTAGGTGTCAACAAGACCCTAGAAAAGTTGACCAGACATTTCTACTGGCCAGGAATCGTGGGAGATGTCAAAACGTTCTGTAGAACTTGTGGGACGTGCCAAAAGACTGGAAAACACAACCAGAATATTCCCCCGGCCCCACTCCACCTATACCGGCAGTGGAAGAACCGTTTAGTAGGGTAATAGTGGACTGTGTAGGACCGCTACCCAAAACCAAAACAGGACACAAATTTATATTAACTATAATGGGCGCGTCCACAAGGTTTCCAGAGGCGATCCCACTGCGCAACATATCAACGAAAAAGGTGGTAGATGCCCTGATAAACTTTTTCACCAAAATGGGGCTACCCAGAACCATACAGACAGACCAAGGATCTAATTTTACGTCGAGGCTATTCGAGCAGGCTACGGAGCAACTGGGAATCACCCACATAAAATCCAGCGCTTATCACCCTCAATCGCAGGGGGCTCTGGAACGCTTCCACGCCACCCTGAAAACCATGCTCAGGGGCTATTGTATGGAACACGATGCCGAATGGGATCAGGGGATCCCATTTGTGCTTTTCGCAGCTCGAGAAGCCGTCCAAGACTCGTTGGGGTTCAGTCCCTTCGATCTAGTCTTCGGTCATCAGGTACGAGGACCATTAAAAATGATAAAAGAGAAATGGGTCAGCGATGAACCCTTGCCAAATAACATGACGGATTACGTCACTAAAATGTGACAAACCTTAGCCGAAACACAGAAGTTAGCTAAGACCCACCTAGAAAGTAGTCAGAGGGTCATGAAGATCACATACGATAAAAAGGCAGTAGATAGAAAGTTCGAAGAAGGAGAGGAAGTGTTAGTACTCATACCCCTGAATGGTCAACCATTCAAGTCGAAATATCAGGGACCGTACACAATTACTGAAAAGATAAGCCCACTAAAGTATAAGATATCTACCCCCAAGCGTAGAAACAAAACTCAAGTATGTCATGTGAACATGATGAAAAAATATTTCAGGAGGGCGGGAGAAAAATCAATATTGACAGCACAGTGTCACAATGAAGCTGTAAGTGATGAGTACCCCGAAAGAGATCTTCCTGTAGAAAAGGACCCACCCATTAAGTTAAAGAATTCGGAGATAATGAGTAACCTAGGGTGCAAACTTGCACACTTACCGCCGAAAGAAGGGCAAAAGTTACAAGGAATGGTAACAGAATATAGCGACCTATTTGCTGACGCACCTACGCGCACAAGAGCAATAGTGCACGACGTTGAGCTAAAGGAGAGCGAACCAATTAAACAACATCCGTATCGCATAAGTCCGAAGAAATTAGAGATAATGAAAACGGAGATAGACTACATGCTCGAACACGAGATAATAGAGCCCAGTCAAAGTGAATGGGCATCACCGTGCGTGCTGGTCGATAAACCGGACGGAACAGTGAGATTCTGTACAGATTATCGCAGAGTGAACGCGATAACCAAGGCAGACGCATACCCTATGCCACCAATAGACGACTGTATAGATAGGATAGGACATGCCAAATACATCACCAAATGCGACCTTCTTAAGGGATACTGGGCAGTGCCTCTAACCGAGAGAGCCAAGCAAATATCGGCGTTTGTAACCCCAGAAGGAGCATACCAATATCGCGTAATGCCATTTGGGATGAAGAATTCCCAAGCAACATTTGTAAGACTGATGAACACATGCCTTGCTGGGATTAAAAACGTAGATACATATGTCGATGACATAGTCATTTACAATGACACATGGGCAGAACATATCGAAACAATTGAAAAAGTATTTAAGAGGTTAAGAACGGCCAAATTAACCATAAACTTAGCTAAAACAGAGTTCTGCCAGGCCGAGGTCAAATATCTAGGGCATGTGGTTGGCCATGGGAAGATCACCCCAGCAAAGGCCAAAGTAGAAGAGATAAAGAATTATCCCATACCAAAAAATGTTAGGAGTTTAAGGAGATTCCTGGGCATGGCAGGGTATTACCGCCGGTTCTGCAGGAATTTTGCATGTCTCACTGCGCCACTGACAGAGCTGTTGAAAAAGCACAAGCGATTTCAATGGACACCCGAATGTCAAGAAGCAGCTGAGAAGATCAAGCTAATGTTAAGCAGCGAGCCAGTGTTAAAGGCTCCATCGTTTGACAAACCCTTCAGTGTGGCGGTAGATGCCAGCAATAGCGGGATAGGAGCAGTACTGTTACAAATGGGGGAGGATGATCAACTACACCCAGTCAGTTACTACTCAAAGAAACTGAGCAAGTTTCAAAAATCCTACTCCACAATAGAGAAGGAAGCTTTGGCGTGAGTGATGAGTTTATCTCATTTTGAAGTCTATGTATCCTCGGTGCATGGCCCGACTATCCTATACACAGACCACAACCCATTGATATACGTCAATAGAATGAAAAATAAAAACCGGCGAGTACTCTCCTGGAGTCTCATATTGCAGGAATTCGACCTAGACATCAGACACGTAAGGGGTCGGGATAACGTAATAGCGGACGCCTTATCACGTAGATTCGAAACAGAAAGGGAAGAAAAGGGGCGGGGGAAAATTCATAAAATAGCTGTAGGAAAAAGTGATGGAAACTCCACGAACATCATTTCTTTAGAGTGACACAAGTTGGTGTCCTTAATCTCAAATATTATTTTCTTGTCTCATACGAGTAATTTTATTTTAAATACATATAAATATAAAAAAAAAAAGAGGAACAATTCTCTTTTTTTTTCTCTTATGGAGGAAGGTGTTAAGAGAAACATTTTCACACCCTTCATATATATCAATTAAGCAGACACCCCTTCCCACACCGAATCCTTAGCAGACGGAGTCAAAATGAGGCTGGCCAAGCGACCTAGATTTCTACACCCACGCAATGACCTTCAACTGTCGCCAACAAGAAAAACGCGGGAGAATCAAAGCAGTTCGACGAAGGCGGTGGACACGGAAACATGTGTGGGGGCATTCGGCTCGAAAAATGGAAACACCGCGGTTGATTCGCATGGTGAAAAAGAAAAAAGAAAAACATCTCGTCGACTCGTATCGTGCCACAAAGGAACAATATATACCCACCTTGGCACTAATCGATTGGAATTCACGCCGTGCTGATAATGAATAACATATATCCACCTTAGCATAAATGGATTGGAATTTACGAGAATCGATCCTTCAAACCAGCACCTCATAAAAGGGAAAGAAGCTTCGGGTGAATTGAACGTCGACTCAACAAAAGAAGTTAAGTAACTCTTTCTAAATTGTTTTTGCTCGATCAATTATGTGAACTGTTGAATGCCCCATGAAAAAAAAGGAAAAAGAATAAGAAAAAAAAATGGGGAAAAGAAAAGCAACCCTCGAACTAAGGTTTTTTTCCTAAATGCTGAATCCCCCCCCCCTGTTGATCGGCCCATAAGTAACATATCATTGACTATAAAAAAAAGAAAAAAAGGAAGAAGAAAAAAAAGGGGGAAAGAAAAGAAAAAAAAAAAGAGAGGAAAGAGGGAAAAACTATCTCTATATCTTGAGACTTTCAGTATGACCCCCCCTCTCTGAGTATCACTCATATCTCGTTGATTCTCATCGAAGAGAACAAAACGAACCTTCCTAAGACAATCGAAATATCACTCACCACCCCCCTCTCCTTGTCCCAAATCATTGTCTGCATGTATATATTCTTTTATTCTTTTTTTTTCATGTTATTTCAGTTATGATTTCAGTTGCGTGTTCTGTTTTCGTAGTTACATTTTACCCGGTTCAATTTGTTTAAATAAATTGTTGATTTAATAACTCTCATACCCGTGTCGACTTGTGTCTCTTTTGTTTGCCTTACATTGCCGCCCGTGAATGCCGCGAGTATATTCCACGACGATTCTGGTCTGAACCTGGACACTGTACGATAGAGACCGCATAATTTGCAGTCGGTACCTGTCAAACTTTTCTTTTTCTTAAAACGCGTGCCCGGCCTTGGGATTTTCTCTGAGAACTCCAACCTTGGTACCGTACAGGGAGGTTCTCGTCAAGAAACAGGCTCGTGGTACCGTCACAATATATATATGTATATATGTGTATATATATGTATATGTGTATGTGCATATATATGTATATATATGTGTATGTGTATGTATATGTATGTGTATATGTGTATATATGTGTATGTATATGTATATATATATATGTGTATATATATGTATGTTTATATATATGTATATATGTGTATGTATATGTATATGTATATATTTGTATGTATATATATGTATATGTATATATGTGTATATGTATATATACATGTGTATATGTATGTATATATATATATACATGTTTATATATATGTATATATATATATACATGTTTATATATATGTATATATATATGTGTATATATATGTGTATATATATGTATGTGTATGTATATATATGTATATGTGTATATATATGTATATATATATGTGTATGTATATGTGTATATATATGTATATATATATGTGTGTGTATATGTATATATGTGTATATGTATGTATATATGTGTATATGTATATATATATGTGTATATGTGTATGTGTATATATATGTATATGTGTATATATGTGTATATATATATATGTGTATATGTGTATGTATATGTATATGTGTATGTATGTATATATATATATGTGTGTGTATATATATACGTATATGTATACGTATATGTGTGTATATATGTATATATGTATATATATACGTATATATATGTATATATATGTATGTGTATGTGTATATATGTATATATATACGTATAGTAACTGGCGATGATGTGGACAAGTTCACACATTTTTTCACGGGTGGGCTCGGCGACGGATGGTCGAGGTATAAACTTGGTCCACCGACATGGATTGGGGACGCTTACTTTTTTTTTTTTTTTTTTTTTTTTCTTTTTAAATGGGAGGTTTTGTTGAGACGGACACTTTTGGAGTGGTGACTAGCGGTGATGTGGGCAAGTTCACACATTTTTTCACAAGTGGGCTCGGCGACGGATGGTCGAGGTATAAACTCTGTCCACCGACATGGATTGGGGACGCTTACTTTTTTCTTTTTTTTTGTTTTTTTTTTTTTTTTTTTTTTAAAATGGGAGGTTTTGTTGAGACGGACACTTTTGGAGTGGTGACTGGCGGTGATGTGGGCAAGTTCACACATTTTTTCACAAGTGGGCTCGGCGACGGATGGTCGAGGTATAAACTTGGTCCACCGACATGGATTGGGGACACTTGCTTTTTTTTTGCTTTTTTTTTTTTTTTTTAAATGGGAGGTTTTGTTGAGACGGACACTTTTGGAGTGGTGACTGGCGGTGATGTGGGCAAGTTCACACATTTTTTCACAAGTGGGCTCGGCGACGGATGGTCGAGGTATAAACTTGGTCCACCGACATGGATTGGGGATGCTTGCTTTTTTTTTTCTTTTTTTTTCCAAAAGTGTCTGTCTCAACAAAACTTTTTATTTAAAAAAAAAAAAAAAAAGTGGGAGACCAGTATCCGCATTAAGCTGGTCTGCAGTTTGACTTGTTGCTGACTATCTTGCTCTAGCTTGTTGATTGATGTCAACATTTTGAACCGAGAGAGAGACTTAGCTGTCGTACAAAGCTAAGACTCTGTAACATCATCTTTGTATAGATACTCCATCAGGTATTTATCTATTATAAAAAAAAAAAAGAAAAAAAGTCCTGTTTCGATAAAAAAGCTGTGACGTGTGTACGCCTGTAATGCTGGATGCATGTAACAATTATTCTGCCATCATTATTTGTATCTTTGTATGTGTATGTATATTTATATATGTATGTGTATGTATATTTATATATGTGTGTGTATATTTATATATGTACATGTGAGTTTATATGTATTTATATCTATGTGTAATATGTATGTATATGTGTATATATGTTTGTGTGTGTACATATATACATTTATAAATGTTTGCATGCATGTATGTGTGTATATGCATGTATGTGTATGTATGCAGGTGTGTATGTATATGTATTTTCATGTATGTGTGTAAGTGTATTAATGCATATATATGGATGTGTATGTATAAGTAGGTAAGTGTATGTATATATATATGTGCATATGTGTACCTATATGTATGTGTAAGTATATGTGTGTATGTATTTGTATATGTGGATGTATATGTATGAATGTGGGTATGTATATGTATGTTTGTGTATTATGCATTGTGTATGTACATGGGTATATATGAGCGTATGCTTATAGACATGTATGTATGTATGTATGTATGTATGTATGTATGTATGCATGTATACATTTATATGTATGTATACCAATGACCGTCTTGTTTATGTTTGCATGTGTGTGTGTACTTATATGTATGTGTGCGTATTGTGTATTGTGTATGTACGCATGTGTATGTGTGTGTGAGTGTATATATATGTATGTATAAAAATGACCGTCTTTAGTGTCATGTCTGCTTGAGCATGTGAATTCGCCGGCAGGACTATATGTCATTTTTCGGGCTCATGAACTTTCAGTGTCTGAGGGAGTGGCACTCGTCTGACAAGACGTTGCAATCATCATGTCACGCTAAAACTTTTGACACATACGACAACTGACAAACACTGACAACATTGGTATCGTTTGAAGCTCAGTCACTCAGCCGACAAATATCCAAAAATTGACCAAAAACTACACCACCTACACACACGCGGACACCCCCACGACTGTTGTTTTTACCATCCCGTTGCCCGGGGGTTCTTACTACACCATCTAAACACCTGTGCAATGTCGGGCACCTCTGCTAGTTAAGAATAAAGGAAAAAAGACAAAATGTCATTGTTTCTATGTTCGGTTATGTTTGGAAAATTGAATCCAGATATTAACAAATATTTGTTTAAAAAAATAGGGAGGGGGGGGCTCCTGATTATTTTCTATCTAGTCAAAGCAACTATTTACAAAGCATATTGAATTTAATGTTTGTTTACTTGTGGGAAACTATATTTTAGAATAGCGTCAAAATCAAAAGACTGGGTAAATTTTCTGTTCTTGTTGCAGAGGGTCGAAAGGTGTAAAGGTGCCAATCGACCATACAATTAATAAAGTAGAGACAAGGCAAGGAAAATGACAGCAATAGTAAAGAAAGATGACAAACACAGGTGATCAGTTAAAGACGGTGTGTATTGTGTTTTATTCTTACCAAAAAAAAAAGGTAAAATGTACGGCAATGGATTCAGGATCAGCCAGAAAGAGAACGGGCATCTCGCAAGGTTGAGATTCCTGGGTTTCTGAGATAGGATAATGTGTTTCAGATTGATTCGAGTCAAATAAACGGAATCTGGTGCTGGAAATTGGTAGCCAGATATCAGTGGGCGCTGGGAGATGATAGTTGAATGTCAGTGGACACTGGAACAGTTAGCTGGACGTCAGTGAACACTGGAACTACAATGGATATATGGATCAGACTGGACGTTTCATGAGGTTGAGAGTCCTTGAGGTAGGATGACATGTCTCAGGTTGATCTGAGTAGTATAGATAGTATCTGATGCTGGAAATTGGTAGTCGGATGTCAACGAGGTATCAGGCGTTAATGGGTGCTGCGACTGGTAGTTGGATGTTAGTGGGCACTGGAAATCAGAGGTTGGTGTTGATGAGAACCAAAGCTGGTAGCCAGACGTCAAGGGCTGGAGTTGAAAGCACTGAAGCCACGTATGGAGTACTGCCACATTTTGGCTGGTGCATCTGCTACTAGTCTCTCCCTCTTAGACAGGGTTCAAAAGAGAGTCACCAGTATAGGCCTCACACTATCAACTAGGCTTCAACTACTGTCCCATCAACAAAATGTTGCATCCCCCTTCCTGTTTTACAAGTACTTTAATGGTAGGTGCTCTGACGAACTACAAGCCTTTGTACCCCCTCAACATAAATACACCCGACAAACCCGACAAGCAGCAAAATCTCACCCCTACACAGTAGAGATCTCTAGATTAAATAAAGACTTCTACTCTTATAGTTTCTTCCTTAGGACTGCTAGACTATGGATTTCTCTTCTGGATTCCTACTTCCCTGACTGTACTGACATGCAGAAGCTCAAGTGTAATGTAAACAGACATCTTACTGCTTAGCTCTCTACATCGTACTCCTATAAATTATGTCCCAGATAGTAGCCTCCTATTTCAAAGTGGCACTGTGCCTTATTTGAGATGAAAATGCAAAGAAAAAAAAACTCCAGCAAAAAACTAGTCAAATTTTTTTGTTTTTTGTAAAAAAAATTTTTTTTAGGTAATTTTAGGAGGTGATTAGGGGGTGTTTTTACTTTTTATTTAAAAATTCATTTGGCTGAGCATTTGATTAGCTAATGAAAATTGGAATTTTGAAATGGAAGACGACGATTTTTTGAATAAATTGGAACAAATGATCAAGACGCCTGAATAAACGTTAATTTATTGCTGATAGGAATCTTATAGCTTTGGAATTGGTGTGCACATTTCACAAAAATATTTGTATTAAAAAAAAAAAAGAATATTGCAATTTTCCTTGAAACAAAAATAATAAAAGTATGAAAACTACAAAAAAATATTGAAATTTTTCTCGACAAAAAAATGTAAAAGAAAACATAAACAGTATAAACTTTCACAAAAACGTTCACATATTTTTGCTAACAATTCTTGAAAGTTAAAAAAAATTATTAAAAATATTTATTAAACTTAATGTATTTTTTTTTTTGCTAATTTTTGTTTGATTTTTTTTATTAAATGTTGTTAATTATATTTCCCAGCATCTTTTATTTCACTCTACTTGTTCTAGCAGTTTTCGTCAGCTGTTGGTTGAGCCGGAACCAACATCACAGAAATCCAGATCAAACAATGCATGAGTACTCAATTCTCCATAACACGATCACTTCAATTCTCAAAAATTCTGACTGCATCAACTTTACTTTCTTGCCAAGATAGCACGCAATGTAAATAAAAATTGACAGCATTCCCATGAAATTCACATTGTCAGCACAACCTCTTAACTTTAAGGTGTTCCTACTGCTAACAAACACTCGACTCACTGTCCTTCCAAATTAAATTTTTAACACAAATTCTTTCATATGCAAATTAATGCTTTTATATGTACTTCGAAACATTTTATCCAAACTTCTACTAGTTCAAGTTCTTCAATATTGAATGAGAATCTTATTGGTGACACCATTTTGTTATCATGTTCAAGTTGCCTTGAACTAGACTGGTGCTGCTTTCTGTAGGCAGTCTAATTTTTGGATGATCGGCAAAGTTACGTGATGAATAATTGGAACTGCTACCAACAGCGTAGCTTGACATATTGTTGTAGTGTAAACATGCACTGGGCTGCATCTTTTAGTGGTGCATGCACACGACAGATGTCTATTCAGTGGAAAAGATGGTTGCACGGAAAATTGAAAAATCTCTGGTTGGAGTACAACTAACTAAGAGATGTTATTTTTCTGTTTGAAATAAAATAAGCACTTCATTAAGTAGGGTTCAGACAAAGAACAACCCACTTAAGAAAAGTAATGTCGAGATAATCTGCAGAGAAGCCCATTTGAATGGACACTAACTAGCTATTATTCTTAGTGGATATTTCTGAGTGGTTGAATGGTGACTAATAACAAAGGCCAAATTTCCAGTAAAGAGTGAAAAAATTCCAAGAGACGAAAAGAGGAAGCAGTTAGAGCTAGCCTTCCAAGGAATGCAACAGTCAGTCAGAGTAGGATGTTCAATGAGGTAGTTGGTTTTCAGTGGTTTCTTGTCTTGGGTTGGATTTGTGTGCGTTTTTTTTTTTCTTTGGCTAGGAAAAATGATCTCATTTTGAAAGTTCTATTCAACCTAAGAAAACGAGTACTATTTGTAATCTTAAAAACACAAATAAACACCTATTGTTTATAAATTAGATTTGTAGTTTTGCTTAAGATAAAAATTCTTGTAGCACTGAGTCAAGCGGCAACTTTTCACCAGGCACAACAAGCATAACGATCACGGTCAGTGAAGTGAATATATACATAAATGTTCATAGCAGTTTGTCAGACTCCTTACTAAGAGAAATAAAAAAATAAAATGTATGTAGTTTTTGTGGCTTTGTTAAGTATTAAATTAGCTGGCTCCCAGTTACTTAGGAAGTTCCATAAACATTAAATCATTTCTCTCTTATCAGGTTCATAAGAGTAGTGGTTGATGGGCAGAAATCAGAAGCTCTCAGTATTAATGCTGGAGTTACTCAGAGGTCCATCCTGGGCCCAACTCTCTTCCTGATCTACATTAATGATCTTCCAAATCAAATCCTTACATCATTCATAGAAATTTATGCTGATGACACTACTATCTATGGTAGCACATCTAAGACCATAAACAACCAAGGTCTCTCTGATTCTCTCTCCTCTGATCTTGAGCAAGTCGTACAATGGGGAAAGAGGTGGCTTGTTACTTTTAATGCATCTAAAACCAAGCTTCTATCTTTACATCATCAACGCTCTGATCCTCATCTGGCATCAATTGAAATGAATGGCTCTCGTCTTGGAGAGGCCTCATCTTTTGACAAGCTTCTGGACTTGACCTTTACTCCTGATCTTAAATGGAACACGTACATTAAATCCGCTACTAAGGCCGCTGGAAAAATGGTGAGATCCTTCTATCGATCCAATAGATATCTCACTGCTGATGCAATTCTCTATCTATATAAGAGCCAGGTACGTCCAAGGATGGAATACTGTTGCCACATTTGGGCAGGAGCTGCTAGAAAGAATTTATCCTGCCTTGATAGAGTTCAAAATAGACTGTAGCCTCGTAGGAGATGTCCTTTTCTCTTCCTTGCAACCTCTTTCCCATAGAAGAGATGTTGCGAGTTTGTCTTTGCTTTATTGTTATTTTCATGGAAAGTGCTCGGCTGAGCTCCAATCTATGCCCCCCCCTCGCCAGACTTTCACAAGAAACACTCGTCTAGTAGAAAACACTATCACTAATTTCCCCCACTCTTTATCTGTGCCTAAACCTAAACATAGATTCTATGAACAAAGCTTCTTTCTTAGAACTGCACGCCTGTGGAATTATCTTCCGTTTTCCTGCTTTCCAGCTGACTACAATATGGTTGTCTTCAAGTCTAACATAAACAAGTTTTTGATGAACCATTCCATATAAGTTAACAAATTTACCGAAGTTCCATGATTAACGATTACTATATTGTCCAATTTCTACTGTACACTTTTTAACCCTTATCCTCGAGTGAACTCTTGGCCTTGATAAGTGGTGATGCCCGTGTGTGTAAAAAAAAAAAAAAAGGCAGTATAGACTATAAGTTGCACTGCGGGATAGGTAAAGCTTCAGAAGCATTTAATAAGCTTTTCAAGATCTGAAAAAAACAAAAAATTTAGATCTAAATTAAGATTTTATAACGTCTTCTCCATATGGAAGTGAAACTTGGCATCTCAAAATCAGCCAAGAGAAGAAATTAGACGCATTTGACACAGGTGCCTTAGAAAAATTTAAGAGATCAAATAAAGCAATCAAGAAGTCAAAGATTGAACTAACCAACAAGTAACATCATTAATAATCTGCAAACAACCGCTAAGCCATCTCAGGCATACCTGATTAGCCCCAGAGAGAATTGCCAACCAAGTGCTACAATGGATCTGTGATGCAGAAAAAGGAGGAATACCAAAAATGAACTAAAAAAAAGCAAGAGAGATTTGATAGCAAAGGGAAGAAGTTGGAGGAATGCTGTGGATTTGGCTTCAGATCAAAAAACGATAGTATACTCTACTACATCATGCAGGATGCAGTATTTTCCAAGGCTAAGTCAGCAAAATATGAAATATTTCATTTAACTCAATGCTTTAAAAATATGTAGGTGTAGATTTTTTACACAATTGGCTGAAATAATTTATTTTTTTTATAAGACTCTTATTCAATCAAAAGTTGATATTTTTACAAAAAAAAAAAAAAAAAAAAAAAAAAACGTCCAGAGATCACTGGATCCCAATACAGGAAATATTTGGATTTTACCAGAGCCCTTTTAGCCAATCTGTGGCCCTAAAGTGTCAGACCAATCTGCTTTGGGTCTCCCTGTCAAAAACTGAAGTCTCCAATGGCATAGACCTAATACTACTTGTTCATCATGCCTTGGAGCCATTGGGTTTTTTACCTCAGTACCAAAATTAACAAAATCTAGGTTATTTCTGAAATGGCCTTTTCCCTGTAGGTTGCAGTATAATGCTGGACTTGTGCAGTTTTTTTAATTTTTAATTTTTTCTTTTTTTTTTATTCACGTTCACCCCTAAAACGGCATATCACCACTTGGACATAAGGGGCTATTTGGGACCATGCCTAGGAAAAATTAACAAGATGTTGGTTCACATTACATTTAAACTTTTGCATATAAGTACAGTCAGGTAAGCAGGAAGGGAATTCCAAGGTCTAACTATTAAAAGGAAGAAACTACTAGAGTAGAAAACTTTCTGGCATTTAGGGACCTCAATAATAAAGGGGTGAGATTTTGTTGTTAAGTAGGTTTGTTGGAGATATGTACGTTGAGGGGGCACAAATGCAATGAGTTCATCAGAGCACATTCCATTAAAATATTTGTAAAACAGGCACAGAGATGCAACATTGCGATGATGAAACAGGAGTTGGAGCTTAGTTGACAAAGTGGGTCTTATTAGATTGAAAACTCTTTTGGACCCTATCCAAGAGGGAGAGGCAGACCTGGTCGCCCCCCCCCTTCTGTCATTGATGAGGCATCTGTTCATCAAGTTGAGGCTGCCATTTTGGAAGAAGATCGGCGCATTACTATTCGCCAAATAGCCCAAGATGTCAAGATTAGTACAGAGTCTGTGGAAACTATCATTCATGACCATTTGCATATGCATAAGGTGTCTGCCAGATGGATTCCCAGGTTGCTCACATCATTCCAGAAGCAAGAACGCGTCGAGTGCTCGAGGATGAATTTGGAGATGTGCCAAGAAGATGAGTCAAAGTTTTGCAAAACACTGATTACACAGGATGAAACCTGGGTCTATCACTATGATCCAGAGACCAAAGCCCAGTCAATGCAGTGGAAGCACTTGAACTCACCACCTCCAAAGAAGGCAAGGGTGTAGCCCTCCGCTGGCAAGGTCATGCTCACAGTCTTCTGGAACCAGGACGTAGTAGTGATGACAGATTTTCTGGGAAAGGGTACCACAATTACAGGAGCCTATTATGCTTCATTTTAGAGGAAATTAAGGGAAGCTATCAAAATCAAGAGGTGAGGCAAGATCAGCAAAGGTACCCTCCTCCTGCAAGACAACGCTCTGGTCCACAACTCTCATGTCGCCAGATCAGAAGCACGGGCGTGTGGTTATGAAATTCTTCCCCATCCTCCCTACTCTCCTGACCTTGCACCCTCTGACTTTCACCTCTTCCCAGCCATGAAGTTGTTTTTGAAAGGAAAGCATTTCCCAGATAATGCAGCCTTGATTTCTGAAGTCACGTCATGGTTGGAGGACCACTCTGAGGTGTTCTACAAAAACGGTCTCCAGAGCTGCATCAAACGATGGGAGAAATGCATAACTCTGGGTGGTTCCTACGTAGAGAAAGACTAATAACTGTGCCAAGTTTTGTTGCTCTACTGCCATGGGAAGTGGGTCAGGGGCATTACTTATTGTACGCCTCTCGTGTATGCAAGTGAATGCTCAGATCCCATTAGCTTTGTCTTTCTGGTATTATAGGGCATTCAGACATGTGGACAACTTTTTATTTTATTTTTCTTACAAAAAATGAACCATAATATGCATATGACCACGTCTCAGTTTCTTTCCATTTTTTTTTGTTTACTCCATTTTTTTATATCAAATTTCAAGTCAGAAGATCAAAAATATTTTGGAGTATATAGGTTGAGAGTGGTCGTCACACACTTACACTCACTTTTATAGATATACTAGCGAGGGGTACCTGGCGTTGCCCGGGTGTTTTTCGGGCTATGTGAAAAAATAAACGAAAATGTGAAAAAAAAAACAGGTGCCCATGAAAAAAAAACGAAACCTTCACGACGTGCAGTTAGAAAATAGTAAAGTGTTTAAAAAAAAAAACAGGTGCACGTTTTTTGATTGACGTGACGGCGATAGGTATGCAGCAGTTAGCATTTTGTGCGGGACAGTTTTGAATGAGGTGAATAAATTGGTTTGTTTGTTTTTAAAAACCCGCTCCCTGTTCATTAGGAGGAGCGAAATGAAAACTACAGTCTGATATGACGAAGTCGACATTGAACAAACGTTACTTAGCTCTCTTGAGACAACTGACTTTCGGCCTGTTGTATTTATTTGCTTCTCCACTGAGCAAATTAGGCACAAGACCGTTTTTTAATGTGGAGATAGAGGGAGGGGGGAGGGAATGAGGGGACCAGCTCCCGAGAGGTGGGAAATGGGAGCTGGATAGTAACTGTTCGTCTGTAAGGTGATCCCTACATTGACCAAGGTCAGATATGTGGGGTTACCCCCACATATGGTCTTTGCTGGTCTTTGCTTGCAGCATCTATCGGAACAGATGGTATTTATTTGCTCCCCCACCGAGCAAATTAGGCACAAGGCCGATTTTTAATGTGAGGACTGAAGGGGAAATGGGGAACAACTCCCCGGGGAGTAGGGGAGCTGGATAGTGACAATTGGTATGAAGGGTTACCCCTACATTGACCAAGGTCTTATATGTGGGGTCGCCCCCACATATGGTCTTTGCTTGCAGTATCTGCCGGAACAGATGGTATTTATTTGCTCCCCCACCGAGCAAATTAGGCACAAGGCCAATTTTTAATGTGAAGAGTGAAGGGAGGGGGAAGGGAAAAAGGGGACCAGCTCCCGAGAGGTGGGAAATGGGAGCTGGTTAAAGGTCAGGCATGTGGGGCTTCCCCCACATCTTGTCTTTGCTAGTCATAGCTAATCATAGCTAGTCATAGCTTGCAGTATCTGCCGGAACAGATGGTGTTTATTTGCTCCCCCACTGAGCAAATTAGGCACAAGGCCGTATTTAATGTGAGGTAAAAACCAGCTCCCCTAAAAGTAGGCAAAAAGGGGGCACTCTGGTTACCAAAAATAATAATTGTCCCAGTATAGAGGGTTTCCCCTCCATTGACTGGTACAAATTATCTTAAGTGCAGCATCTGCCGGAAGATACTACACTTTGATCTTTTTCGCTTTTTTTTATACCGAAAACTGAATGTAACGCGTGCCGATGCAGGAAATGTCGAATAATTAACGTTTGAAAGTCAATAAAATTAAATAGACAGACGAGCTCCGTGGGTAACTCTGAGATATTACAATTTATAGATGATATAAAAAGTTTTAAGAAGTTGTGAACCGAGCAAGCGCTTCTCTGAAAGAAGCCTTTTGTGGACATCGACGAAAAGCGTACATACATACATACATACATTTTCGCTTTTATATATATAGATTAGCAGATTTACCCGGCATTGCCTGGTATTAAACGTAATATTTCAAAGAAAATTAAGTAAAAAACAGAAAGACTATATAACAAATTTCAAGTCTGTAGATAAAAAATTTGTTGGGAGAAGTGTGTGTGTGTGTGTGTGTGTGTGACACACACACAGTCTCACTTTTATTGATATATAGATGGATAGATAGATTTTTTTGGAGGGGGTAGTCGTTTGTTGGCTTCTCTGCTAAATCCCCATTATTTCCGTCAAAAAACAGAAAATTATCAGCCATATGAAAATCTGAACTGGAAACTGAGAACTGAAACGAAGTAAAGTTTTGTACTGAATTATAAAAAAATAATTTATTTATGAAAAGCAAAATAAAATATGTATAAAAATATTTTTTCAGAATATTTTTATAGATTTATTTCTTTAAAAGCAAACCACTTTTATTTTTTAACAATTCTTATGTTATGTCATTGAAAACAATTGAATAAATGTAAATTCTTATGACATGACTCAGCGTCGTTTAACCCCTAAAAAAATGAAAATCTACTCTTTTTCTTTTTTTTTTTTGCCTAATACGTTCACGCGGTCTTTTAAAGAATATGAAGGAAGAAATTTTGAAAAAAAATTTTTTTTAACATTTTAGAGTGGGGGATCACTTTCTAATATAAATTTAACGTAAAATGAGCACCCACTTCTTGATCACCTAACGTTTAACAGGACATATCACTCCTAGCATTTTTAAAAGTTTAGTGATTTTTATTGGCGAGGGAGGGGGAGAAAATTACATTTGGAACAAAAGAACAATAAATTTAAATATTTTTAGGGGGGAGGGATAATTAAATTTGAAACATAAAATAACACGATAAATTTAATTAATTTTTTTTTTTTGGTGGGAGGGGGTGTGGCATTAAATTTTTTCATGAGACTTTCACCTAACAATTTCATCCCAAAACATGACAAATTCATTTTTTTTTTTTCGGGGGAGGGGGGGGGGAGAGAATTATATTATAAACATAAAATAACGATACATTTCATTAAAAAAACTTTTTAATTAATTTTTGGTAAACGTGGCCTGGTAGACCAACACACAACCTACCTTTAAAAACTTGTTTTCAGGTGTGCTGAAAACGAATATTGTATTTAAAATTGAGGCTGAGAACTAGTTTTCACAATATTGCAAACATACTTTTCCACCTGTTTCATATAGTAATGTGACGTAGCGGCCATATTTATTTATGCAGCATGCAGAAACGGGTGTGGACGTGACAAAAATATGCGTGTACGCTTGTGGATAAAACAGTGGCCACCATTAGGTGTCAGAATTTTGAGGGAATTTTTGACACCCCTCACACAAAACTGCGAATAAAATATAAAAAACCTCGTAATTTCTCTTTTTAAAGTGGGTTGTTTATTTTCTTTATGGAATATACTTTCAAAATAAACTATTAAAGTTGTTTAAAAAATAATAGAAATATTATTTTAAAAAAAAACAGTGTTTACAAAGTGCCGGCGCATCTTCATACAGCCATTTTTTTTTACGTAATGAAATCAATTGAATTTGACGAGTTAAATATATTTCAGTTTTTAAACTTTAAAAATCTATCAAAATTTTTCTATTTGTTCAAGTTTTACGATATTTTCAGGGTCAATGTGAAATTTTGTTCTCTTTCCAATAAACCAAATATAATATTTTGGACAACTATTTTTTTTACCCCCCCCCATTTTGAAATGTCTATTAAAATTTTAATAATTAATTTATGTATCAAAGTTTTATATATCACAAATTGAAGATAAAAAATCAATAAATAATATATTGTAATTTAAAACAAAAAAAGAATAGTTTTTTTGGAAATTTACCTGTAAAGTCCAAAGTGTAAAACCATTTTTTTTTAAAAAACACGTTGAATTTTTTTTTAAGTGTTATGCTTAGAATGTCAAATAAATATGGGATGCTTACAACAATTTTTTCTATTTCATAAAATGTTTTGTTTTTTAGATATATAAAAAAACAAAAAATTCAGTCGATAAAGAAGTATTAAAATATATCAATCAAAAACTCATGTATTTCATTTATTTGAACAGTTTAAAAAAAAATGAGTTCGCGTTTGTTTTTTCATCCTTGTTTAAAAAAGTATTTTATTTAAAAAGGACATGGAATATAAGTATAAATATGGATAAATTCTTAACAATGAACAATTGAACTACTCATCGAATACTAGTTTTTATAGGTAAGTATTTTTTTTGGAATTTATATATTTTTTATAATTGAAGGAAGTAAAATTTTGTTGATTTTTTTTTTTTTAAATCTTAAGGAAAACCGATTTAAAAAAACAAATATTACATAATTTGCTATTAAACCTGTTATTTTTTTAAAATTTTGGTCTTTAAAATTAGGGTTTGAATTACATTTTTTAAGAATTTATAAGCTTCGAAAAACAGTAAGTCTAAATATTCCATTGTTTACCGCGAATTTACTGACGATTTCTGACACTGCTAGTGCTAGGCCACCATATATAACAAAGAATTACATTGCTTAATATCCGGAAAACAACTTATTTGCGGTAAACTTTAAATACGATGTTCATTTTCAGCACACATACCAGGCCACAATTATACATTTTTTTATTAAAATTTATTTATTTATTCTTTCTTTCCGGAAAAAAATGTTTATTTTATTCATTTATTTATTTATTTATTTATTATGTTCTTTTTTTCGGCTATTTTTAGTAATAAAAAAAAAAAAGAAAAAAAGATTAAGTCCTCATTATCTTGTAATTTCATGATATCCTCCCCCGTTTCTGTGCACTCACTGCATAAACAAATATGGCCGTTCTACATGAAAACACAGAAAAGTTTAAAAGTTCAATTTATCGGTTTGTTTTGTTTTAAATTTAATTCTCCCCCCTCCACACCAGAAAATATAATTAAATGAAATTTATCGTTATTTTGTTTCAAATATAATTCTTCCTCCCCCCCCCCGTACAAAAACAAAATCAAATTTTCATGTTTTTCTGCAACCCCCTCCCCCATCACCAAACTTTAAAAAACGGTAGGTGTGGCATGTCTCGTTGAACGCTATGTAGCCAAAAAATTGGGTGCTCATTTTACGTTAAATCTATATGGGAAAGTGATTCCCCACCCTAAATTTTTTTTTTTTTTTTTTTCATATTATTTTTAAAGGCCGTTTGAACGTATTAGGCAAAAAAAGTAGATTTTCATTTAGGGGTTAGACGACGCTGGGTCACGTCGTAAAAAATACCGGTTTTCGGGTATGTTGAAAACGAATATCACATTTAAATTTTGCACAGACAAGTAGTTTTCTGGATATTAAGACGTTTATTATCCAATGTAATCCCTTATGTTTTCATTGGCGACCATGTTTTTCACGACTGAACAAGTACTAATACGCATGCCTGTTAAAAAAAAAAATACCTCCTCCGTGTTAAGAATAGCGACGGCCACTGAAATTCATTAAGACATTGGAAAAAATGACTTAAAATCTAGAAAAAAAATACTTGTCTGTCACAACTTTGAATGTGATTAGTTTTCAGCGGACCCGAAAACCTGTGAAAGTCATCAATTTAAAGGTGAGTGTTGAGTTGCAAAGTAAAAATGCACCCAAGTTTCTGAGACAGAATAAAATAGAATTTTAATTAAAATATATATAAAATATTTCCTTTGTTTCTTTTTACTTCCGCTTTGTGTTTATCAGAAGTCTTGCCATGTTTGCCGGTGTACACCGAGGAAAAGTCCCTTCTGGTTACAAATTACGTAATTTCAGTTTAATTTTAAAGCTCTCTACATAAAAAAAAAAAAAAAAAAAAAAAAGTCTCTTTTTTTTTTTTTTTTTTTTCTTTTAATAAATCTCGCTTCTCTAAAACCGGAAGCCGTCATCAAGTAGACTGTTTATCTTATCCCGTTGAACAAGTAGATATGTAAATAATTTTCAGGTGTCTCTTGAACACACCCTGTATGTAATGTGTTGCATGCACGTTCGAATCTACGAAGTGAACCTCGCGCAAAGTGTTGGTGGAATTGGCGCAAAAGTTCTTGCTGAAGTTCAAAATCCCCTGAAGATATCCGTTGGCATAGAATTTGGCAAAAGCAGGAGAGAAAGAAAATGGTGGAAGTGCGACAGATTTTAATTTTAAAGAATTGGCCACACACAAAGTGTTGCTAACAGTTTGAGAAATCAGTTTTTCCAAATTTTTGTTCCCGTTGCATTTGATTATATCTTCCTCGGAAGCAGGTACCACTGCGTGAATGATGAATTTAAAGTCCAGGTTTCCCGCTTGCGTAATGTACGTATCCGACAATGCTAATTGGTTTACTTGACCACGAGATCTGAAGACTTTTTTGGTCGCAGCTGAAACAGCCGGTCCTGCTGCCTGGGTTATGTTTTGAGAAAGTTCCCCACTCGGCGGTAGATGTCCGTCAGTTGGGTTAACAATTCCTTCCACTTTTGTTGTGATTATATCAGCTGGGTAAACCGTTACAGCAAGTTTTTCTGGGGTTTTAAATTTACACCAGTGCATTTTTTCATGGTCCATGCCCTGAACAACAAAAGCATTTCCAATGTCAAACTGTTGCATCCTGTCGAAAATGAGCCGGAACTCAGGGTTCATGGAAAAGGCTAGATCGGATTTAACGCTAAAATGTTCAGGCAATAAGATATCCACGACCGCTTCGTTGGCAGCCGTACTCTTTTTAGACGCACAAATATATTCATAGTTGTTTTTAATTTTTAAGTTCGTCTCTAGATTTAAAATGTGTTGAGTTAACCCAGTAAGGCGTTTTTGGGCGATAGAAGATGATTTTAGGAGAGTTTTAAGTCGGGTATCGTACGCTTTTTCCAGGCTGGCCTTTCCGTCCGCGCGTTTTTTCTCCAATGATGCGATCATAGTATTAACAGTCTCATCTATTTGGAAAGCATTCTTCTCCTTGGTCAGCAAAAGATCCGTTTTGGCCTCTTCAATATTTTTTAACAACTGGTTCATTTCATCACGTCCGTTTTCAAATTTTACTCGTTGGATATGATCGGTGGTCATTTTCTCTTCGGCCAAAACATCAATCGACTTGATATTTCCGTGTGTCTGGCTGCACGCCGCGTGTTTCCCGTAAGTACATTTCAAACAGATAAATGTATCGCAGCTTAAACAAAATAAATCCAGTGTCGCGTTTTTGTGGGTGGGGCACATTGGATACTCGTCGCCGTCGCAAGAGTTCCGTGAAGTTGCACCAAGGGAGTCCTTGTCCAGCATAAGTCTATGTCCAGGAAATCCGATCGAATGCGTATTGGAACAATTTTCACACAAGTTTAGCTTACAAGTTTTACAGAAAGCAATCGCCTCGGTGCGATCATTAGTTTGATGTAAACATATTTCACAATCGTCTGCCGAGGAGTTATTTTTTTCTTTGTTTTGGGTGCTAAGGACTTCCATTAGCTCACAGACGACGTTCGCAACCGGGAATCCTGTGGCCCACGACGTCGGCTGTAGCGAAGTGTCAGGTGGGGTCGTTAACGACCTGCATACGGGGCAAGCGAACTCTTCTCCCATGCTGTTGTGATCTATGTGCCATTGTAGACATTTTGTACAAAAGTTGTGTAGACAAGGCAGACCTCGAGGTATTTCAAAGGGCTCAAGGCAGATAGGACACTCGATTCTTTTTTCGTCCATTGGTCCTAAACGGAAATGACGTCTAGTTGACTTCGCTAATATTTTTTACTTTCACTATTAGAGAAGTAGTAGCAGTAGTAGTACTTTTGTATTAGTATTTATTAAAAATGAAAAAAATTACCTTTTACGGTTATTTGATAAATAATTTGATACGTTTCTTTGTTGTGTTCTTTTCTTGTTTAACAGACCGTTACTAAAAAATAAAATAACAATTTATTGTTTTTAGTAACTTTTTCTTCCTAGCATATCAAGGTCGGTTCAATTATTCTGGGGAAAAAAAGCACGAGTGAAAATACCTTGACGGTACTTTATTACCATGTTTGGTAATAATGCAGTTTTTGTTTTAATTTTTTAGTTGTGTTTTTTGGGGTTTTTTTTTTTTTTGTATTTTTTCGCGAAATAAACACAAAATAAATGGAGTTCCACACATAAATTTAACGTAAAATAAAGGTGCATGTTTCCACCCTCAAAATCACCACTAATTCAGGTTTTCGGGGGAGCTGAAAACGAAAACAACGTTTAAAATTCCAGGAAACAAGTAGTTTCAAAACTATAAAGAACTTATAGTTTTAAAGTGTGAGATTACTTTTCTATATTAATTTAACGTAAAATGAGCACTCACTTTCTGACCACATTTTTTTGTTGGAGGGGAGAGGGTCAACTAAAAATGAACACAATTTAACGTAAAATGAGTAATTGTGGCCTGGTAGACCAATATATAACCTACCTGAAAAATATGCGCGCTTGCGCGTACAACAATGACCACTACTTACAACATAAAGAATTACATTGATTAATATCCGGATAACTACTTATTTGCGGAGAATTTAAATGCGATATTCGTTTTCAGCACACCCGAAAACCGTATACGAACAAGTTTTTAAGGTAGGTTTTGTGTTGGTCAACCAGGCCACAATTACCATATAAACGTCCAACTAAAAAAATTACCAGACTCCCCCCCCCCTTAAAAAATGGTCATAAAGTGGATGCTCATTTTACGTTAAATTAATATAGAAAAGTGATCCCCCAATTTTGGAAACTATAATTTCTTCGTATCTTGGAAACTACTTGTTTCCTGGAATTTTAAATGTTATTTTCGTTTTCAGCACTTCCGAAAACCTTTAATAATGGTAATTTTAAAGTATTTTTTTAGGGTGGAAAGATGCTGCACTTTTACCAAATGATTACCCATTTCTGTACTATTATCTAACCGGATAGCGTTTTAGGAACATGTAACCAGAAATTTGGAAGTTTTAAGGGAGATAAATTGTGTAGTGTGTGTGTGTGTTCGCACATGTGCATTATTTTGGAGTGGAGAGACTTTTTCATGCTAAAAAAGTTAGTAATAAAAAAAATAGCTAATTACTTTTCATAATTAAAAAAAATAGTTATTATTTGCAAAAGATGATTTTTTTTTTCCAAAAGAATCTAAGAAACAAAATGAATAAAAAAATTCTAATGCAATTTTCCATGACGTGTATGGAAAACTTAGCGAAAAAAAAAAAAAAAACTCCTTTAAACTTACCAATAATCTTAAATTCTAATTGCAACAGACCATTAGGAGTGCTAACAGACTCCATATCAGAAAATCACGTGTTCATATCACGTCGGGGTCACCATTTTAGTGATTATCACCACCCCTAATAAAATAAGATGTGCTGATAAGCAGTTTCCTAAAAACCCTTCCTTAGGAACATCATGAAACCTATTACTAAAACTAAGTCCGGGTTGTAACTCACATCCCCCTCCAAAAAAACCCTAAGTTTGGATGGCAATATACTCTCCCAAATAAACTTCTCTTAAACTGCCACTAACACTAAGACCATGTTGTAACAGACCCCTTCCAGAACCCTCTTTTAAACCTGCCACTAGTCTTAAGTCTGAGTGGCAACATATCCCCTTAAAAATATAAATAGTTGCATGTTGTTTAATGCTATCTTTTCGCAAAGTGGGGGATCATTTTATTTTAAACTGGTCCTTTCACTCTAAGATCAAAATTGTTTTGCTGTTTTACTTTTATTGCTACGATTTTCAGGATGTTTACACGTAATCGCCCCCCCCCCCCAAAAAAAAAGTGAATCTCATTTTAGGAGAGGGAATAATTAGTCCTCATCTATATAATAATAGTGAATGTACGTGCATCTGGCCCAATTGACAATATGAAAAAGAGAACGTTGGCAGAGATGAAAGAATAAGCTGATGAGAGAAAAAAAAGTTACTAAACAAGAAACAATGCAATATTTAGAGCAACAGCATAACTTTCTTTTTTGAATTAATTCTTTTTCCCTTTTTTTAAATTTTGAATACAGTTTGGTTCCAGTATAAATCATGTTCTTTATTTTTCTCCTTTTTATTGCTTCTTATTTAAAGTTTTCTAATGCTTTAAAACAAATTTTTTGCATGCACTTGCGCATACAATAATGGCCACCACTTATGATGTAAGGAATTACATTGCTTAATATCTTGAAAGCTATTTTGTGGAAAAGTTAAATGTGATATTCGTTTCAGTATACCCAAATATCTTTAAAAGTCATCATTTTAAAGTTGATTGTTAAGGTGGAAAGTAAATAAAATATTTACAAAAAAAAAAAAAAACACAATCGCATATTTCCTCATACAATTGAGTTCCATTTTTAAAGTCCTCGGAAGTAAGCGGAATAAATTACTTTGAAGACCTCTAAAAATTATGTTCCTTTACTCAATCTGAAAATCCTATTAATATTACATTTGTTTACTTAATCTATTACGATCCTTACAACTATACGAGGGGCGTGCAAGAAGTAACAGCCCTGACCCACTTCCAGTTCTCTGATCTAGCTAAAATTTTGCATGTGCAATCATTTATATCTCTACGGGTTATGTGGCAAATTAAAGCTCTGAACTAATTATGGTTTCTGTTTTACAGGTGTTTGAACTGAGTCAGGTGTGAAATGGAGCTTGTTGAATGTCGAGCAGTGATCCGGTTTTTGTATTTGAAAGGACGCACACCATAGGAGACTTTTGATGAAATGAAAGAAACTTATGGTGATAATGCCCCATCATATGACCTTGTAAAACGCTGGCATCATGAATTCAAACATGGCCGGAACTCTGTGGAAACAGCTCCCAGACCTGGTCGCCCCCCCCCCCTTCTACCATTGATGAGGCATCTGTTCGTCAAGTTGAGGCTGCCATTTTGGAAGAAGATCGGCGCATTACTATTCGCCAAATAGCCCAAGTTGTCAAGATTAGTACAGGGTCTGTGGAAACTATCATTCATGACCATTTGAATATGCATAAGGTGTCTGCTAGATGGATTCCCAGGTTGCTCACATCATTCCAGAAGCAAGAACGTGTCTAGTGCTCGAGGATGAATTTGGAGATGTGCCAAGAAGATGAGTCAAAGTTTTTTCAAAACACTGATTACACAGGATGAAACCTGGGTCCATCACTATGATCCAGAGACCAAAGCCCAGTCAATGCAGTGGAAGCACTTGAACTCACCACCTCCAAAGAAGGTAAGGATGCAGCCCTCTGCTGCCAAGGTCATGCTCACAGTCTTCTGGAACCAGGACGGAGTAGTGATGACAGATTTCCTGGCAAAGGGTACCACAATTACAGGAGCCTATTATGCTTCACTTTTGAGGAAATTAAGAGAAGCTATCAAAATCAAGAGGCAGGGCAAGATCAGCAAAGGTAACCTCCTCCTGCAAGACAATGCTCCGGTCCACAACTCGCATGTCGCCAGATCAGAAGCACAAGCATGTGGTTATGAAATCCTCCCTTATCCTCCCTACTCTCCTGACCTTGCCCTCTCTGACTTTCACCTCTTCCCAGCCATGAAGTCTCCAGAGCTGCATCAAACGATGGGAGAAATGCATAACTCTGGGTGGTTCCTATGTAGAGAAAGACTAATAACTGTGCCAAGTTTCGTTGTTCTACTGCTATGGGAAGTGGGTCAGGGGAATTATTTGTTGCATGCCCATCGTATTAGGTTCAATTATGTTAATTACGTTTATTTTCTTAAATTTATTCTTAGTGAAAAATCCATTTTTATCTATGTTAAGTAAACATTTATTTTATTTTCCATATTGAATTTAGCTATATGTGAAAAATTCACATTTTTGGAACAAGAGTAGAGAGCAAAAGAGTACAAGCTTATCAAGCAGCAAGAGCACAAGAAAATGTTGAATCTGTACAAATAAACCGTGAAAGTTTGAGGTGATGATCGTTCAAACCATTTTGTGCTACTAGCAGCAATCTGGAGAGGCAGAAATCAGTATTAAATGAGACGAGAATGAACAAGGATAAGAAAAGTAAGGGACAGTGTCTTCAGTGGGACTCGGTAGTGGTAGAGAGAAAAATCAGTTGGAAGGACATCTTGAACTGAGAAACAGCTAGAATTTCTTTTCTGATAAAATCCACATATGACGTATTGCCATCACCTGCAAATCTAAAGCGCTAGAAACAGAGTCGAGATGAAATGTGTAAATGTGCACAGAAAGGTACGGTGAAGCATATCCTCTCTCACTGCCCTCTAGGATTGGACCGACAAACCTGAAGGCATAATCGGATGCTCAAAGTTGTGGAGGACGGATTCCAAAAGAAGATAAACGATACAAACAAACGAAAAGGTGAAAAGATTAGACAGCTGGAAAGAATTAACTTTGTTAAACAAGGGAAACAACCTTGGGTAAAGAACAGAAAGAGAATGGAAACTGGCAACAGATGGCAGGGTTTGTGGAAGTTAGCTGTTGACCTGGTGAAGAAAATATTATCCGCTGTGTCATGCGGAAGGTGATTCTTCATAGTTTGTTATCTGCAACTTAGACAAAAAGAAACACCCAATGGGAGAAAAGAAAAAGAAAGAAAAACAACTTGAAAGAATGATTTTTATTAAGTAGAAAGTCTTGATAGGAAAAGTCTATAATCAGTTGGCTGCCAAGAGTTGTTCATCTGGCTTACAAGTTCTTGTATAATAACATTTTCGAAAGGGTAGAGCTGGTAGAGAGGGAGAAAGAGAGAGGGGGATTCACTTACTGAAATCAGTTCACAGTTTGTATTAATCCTTTACAGAAAGAGTATGATTTCCCTTTTTAGTCTGAGTTCTATTAGAAACAATAATCTTTATCTCCTTGTTTTAAACGTGTCCATTCTCCATTAGATCCGTTAGCTCCATTAGTTATAGTTATTCCTTGGAGATATTTTTGTAAGCACAATCAATAGACAAATAATTCTTCGGTAATTTTCCCTTATAAAGAAAGGCGATATACAGTTCACATTTCTGAGTAGATATCCAATACTGAGGTTTCAGGTAGCTAGATACCTCCACAACATATCCTGAATTTCCCTTTGATCTTGAGATATTTAATTTCTGTAGATTAATCGCATATTTCAACTGTTTTAAAGTCCAGTTAAGACTAAAAAGATGGTTCTCTTTCAAATTTCCTGTCTTAAATTCGTCCAAGACACATTCCAAAAGTTAGATAACTTGAGTTAGAAGTCCTTTTATTTTCTAGAAGAATCATCAATTCTTTCCTTTCAACTATTTTACTGTCTAGTCAAGACAGAAAAACTGTTTACAAACCATTAAACCATTTTCTTTGCCTGAGATCTCGATTAAACATGTCATTAACCTTTGTAATACTCACCAGTGTAGCAAGCATCCACGTATTTGTGCATTGCATGGATGTGTGTGCGAGTGGTGGCGTGACAGAAGAGGGGTGGACTTGCTGCAGGGAAGTGTTGGGTGGGAAAAGAGAAAAAAGATGGCACCTGGTGTTTTATAAAGTGTGGTCCTGCGAGATCATGAGAAAACAGAGGGCACACATGCAAATGAGACAGGGTGAAAAACTGCATAAAAATCAAGCTTGAGTGAAAGGAAGTGACAGTGTCGTTTACAGTCACAAGGTTATTGTGTTACTATTGCGAGCGTTGGTGACGATTGAAGTTGAATTCGATACAATCTATTTCGGCTATTGCTGTGAAAAATGACCGACTCAAAATTTGATCTGAAACTGATTCCAGAGTTTAATGAGTCCATATCTGTCGTTGACTGGGTTTGGAGGGTCGAGTTGACCTGCAATCTCTGTGAGGTAAGGAGAATGCAAACTGTGATTCCCCTGAGATTGGTTGGGGGTGCTCTGAGTGTGTATCAGCAACTTAGCGCCACCGAGAAGGCTGATGTGACCACTATAAAAAATGCGCTGTACAAGGCATTTGAAATGGATCCTTGCACGGCTTATGAAAGATTCGTCTCTAGGAAACTCATGCCGGGAGAAACCATGGATGTGTTCTTTGCGGAATTGAAGAAACTTGCTGTGCCGTTTGGCAATGGAGTGTCAGAGAGGACATTGGCATATGCATTTATGGCCAGCCTTCCCACCCGTGTTAAGCAATTGTTGAGAGCCTCTACCAGTGTGTCCACAACGCCTATGGAGCACTTGATGGAATGCGCTCGGGCTATCATCAGAGATGAGGAGGACCTGGGGGAACCAGTTGTGATGGCGACAAAGGCAGCCCAGAACGAGGCTGGGGAGATTCCCAGTCTGAGCCCTGCGACTAATGGAAGATGTTACCGCTGTGGTCGGCGAGGTCATTTTGCGAGAAGCTGCACTGACAAAGAGCAGGGTGACTGCGCTGTTTCCAATGTGGCGGCATAGGGCATCTAGCCCAAAACTGCAGGATGTCAGCGCCGCCCTGCTCCCAGACAAGATCTAAGTGACGCGCAACCTACGATAATTGTGTACGTGAACCGTGCCCTTCTCAGCTCTTCTTGACTCCGGCTGCTCACATACAATTATGAGTGCCAGATTGTGTCGGACCTGGACTAAAAGGAACATTAAAGTCAGCACAATAGGCGGCGAGACACAAGCATGCTGTGGAGCTGGAACCGTGAAGGTCCACACAGACTCTGGTATGGCCGCGGAAATTAATGTTGGTGATGCGAGAGGATTTGCTGGGGTTCGATGTACTGCTAGGCTACGATGCTATCAACGCACTGGGTAGAGTGATCATCGAAAGAGACGGGAACATGCACTTTTTAAAAAACCCGGTGTGTGCTGCAATCCACATCGATCACCCTGACTTTAAGGTGGGCTATGACTATAGCCAGCAGGGCTGGACTGCGTCATGGAAGTGGATTGAGGGAAGGGCACCAACCGAATTAAAGAATCGCATCGCAGAATACCCTATACCTGACAAGGCTCATGATGAGTACGAGCAAGAGCTTAGGCATGGATCCGAGATGGAGGATTGATCCCCTACCCCGAGAAGCTTGGTCCGCCCAAGGGTCTGATATCCTTAATGGCATAACAAAAGTAAGATCAGTGCTGGATTATCGTGAGCTCAACTAGTACATTGAGGCTTACACTGCCGATGCTGACGTATGTGCCAGCAAACCGAGGGAATGGCGTCAGAAGGGCTCCAATGTGTCAATAGTAGACCTGCGGAAGGCCTATTTGCAGATGTGAGTAGATGAGATGCTGTGGCCGTTCCAGACAGTGTGGTTTTGGGGTCAGAGGTACTGCCTAACACGACTCGGCTTTGGTCTTAATGTGGCACCGCAGATCATGAAGACCATTGTGAATGCGGTGTTGTCTCAAGAAAAGACCATTGAGGACGCAACATCAGCCTACATTGACGATGTGTACATCAATGAGAATATAAAATCTGCATCGTGTGTCAGGGAAAAATTGGCTCTGTTTGGTCTGCAGTGCAAGAATCTTGAGGGATGGAGCGCGCATATTGGGGTTAGACGTCTATGAGGAAGATGGCACTCTACGATGGAGGCATGGCAGTGGGATTTCAGGCATCCCTGACATTGTTACGAGGTGGACTGTTTTTTCCTGGTGTGGGAAACTTGTTGGATACTTACCAGCCTGTGGCCGGCTCCATGTAGTTGTGGGTATCATCAAACGCAGAGCGAATTTGGTAACCACAGGTTGGGACGATGTGCTTGACAATGCTCTTCTAACTCTGATGGTAACTGAGACCCTGGAGAGAGTCAACAAGGAGGGCCCTGCCCATGGAAAATGGTGCATTGATGCAGACCACGTAAATGTGTGGGTCGACGCTAGTCCATTGGCATTGGGAGTCGCATTAGAGCAAGGAGGGAATGTGTTTGAAGACGCATGTTGGCTGCGACCCGTGAATGATGCTCAGCACATCAACTTAGCAGAGCTGGACACTGTTGTAAAGGGAATAAATCTCGCACTGCAATGGCAATCGAAGAAACTGCACCTGTACATGGATTTTCTCTGCGTCTACCACTGGGTATCTGACACGCTTTCAGGATGGACAAGAATCCACACTAAGGCAGCCAGTGAGATGTTGATCCAGCAAAGGTTAAACATGCTGAAGAGTCTGGTCTCTGAGTGTGGACTATCAGTGGGGGTAACGCTGGTAACATCACATTGTAATTGTGCCGATCAACTAACCCGTGTACCTCACAGATGGTATGGAGTCGTGAAGATAGGTGTGGAGCACACTGCTTGATCTTGCACAGTTTCAATTGGCGCGATTAGCCCATATCAAATACAGAAGATTAATACACAGAGCAAACATCCAGGTGTCAAGAGAACAGTATATTTTGCAAGGCATGTGGACCCAGCAGTGACAAAGGCAGATTGTCAGGTATTGTGAGGCATGTCAGTCTATTGATCCTGCACCAGAGCAATGGCGAAAAGGACGATTGGACATCAAGAAGGTGTGGCAGCAGGTGGCGATGGACATTACCCATTACAGTGGTAAGCCTTTTCTAACTCTTATCGATTGTGGATTCACACGTTTTGTGGTATGGCGACACATGATTAGACAGGACTCGGCAAGTGTTGTTCGCATCTTGCCATCCATCTTTTTTGAGCGGGGTGTGCCAGAAGAGATCTGGGCAGATAACGATGCTGCTTTTTGCAGCCAACAAGTTTGGCAGCTGTTAGATGAATGGGGTGTCCGACTATGGCTGCGATGTGCAATTCAGGGAATGGCATTGCTGAGAGGAGCCATCGTAGCATTAAGAGAATTGCTGCCAGAAAGCAATGTACCATTACGGAGGCCACATATTGGCATAATATCATGCCAAAGGATGGGAAATTACCTACAACAGCACCGGCCAATGCCATATACACATATCGTGTTAGACTAAAGGGAATTGATGCCAAATATGAGGTAGGATGAGACCACCTGGAAACCGGTGCACCACCGAATTCAAGCGAGGACGAATCTCTGGGGTGATCAGTCAGCAGTTGGTCCTAGTTGATGGAACCCCGCACCATGTGTGCGATCTTCGCCTGACTTCTGAGGTGCATCATACAACTACAGAGGAGAGCAATGAATCATCAAGTGATGAGCTACTGATGAACAAAATTAACAGACCAGAGAGTGATGATTATAGTTCATCTGACGTGGCAGAACCAGACCCGAAAGCAGAACCAGGCCCGGAATCTGAATCAGAACCAGAATCTGAATCTGAACCAGAACCAGACCAGAACCTATGAATGTACCCGTTAGCAGAAGTAAGCGGACTAGGAGACCAACCCTGCAGTGCACTCTGTGTGATCATCAGATCAGGGGGCAGTGTAATACTCACCAGAGTAGCAAGCGTCTGCATATTTGTGGATTCCGTGGATGTGCATGTGAGCAGTGGCATGACGGAGGAGGGGTGGACTTGCCACAGGGAAGTGTTGGGTGGGAAAAGAGAAAAAAAGATGGCACCTGGTGTTTTATAAAGTGTGGTCTTGCGAGATCACGAGAAAACAGAGGGCACACATGCAAATGAAACAGGGTGAAAAACTGCATAAAAAGCAAGCTTGAGTGAGAGGAAGGGACAGTGTCATTTACAGTCACAAGGTTATTGTGTTACTATTGCGAGCGTTGGTGACGACTGAAGTTGAATTCGATATAACCTAGACACATCTAACCCTTTCTTCTTGACATTTGAACCACAACTTTCTTCCTCCACGGTGTGTAAATAGAATCTGATTTTTTAGAGTCGAAAATGTACCTCATGGCAGACTTGGCACGCAAAGAAAGGCTCACCTAATCAGCAAGCAGAATGGGATCACATGACGTAGAAAAATAGGGGAAAAAGCAAAACATAGAGAGGAGGAATAAAGAAAAAAAGAGAGAAAGAAAGGGGCAAAATAAAATAGTGGAAATAAATTTTCCACACTGGATTTACCCCTTGTGTTCCCACTAGTAGCAACAGTGCAACATCCAGATATAACGATGTGGAGCAGTTTAGTATACACCATGAACAAAGACAGGTCTCTCCAAATATGCATAGATCCACAAAACTCAACGTCAGTCTCAAAAGATTTCCACACAAGATACCACAGTGGAAGAACTAAACTCATCCTTTGCAAAAGCTAAAGTGAACTTGATGCCAAGGCGGGATACTGGTCAGCCTTTCTGGATGAGGAAACACAACTGTTGACAACCTGCAGGATGCTGTTTGGTTTAGTATGCTGGAAGCGTCTACTGTTTGGTCTCCATGTCTCACAAGATATCTTCCAAGAAAAAATGGACTACATCCTAGAAGGTAGAGATGGTGTGGTCAGTATTACTGATGATCGAATTGTATTTGTTCAAAATGATGAGAACCATGAAAAAAACTTGTATTACATTATGGCTTGAAGTGTTTCATAAAGCAATCTCATATATCTTTTCATTGATGTAATGTAATGTAATATAATATTGAAACATATACACATCTACTGGAATCAAACCGGACTCAGATACGGTGTGCAACATTAAGAAAATGCCACGCCCATAAAACAAAGAAGAACGACAACGCTTTCTAGATATACTAAATTACCTTTCCTCATATATTCCAAACTTTGCTAAAATGGCTCATCAATTGCATAGTCTTCTTAAATGTCAATAACCATGAATTTAGGACCCTGATCATAACCTTCACGATAGTCGGCCTAATCACTGAAAAATGGCGCTTAAAATCCTAACAAGCAAGATCTGGCAAACAGTCAAACTGTCAATAATGAATGTGAGCTTTTTACAAAAAACATTAGCAAATTTTAAAGACTTGCATTGAAATAAAGAAAAATAAGAAACAAGATTTATACTGAAACTGAACTCAATATTAATTTAAAAAACAAAACAAAACAAAAACAAATGTGAATTTATTTTAAAAAATGTGAATTTATTCAAAAAATGTGAATTTATTTATTGCAAAACAACATCCTGTAATTCACATTTTTTTTTAATAAACATTTTGTTGTTTCATGGATTCGTTTATTATTTACTTAAAGAATTGCATTAAAAAAAAATAAAATAAAGGAACAGGATTTAATTTATACTGAAACTGAACTTTATTCAATACTAGCAGGGCCACCCGGCATTGCTTGGAACCGTATAAAACAATGAGAAAAACAAAGTTGATTTTGAACATACCTGTTATTCTTAGGATAGAGGAATTTTTAATATCTATGTATCATTTGCTATCTTAAGTAATGTATTTTTTTCGTTTAGGAAACTATCTGCACATTTAGCATGTATTTTTTATTGGAATTGGAAAAAATAATGACTCTATATTTCCATCGTCGGCATTAAATGGTAGGGACCGGATGCTGAATTGAACGCTTGTACAAAAATAGCAAATAAATGCATTTTTATAAAAATATAAAATTTATTTTGCGTTTAGCAATGTAGCATATTTAGTTGTCAATCTATGCGTGCAGTAAAACCGCTATATTTGTGTGCCCATTCTATACAAGGGGCAAGCTTCAACTGTTTAAAATAATGGAATTAAAATTCAATTCCCCTCTTCTTCATTGCAAGAGAGAGAAAGAGAAAGAGAATGAAAAAGAGAAAAAGAGAGATATTTATATGTCTTTCTAGTTAAAATTCTTTCTAGAAAAGACATTGAGTAATTACAGAAGTTACCACATGAAGGTTGCCAACATCCTAACTGAAACAAACTGGATTCCAATTTGGCACCCCAGATTGTTAGCCCATATTGTTGATTACCGTAACGTTTCTGATTCTTTTGTTCGCATTGATTTCTCCAGTTAATTCTAGAATCGCGTGCTTATAAAACTGACCACATGAAGGTTGCCAACATCCTATCTATGTATCATTTGCTATCTTAAGCAAAAGAATATTTTGCCTACCATAGAACGAGTATTACACAACATTTGTATGAAATAATTGTACCTTCCCTGAGACAGGAAATTTACAGCACATAGATAAAAAATTTCCTTTCTTAGGACTGGTAATGTACGACACATAATTAAAATAATTTTACCTACCCTCATACGGGTAATGTAAATACATAGATGAAACAATTTAACATACTCTCAACAAGTATTGTACAACATATATGAACTAATTTCTCTTTCCCCCTACACTACCATAATGGTAAGAAAAATGAAGTCATATTTAGAAGATGGATCATTAGGATTTTCAAATTAATACATAAATACATTGTCTGAGTTAGAGATTAGGCAACCTGTACTTCACCATAAAATTCATCATTACTGTGTTTATTCTCCCATCACAACTACCACGATTTAAATTCAAAGAAATAGGCTAAATACAAAGTTACTAATTCAGAAATATATCTTTTTAAATCAAATTTATAGAAAAATCAGTTGCATAATTTAGTTAAAAATGGGTTTCTAAATGATCACATTATTTCAGCACAGCGCGTATTTTGCATAAATACCAAAAACTGATTAATTAATTAATTTTGTGTTCTTATTTAAAATTCGACTTAATAAAAATAAACAAAAATACAGAACATACAGACAAATTTTTATGATGTACGTACTTGTCATGAAACAAAGATGTCATATTCCAAAAATCGCATAAATTGATCAATTTTTTTTTTTTTTTTTTTAAATCCAACTTTATGACAAGCAAGATGGGAGAGCCAGGAACCGCCATGTTTTTTAGTATATGTTAAAATTCAAGGGCGGACGAGTCAATTCAACTACTGAGATTTCCTTTGTATTCAAAATAATAAAACAGTTTGTTTCACTAAAAATTGGAAATTTTGATTTTCTGAGTTAAAAAAAAAACTACTTGATCAATTTAAGTGATTTTTAGAATATGACATCATTATTCCTTGAAGTTTATGAAAAAAACTTCAAAACTATTTGGGAATATTCATTTTTATTTATTGCGGACTATTATCCTCATCTTTTTAGTTGTTGTTTCATGACGTTTCGGCCAACTATTCCTCTGGCCTTCGTCAGGTGGTAACCGCGACGGGATAGGAACTCCAAATCTCTGAGCTGCATACACAGCAATTATTGCCTTCCGTAGTTGTTGTCGTCTCACCACGTTTTTGGCCAAGTAAGCTTCTGATCAGCTTTAGGTAGGATTGAGACCGGCGCAGTGGATAGAGATGGTGAATCTCTACGGTTCCAGGTGAGAACTGTCTAAAGATAGTGGTTTCAATCCTACCCAAAGCCTCCTTTATTTTGCCTCCCTTATGTTTAGTTTATTCTCATTTTGTCTTTTTTCACGAGACTGCTTTTTTTTTTTGACTTTCCCTATTTTTTTAAAATTTGCTACACCTAAAAATATGTACTTTGGTAATGACAACTACAAAATACATCATTTTTGCTTTTATTTTCTCAACGTCTTATGTCTTCATAAACTACATAAGACATTTCGCTTTAAATTCTGTTAACTTTAAGTCACAATTTCTTATTTTACCCTTGTGGTTACCATTGTCATGGGTATTTAACAAATTACACACGACTTCATTTTTCTTTAGAATTCTCTCATTATTTTCTAAACTTGTATGCATGACGTGAGCACGTGGGTTTGTTTATTGAGAGATATTTTGCTCTCTTACAATCTTTTTTTCATTCATAATACATTAATTTATCAACAAATAATTTATTTTCCCATAGTCATAATGGGTTTATAATTTGAAAGAAAAGGTCTAAAAAAGATATAGATATTTTTCTTACCAGTAAATTGTATACGTTTAGTTCAATAAAGAATTTATTTCGTTTTTGTTAATTCATTTGTACCCAAGCTGTAGTGCCTTTGGTTTTAAGAAAGGCTTTAAAAGAAATATTTCTTTTCTTTGTTTTCCGCAACTGAATTTGCATTTGGGTGCATTTAATTGTTGTAAGTCTACCACGTGGGACATTTACCCCTGGACTTAGAGTGTTGTATTGCAAGAGAGGTCACAGAACGGGGATGACATTTATAATGGAACGGAGATGTGAAAAGAGACGTGAAGGGATGTGTAATGGACAGTTCTTTTAAACACGGAGGGGAGATACACTTTGGAAAAGGTTTCATATAGTGTTCATTATACAAAAGACAAAACACATTATTTTGTGGTTGATGACAAACGAAGACAAATGCTTACATAACAATATGAAGACATTTATTTCCAGCTGGTGATCCAATGCCGTGTTAGATTTCTACATTTTGTTTTCTCTTCCCCTTCGCTACCTGAAGGAGCTCAAGCTAACTCTCTCTCCTCTCTCAACTCTAACTCATTTTGAACGCTAACTTAACTGTATATATCGAATCTATATTTCTTTATGACGTCAGAACGTGCCCCAAAATTTGAATAGGATTCACATGGGCATTGCATATGCTTCCAACACTTTGTTGTATGGCTATTTCTAATATAATGGACAATTCACTACATTCCTGGAATCGCATCTAATTACAATATGTATTCATTTTAACTTTTAATACTGAGTTCGACTCCAGTATTCTCCTTTAATAAACTTTAATACTGAGTTCGATTCAAGCATTCTCCTTTAATAAGTCCACAAATTCCAAAATTTCATCATGACAAGTTTCAAGAAAAAATACACGATTAAACCCGGTTCTCCAACTTCCAACGTAGACCCCTACTACCATGTCTCCTTCTCCAACATCAGGGGTCTACGTTCTAACCTTCCAGAGGTTGAAACCCAATTACAGGAGACTAAACCAGACCTTTTATTTTTAAGTGAAACTGGCATTGGACAGGCTATTTCCCTAGATGAGTTTGCAATTACAGGATACTCTAACTTAACTTCTAAATCTGACCCCCAAGATCACCATGGGCATGGAATATGTGCCTATATTAAAGATAGCTTTCCATGTGGGAGGGACATCTCCAGGGAAGATCCTAACTTACCTTATATGTGCTTCCGGGTTGCTTTAGCTCACACTACTGCATTTATATTTACTCTCTATCGCCCCCACAACAGCGGAGTTACTATCTTTCAAAGCATATCTGAGAAAATTGACCAAGTCCTTTCTACTTATCCTTCAGCTAACATTCACGTATGTGGAGACTTCAATGTTCACAACGTCGAATGGTTGACCCACTCAAACAAGACCGATGATGAGGGGAGGTTCTGTCATGATTTCTCCATTGCCTATGACCTCACTCAGATTGTTCAGGAACCTACCCGTGTGCCCGATAATGACGGCCAGTATGCGAGCCTACTAGACCTTTTTCTCACAACTTGCCCTGAACTATGTTCAGTTTCTGTTCTGTCGCCTCTTGGATCTTCCGACCACTCTGTTGTATCAATTAAGATAAAAATGAAATGTAATAAGTCCCCAGACGTACCACTTCATCGTACAGTATATCGATACACTAAGGCTGACTGGGATAGCTTCCGTACATTTATATCTGATCTACCTCTGCATTCCATGTTTAAAAAGGATGTGTCCTCTATAGTATTAGACCTAACTGAATGGTTAATTGTAGGTATTGACCATTTCATACCCTCTAAAAAGTTTCAGCAAAAACCTAACAGCCAGCCATGGTTCTCTCCAGAATGTGCTGCTGCCATTGCGCACAGAAATCACTTTTTCCACTGCTTCAAACGTAATAGATGTATGGAAACTAAAGCCGTTTTCAGGACTGCCAGCAACCATTGTAAGAAAGTAATAAGGAACGCAAGAGAGTTGTATGCTCAATCTGTTAAGTCCAAAGTAGCTGAGCAGCGGCTTGGTTCCCACCAGTTTTGGCAAATAGCAAACAGAATCCTAAACAGAAGCGTGTGCTCCATCCCAACTATTATCAATGGACCTGAGGTAATCTCGTCAGCATCAGACAAAGCCAAACTCTTTGTCAAGAACTTTGCAGCTAATTCTACCCTTTGCGACCAAGACCGCCAACCCCCAATATTTCCTCCTGTATCAGAAAACACGCTATGTGATATACGTATATCTGTACGTGATGTTGCCAAGCTAATCAAAAACCTTGATTCCAGTAAAGCAACTGGCCCTGATGGTATTCCAATTATAGTACTCAAAAAACTTCAACCTGAACTAGCGCCCATACTTACAAAACTGTTTAAACGTTGTCTTAAGGAGAATAGTTTCCCATCTCCCTGGAAAATCTCATCAGTATGCCCTGTATTTAAGAATTCAGGTGATCGCTCATCCCCCTCTCAGTACAGGCCAATAAGTCTCCTGTGCGTCATGAGTAAGTTGCTAGAATCTGTGTTAAATACAGAAGTAATCAAACATCTCAACAAAAATAACCTTCTTAGTGACACTCAATATGGTTTCCGTTCTGCTAGATCTACAGCAGATGTCCTTACAGTTATATCGCATAGGATTAGCAAATCTCTCGACGGTGGCAATCTTTCTAGGGCAATTGCTCTTGACATATCTAAAGCCTTTGATAGGGTATGGCATAAAGGTTTACTTCATAAGATCGCTAGCTATGGTATAGCTGGAAAAGTCTTCTCAATTATTAAATCATTTCTTTCTGATAGGTTCATAAGAGTAGTAGTTGAGGGGCAAAAATCAGAAGCTCACAGTATTAATGCCGGTGTCCCTCAGGGATCCATCCTGGGCCCAACTCTTTTCCTGATCTACATTAATGATCTTCCAAATCATATCCTTACATCATTTGTAGACATTTATGCTGACGACACTACCATTTATGGTACCACATCTAAGACAGTAAACGAGCAAGTACTCTCCAATTCTCTCTCCTCTGATCTTGAGCATGTAGTACAATGGGGAAAGGAGTGGCTGGTTACTTTTAATGCATCTAAAACCAAGCTTCTCTCTTTACATCATCAACATTTTAATCCACATTTGTCATCAATTGAAATGAATGGCTCTCGTCTTCAGGAGGCCTCAAGCTTTGACAAACTTCTGGGCTTGACCATTACTCCTGATCTTAAATGGAACACGTATATCAAATCTGTTGCCAAGGCCGCTGGAAAAATGGTGGGATCTTTCTATCGATCCAGTAGATATCTCACTGCTGATGCTATTCTCTATCTATATAAGAGCCAGGTACGTCCAAGGATGGAATACTGTTGCCACATCTGGGCAGGAGCTGCTAGAAAAGATTTGTCCTGCCTTGATAGAGTTCAAAATAGACTTTGTGGCCTGGTGATAGATGTCCTTTTCTCTTCGCTGCAATCTCTATCTCACAGAAGAGATGTTGCGAGTTTGTCTCTGCTTTATCGTTATTTTCATGGAAAGTGTTCGACTGAGCTTCAATCTATGGCCCCTCCTCGCCAAACTTTCACAAGAAACACTAGACTAGCTGAAAACCTTATCAATAATTTTCCCCACTCTTTATCTGTGCCTAAACCTAAACATAGATTCCATGAACAAAGCTTCTTTCTTAGAACTGCACGCCTGTGGAATTGTCTTCCGTTTTCCTGCTTTCCGGCTGACTACAATATGGTTGTGTTCAAGTCTAAGGTAAATAAGTTCTTGATGAGCCGTTCCATATAAGTTATTAAATTTACCAAATTTTCATTACTAATGATTACTATATTGACCAACTTCTACTGTACACTCTTTAACCCTTATCCTTGAGTGGCCTCTGGGCCTTGATAATGTGGTGATGCCTTTGTAAAAAAAAAAAAAAAAAAAAAAAATAATAATAATCTTCAACCCTAATTACTTTGTTTCTCTAATTACTGGGAGATGTCCCCTTCAATATACAACATTAGCGTTAATAATTAAATTTAAGTTCTAGTTGTCTTTTAACTTTGGTTCTGTCCTTGGCCAGAGAGAAAAATTTCTTTGTACTTTTTCTATTTGTGTAAAAGGGCTCTTTAACCCTGAGTCAAAAAAAAAAAAAAAAAAAAAAAGAAAATTTATTCTGTTCCCAGTGAAAAGATAAAACTCTTCTGTAGGTTTTCAGTTAGAAGAAAAATATCAAAGTTCTTCTGTTAATAGTCAAATAAGAAAGAGAAAATTCTTCTGTATTTTTTTATGATAGAAGAAAAATTATTCTATCCTTTCAGAAAAAAAGTTATATTCTGTTCCCGGTGAGAAGAGAAATTCTTCTGCACTTTTTCAGTGAAAATAAAAAAAATCCTTCTGTCCTCAGTCAGAGAAGGAAAAATTAATTTGTAGTTTTTTAGTGAGAAGAAAAATTCGAAAAATTCTACTGCACGTTTACAGTTAATGTAATAAATTTATTTCTGTCCTCAGTCATAAAGTCATAACTTCAGGGGTTATTCAATTTGTTTCAATCCAGAGTGCCTCCTTGAAACTGGATTTTCTCCATCATTAAAACTGACTTTGTGTCCTTAGACCTTGTGGGTAGATAAATTGATAATTTTATTTGTACAGTTTTATTTTTTAGTATTATTACTAATGCAAACATCAGTTGAATGTGTATTTGTTTTAATTGTCTATGGAAGAAAATTTAGTTTTAAAATTTAGTTAGAATTCTGCATGACATTTAATCGCCTGAAGTTTATATTTATTTAATATTTTTAAAAAGCTTCAACATGTCAGCTGCTTCTTCTTACCGTGCTTTGGTGGAAGAGAGACTATATGCCATGGATGCAGTTATATTCAACCTGGATTGGGTGAGGTCCAACGAGGCTTGCCCTAAGATCTTCTTTTAACAAACTATGACTCAGATTAGGGAGGGCTTGGAGACATTTCTCGACTTGACTGAGCAAGTCTATGCATATTTCTCTCCTAATACCATGGACCTAGAATTTCTGGATGTGGATACTGCTTGGGTCGATGCATCCTAAGATGGGGTTGAGGAAGCCTAGTGACAAGCGAGGCAATGTGATCAGTATCCCGGTGCTCTTTGATACACCGACAATAATGCTGGTCAAGGTTCCTAATCCTAAATCAGAATGTCCGGTTGCTGGCGAGTTCGGCTTAGTGAAGGTCAGGCCACAATTAGAAAATTGTGCGCCAATTAAATTTAATCTTACTAGGTTGCAGCTTGCTGTCAATATTTCTAGGAAAGATAAGAATTTGCTAGGCGTCTTTAAGTACTAAAGTTTGATTCATAACCTGTTGAGTATGGGCCCCTGGAATTTTATGCAGTTCATGAGGGTATTTAAGTGGGAATTGGATAGAGGCATTGTGTCTATTATTAAAGGGAAACAGCTAAAAGTTTTGAAGAAGTCCAATAATAGTCATGGAGACTGTTTTCTGCATTCGTTGATGCACATATTAATTCTAACAAGTATGTTACCTCTGATCATGTGACGTACCATTACGAAACTGTTAATTGTTTCGGGCATGATATGAGCCCATTGCACTGAGCAAATAGCTCTGAGAAAGGTTAGTGGAAGAACAGAAGTTTTGCATATTACAACTCCTTCCAAGGAAGGGTACTGGATAAGCTCAGTATGTTTGGTCTGTTAGAAGTACTTGCTTTCATGACTTTATTTGGTGCGGTTATGAACCTTAGAAGAGAAAGTCTCTCCAAAGTTTTCAGGACTTTGGGGGTCATGGGGAGATTATTTGTTGGCTACATAGTGTGTAGTTTAGCCCCTCAGATCTTCTGTGAGGGTGCAGATTATGTTCTGCAGATTATGTTCTGCAGATTATGTTCTGCAGATTATGTTCTGCAGATTATGTTCTGTAGAATTTTGTCAGGATGAGGCTGAAGTTTCTCCTTTTGAGGTAACTTTTCCTGCATTGAAATTAGTTTTAATTAAAGCCAATTCAAACCTAATTGAGTATTTGAGGTAATGATATTGCTTTTTTTTTTTTTTTGTACTGATAAGGTTTTTATAGCCCAAATTATTTTGCTTCAGGATTCTCCTCCTGGAGGAGAATTATTATTTTTGGGAAGATTTTGTAAGAGTGAGGTGAAGTCCCTGACTCTAGAACCAGAAGAGCCAAAGCTCTCCTTGATGAAGATTTTAGAAAGGTTTTTAAGTGTTAAAGGCTTGAGTACCTTTTGAAAATTGCCCAAATTTAGTTTATCGAGCATGATGTGTGAAGCTCAACAAGCTTTTAGAGCTGTATTTTTCCGATTTGGTTTATGCAGAAAATATTTTACAGTTTCTTATAGATTGGCAACCCCTAATATCTTCTTTAGAAGAAAGGATAGATATGTTTATCCTTCCCCCTATATTAGGAGTAAATTTCACTGGGCTGTTGTGGATTCTCAAAATAGTTCAGACATTCCAGTTCAGCCTCTCAATTAAAAATTCATAATTAGTTTCTCGAGACATTATAAATTTTCAGTTCCATAATTGTGTTTTTAAAATTTCCTCCTTAGAAGTAGAATTAGAGAAATTTAGCTTGTCCTAAAATTCAATCTGTCCAAAGAAGTTTTTTTCTTTTCTTGTTGGGAGAGTTTGAGAATTTTATTTCTTTTAATCCTAGCAGCCATTAAGCAGGGTGGGATTCGGCTCCTTTTGCCTTTGTTAAGTAGAATGGCTACACTTTTTGACCTAGTGTGACTGGTATCATCATCATCATCATCATCATCATCATCATCATCATCAGTACTTTCTCCTCAGTCACCTCTGCTTACCCTACCAGGAGCAGGGGGGGGACTTTTACCTGTTTTCCTCAAGTTTCGCCAGTCTGTGAAGAACGTGCTGACTGTAACCATCAAGAAAAAGGTTTTAGGCATTAAATATTATGTTCTGGATTTTTATCCTTTAGAGAAAAACGTTTACAATTTCATTTTCAGTTAATTGAAAAACAACAAGGTTTTACCAGCTGGGAAATTATTAATCTCAAAGGACCAACGGAGGAACTGTTTGGTTTTTGAGATATTTTTTCTGTAAGAAACAGAAATTTAATTTGCCGGCCAGTGAGACAAAACAGGTAGTTTATTAGCACACATGTTCTTAACGAAAGAGGCTGTCTTGGAAGACATTTCTACCAAAATTCCCTTCTCGTCAGGAATTTTTTATTTTTAAAAGAAAAAGAAAACAAAACATTAGAACCAGAAGGTTCTAGAATATTGTGAAAGTGCCTCTCAAGAAAAGGACTGAGAAAAAAAAGGAAAAAACATTTTTAAAGATGCCTTTTCATATGCTTCTTTTCTTTCAGGTTTTACAAATCAAGTAAGACTATTTTTGTATGATTATTTTAAAAGAAACACTTCATATTTTCCCATTTTATTTGTAACTATCGTTTAGATGATAAATTTAACTTTGCCATTCCATTCTATAGAATTAACTCCGGAATTAGTCTCTCAATTAGAGACCCCTTTTTTTGTATATTCTATTTTTTTCATTTTTATTAATGGTACCTGAGGTTAATTGTTAACCCCTGCTTTGGGAAATAAAAGCAATTCAGCATTTTATTTTTCAATAAACCTTGACTAAATTAATATACTTTTCAGGTCTAACTTTTCATTTGCTCTATTTTTATATTTTGTCCCCCCTTATGTTCATTGTCGCTTTGTCTTTTTTCATGAAACTCTGCTTTATTTTTTTTCTTCACCCATTTTTTAAATATTTGTTGCACCTAAAAAGCATATTTTGGTAATGCCAATTATAAAATATATCACATTGTCTTTAAGATGACAAATATATATATATATATATATATATATATATATATATATATATATATATATATATATATATATATAGTGAATAAATGACAAAAACTATATTAAAAAATTCATGATGTTAACCATCTTATAATTTATTCCCTTAATTCAGTTGACATTTACAATTCTTGACAGTATCTGTTTTGTAACACAAAATCGATCACTTAATTATTACATCAATCAGTGAATCTATTATGCCCTTAACTCATCAGAAGAAATAGCAGCAATCAATCCATCAAAAGGAAATAAAGTGTATATATATATATATGTATTTAAGCGAGATAAGACACTGATAGAATTCAGATGAAAAATCCTGATAGATATTACTTTAAGTAATACTTTCAAGGAGATCCTACCCAAAAATTAAAAGCTCAATATTTAAGAATAGAGCAATATATAAGTTTCATGGTTAAATTTTAAATTCTGAAAAAACAACATATAAAGACATATATTCGATTTAAGAAGGCTTCCCTCATCCACTATAAACAAGAAAACAAACTATCTCTCTAAGAGACACACACCACAACCAAGCCATTCCAACATACCGTTCCGAATATCATCTCCAGGATTATTTTGCTATCTTTGGTATTTTGATAAATACACTATTGATTCCGAGGTTCATTGCACACTTAACTCAATGCTCAAATTCTATTACTCACGGGGATAATTACAATGGAATGGTATATCCCCCCAATTTCAGATATACTTTGTCAACACCGAGAAAGCAGTTGGACTACAGCAACCAACACACAATCAACACAGCAATGAATAAGGGTGCCTGGTATACTTTTCGAAATATCAATAAGGATCAGTACGCTTTCGATATATGGGAATATCACTTTCTCCCATGGGCCTATATTCTGCCCACTTGGATTTATAACCCGAACAACATTGGACTCCTTCTGATGATGGACTACCCAAGTTGTATTAACTTCTCTTTTCTTATAATTTTCTCCATATAATTATCCACAACCACTCAAAAAACTATTTTCAATAATTGTGCTGAAAAGGAAAATAGTGACCATTCGCAGCTGAACATTTTGCTAGCTGCATTTCATTTCCTCTGATGATATGAGCCATTGTTGAAAATCCATGGATTAAGAAAATTAAAATAACCCCTTCTATATATTCCTTTTGTCAAGCAATAAATTATTAAATCGAATATATGTCTCGATATGTTGTTTTTTCAGAATTTAAAAAATGAACCACGAAACTTATATATGTATTTATATATATTTTATACTGATCCCCCCTCCCTTCTGAGACTTTGTGTTTTCCCATGATCTTGTTCATAGTCTCATTTTGGGTTTGTTGCCATGCAGTCTTTTTTACTGCGATCTTCAAACCAAAAACCAGAGGATGCCTTCTTCTTTCAACCTAGCAAGGTTACCCTTTACAGCACGAGGTATATTTAATTTCTTCCTCATTTATCTAACAAAAGAACAATGTATTTTTTAGGGAACTGTAGCATGTATTTGCTTTATTTTGGATAACCCTGTGCCAGGGTATTTTCTAAGCTTGATACCTAAGCTGGCTATAGGTCTATATATCTGGACAGTGAATCCCAGTTACTAACAACATTTCAATCTCCTTATATTAGATACTGTTTTCAGAGATTACCATTTGGACTAAACGTATCACAAGACATTTTCCAACTGAAGATGAACCAGATACTTAAACAAGTTGATGGCGCAGTAGGAATTGTTGATGATGTTTGTAACAAAACAGATGGTGAACATGACAAAATTCTATGCAGGGTTATGCAGGTAGCCGCTATAAATGGCCTTGTATTTAATTCAACTAAATGTGAAATTAAGTCAAAAAGCATATTTTTTTCGGAATGATATACATTGAAATTGGTGTCAGCCCAGATCCAGAAAAGCCCAAAGACCTACAAAACATGCCTTACCCAACTTGTAAGAAAAAAACTACAAGAGTTCTTAGGCCTTATTACATATTTGTCATCATTCATTCCTAACCTGGTTGACAAGACACATACAATAAGAGAACTATTAAAGAAAGATGCACCCTTTCTTTGGGAAGAAAACCACAAGAAATGTTTTGAAAATCTCAAATCAGTTAAGACTCTATACTAACCTATTTCAACACAGCTGAAATACCAACACTACAAACAGATGCAAGTCTGAAAGGACTTGGAGCAGCATTAATCCAAAACAAAAAAACCATCGCATCTGCATCAAAGTTTCTAACAGACACTGAGCCGCAGTATGCATGCATAGAAAGAGAACTTCTTGCGATTGTATTTGGTATCCAAAGATATCACATATAACTTTATGGGCGTAAGTATTCACCAACCATAAGTCACTCGTCATTATACTACATAAGCCACTGACTAGTGCACCTCCTAGACTACAATGAATGATTATTAAATTACAGGGATACCAGATGCAGATAGAGTATATACCAGGACAGGATTCTAGCTGATACCCTAAGCCATCTTCCCAGTACTGAAAACATTATGATTGACCTGGATGTTTGAGTCAATTTGATGAGATTCAGGAGTGGACACCTGAATGATATAAGAAACAAAGGCTGATCCAATACTTGATCAACTGCAAAAAATTATAACAACAGGATGGCCAGTCTTAATTCAGGAGATGCTGGCAGCAATACGGTCATACTGGGCATACAGAGATGAATTGTCCATAAATGATGTCATCATCATGAAGGGGTCAAAGGTCATTATCCCTGAAACTCAGCAGAAAATCATTCTGGACCAGCTGCACTACAACCATCAAGGTATTGAAAAAACGTCTTCAAGCCAGAAATACTCTATACTGAAAGCAGATTAATGTTGATATCGAGAACATGATCAAGGAATGTTCAATACACCAGGAAAATCTTCCAGCACAACCAAAGGAAACTTTGTAGCTACATAACATCCCTAACAGAGCATGGGAAGTTGTTGGCACTGATTTATTTCACTGTAACGATCAAGAATACCTTATAATTGCTGATTACTACAGCAAATTTCCAATTATATGGAAAATGACTAGCATGACTTACAAGCAATTTGGTTAATTTGGCAATTAAGCAGATTTTCTCTGAACATGGTATTTCGACCAGAATTGTTAGTGACAATGGACTGCAAAATTCCAGTGAGGCATTCAAAGAATTCGCTCAACAATGGCAATTTGATCATATAACATCTAAGTACCCAAAATCAAATGGTTTTATTGAACAACAAATTCAAACAGTCAACAAAAAATTAACTAAGGCAAAGCAAGAAGGAAGAGATCCTAACTTATCAATGCTATGCTTACAGATAACACCAATCAACCACAAACTTCCAAGCCTAGGCGAACTTTTAAACAACTGCCTTATGAAATCAAACATAATTGCCAAAGTTCCAAACCTAAGATTTCCCAACTCTGACCATATCCATGAACAACTAGAACATAAACCGGACATGCTAAAAATGTATCATGACAAAACAGCTCATGATTTACCAGCACTTGTCCCTGAACAATATGTACGAATACTGAATAACCAAATTGGGAAATGGAAACCAGCTACAGTTGTGAGTAAATGTGCAGAACCAAGATCATGCCTTCTTCAACTACCAGATGGATCTTCAAAAAGACGAAACAAAGTCCAAATAAGAGTGGATAAAAAATCCATCTCCAAACAGGTTCACTTCAATGATCACATCACCTCATCACAAACTGGGTTCAATAACACAAATATCTCACACTAATGTTGCGGACCAGGATATAATAATCCTAACTCGCTACAAAAATGAAATGAATGGAAGGAAGGAAAAAAACTCAATTGCTGAATAAAATAAACATGTTGTTTATTTTCTGTTGAAAATAAATGGTTTAGTGTTTAGTTCAGTTGTTGACGACTATGCTCGTGGAAAAAGAGGAATAAAGTGGGGGAAAGAGAAATGGTAGTCCAGCATGTAGAAAAAGAAAGAGAGAGAGGGCTGACCTAAGTAAAGTCGCGTGTGCATGGTAGCAGTCGTCCACATGGAAGAGTCTTCAGGACACAAGCTGTGAACGAGAACTTGTCTGTTTGACGGACCAAGGCAAAAGGGAAGAAAGAGAGGAAGTTGAACGTTGTTGTTGACTTTTATACCGGGGTCAGTGTTCTGACTGCGCATGTCTGGATTTCCTTTAAAGAGAAGTGACGTTGCCCATGTGTGCATATGTGTGCGTGTATGTGCACGTACATGTGTGTACGTTAGCGTGTGTGTGTATGCACGTGAATGTGAATGTATATACGTGAACATGAATATATGTACGTGTGTATGTGTGCATATGAACATGTGGGAACATGTGAGGAAAAAACCATGTTCGTACAAGACTCCCCATCCTGAGGAGAAAAAAATTATATATATACAAGAGAAACATATTTCGTTTTTTTTGTTTTTTTTTATGTATATTTTTTTTATGTATATATTTATTTATTTTTTTGATAAGTTATGTATTGTTTGAAATGTTTTGGCCAAGGAACTTTTCGAGCTGTTTTTGTTGTTATTTGTGGTGTGTTGTTTATTGTAATTTCTTTGTCAGTTTGTGAGTGTGTATGTTCTTGTATTGGACTAGGAGAAATGTGTAATTGTTCGTCTATGAATGCAGGTTTAAGTCTGTCTATTGCAATAGTGTCTTTTTTTATCTCTTTTTAAAATAGTAAAGTACTTTTCACTTCTGTCGAGAACTAGATAAGGTCTGGAATAATTTGGACATAGTGGTTTTTTGACTGTGTCGTTCCTGATAAAAACGATTTTACAGGTGTGAATATCGCTTGGAAAGAAAATGTTCGTGTCTGGCTTTTTGGTTGGGGTGAATTTTAATTGTGACACTTCATGTTTTAAATCCGTTACAAAAGTTGTCGTTGGGGAAATGTCTGTATTGTTTTCGCAGAATTGTCCCGGTAAAATCAGTGCTGATCCAAAAACTAATTCTGCAGGTGTGATCTGCAAATCTTCCTTCACAGTGTTGCGAATTGCTAGGAGAATGAGTGGCAAATTGTCTGACCAGTCCGATTTGTTTTCGTTCATAGCCAAAGATGCTTTTAATTGTCTATGAAACCGTTCCACCATACTATTTGCACAAGGGTGGTAGGCAGTAGTTTTAATGTACTTTGTTCCCAACAAATGGTTGAATTCAGCGAAAAGAGTTGATTGAAACTGTGAGCCCCTGTCCGTTGTGATTACGGAGGGCACACCAAAAATCGCTATCCAATCTTGTAAAATCGCTCTAGCTATTGTTGCGGCTGATATGTCTTTCACGGGTATTACTGTCGGCCATCTGCTGAATCTATCGACTATAGTAAGGACGTGGGTGTGTTCTTTTGAAGTGGGCAAGGGTCCAACCAAGTCGATATGAACATGAGTAAACCTAGAGTCTGGTACACTGAAAGTTCCTGAAGGTGATTTTGTGTGCCTGTGAACTTTGTTTTTTTGGCAAGGAATGCAAGTTTTGGTCCAACTACGGATGTCCATATTCATATTTGGTTGGGACAAATTGTGGAAGTGCTGGAAAACTTGTCGTCTGAGGCTGGGTGAAATATAAGGGTGAGGGTGTTTTTGTGAAACATCGCAATAGAAATTTGTTGTTCCGAACGGTATCAGCATTTCTTTCAGCTTCAGAGAAGTTTTGTCTATTATAGCTGGGAGCGTGGTATCGGCTAATTGCTGTTCTGCTATTAATTCCATACTTAGTGGAGTGGAATTTAAAGAAGCAATTGTTGCACGAGATAAAGCGTCAGCTACAACATTTTCTTGTTCTTTTACGTACCGTATATCGATAGAATATTGAGCTATATAGTCAAGATGTCAAATTTATCATGGACCGTATTTGTCGACGTGTGTGTAGAGCAAATGTTAAGGGTTTATGATCCATATAAATGGAAAATTTTCTGCCTTTGAGGAGATGTTTAAAGTGTTTAATTGCAAGGTAAATTGCAAGTAACTCTCTCAAGAAAGTGCTATATTTAGTCTGCGCTTTGTTTAACTTGGCAGAGAAGAATGAAATAGGGGTCATTTTGTTGTCAGAAATTTGGTGAATGACAGCTCCTACTGCTATTTTCGATGCATCCGCAGGGTGTAGTGCATTTTCTCGCGGCAATGCTTAATCGCGTGTGGTAGAAGCAAACATCTTGTCTATCGCATGACGTGGACCGGTCCCTGCTTAAACTTCTTCGCCTGTAATTTTGTCACGTGTTGTTGTAGTTTCTGGGGTAATGTCGACGCATTTGAAGTACGTCGGCTAGCTACTTTGAAAGCTTTTCAACCTTAGACTTTAATTCGGCTAATTCTCCATCTCGGTTTTGGTCAGGTTGCCGAATGTTTAATGCCATGGTTTCATTGTAGCAGTCCGTCTGTTGAAGTTCTATTTTGTTTTTTGTTTTTGTTGAAATTTATTATATTTCAATTTCTTGTGCACAGTTTGAAAATGTTCCTCCACGTGGTCGACAAGTTTGTTTGTTTTTTTTTTTGTTTTTTTTTAGAAAAATTATTTTTCATGTGTGCCGTGGATTTGTGTGGAAGAGTTTAGTTTACACCGCGTGTTTCGTTCAAACACATTCATTTCATTTTAAATTAAGGGGTCACCATCTTTTGTTGTGGACCAGGATATAATAATCCTAACTCGCTACAAAAAGAAAATAATGAAATGAATGGAAGGAAGGAAAAAAACTTAATTACTGAATAAAATAAACATGCTTATTTTCTGTTGAAAATAAATGGTTTAGGTGGAACACGAGTTTAGTTCAGTTGTTGACAACTACACTCGTGGAAAAAGAGTAATAAAGTGAGGGAAAGAGAAATGGTAGTCCAGGATGTAGAAAAAGAAAGAGAGAGAGGGCTGACCTAAGTAAAGTCACATGTGCATGGTAGCAGTCGTCCACATGGAAGTGTCTTCAGTCCGCAAGCTGTGGACGCGAACTTGTCTGCTTGACAGACCAAGGCAAAAGGGAAGAAAGAGAAGAAGTTGAACGTTGTTGTTGACTTTTATACCGGGGTCAGTGTTCTGACTGCACATGTCTGGATTTGCTTTAAAGGGAAGTGATGTTGCCCATGTGTGCGTACATGTGCACGTATGTGTGCATACATGTGTGTACGTTAGCGTGTGTGTGTATGCACGTGACTGTGAGTGTATGTACGTGAACATGAATATATGTTCGAACACTAATTAACGCCAAAAGAATCCACACACAACACGAGATGTGGCTATGTAATACATAAACCAAAAAGATTTATACAACAAATGTACTAGCAAGTATCTGAACAATTTTCTTTTCTATCTGGTAAGGGAGAGGTAGTGATATCCGGGAACTATTTTTATACGCACAAAATCCTTAACCCCTTGGCGAATGAATATAGACAATATACTTCACTTCCTGCTGGGACCTGGGCTGACTAACACGTGCACTTTTACCCAGATGTATATATTTATAAATAAACCAGTAGTTATATAACAATACGTCTTTGTCACATCATATAACTAAGCATCATTATTCTACAGCTTTTATGAGAATTGGTACACCTCCAAGTGATGTTACCTCAAGTAGCAATATGAAATTAGATACTCCACCAGACTAGATAAATTCTTATCCTGGAATCCAACAAAACCAAGCGACCAAAAGAAAGATATACTGTAACACTTTAAAATGATGTCTTAAGGAGAGGAAAATTGTTCTTAACTACTTTTTTATAACTCGGTGTTTGTTAGATAAAAAACTTCATTGAATATTTGAATATCTATGTGTTATGTCTTTTGGATCGGTAGGAGTTGCCCCCCACCCCTTTGTTCAATGTTTTATAATCTAAACTCTCGGACATAAACGTGAATAAACGAGACTTAGTCAGTCGGCCATATTGGTCTGAACGATGATATATCCTTGTCCTGTTGTTATTAATAGAGACGTGACAAAACATGGTGTCAGAACGTGGGATTTACAAACAAATGTGAGCAAAACACGGGGAAGGACTTATACTAAATACCGAGCCTAAGAGCCGTTTAAAAAAAAAAAGGAAAAAACAGTGAAATTCCATAAGAACCCCCAGAATGAATAGCCATGTGAGTCCACCAGAACCCTTTCCGTTTGACCAACCCAAGCTATGGGAAAAATGGATACGACGGTTCAACCATTACCGGACAGTGTCCAAACTTGACAAAAAAAAACAAGTCTTTGTCAGATGAACACCTTAATATATTGTATGGGCGATAAAGCCGAAGACATTTTTGCCATATTCAAACTTACACTCAAGGAAGCCCAGGACTTCAATATAGTGATAGCAAAGTTCAATGACCATTTCAAAGGCGAAACAAACATAATTTACAAATGAGCCAGATTCAACCGAAGGTGTCAAGAGGAAGGTGAGTCCATTGATTCATTCATCACTAATCTCCACACACTAGCTAAAAACTGAAATTTCCAAGACCTGCACGAGGAATTAATTTGTGACAGAATTGTAGTCAGATGCACAGATCCTAGGCTATCACTAGGTCTGCAAATGATTCCAGACCTCACCTTGGATGGGGTCATCAGACGCGCATAACAGAGTGAAACAATAAAATCACAACAGCATCTCCTGCTGTCTCCATCATTGGTGAAGATCTGGCTGACAATAATATTGGAGTCCACTATATTAGTGACAACAGAATTTGCAGACAAGGTAAAGGTAAACACATGACAAGACCTGGGTGAGAATTGCACTATGAGAATCGACAAAAAAAATGAGCGTATGCAGCAGCATAGTCCAGAGGCTGAATGCCACCGCTGTGGTAACAAAACCCAAAATCAGAGACACACATGTCCTGCCATTTCAGCCATCTGCCATAATTGTGGGGTAAGGTTTGGCCACTATGCTCAGTGCTGCCGCACGAGAAGGCTGCATGAAATTAAACCTAGCTCGGATGACTGTGAAAGTGATCAGGATGCGTACCTTGGTGTTCTGAAGGAAGGTGAAACAGACGTTTGGCCTTTATATAATAGATAATTTCTTTTATATTTTTGTTAGAATGGCGAAGAAGTGGGAGATCATTTTGCATTAAATTAGAAACTGATTTTCTATTCCAAATTCTAAATTGTATGTGTGTTTTTGTTTTTTATTTTGTTTTTTCTTGTTTTTTGTTTTTCTTCTTTTTGGCTAGGATTTTCAGAATGGTTATACGTGATCGCCTAAAAAAGCAAAATCTTGTTTTGAAGGAGGGGGGGTATTGGTTAACTTTATATGAGGAGCTTAATCTATAAACTTACAATAAAAAAAAAAAGAATTTTATTTTTATTTATCCATTGACACCGTGGGGGTCAAATAGTAAAATTTAACACTCGAGGTCCTTTTTCCACACGAATTTCATAATTGTTAAAAATAGCTGCTTTTGTTCGCTCTTTCTTAATTTTCTACGTGTTATTCAGGAAGAGATCTACGTGACAACATGAGTGGGCGAGGCTTAATTTGCTGTGCGTGTGCGCTTTTTCTTTCTTTTTTTTTTACATAGGCATCACCACATTATCAAGGCCCAGAGGCCACTCATGCGGGAAATTTATTCACTGAGTCCCGTGAAGGTTATCCCACGTTGTTCATGTTAATAAGCCTAGAAAAATCAGGACATGAAAAATTAAAGACAAGGAAATACTTTTAAGAATAAAAAAATATTGACATTTTATTGAGGGAAAAAGAAAGCATAAGGGTTGGTGAAAGAAGGCAGCAAAGCTGCAAAGTTCAATTATTGAGAAAATACAGTTTATATATTCACCAATTCGACTGCCAAAAAATGTCCTTATGGCAAGCACTAAAGGCTTAATTAACACTAGAGAGAGAGTACAGAAATAAGAGAAAATTAGAATAAGAGAACTTACTGCGTAAAACAATGATTTCGTTTTTTTTTTAACCTTCTTTTTTTTTATCTTTATATATATGTGTGTGAGTCCTTTTTTTTTTTTACATATATATTTTCTTCACGCCACTCCAAATCGATCTGTCCTCACTTCAGTGACAGAATCCTTGAAAGTTCTTTTGAAAATAATCCTTGAATTTGAAAACTCAATGTTGTTAGGTAAAACCTCCGTTCGTCCTTCTTGTCAGATGAAATTCTCACTGGTAACAACATGGAAAGACATTTGGTTTCCACACGCCGACATTTAATCGCATCTCGTGCGTCCAGTTTATAGATCAATTCTTCTTAGAATTGATTCTTTCTTTTCTTTTCGAGTCAATCAACTTGATTTGACTCTTACTGAAACTCATTATTCATTCCTATGAACAATGAAATAACTTTTACTATTTTTAAGACTTGAATGTCTGAGTAGGACCAGAGTTCGTAACTTGCGTGTTACCCTCGTGGAATCTCTGTCCAAAACTGACTTTCGCTTGTTGAATTTTCGCGGGAAAAGTATCTCTTAGTAGAACCAATTGTGGGGTGATTCTTTCAGCAGCAGCAGCAGCTCGTTAAAAAGATGTAAAGTTACAGAAGGAAAGAAGGGAGGAAAGATAAAAGACAACGACGAAAAGAAGGAAGAAATTAAATTTCTGACACTCAAGGATAAGGGTTAAAGAGTGTACAGTAGAAATTGGACAATATAGTAATCATTAGTAATGAAAATTTGGTAAATTTGATAACTTATATGGAACGGCTCATCAAGAACTTATTTACTTTAGACTTGAACACAACCATATTGTAGTCAGCCGGAAAGCAGGAAAACGGAAGACAATTCCACAGGCGTGTAGTTCTAAGAAAGAAGCTTTGTTCATGGAATCTATGTTTAGGTTTAGGCACAGATAAAGAGTGAGGGAAATTATTGATAGTGTTTTCAGCTAGACGAGTGTTTCTTGTGAAAGTTTGGCGAGGGGGGACCATAGATTGAAGCTCAGTCGAATACTTTCCATGAAAATAACGATAAAGCAGAGACAAACTCGCAACATCTCTTCTGTGAGATAGAGGTTGCAAGGAGGAGAAAAGGACATCTCCTACGAGGCTACGAAGTCTATTTTGAACTCTATCAAGGCAGGACAAGTCCTTTCTAGCAGCTCCTGCCCAGATGTGGCAACAGTATTCCATCCTTGGACGTACCTGGCTCTTATATAGATAGAGAATAGCATCAGCAGTGAGATATCTACTGGATCGATAGAAAGATCCCACCATTTTTCCAGCGGCCTTGGCAACAGATTTGATGTACGTGTTCCATTTAAGATCAGGAGTAATGGTCAAGCCCAGAAGCTTGTCAAAACTTGAGGCCTCCTGAAGACGAGAGCCATTCATTTCAATTGATGCCAAATGTGGATTAGAATGTTGATGATGTAAAGAGAGAAGCTTGGTTTTAGATGCATTAAAAGTAACCAGCCACTCCTTTCCCCATTGTACTATGTGCTCAAGATCAGAGGAGAGAGAATTGGAGAGAACTTGGTCGTTTACTGTCTTAGATGTGCTACCATAAATGGTAGTGTCGTCAGCATAAATGTCTACAAATGATGTAAGGATGTGATTTGGAAGATCATTAATGTAGATCAGGAAAAGAGTTGGGCCCAGGATGGATCCCTGAGGGACACCGGCATTAATACTGTGAGCTTCTGATTTTTGCCCCTCAACTACTACTCTTATGAACCTATCAGAAAGAAATGATTTAATAATTGAGAAGACTTTTCCAGCTATACCATAGCTAGCGATCTTATGAAGTAAACCTTTATGCCATACCCTATCAAAGGCTTTAGATATGTCAAGAGCAATTGCCCTAGAAAGATTGCCACCGTCGAGAGATTTGCTAATCCTATGCGATATAACTGTAAGCACATCTGCTGTAGATCTAGCAGAACGGAAACCATATTGAGTGTCACTAAGAAGGTTATTTTTGTTGAGATGGTTGATTACTTCTGTATTTAACACAGATTCTAGCAACTTACTCATGACGCACAGGAGACTTATTGGCCTGTACTGAGAGGGGGATGAGCGATCACCTGAATTCTTAAATACAGGGCATACTGATGAGATTTTCCAGGGAGATGGGAAACTATTCTCCTTAAGACAACGTTTAAACAGTTTTGTAAGTATGGGCGCTAGTTCAAGTTGAAGTTTTTTGAGTACTATAATTGGAATACCGTCAGGACCAGTTGCTTTACTGGAATCAAGGTTTTTGATTAGCTTGGCAACATCACGTACAGATATACGTATATCACATAGCGTGTTTTCTGATACAGGAGGAAATATTGGGGGTTGGCGGTCTTGGTCGCAAAGGGTAGAATTAGCTGCAAAATTCTTGACAAAGAGTTTGGCTTTGTCTGATGCTGACGAGATTACCTCAGATCCATTGATAATAGTTGGGATGGAGCACACGCTTCTGTTCAGGATTCTGTTTGCTATTTGCCAAAACTGGTGGGAACCAAGCCGCTGCTCAGCTACTTTGGACTTAACAGATTGAGCATACAACTCTCTTGTGTTCCTTATTACTTTCTTACAATGGTTGCTGGCAGTCCTGAAAACGGCTTTAGTTTCCATACATCTATTACGTTTGAAGCAGTGGAAAAAGTGATTTCTGTGCGCAATGGCAGCAGCACATTCTGGAGAGAACCATGGCTGGCTGTTAGGTTTTTGCTGAAACTTTTTAGAGGGTATGTAATGGTCAATACCTACAATTAACCATTCAGTCAGGTCTAATACTATAGAGGACACATCCTTTTTAAACATGGAATTCAGAGGTAGATCAGATATAAATGTACGGAAGCTATCCCAGTCAGCCTTAGTGTATCGATATACTGTACGATGAAGAGGTACGTCTGGGGACTTATTACATTTCATTTTTATCTTAATTGATACAACAGAGTGGTCGGAAGATCCAAGAGGCGACAGAACAGAAACTGAACATAGTTCAGGGCAAGTTGTGAGAAAAAGGTCTAGTAGGCTCGCATACTGGCCGTCATTATCGGGCACACGGGTGGGTTCCTGAACAATCTGAGTGAGGTCATAGGCAATGGAGAAATCATGACAGAACCTCCCCTCATCATCGGTCTTGTTTGAGTGGGTCAACCATTCGGCGTTATGAACATTGAAGTCTCCACATACGTGAATGTTAGCTGAAGGATAAGCAGATAGGACTTGGTCAATTTTCTCAGATATGCTTTGAAAGATAGTAACTCCGCTGTTGTGGGGGCGAGAGAGAGTAAATATAAATGCAGTAGTGTGAGCTAAAGCAACCCGGAAGCACATATAGGGTAAGTTAGGATCTTCCCTGGAGATGTCCCTCCCACATGGAAAGCTATCTTTAATATAGGCACATATTCCATGCCCATGGCGATCTTGGGGGTCAGATTTAGAAGTTAAGTTAGAGTATCCTGTAATTGCAAACTCTTCTAGGGAAATAGCCTGTCCAATGCCAGTTTCACTTAAAAATAAAAGGTCTGGTTTAGTCTCCTGTAATTGAGTTTCAACCTCTGGAAGGTTAGAACAAAGACCCCTGATGTTGGAGATGGAGACATGGTAGTAGGGGTCTACGTTGGAAGTTGGAGAACCGGGTTTAATCGTGTATTTTTTCTTGAAACTTGTCATGATGAAATTTTGGAATTTGTGGACTAGGTCGTCAGATTTACTTAGAGCAGGACAGAGAGGGGAAACTAAGAGGGAAAAAGAAACAAAGAATTTTTTTTTTTGTAGCACATGATAAGGTAAAGCTGTAACAATTACCCACTAGTATGGCATCGAGAGGCCCCACCAGAAGCTACTGCATGGTCCAGAATCCATTCACCAAATGGCAATACAGCAGCCCCAGTACTTTGCACCTGCTGATAGGACAGCCTCCTTAGTGGTTAATCCAAGGTTCGGGTCCCTGACTATCAGGCGGATAATGTCAGCCCAGACAAAACGTTTACCTCCAGCACCCTTACTAGTGGCATGGCTACAAGGATAGACATAGAAACAGAAAATTTCCACCAACTCTGCCAACTGTTCGCGCAAAATACTGCCAACCTAGAAAACAGCTTTTTCTTCTCCCTTTGTCAGAAAAATCACTCATTAAAAAATGAGGACTGAGGGACAAATAAGAAGAAGCGAGAGTAACAGGAGCTGCCGATAACGCATCCACAATGTATGGTGATAGATTCCCCTCACACGAACTAAAAATAAGTACAATTAGGTAATCTATTTTTGCAATCAACTCGGTAGATAAATAAACATTTATGGACGAGAAAAAAAGCTAGCATTTAATACAACAGAAATACATAAATTAAATACTGAAATAAAATGTAGTTATTAATATTTGAATCTAAAAATAAAAAGTGCGAATTAGTATAGAAATCACTTATCTCAACAACACTTCCGTCTCCAAACTGCAAACTAGTGAAGAATTTAACTTTTAATAGCGTTCAGATTTTTTTTTTTTTTTTAAATAAACCGTTAAAAGAAAGCGTGATTTTATTCTGAACTTTAACTAGTCACGTTTTAAGAAACTTACGATATAAAAGAAAAGCGGATGGGGGGGGGGTCTTCCGAAGTTAGTTGGTGACGTTATAAGTAATTGCGAGATAAGATGGAAGCCAGAAATTAGGGGTGGGGGACTGAAAATGATAATATAATGGATTGATTATACAATATTTAAGATCAACTTGGTAGATAAACATTTATGGACGAGAAAAAAAGCTAGCATTTAATACAACAGAAATACATAAATTAAATACTGAAATAAAATGTAGTTATTAATATTTGAATCTAAAAATAAAAAGTGCGAATTAGTATAGAAATCACTTATCTCAACAACACTTCCGTTTCCAGAATGCAAACTAGTGAAGAATTTAACTTTTAATAGCGTTCAGAAGATTTTTTTTTTTTTTTAAATAAACCGTTAAAAGAAAGTTTTATCTGCTGTTTGAACAGCCCTCGTATAAAGGATTTTTTTCCCCCGAGTTCAACCTAATTAACATAAAAATACAGAAAAAACTGTATGTTATACATACGTACAGAACGAAAAATACATCAAAGATAACAATGGCTAATAATATTCGGTGCTTATTGACACTTAACGCTTTTACAGTATACTTGTTACGGAAAGAAGATTAATATATATTCAAAAAAAAAAAAAAAAAATTGATCCAGTAGTTTTTTTGTTTGTTTGTTTTTGTTTGTTATTCTTTTACGAAAAACAAATTTGCCGTTTTTCACCGATGACAGACGAGGCCATGTTTCTCTACAGAACATAGTAAGGGGAGGTAATCAGTGATTATTTTAAGTTAAGTAAAACACACAAATGCATGATGCAATGTCTTTAAAGACATTGCATCATGCATTTGTGTGTTTTACGGACCGACTGTGAAAGATGAAAAAATTTCAAAATGACGTTATTTGATCATTTTTTCTTTTTTTTTTTTGTATTGACTGAAATCAAATTTTACTGTTTCGGTGAGGGTGAAAAGAAAAAAAAAATGAAATCAACAAATCGGTGGACAAGGGCAGACAAACCTAGTGCATTTGGAAACTTAAAATAATCACTGATTACCTCCCCTTACTATGTTCTCTAGAGAAACATGGCCTCGTCTGTCATCGGTGAAAAACGGCAAATTAAAGGAATAAATTAAAAGATGGTCAACATCATAAATTTTGGAATATAGTTTTTATATATATATATATATATATATATATATATATATATATATATATATATAAACTATATTCCAAAATTTATATATATATAGGCTTCACCACTTATCAAGGCCGATAAGCCACTCAAGGATAAGAGTTAAAGAGTGTAGAGTAGTAAAAAGGACAATATAGTAATCGATAGTAATGGAAGTTCGGTAAATTTGTTAACTTAAGTGGAACGGCTCATCAAAAACTTGTTCACGTTATACTTGAAGACAACCATATTATAGACAGCTGGAAAGCAAGAAAACGGAAGACAATTCCACAGGCGTGCAGTTCTAAGAAAGAAGCTTTGATCATGGAATCTATGTTTAGGTTTAGGCACAGATAAAGAGTGGGGAAAATTATTGATAAGGTTTTCAGCTAGTCTAGTGTTTCTTGTGAAAGTTTGGCGAGGAGGGGCCATAGATTGAAGCTCAGTCGAACACTTTCCATGAAAATAACGATAAAGCAGAGACAAACTCGCAACATCTCTTCTGTGAGATAGAGATTGCAGCGAAGAGAAAAGGACATCTATCACCAGGCCACAAAGTCTATTTTGAACTCTATCAAGGCAGGACAAATCTTTTCTAGCAGCTCTTGTCCACATGTGGCAACAGTATTCCATCCTTGGATGTATCTGGCTCTTATATAGATAGAGAATTGCATCAGCAGTGAGATATCTACTGGATCGATAGTAGGATCCGACCATTTTTCCAGCGGCCTTGGCAACAGATTTGATGTACGTATTCCATTTAAGATCAGGAGTAAAGGTCAAGCCTTTCAAAACTTGAGGCCTCCCCAAGACGAGAGCCATTCATTTTAATTGATGCCAAATGGGGATCAGAACATTGATGATGTAAAGATAGAAGCTTGGTTTTAGATGCATTAAAAGTAACCAGTCACTCCTTTCCCCATTGTACAACGTGATCAAGATCAGAGGAGAGAGAATTGGAGAGAACTAGGTTGTTTACTGTCTTAGATGTGCTACCATAGATGGTAGTGTCGTCAGCAAAAATGTCTGCGAATGATGTAAGGATGTGATTTGGAAGATCATTAATGTAGATCAGGAAAAGGGTTGGGCTCAGAATGGACCGCTGGGGACTCCAGCATTTATACTGTGAGCTTCTGATTTTTGCCCATCAACTACTACTCTTATGAACCTATCAGAGAGAAATGATTTAATAATTGAGAAGACATTTCCAGCTATACCATAGCTGGAGATCTTGTGAAGAAAACCTTTATGCCATACCCTATTAAAGGCCTTTGATATGTCAAGAGCAATTGCCCTAGAAAGGTTGCCTCTGTCGAGAGATTCGCTAATCCTATGAGATATAACTGTAAGCACATCTGCTGTAGATCTAGCAGAACGGAAACCATATTGTGTGTCACTAAGAAGGTTATTTTTGCTGAGATGGTTGATTACTTCTGTATTTAACACAAATTCCAGCAACTTACTCATGACGCACAGGAGACTTATTGGCCTGTACTGAGAGGGGGATGAACGATCACCTGAATTCCTTAATACAGGGCATACTGATGAGATTTTCCAGGGTGATGGGAAGCAATTCTCCTTAGGACAATGCTTAAACAGTTTTGTAAGTATGGGTGCTAGTTCTGGTTGATGTTTTTTGAGTACTATAATTGGAATACTGTCAGGGCCGGTTGCTTTACTGGAATCAAGGTTTTTGATTAGCTTGGCAACATCATGTACAGATATTTGTATATCACATAGTGTGTTTTCTGATACAGGAGGAAATATTGGGGGTGGCGGCCTTGGTTGCAAAGGGTAGAATTGGCTGCAAAGTTCTTGGCAAAGAGTTTGGCTTTATCTGATGCTGACGAGATTAACTCAGGTCCATTGATGATAGTTGGGATAGAGCACATGCTTCTGTTCAGGATTCTGTTTGCAATTTGCCAAAACTGGTGGGAACCAAGCCGCTGCTCAGCTACTTATGATTTGACGGACTGAGCATACATGCGTTCTTTATTACTTTCTTACAATATTACTTTCTTATAATATTAATTTCTTATATATATATAAAATTTTACACATGTTTACACATGGAATCAACTGTAGGACAACTTGATCCCGTTTTTTTTTTTTTTTTTTGTAACAACGACATTCATTTCCTCATTCTCCCGCTATGCATGACTTATCATTACAACTGTGTTGCGGACCAGGATATGAAATACCCTAACTCGCTACAAGAAAAAATAATGAAACTAATTGAATGAAGAAAACAAAGAACTCAAATGCTGGAATAAAATAAACATGTCGTTTATTTTCTGTTGAGAAATGAAAGTCTTCGGTGTACACGTGTTCATTCAGCCGTTGACGACTATGCGCGTGGAAAGGGGGAATGGAATAGAGAAACGCGAAGTGGCAAGCTGTCTGTAGAAAGAAAGGGTTAAGCTCAGTAGAACGTCGCGCACATGTTTGTGTCGATGGGCCAAAGCGAAGGGGAGATAGAGTGAGAAAAGTCAATCCAGTTCATGGAGAGAGAAAACGTATAAAGTGTACTTGCGCTTGCCCCACATTACAGTAGCAGGGAAAGTAACGTTAGAGTGTGTGGTCGGTTCGTTGACTAAGCACCTCGAACGCTGGTCCAGACGAAAAAGGGAAGTTGACAGGTTTTGTTGACTTTTATACTGGAGTTAGTGTTCTGGGTGCACATATCTGGTTTTCACTTTAAAGGAAGTGACGTCACAGCTCGGGTGTGTGTGTGTGTGTGCATGAATGTGTGTGTGTGTGTATGAGGCTGTGTATATGCGTGTGTGTGTGTTTGTATGTGCGTGCGTACGTGTGGGTGTGTATATGTGTGGGAAAACATGTTCGAACAACTGTGACATTACCGTGATCACTGCCTCCATTCCAAAAGAAAGGAAGATGATTGGAAGAAATCCAATATTATGTCTGGCACCTGTTAATTGGATTCAAATGACTTTGCCGCTAATATATTCATACCATATCTTTGATTCCCCTCTCCGTGTGAAGTGTTCCTCTTTGCATTATGCGGAGCTTATTGAGAAATCATTCAGCCCATGGGGCTCTTTTAGGGCTAATAAAAACACTCCATTTTTGGGACTATTTACCTTGTGAACTTTTGGGGCTAAATAGGGGAGGGGGCAAATGATGGACTTAGTCATTTCTTTTTTTTGCATGGTGCAGAACTCAAATTTACATATGTTAAGGCCTAAAACTGCACCGTTTGTTCATTTTCACCAGAATTTTACGTCCCCTGAGGACTTTGGGGGTTAAATGGGGGGGGGGATCCTGAACTTAGTCATTTTTTTATGCCTTGTTAACTGTGCACTCATGGCGGACCATGCATGCTTCACTTGTTTTTTCAGAGTTCAAGCAACACCTCTTCTTTCATCCCCTGTCCACTCGACATCTTGCTATGGTATTGTTGGAATTTTTTTTGTACCAATAATGGTGCATCCTCCCCCCCCCCTGTTTACATTTATTATTTTTTATCTGGTTCTTGTATTTGATTTTTTTGTATTTTGGCCTGTATTGCATTTGGTTATTTGGATTCCTTTGAAGATACACATGTGACATTGGTGGCATATACCCTCCCCCAATGTAGTTGTATATTTAAACTCTGTTCCCACTCTTTCACTAGATTGTATTTCAGTGAGGATACTGCTATAAAGAGTGTTAAACGTTATTCTTCATATCCAGTGAATTAACTTCCATATAGACGTTTGAATTTTAAATCCACTTAATTTTAATTTTGAGTCATAGAGACCCCTTTAATTGTAACTGGAGATTGTATCCCTTGATATTTTCACAGTTCAATATACTGTATTCGTCTTGTTTTGTTTGTGCTATGAGGAAGGAATTTTATGCAAATATCTTTGTAACCTTTGTGTGTGCATTTTTTTGTGTTTTTTTTTTTAAAGAAAAAAGGCTGCACGATGTTGGTCACTTGTTCTTCCGGATTCCTTGTAAGGAAACAAAAGTTTTATTTAGGGAAGATTATCATCATCTTAGATTTATTGCGGTTGCAGAAGGAATTACCTAAGCCTTATTTTATAACGATGAAGGCCGATGTTGATGGATGGTTAGCATTGGTAGATAATATAACTGAATTGTTGGGTGATCGTTCCTTACGTGAAGACATGGACTGTTCGCTAGTAGAAGCAGATGCTGTTAATGTTGTAGTTTTCTCGTCCCAGGTTTGATTCATTCTTTCAAGGTTGGCAGATTGTGTGGAGTGTGATTCGTTATGTAACCCTGTGATATTCGAAACCCCTAGGGAGATGCTTGGCGAGTTACCGACTACTAAGTCCGAATGTCCAGACTCTGAAAACTGTTTGCTGAGTGCTGGCAAGTTTGGTTTGAAAAATGTTATATCACGGTCTGAAAGCAGTGTTGCAAGTGCCACTTCAGAGGATCTGCGTAGTCAGGCGCTGAAGATTGATTTTTCTGGTGGGCAGTTTGCCAGTAATATTTTAAAGAAAAATGTATTGGGAGTGAGATTCCCAGGTATCATGAATGATACCACTCGTGTCCACGACTTGGTAAGTGTGGGCATGAATATTGTGAAATTTATGGAGGGATTTCCATGGGGTGTTGGAATTGTTTTGCCCTCTAACCATGTGAGTTCGAAAACTCGCATATGTGGTTATCTTCCACAGCCTTGTCAGAATACCAAGGAACTTAATCATGACGGTGGGATATTACTCCGGTCATGTAGTTATGACAATAGCCAGTGGTTAAAGGACAGGAGTCTATCCTGTGTGAAAGTACAAGCTTTGTGCACTTTAAGTGCTAATGTTAGCACTGGGAGAGAAATTCTCCATCAAGGGTATAGGGCAGAAAGCACTATATCCACCTGTGAAGGTGTAAAAACCAAGAGGAGAATGGTTTTTTGAAGAGTTACGTGAACTCAAGTTGGACTGGGGCGTCCAGACTCAGGTTGAATGTAACTCGATAAAGAATCCCATGAGGGATCCTATCGAATTTGCTGACTACATGGTGTATAGTCCAGTTCCTCCGAGTTCCTATGAGAGTGTAGGATATGTTGTTCAGAGATCGCTTGCTGAACTTTCATTCTATGAAGTTGTTCCTTTAAGTAGAACGCTTCCTGCTTTGGAGTTATATGCAGGTGTTATTGTTTTTAAATGTTTTGTGAAGATCTGCCTTGGCATAACTTGCGGGAGTATGGCAAGAGCTATCGAAGTCAAGCTCGATTTGTCCAGAAGTGTTTCTGAGGCGCTCAGAACCATCTTATACTTAGTTGAGAGTGAGTTTTCTAATGCTGAGATGTTTGTTTCAGTGCTGAACACAAGATTGGATCTGTCCTTGATAGGGGTCTTCCATAAATATTACATCTCCAGCTACCTCGGTGTTTCTGACACCTATACTCAACTTTGTTTGTTTGGCTATATGTATATGGCTATGCAAACGTTTAAAACTGTAATTGCCTTGCATAATTTGTGCAGAATTTGGGTTGCAGTTTTATTTCATTCCACCAAGTTGAAGAACTTATCAAGGGATAGGGTTGATTGGATTCATCCCTCTTGTAGCACCGGTGTTGATCTCACTGGCTCTTGTGGTTACGAGGGAGCTGAGATATTTTGGTGTTCGCCAGAGATAATATAGGGATGAGGAGGTTGGATGGTAAATTATGTGATTCCTCAAGCCTTTATACTCTTTTATATGTATGTAGTTAATTATCTGGTGGAATATTCTCTGTTCAAACTTCTGTTGCAACCTTGCATGTGATCAGTAGTTTTAAATTTATGAATCTGGTTAGGTACTCCTCTGTTCAAACCTAAAACATGAAGGTTTTCATGTGAATTTGTATAAAATAAGCTGATTTGAATTTTTCTGCTTTTTGTTCTGATATGGGTTTCCTGGAGTTTTCTGACCATACATTGGGTGGTATATGTATTCATAAAGAAAAATTTTTGTATTGTAAATTTTACAGGTGTCATTCAACTGTAGGTTGACTGCCATTTCCTGTTAGGGGGAATGTTGGAATTATTTTTGTACCAATAATAGTGCATCCCCCCCCTTTTTACATTTATTATTGTTTATCTGGTTCTTGTATTTGATTTTTTGTATTTTGTATCTTTTTTTGATTCTTAGTTTCATACATTTTGGGTTTGTATGAAACTCCCTTTAATTTGGAGAAAAGGGAAATGCTTGCTCTGTGATGACATCACGAGCCCAGCACCAATTTCAGCTCTTTTGAAATTCCGCTGATGTAGAGATTGGACGTTTGTTTTATTGCCTGGCGCTGAAAATGGAATTTTTACCAGCCTCCTTCAAAGAAGAAAACCCGGCAAGAATATCTGGGTATGTGACGAGACATACTTCTGAAAACTATCTACGTGACTACGGTTTTGCACATATTTTAGAAGTAGTGGAATTATTTTAAAGAAAATACCTTATTTTACGTGACAAGAAATTTTGGAACCTCCTACAAAGAAGAAAACCCGGTAAAGAAAACCCCGGACAAGCGACAAGGCCATACTTCTGAAATCCATCTGAATGTCTACGGTTTGCATGCAAACATGAAGGGAGAGAAAATTCTAAAATAACTTTAAACGAAAACGAAAACGAAAAAGGCACGTGTCTGACTGGCTTTCAATTTGTAAGTATGCGTCTAAAATTTATTTCATATGCGAGTATGATTAGGAGATACTATTTTGAATCTTTTTATTGTATTTGTTCATGGATACGACATCTTCATTATAAGAACCCATGTTATTCTTTTTTTGTCATTTTTTTATCGGGTTAGTTACTGTAGCGTCAAATTTATCTGAAAGCAAGATAAAATTCCGACATTATCGATGGCCTCCGTTGAAGACAACTGCTGTTAACTGGGGACGACACAGTACAGACGACTTCACAAAGAAACAATGCCCCCCCCCTTTGAGTTCTTCGGCCACAGGCTGACCTATCAGCTAACAAGGCGCATTGATTCATTTGCTCCCTAAAAAGTCTTGAGGGAATGTCAGTTAGTCAGAACTGCACCTTCAACCAGGCAACATGTCCCCTGTCGACTGGACATCCTGCTCTAGCATCGACGGCCTCCACTGGAGACAACTGACCGACGACGACTTCAAAAAGAACTTTCTGTTCCTTCTTCCTTTTTTGCAGTCCGACCTGCCAGTTCCTGCTACTAATAAATATTTCAAATTGTTATTGTTAAAATGAAGTTTGTTGTTCTTTTGTGCTGTTCTTTAAATATATTTTTTTAGGAAGGTAAAACCAATACCCTTCTCAAAAATATGTATGGAACAAAAAAATACATCAAAGATAACGAGTCGCTAAAAATATTCAGTGCTTATTTAGATTGACACTTATCACAAGAAACAAAAATGAAGAAACATTTTTACATTATACTTGTCACGGAATGAAGATTATATATTTAAAAAAAAAAATATCGATCGATTAGTTTTTTTGTTTTCTTTTTTGTTTGTTATTCTTTTACGAAAAACAACATTGCCGTTTTTTTACCGATGAGAGCTGAGGCCCTGTTTCTCTAGAGAACATAGTAAGGGGAGGTAATCAATGATTATTTTATTAGTTTCCACATGCACTAGGGTGGTCTGCCCTTGTCCACCGATTCGTTGATTTCATTTTTTTATTTTTTTTTCACCCTCACCGAAACAGTAATAAAAAATGCAAGAGTAATAAAAAATGCAAGAGAGCTATATGCTCAGTCTGTTAAATCCAAAGTAGCTGAGCAGCGGCTTGGTTCCCACCAGTTCTGGCAAATAGCAAACAGGATCTTGAACAGAAGCATGCGTTCTATCCCAACTATCATCAATGGACCTGAAGTCATCTCGTCAGTATCAGACAAGGCCAGATTATTTGCCAAGAACTTTGCAGCTAATTCTACCCTATGCGACAATGGCCATCAACTCCCTGTATTGCCTCCTATAACAGACAACATGCTATGCAACATACAAATATCTGTGCGGGAGGTCGCCAAGCTAATCAAGAACCTTGATTCCAGTAAAGCAACTGGCCCTGACGGCATTCCAGTTATAGTGCTGAAAAAGGTCCAACCAGAACTTGCCCCCATACTTACAAAACTGTTTAAGTGTTGCCTTAAGGAGAAGTGCTTTCCAACACCCTGGAAAACCTCATCAGTATGCCCTGTATTTAAGAATTCAGGTGAAAAGTCATCTCCCTCTCAGTACAGACTAATAAGTCTCCTGTGTGTCATGAGTAAGTTGTTGGAATCCATATTAAATAAAGAAGTAGTCAACAACCTCAACAGAAACAACCTTCTTAGTGACATGCAATATGGTTTCTGCTCTGCAAGATCTACAGCAGATGTGCTAACGGTTATATCACATAGAATTAATGAATCTCTTGACAAAGGTTTCCTTTCCAGGGCAATTGCTCTTGACATATCAAAGGCCTTTAATAGGGTATGGCATAAGGGCCTACTTCACAAGATCTCCAGCTATGGTATAGCTGGAAATGTCTTCTCAATCATTAAATCATTTCTCTCTGATAGGTTCATAAGAGTAGTGGTTGATGGGCAGAAATCAGAGGCCCACAGTATTAATGCTGGAGTCCCCCAGGGGTCCATCCTGGGCCTAACTCTCTTCCTGATCTACATCAATGATCTCCCAAAACACATACTTAAATCATTCGTTGACATCTATGCTGATGACACGACCATCTATGGCAACACATCAAAGGCCGTAAATGACAAAGTTCTCTCTAATTCTCTCTCCTCTGATCTTGAGCGCATGGTAAAATGGGGGAAGAGGTAGCTGGTCACTTTTAATGTATCCAAAACCAAGCTTCTATCTTTACATCATCAACGCTCTGATCCCCATCTGGCATCAGTTGAAATGGATGGCTCTCGTCTTGGGGAGGCTCCATATTTTGACAAGCTTCTGGGCTTGACCTTTAATCCTGATCTGAAATGGAACACGTACATCAAATCTGTTGCCAGAGGCGCTGGAAAATGGTGGGATCCTTCTACCGCTCCAGAAGATATCTCACTACTGATGCAATTCTTTATCTGTATAAAAGCCAAGTACGTCCAAGGATGGAGTACTGCTGCCATATCTGGACAGCCTATCCTGACTTGACAGAGTACAAAATAGACTTTGTGGTTTGGTGGGGGTGCCCTTTTCTCTTCCCTGCAGCCTCTCTCCCACAGAAGAGACGTTGCGAGCTTGTCTTTATTTTATCATTATTTCCATGGCAAGTGCTCATCTTAGCTCCAATCTCTCGTCCCCCCCCTCGCCAATCTTTTACGAGAAACACCCATCTGGCTGAAACTACTGTCAATAATTTTCCCCACTCTTTATCTGTGCCTAAATATAAATGTAGATTCCATGAGCAGAGCTTCTTTCTCAGAAGTGCACGATTGTGGAACTCTCTTCCGTTTGCCTGTTTCCCACCTGACTACAACTTGGATGTCTTCAAATCCAACATAAACAAATTCCTGACAAACCGCCCCCTTAAGTAAGACACTCTATCAAATCTTGATAAGTGGTGACCCTCATGTAAAAAAAAACACACAAAAAAAAACAAAAACAAAGTAAAATTTGATTTTGTTCAATACAAAAAAAAACAAAAATAAAAACTATTTGCTACTTAACCAAATTAAGTGATTTTGGAAACTTTTCATCTTCGTTCCATAACCGGTATACAGACATTTCTGTGTTTTCTTTAATTTTAAATGTTGTTAGTTATTTTATCTAACTGCTTTTTGCTCCTTGACAGTGGCAAAATAAGACAAACACAACAAAAGCCTACCTTTAAAATTCAGTACAAATTTTATTAAATCCTTGGTTGCAAAAAAGGAATGCCTGCTTTTTGCCTTTATAAATAGAGCTGGTAACAGCCTTGAAAGGTAATAGTCTTTGTATCTCCACAGGAACCATACGTTGATTCATCTGTCTTTGAAGATGTGAGCTTGCAGCCGTTGAAGGGGTCAATCTGATGCCATCTGATGTAAAAAGATTTGGTCCTCTCACAGCGAAGATAGTGCAGTAGTTCATGATAAATATTCACGTCAGCTCGGCAATTCAGACCAAATGTGAAGTCACTAACGGACTCAAATAATAATATGCGAAATTATTTAGGCTTGAAATAAAATGTCTGAGGGTGAGTTTCAAATGTCCTTATCACACAGGTTGCAAGAATGAAACTGGAGCGAAATTCTTTCTCATCCATATAGTTCAGCCGTCTGGAAAGAAACGTATAAATACAAAAAAACCCGTGATAGCAAAATGCTGCGCGGTAAATAGAACCGACCGTTCTTATTAATCCAGAACAAATATAATGGGAGGCATGATGTAATTGTCAAATTTCTAACAATGCCACCATAAGTGCCAATCTGAAAGCACCAAATATTCTATAAGAAACGTTTAAAATATGATTCAAATCTACAGAAAATGAAAAGTACTGAGTTTTTTTTTTAATTATAAATTAGTGCAAATACAGAGTTTAACTTAATTAGAATAAAAAATTAGAGAAATCTGTATGTCATCTTCCAAAAATCGCATACATTGATGAAGTAACTTTTATATATATAGGAAATAACTTTATTATTAGCGATTCATATACTGTAGATATTACGAGGTTTCTTTTAAAATATTGGTAGGTCGAATTGCATTGTCTACAACCATCAAACTTGGCGGATCAAAACACAATGTCTTGCTTCCTCATGAAGTTTGATTTTCTAAGTTAAAAAAGTAATTACTTGATCAATTTATGTGATTTTGGAATATGACATTTTTGTTTTGGTACGTAATCATAAAATTTTTTCAGTATTTTTGTTTTTTAATTAAGTTGAATTTTGTACAAAAAACATTTTTTTTCTCATACGACTTGCACAATTGCTGCTGTTTCTTCTTCTTCATCATCATCATTATCGTCCTCATCATGGTTGGATTAGTGTGCTTGTTTACATGTTAACATGTGTGACGACATTTTAAAAATTAACTTCCAAGTTAACCTATCTCTGATCAGGTTTTTATTCATCCATCTTTCTCTCAAATACATCCTTATTGCTTTCTCTTATGTTTTCCTTGCCAACTGAATCTGCTACCTCAACTGTTCTACTTCTAATAACCCAAGAACTCTCATTTATTTTTATATTGTGACCAAACCAACAAGGTCTTCTGTGCTGCAAGTAGCTCATTCCCTGTACTCTCTAGATTTTATCTTCTGCTAAAGTCATCAGTTCTAAGTTTGTTGTAAAAAATAAAGATTGACAATGTAAGTATAATACGTTAAAAAAATGTGCATGGGCGCTAAAAGTGGTTTTATTTGTGTGTGTGTGTGTGTGTGTGTGTGTGTGTGTGTGTGTGTGTGTGTGTGTGTTTTTAAATATTATTAAATGGGGAACTATTTGGAGTTATAATCTATGTAATATTTTGAATGCAATTGGAAGAGAAACACGTTTGAGATGTGTAAATATGCTACAAAATTGTGATTTTTATAATAGATCTATTCTTGAATGACGCATAGAAAATATACTTTTAGATTTAATAATAATAAAAAGTACTCATCCGTTCATGCAAGTATACAATGAAGACCTGTGTAAGGTTGTGTAAGTGGGTCTTTCACAGTCTTCCCATAAAACACACAAATACATGATGCTATGTGTTTAAGGACTGCTGATGTGATATTTTGTTGCTGATAGTTTTATGCACACACACACACACACACACACACACACACATAACTTTACCCATGTTTATACACAGAATCCACACTTATGCAGTCTACGTCACATGCAGTGTAGGAGAACTCGATCCGAATTATTATTTTCTTTTTTTGTAATGACATTTATTTGCTTATTCTCCCTCCACGTATGACTTGTTATTGCGGCTGTGACGTTACCGTAATGGCTGCCTCCATTCTAAAAGAAAAAGAGATTGTTGAAGGAAATCCAATATTGTGTCCGACACCTGTTAATTGGATTTAAATGACTTTACTGCTAATATCATTGATTCCCATTTCTGTGTGAAGTGCTCCCCTTTGCGTTACGCTTAGTTTATTGGGAAACCATATAGTCCAAGTGGCTTTCTTGTGTTTCAAGCCCCGACTGGTATTCTGATGAACATTCAGCCAGAGGAGCTTTCTTGTGTTTTAAGTCCCAACTGGTCTGTAAAAGGGCATTCAACCCAAAGGACCCTCTTGTGTTTTAAGCCCCAACGGGCCTCCCAATAACGGAAGTAATAAAGGGCTCTTTTCTGACAAATGCTTCTTTTATTTCTTTCTGTCAGTTACATGCTTTTATTACAGCATCATTCAGTTGTTAATTGTTCTACAGAAAAATTTAAAACAAAAAAAAGACCCAAAAAATGTTGTTCTACCGAAAAATTAAAAAAAAAAAAAAAATGTTAATTGTTCTACAGAAAAATTAAAAAAAAAAAAATGTTAATTGTTCTACAGAAAAATTAAAAAAAAAATGTTAATTGTTCTACAGAAAAATTAAAAAAAAAATGTTAATTGTTCTACAGAAAAATTTAAAAAAAAACTGCTAATTGTTCTACAGAAAAATTAAAAAAAAAAATGTTAATTGTTCTACAGAAAAATAATAAAAAAAAAATGTTAATTGTTCTACAGAAAAATTAAAAAAAAAAAATGTTAATTGTTCTACAGAAAAATTAAAAAAAAAAATGTTAATTGTTCAACAGAAAAATTAAAAAAAAAAAAGTTAATTGTTCTACAGAAAAATTAAAAAAAAAAAAAATGTTAATTGTTCTACAGAAAAATTAAAAAAAAAAAAAGACCTCAAAAATGTTGTTCTACAAAAAAAATTTTTAAAAAAAGACCCAAAAATGTTAATTGTTCTACAGAAAAATTAAAAAAAAAAAAAATGTTATCTCGCAATTACTTATAACGTCACCAACTATCATCGGAAGACCCCCCCCCCATCCGCTTTTCTTTTATATCGTAAGTTTCTTAAAACGTGACTAGTTAAAGTTCAGAATAAAATCACGCTTTTCTTTTTAACGGTTAATTTAAAAAAAAAAAATCTTCTGAACGCTATTAAAAGTTAAATTCTTCACTAGTTTGCATTCTGGAGACGGAAGTGTTTTTGACATAAGTGATTTCATTACTAATTCGCACTTTTTATTTTTAGATTCAAATATTAATAACTACATTTTATTTCAGTATTTAATTTATGTTGTTGTATTAAATGCTAGCTTTTTTGTTCTCGTCCATAAATGTTTATCTACCGAGTTGATCTTAAATATTGTATAATCAATCCATTATATTATCATTTTCAGTCCCCGACCCCTAAATTCTGGCTTCCATCTTATCTCGCAATTACTTATAACGTCACCAACTATCTTCGGAAGACGCCCCCCCCCCATCCGCTTTTCTTTTATATCGTAAGTTTCTTAAAATGTGACTAGTTAAAGTTCAGAATAAAATCACGCTTTTCTTTTTAACGGTTAATTTAAAAAAAAAAATCTTCTGAACGCTATTAAAAGTTAAATTCTTCACTAGTTTGCATTCTGGAGACGGAAGTGTCTTTGACATAAGTGATTTCATTACTAATTCGCACTTTTTATTTTTAGATTCAAATATTAATAACTACATTTTATTTCAGTATTTAATTTATGTTGTTGTATTAAATGCTAGCTTTTTTTTTCTCGTCCATAAATGTTTATCTACCGAGTTGATCTTAAATATTGTATAATCAATCCATTATATTATAATTTTCAGTCCCCCACCCCTAAATTCTGGCTTCCATCTTATCTCGCAATTACTTATAACGTCACCAATTATCTTCGGAAGACGCCCCCCCCCCTCCGCTTTTCTTTTATATCGTAAGTTTCTTAAAACGTGACTAGTTAAAGTTCAGAATAAAATCACGCTTTTCTTTTTAACGGTTAATTTAAAAAAAAAAATCTTCTGAACGCTATTAAAAGTTAAATTCTTCACTAGTTTGCATTCTGGAAACGGAAGTGTTTTTGAGATAAGTGATTTCATTACTAATTCGCACTTTTTATTTTTAGATTCAAATATTAATAACTACATTTTATTTCAGTATTTAATTTATGTTGTTGTATTAAATGCTAGCTTTTTTTATTCTCGTCCATAAATGTTTATCTACCGAGTTGATCTTAAATATTGTATAATCAATCCATTATATTATCATTTTCAGTCCCCGACCCCTAAATTCTGGCTTCCATCTTATCTCGCAATTACTTATAACGTCACCAATTATCTTCGGAAGACGCCCCCCCCCCCCATCCGCTTTTCTTTTATATCGTAAGTTTCTTAAAACGTGACTAGTTAAAGTTCAGAATAAAATCACGCTTTTCTTTTTAACGGTTAATTTAAAAAAAAAAAAAATCTTCTGAACGCTATTAAAAGTTAAATTCTTCACTAGTTTGCATTCTGGAGACGGAAGTGTTTTTGACATAAGTGATTTCATTACTAATTCGCACTTTTTATTTTTAGATTCAAATATTAATAACTACATTTTATTTCAGTATTTATGTTGTATTAAATGCTAGCTTTTTTTTTTCTCGTCCATAAATGTTTATCTACCGAGTTGATCTTAAATATTGTATAATCAATCCATTATATTATCATTTTCAGTCCCCGACCCCTAAATTCTGGCTTCCATCTTATCTCGCAATTACTTATAACGTCACCAACTATCTTCGGAAGACGCCCCCCCCCCATCCGCTTTTCTTTTATATCGTAAGTTTCTTAAAACGTGACTAGTTAAAGTTCAGAATAAAATCACGCTTTTCTTTTTAACGGTTAATTTAAAAAAAAAAATCTTCTGAACGCTATTAAAAGTTAAATTCTTCACTAGTTTGCATTCTGGAGACGGAAGTGTTTTTGAGATAAGTGATTTCATTACTAATTCGCACTTTTTATTTTTAGATTCAAATATTAATAACTACATTTTATTTCAGTATTTATGTTGTATTAAATGCTAGCTTTTTTTTTTCTCGTCCATAAATGTTTATCTACCGAGTTGATCTTAAATATTGTATAATCAATCCATTATATTATCATTTTCAGTCCCCGACCCCTAAATTCTGGCTTCCATCTTATCTCGCAATTACTTATAACATCACCAACTATCTTCGGAAGACGCCCCCCCCCATCCGCTTTTCTTTTATATCGTAAGTTTCTTAAAACGTGACTAGTTAAAGTTCAGAATAAAATCACGCTTTTCTTTTTAACGGTTAATTTAAAAAAAAAAAAAATCTTCTGAACGCTATTAAAAGTTAAATTCTTCACTAGTTTGCATTCTGGAGACGGAAGTGTTTTTGACATAAGTGATTTCATTACTAATTCGCACTTTTTATTTTTAGATTCAAATATTAATAACTACATTTTATTTCAGTATTTAATTTATGTTGTTGTATTAAATGCTAGCTTTTTTTTTCTCGTCCATAAATGTTTATCTACCGAGTTGATCTTAAATATTGTATAATCAATCCATTATATTATCATTTTCAGTCCCCGACCCCTAAATTCTGGCTTCCATCTTATCTCGCAATTACTTATAACGTCACCAATTATCTTCGGAAGACGCCCCCCCCCATCCGCTTTTCTTTTATATCGTAAGTTTCTTAAAATGTGACTAGTTAAAGTTCAGAATAAAATCACGCTTTTCTTTTTAACGGTTAATTTAAAAAAAAAAATCTTCTGAACGCTATTAAAAGTTAAATTCTTCACTAGTTTGCATTCTGGAGACGGAAGTGTTTTTGACATAAGTGATTTCATTACTAATTCGCACTTTTTATTTTTAGATTCAAATATTAATAACTACATTTTATTTCAGTATTTAATTTATGTTGTTGTATTAAATGCTAGCTTTTTTTTTCTCGTCCATAAATGTTTATCTACCGAGTTGATCTTAAATATTGTATAATCAATCCATTATATTATAATTTTCAGTCCCCGACCCCTAAATTCTGGCTTCCATCTTATCTCGCAATTACTTATAACGTCACCAACTATCTTCGGAAGACGCCCCCCCCCATCCGCTTTTCTTTTATATCGTAAGTTTCTTAAAACGTGACTAGTTAAAGTTCAGAATAAAATCACGCTTTTCTTTTTAACGGTTAATTTAAAAAAAAAAAAAAATCTTCTGAACGCTATTAAAAGTTAAATTCTTCACTAGTTTGCATTCTGGAGACGGAAGTGTTTTTGACATAAGTGATTTCATTACTAATTCGCACTTTTTATTTTTAGATTCAAATATTAATAACTACATTTTATTTCAGTATTTAATTTATGTTGTTGTATTAAATGCTAGCTTTTTTTTTTTCTCGTCCATAAATGTTTATCTACCGAGTTGATCTTAAATATTGTATAATCAATCCATTATATTATCATTTTCAGTCCCCGACCCCTAAATTCTGGCTTCCATCTTATCTCGCAATTACTTATAACGTCACCAATTATCTTCGGAAGACGCCCCCCCCCCATCCGCTTTTCTTTTATATCGTAAGTTTCTTAAAACGTGACTAGTTAAAGTTCAGAATAAAATCACGCTTTTTTTTTTAACGGTTAATTTAAAAAAAAAAAAAATCTTCTGAACGCTATTAAAAGTTAAATTCTTCACTAGTTTGCATTCTGGAGACGGAAGTGTTTTTGAGATAAGTGATTTCATTACTAATTCGCACTGTTTATTTTTAGATTCAAATATTAATAACTACATTTTATTTCAGTATTTAATTTATGTTGTTGTATTAAATGCTAGCTTTTTTTTTTTCTCGTCCATAAATGTTTATCTACCGAGTTGATCTTAAATATTGTATAATCAATCCATTATATTATCATTTTCAGTCCCCGACCCCTAAATTCTGGCTTCCATCTTATCTCGCAATTACTTATAACGTCACCAACTATCTTCGGAAGACGCCCCCCCCCATCCGCTTTTCTTTTATATCGTAAGTTTCTTAAAACGTGACTAGTTAAAGTTCAGAATAAAATCACGCTTTTCTTTTTAACGGTTAATTTAAAAAAAAAAATCTTCTGAACGCTATTAAAAGTTAAATTCTTCACTAGTTTGCATTCTGGAGACGGAAGTGTTTTTGAGATAAGTGATTTCATTACTAATTCGCACTTTTTATTTTTAGATTCAAATATTAATAACTACATTTTATTTCAGTATTTATGTTGTATTAAATGCTAGCTTTTTTTTTTCTCGTCCATAAATGTTTATCTACCGAGTTGATCTTAAATATTGTATAATCAATCCATTATATTATCATTTTCAGTCCCCGACCCCTAAATTCTGGCTTCCATCTTATCTCGCAATTACTTATAACGTCACCAACTATCTTCGGAAGACGCCCCCCCCCCATCCGCTTTTCTTTTATATCGTAAGTTTCTTAAAACGTGACTAGTTAAAGTTCAGAATAAAATCACGCTTTTCTTTTTAACGGTTAATTTAAAAAAAAAAAAAATCTTCTGAACGCTATTAAAAGTTAAATTCTTCACTAGTTTGCATTCTGGAGACGGAAGTGTTTTTGACATAAGTGATTTCATTACTAATTCGCACATTTTATTTTTAGATTCAAATATTAATAACTACATTTTATTTCAGTATTTAATTTATGTTGTTGTATTAAATGCTAGCTTTTTTTTTCTCGTCCATAAATGTTTATCTACCGAGTTGATCTTAAATATTGTATAATCAATCCATTATATTATCATTTTCAGTCCCCGACCCCTAAATTCTGGCTTCCATCTTATCTCGCAATTACTTATAACGTCACCAATTATCTTCGGAAGACGCCCCCCCCCCATCCGCTTTTCTTTTATATCGTAAGTTTCTTAAAACGTGACTAGTTAAAGTTCAGAATAAAATCACGCTTTTCTTTTTAACGGTTAATTTAAAAAAAAAAAATCTTCTGAACGCTATTAAAAGTTAAATTCTTCACTAGTTTGCATTCTGGAGACGGAAGTGTTTTTGAGATAAGTGATTTCATTACTAATTCGCACTTTTTATTTTTAGATTCAAATATTAATAACTACATTTTATTTCAGTATTTAATTTATGTTGTTGTATTAAATGCTAGCTTTTTTTATTCTCGTCCATAAATGTTTATCTACCGAGTTGATCTTAAATATTGTATAATCAATCCATTATATTATCATTTTCAGTCCCCGACCCCTAAATTCTGGCTTCCATCTTATCTCGCAATTACTTATAACGTCACCAACTATCTTCGGAAGACCCCCCCCCCATCCGCTTTTCTTTTATATCGTAAGTTTCTTAAAACGTGACTAGTTAAAGTTCAGAATAAAATCACGCTTTTCTTTTTAACGGTTAATTTAAAAAAAAAAATCTTCTGAACGCTATTAAAAGTTAAATTCTTCACTAGTTTGCATTCTGGAGACGGAAGTGTTTTTGAGATAAGTGATTTCATTACTAATTCGCACTTTTTATTTTTAGATTCAAATATTAATACCTACATTTTATTTCAGTATTTAATTTATGTTGTTGTATTAAATGCTAGCTTTTTTTATTCTCGTCCATAAATGTTTATCTACCGAGTTGATCTTAAATATTGTATAATCAATCCATTATATTATCATTTTCAGTCCCCGACCCCTAAATTCTGGCTTCCATCTTATCTCGCAATTACTTATAACGTCACCAACTATCTTCGGAAGACCCCCCCCCATCCGCTTTTCTTTTATATCGTAAGTTTCTTAAAACGTGACTAGTTAAAGTTCAGAATAAAATCACGCTTTTCTTTTTAACGGTTAATTAAAAAAAAAAAAATCTTCTGAACGCTATTAAAAGTTAAATTCTTCACTAATTTGCATTCTGGAGACGGAAGTGTTTTTGAGATAAGTGATTTCATTACTAATTCGCACTTTTTATTTTTAGATTCAAATATTAATAACTACATTTTATTTCAGTATTTAATTTATGTTGTTGTATTAAATGCTAGCTTTTTTTTTTTTTTTCTCGTCCATAAATGTTTATCTACCGAGTTGATTGCAAAAACAGATTACCTAATTGTACTCATTCTTAGTTCGTGAGAGGGGAATCTATAACCATACTTTCCCTTAAACACCTCCGTTGGACTTTAAGTACAATACTTAATAATTTTTTTTTTTTTTTTTTAATGGAGAGTAGAAAACGCATTGTGGATGCGTTATCGGCAGCTCCTGTTACTCTCGCTTCTTCTTATTTGTCCCTCAGTCCTCATTTTTTAATGAGTGATTTTTCTGACAAAGGGAGAAGAAAAAGCTGTTTTCTAGGTTGGCAGTATTTTGCGCGAACAGTTGGCAGAGTTGATGGAAATTTTCTGTTTCTATGTCTATCCTTGTAGCCATGTCACTAGTAAGGGTGCTGGAGGTAAACGTTTTGTCTGGGCTGACGTTATCCGCCTGATAGTCAGGGACCCGAACCTTTGATTAACCACTAAGGAGGCTGTCCTATCAGCAGGTGCAAAGTACTGGGGCTGCTGTATTGCCATTTGGTGAATGGATTCTGGACCATGCAGTAGCTTCTGGTGGGGCCTCTCGATGCCATACTAGTGGGTAATTGTTACGGCTTTACCTTATCATTAGCTACAAAAAAAAAAAAAAAAAAAAAAAAAATTCTTCGTTTCTTTTTCTCTCTTAGTTTCCCCTCTCTGTTCTGCTCTAAGTAAATCTGACGACCTAGTCCACAAATCCAAAAATTTCATCATGACAAGTTTCAAGAAAAAATACACGATTAAACCCGGTTCTCCAACTTCCAACGTAGACCCCTACTACCATGTCTCCTTCTCCAACATCAGGGGTCTACGTTCTAACCTTCCAGAGGTTGAAACCCAATTACAGGAGGCTAAACCAGACCTTTTATTTTTAAGTGAAACTGGCATTGGACAGGCTATTTCCCTAGAAGAGTTTGCAATTACAGGATACTCTAACTTAACTTCTAAATCTGACCCCCTAGATCGCCATGGGCATGGAATATGTGCCTATATTAAAGATAGCTTTCCATGTGGGAGGGACATCTCCAGGGAAGATCCTAATTTACCCTATATGTGCTTCCGGGTTGCTTTAGCTCACACTACTGCATTTGTATTTACTCTCTATCGCCCCCACAACAGCGGAGTTACTATCTTTCAAAGCATATCTGAGAAAATTGACCAAGTCCTATCTGCTTATCCTTCAGCTAACATTCACGTATGTGGAGACTTCAATGTTCACAATGTCGAATGGTTGACCCACTCAAACAAGACCGATGATGAGGGGAGGTTCTGTCATGATTTCTCCATTGCCTATGACCTCACTCAAATTGTTCAGGAACCCACCTGTGTGCCCGACAATGACGGCCAGTATGCGAGCCTACTAGACCTTTTTCTCACAACTTGCCCTGAACTATGTTCAGTTTCTGTTCTGTCGCCTCTTGGATCTTCCGACCACTCTGTTGTATCAATTAAGATAAAAATGAAATGTAATAAGTCCCCAGACGTACCTCTCCATCGTACAGTATATCGATACACTAAGGCTGACTGGGATAGCTTCCGTACATTTATATCTGATCTACCTCTGCAATCCATGTTTAAAAAGGATGTGTCCTCTATAGTATTAGACCTGACGGAATGGTTAATTGTAGGTATTGACCATTTCATACCCTCAAAAAAGTTTCAGCAAAAACCTAACAGTCAGCCATGGTTCTCTCCAGAATGTGCCGCTGCCATTGCGCACAGAAATCACTTTTTCCACTGCTTCAAACGTAATAGATGTATGGAAACTAAAGCCGTTTTCAGGACTGCCAGCAACCATTGTAAGAAAGTAATAAGGAACGCATGCTCAATCTGTTAAGTCCAAAGTAGCTGAGCAGCGGCTTGGTTCCCACCAGTTTTGGCAAATAGCAAACAGAATCCTGAACAGAAGCGTGTGCTCCATCCCAACTATTATCAATGGACCTGAGGTAATCTCGTCAGCATCAGACAAAGCTAAACTCTTTGTCAAGAACTTTGCAGCTAATTCTACCCTTTGCAACCAAGGCCGCCAACCCCCAATATTTCCTCCTGTATCAGAAAACACGCTATGTGATATACGTATATCTGTACATGATGTTGCCAAGCTTATCAAAAACCTTGATTCCAGTAAAGCAACTGGCCCTGACGGTATTCCAATTATAGTACTCAAAAAACTTCAACCTGAACTAGCGCCCATACTTACAAAACTGTTTAAACGTTGTCTTAAGGAGAATAGTTTCCCATCTCCCTGGAAAATCTCATCAGTATGCCCTGTATTTAAGAATTCAGGTGATCGCTCATCCCCCTCTCAGTACAGGCCAATAAGTCTCCTGTGCGTCATGAGTAAGTTGCTAGAATCTGTGTTAAATACAGAAGTAATCAACCATCTCAACAAAAATAACCTTCTTAGTGACACTCAATATGGTTTCCTTCTGCTAGATCTACAGCAGATGTGCTTACAGTTATATCACATAGGATTAGCAAATCTCTCGACGGTGGCAATCTTTCTAGGGCAATTGCTCTTGACATATCTAAGGCCTTTGATAGGGTATGGCATAAAGGTTTACTTCATAAGATCGCGAGCTATGGTATAGCTGGAAAAGTCTTCTCAATTATTAAATCATTTCTTTCTGATAGGTTCATAAGAGTGGTAGTTGAGGGGCAAAAATCAGAAGCTCACAGTATAAATGCTGGAGTTCCCTCAGGGGTCCATCCTGGGCCCAACTCTTTTCCTGATCTACATTAATGATCTTCCAAATCACATCCTTACATCATTTGTAGACATTTATGCTGACGACACTACCATTTATGGTAGCACATCTAAGACAGTAAACGACCAAATTCTCTTCAATTCTCTCTCCTCTGATCTTGAGCACGTAGTACAATGGGGAAAGGAGTGGCTGGTTACTTTTAATGCATCTAAAACCAAGCTTCTCTCCTTACATCATCAACATTCTAATCCACATTTGGCATCAATTGAAATGAATGGCTCTCGTCTTCTGGAGGCCTCAAGTTTTGACAAGCTTCTGGGCTTGACCATTACTCCTGATCTTAAATGGAACACGTACATCAAATCTGTTGCCAAGGCCGCTGGGAAAATGGTGGGATCTTTCTATCGATCCGGTAAATATCTCACTGCTGATGCTATTCTCTATCTATATAAGAGCCAGGTACGTCCAAGGATGGAATACTGTTGCCACATCTGGGCAGGAGCTGCTAGAAAGGACTTGTCCTGCCTTGATAGAGTTCAAAATAGACTTCGTAGCCTCGTAGGAGATGTCCTTTTCTCCTCCTTGCAACCTCTATCTCACAGAAGAGATGTTGCGAGTTTGTCTCTGATGTATCGTTATTTTCATGGAAAGTGTTCGACTGAGCTTCAATCTATGGTCCCCCCTCGCCAAACTTTCACAAGAAACACTCGTCTAGCTGTAAACACTATCAATAATTCCCCCCACTCTTTATCTGTGCCTAAACCTAAACGTAGATTCCATGAACAAAGCTTCTTTCTTAGAACTGCACGCCTGTGGAATTGTCTTCCGTTTTCCTGCTTTCCGGCTGACTACAATATGGTTGTGTTCAAGTCTAAAGTAAATAAGTTCTTGATGAGCCGTTCCATATAAGTTATCAAATTTACCAAATTTTCATTACTAATGATTACTATATTGTCCAATGTCTACTGTACACTCTTTATCCTTGAGTGGCCTCTGGGCCTTGATAATGTGATGCCTTTGTAAAAAAAAAAAAAAATGTTAATTGTTCTACAGAAAAATTTAAAAAAACAAAAAATGTTAATTGTTCTACAGAAAATTTAAAAAAAAAAAATGTTAATTGTTCTACAGAAAAAAAAAAAAAATGTTAATTGTTCTACAGAAAAATTTAAAAAAAAAAGACCCAAAAAATGTTAATTGTTCTACAGAAAAATTAAAAAAAAAAAAAATGTTAATTGTTCTACAGAAAAATTTTTAAAAAAATGTTAATTGTTCTACAGAAAAATTAAAAAAAAAATGTTAATTGTTCTACAGAAAAATTTAAAAAAAAAAATGTTAATTGTTCTACAGAAAAATTTAAAAAAAAAATCTTAATTGTTCTACAGAAAAATTAAAAAAAAAATGTTAATTGTTCTACAGAAAAATTAAAAAAAAAAAAAGACCCAAAAAATGTTGTTCTACAGAAAAATTAAAAAAAAAAAAAAAGACCGAAAAAATGTTAATTGTTCTACAGAAAAATTTAAAAAAAAAAAAAAAAAAAAGGACCCAAAAAATGAGAAAACTCAAGTATCTGGATTTTTGTGTGCTCCTTTGCATTTTTCTCAATTTATTAAATCTTTCTGCTTTCCACTAACCTGCTGAATCTCTTCCATTCTCACTTCAGTTATTAACCGTATGCACAGAAGATTTAATGAGGATACACATATTTGTTTTCTTTCTTTTGCCTATACCCGACTCTATATCATATGGAAGCCTTTATCCCCATGGGACGAACATTTGACTGGAGACAGTTGGGTGGTGCATTTTCGATGGTGGACTTTGACCTAGCCAGAGCAGAACAAACTAACCACAAGTCAGAGTGCTAAGACTGAAATTAACCCAAGCACTCGAAACTGGATTGAAGATGTAATAATATGGATATTGTAAATAATCATATCATCACCATTTGTTGGAATATTTTTAATATAATATGAGGGTACGATTAAAAAGATTGTAAGGTTCTACTTATAGACACTGACTATAGGAACTGATCAATCAAATGGAGGTACGTTCTGCTAGCAACTAATCAAAAACCAGAATTGCTCCATAAAAATAGTAGTACAGCACATGTTGTTTTTTGAGAATGATGCTTGCGCCTTACCTGCAAAATTTTAAAGTCCAAGATTTATACAGAACAGCTACTTACCAAAGACTCTTTTTCATTTCCAGAACTTGTATAGATTAACTACCCATCAAAAGCTGTTCTGAAATTAAACATGGCTTCAGTGGCGGCTCGTGCCTGAGATTAGTGGGGGTGCTGCTTCAAAAATTTTACGTATTTTTTTAATATTGTGTAAAGGAATTCGAATATATAAATAAATATTTAATCAAATAATAAACAAACATTCAAATAAATATTCAAATATATAACAAAGACAAATAATCAATCAGAAATGGATAATACGCAAAAACTTTTTTATTAAAAAGATTTTTTTATATTATGTACACTTTACAGAATAAAAATAATATATATATTTATTTCTTTTAAACTTTTCAGATTAAATAAAAGTTTGCGTTTTTTTTTTTTTTTTTTTTTTCAAACAAACGAAAAACATTTTTAAAAATAACTTATTTTTTATAAAAACAAAAAAGAAAAACTTTGAAATTTACCTGCCTCCCTACGAGGGTTAATTTAGGAGTTTACTATTTGAAAATAGCGTTTTATTTACAAAATTTATTTTTAAAGATGTATTTATAACAAAACGTATTTGTAAATAAAATGCAAAATAAAAAAGTTTAGATTTTTATATAGTGATCAAACAAACAAAAATATTTAAAGATACAAACTTTTATTTACAAATCTTTTAACAATTTGCTGTTTATATAAAAAGAACAAACTTGGCTATTTATTGACCTTCCCATGCCGGTAAAGATCGACATAAAATGGAGATTTATTATAAGAAAATAGGATGTCATATATAAGCATTATAAAACATCGAATTTTAATGTAGCTTTGTTCCCCAAAAAACAAAAAATTAAAAATGTCTCAGTCCAGAAGGATTTCTAATTACTTTTTTTAATGCGTATTATCTGACCCAATCTACTAACAAATTCAATGTAAAGTTTAAAAATGCATAATTATAAAAAACTGTGTTTTTTTTTTTACTTACAAACACATTTTAATTAAAAAATCTTGTCTAAAAAGTCCATTTTTCAAAGTGTAAAACTTCTAACATTGTCTTTGTCGGAGGCAAATAAGTGCTAATTTTTTTTATATCTAAAACATACACGTTAAAAAGATTTCTAACTAAAATGTATTTTCAACATAAACTGTTTCTTCGCTTTTTTCCTTCAAGGAAAAAATGTAAACATTTTTTTTTTTTTTTTTTTGTAAAGTTTAGTTGTTGCAAAATAAATAGCATTTAAAACTACTTTAAAGAAACAAACAAAAAGGCAGGTAGATGGAAAAGTAACTTTATTTTTATGGTAAGATTTATTTATTGTATATTTGGTTTTTACCCCTGGCCGCGTGTTAGCTTCACTGCTAAATTCCCGAATACTTTTAATAAATAAAAATAAAGAGTTTCTGCATATTAAATATTTCCGTCTGCTACCGACTTAAATCGCAACGCTAAAAGTGTGCGTATTTAAAAAAAAAAAATAGCACAATATTTTAAGTACAAGAACACGTTATGTGCAGATTTTAATAATAATTTTAAAAAATATAAGTAAACTTCCTTTTTTTTTTCAACAACAATGTTATCATATCTATACAGGCGCACACTCTAAGCAAACAACGAATTTCACGACACGGAACTGCGCCAAGCGACAGTTCTTCAAGAGGTTTTCATCGGCTGCCTAAAGCGTCTAATCTGCGCATGCGTACAAGAGAATTTCATTAAGAAGGTGTAACTGTGAATTTCACAGCTCCAAGCAAGTTTTATTTTTGCTATTATATGAATTTGGAGATACCGACATTAAAGTTAATGATTTTATAATGTACACATAGAAAAAATAAAATAAAATAAAATAATAATAATAAAAAAAAATAAAATAAAATAATAATAATAATAAAAAAAAACAAACGTATTATTTTTAATTTTATCATTAATATTGTGTAGAAATAACTTGGGGGTGCTGCAGTCCCACAGCTCCATGCACAAGCCGCCACTGCATGGCTTTCAATTCAGAATCGTTGTTTTGTTCAATGTATAATAGGTCCACTAGCATTTATCTCCATCTACAAGCCCTTTTTTTCTTAGAAGCCATTCACCGGTTTAGGCTTCTGGTGCCTGTCTCTGATCTCTTAACTGCCTTCTTCACGACTCCCCATGGTATAGCTTCTATCCCTTTAAATATCTCTTAGCATAAAACATGTTCTGTATAAAAACTAGAAAATAACAGTTGAAAGCAACTTATTGAAAGTGAGTAACAAAAATTGGCCAGTATTTTTTTCTCACCCTTGCGACTATAGAAAACAAATATAAACAAGTAAGTTTTTCTTTCATGTTTTGTAAAAAAAAATAAAATAATAAATTAAAGATAGGAAAAACCCTGTGAATTCATTATTATTATTGTCTGGTAATTAAATATTGCAACAATGCCTGCAAACGAACCACAGATGTATTGAACATGCACACACCTAACAGAAGCATTGAGGGTTTTTTTTTAAGCAGTGTTATAACTTTTATTTTTCAGTAAAAAATATCCCAGTAGAGAAACAGGTTGACCACATTCTATTACTGTCGGAAATCTTAAAAGGTACAACACATCGGCATGTGAAAATGAAGCCAGTAGAAATAACCTAGAAGTTATTTGGTGAAAATTCGAAAAAAAGATTACAACCACAATATTCATTACTTGAGCCTGAGAGTGCATTTTGTTCAATTTTCAACCTCAAAACTAGCTCAGTTATATCACGCAACAAATGAGGATCCTACACTATGTGAACTGAGGGACATTATTGTAAGAGGTTGGCCCAACACATTCAGGGGAGTGAACAAAAATATGCGACCATATTGACCTTATTGGGACAAACTTTCCATTAAATATGGAATGTTAATGAAATTAAACGGTATAATAATACCCAAATTAATGCAACACAAAGTATCACAAAAAAACACATTGTGGACATCAAGGGATGGAGAAATGTAAGCTCCAACATTAATAAAGACATAGATAACATAGTAAAAGAATACGTCCTATATCAGCATCACCAAAAAGTGCAGAGTGCAGAACCCCTGATTCTGCATGAGATTCCGTTAAAGCCATAGCAGATAATGGCCATTGACCTATTTCACATTTTTATTTACTCATTTTCATCCCAAACAAGGTATATTGCCATTTGGACAGAAGGGGCTACTATTTTGGATTGTGTCAAGCAGAGGGCTGAGGGGTGTTGAGCAGCGAGATGTCTATTCACATTACATTTAAACTTTTGCATGTTAATACCATCAGAGAAGCAGGAAACATGGATGAAATTCCAAAGTTCAGCAATCCAACGGGAAGAATCTATTACAGTAGAAGACTTTCTGGCATCTAGGGACCTCAGTAGTATCGGGGTGGCATTTTACTTCTTGTCGGATTAGTTGGGAGTATGTACAACGATGGAGCACAAGTACTATAAGTTCATCAGAGCACATTCAATCAAATATTTGTAAAACAGGCACAGGGATGCGACATTGTGGTGATGAGAAAGAGGCTGGATCTGGACTAATAGTGTGGAACCTATTAGGTTGGAGACTCTCTTTTGGACCCTGTATAAGAGTGAAAGACAGATGGCAGTCCACATGTGGAAACAATAATTGTGGCTTTTTAAAGATATAAGATCCTCTCTGGTGTAAGTAATTTTCTTGCAGAGAAGAGGAATCTCATCTTCTTTGTAACATCCTTGGCAATGTTCTCAATGTATTTGTTCTAATTCATGTTTCCTGTGAATGTTAGGCCAAGGAGTTTGAAAAAACGTGTTATGAGGTAGAGTATTATTCATCATGGCAATCGATTGTTGAGGTTTTATGTAGTTGTTAATGGAAAGTGTCTTAGTAGAATTAAACGTTACCATCCACTTAAAACCCCATTCCTCTACTGACTGAATGTCGGTTTCTAGCCATTACCTTGGATATGTACTCATTTGTTTTACTGTTGTATGTTGAAGGGGACAAATCCCAGTATTTAAAGAAATTAAGTAATTAGGATCAAAGGTATTTATTATTAAAGGAGAATGTTGGAATTGAACGTAGTTATCAAAAGTTAAAATGAATCCATTATTGTTATTTAGATACGATTCCAGGAATGCAGTGGAATTATCCATTATAGTTAGAAATAACTATACAACAAAGTCTGGTCAGATGAATAATCGAACAATGAAATTAAGGAACTTCCTTTGTGTCGCCAGGGCACGTGTTGGAAGCATATGCAATATCCATGTGCAAAACGTGCACATGTTTGGCTGTGTTCGAACACAAAGAAATATAGAATCAATATAAACAGTTAAGTTAGTTCAGTTCAGAGACAGTTTGAGAGAGCAAGTCAGAGTTCAATTCAAATTTAAGTTGGAGAGAGAGTTAGCTTAAGGTCCTTTAGGAAGTGAAGAGGAGAAAGATGAGACAATGTAGTAATTTTGCCAGGCATTAAATTTTCATCATATCCATCTTTCAATAATCTTTCAACTCTTAACTTTTAGTTTTATTTAAAAAGAAATAATTTATCGATTATATTAGAATAGCCAACAAAGTAAAAAGAAAAATAATAATAAATGGGGGGGGGGTAAAAAAATAAATATATTAAAAATAAATGTAACCAAAAACAAGCTAAGTTATTTTTTTACGTACCTTAATAAGTTTTTTGTTTGTTTTAAATTATTTTATTTTTACTTGAAAATAAAGGTAGTGCAAAGCCTGCTGAGTTAGAACAAAAAAAAAAATGCTTTTTTAGAGCAATGGTCGATTCTCGATAACTGCTAATGCTGATAGAAACATATCCAATAAATGTCACTATTCATGCAAAAATTAATGTTTTACAATTATTTTGTTTAATTTTCGATTTTTAAGGAATTATTGAGGCTAGACTATGGCTAAAGAGACACATTTTTTTTCTTCTAACTCAAAAGTTTTTACACCACCTAAGCAGCAAAATAAAAAAAAAAAAACACTTTAAAATATATTAAAACACAAATCACATATCCAGGTAAGTAGAAGTATAACTTGTTTTTTGTTTTTTTGGGAGGTCACCACTTATCAAGGCCCGGAGGCCACTTTAGGATAAGAGTTAAGTGTTAGGTAAATGGTAAGACAACAAGGTCAGTAATGGTGGAATTGGGTAGGGGCAGATTATTTAAGAGGACTGCTCAACAGGAATTTATTCACATTGTATGTTGCAGTCAGCCGGGAAGCCGACCCAAAGTATTGTGTTCCACAGATGGACAGTTTTAGGAAAGAAACTTGCTCATGGAATTTTAGTTTTGTTTTAGGCACAGATAAAGAATGAGGGAAATTTTTGGTGGTTGTTGCAGCTAGACAAGTATTTGTTGCAAACGTTTTATAGGAAGGGACCATAGATTGGAGCTCAGTCGAGCACTTAACATGCAAGTAACAATAGAGCAGAGAGAGACTCGCAACATCTCTTTTATGAGAAAGAGAAAGTAGGAGGGGGGCAAAAAGTTGTTGTCATCCACTAAATTTTGAAGGCGGTTTTGTACCTTGTCAAGGCAGAAAAGGATGGTCTTAAGAACTCCACTCCTGATGTGGCAACAATATTCCATTTTAGGACATATTTGACTCTTGTGCAAATAGAGGATTGTGTCTGGACTTCAACACTTTCTGGTCTGGGAGAACATTTTTCCAGCAATTTCCGCAACAGATCTGATGTGGTACTTTCATTTCATTCAGGTCAGGAGTAAAGGTCAGTTCCAGAAGTTTATCGAACAGGAGCCTTCATCAGTGCAAGAGCTGTTCATTTAAACTGAGGTAAAATAGGGATATGAACATTGATGGTGGAAAGACAGAAGTTTGGTTTTGGATGCATTAAAGATAACTAGTCATTTTTGCTTGATTGTACTGCACCCTCCAGATCAGAGGAGATCTTTGTTAACCTTTGAAGTGTTGCCATAGATTTTAGCATCATCTGCATAGATGTCGACGAAGGAATGAAGGATGTGATTTGGGAGGTCGTTGATAAAGATCAGGAAGAGAGTTTTGCCCAGAATGGATTCCTGAGGTACTTCAGCATTAATATTGTGAGCATCAGATGTCTGCTCATTAATGACTACTTTAATAGACATTTCAGAGAGAAAGGATTTTATGATTGAAAGGACATTTTCCGCTATTCTGTAGCTGAAGATCTTATGAAGTAGACATTTTTACCAAACCCTATCAAATGCCTTAAAAATATGAAGAGCTATGGCTCTAAAAATTAAGCCATCATCAATAGATTCACTGATCTTGTCTGATATCAGCTGTTGATCTCTCCGAACAGAAACTATATTGCATGTCGCTGAATAAGTTGTTTTTGCTGAGGTGGTTGACAACTTCTCTATTTATCACAGACTAAAGCAACTTGATTATGATACACAGGAGACTGATTGGTTTGTACTGAGATGCAGAAGACCAATCTCCCATATTTTTGAATATTGGACAGAATGTCAAGGTTTTCCAAGGTGTTAAGGTTTCCTTAAGGTAGAGTTTGAACAACTTTGTCAGTATTATAGCTAGTTGCAGTTTTTTTAGCACAATCATTGAAATATTGTCAGGGTCAATTGTTTTGCTGAAATCAAAGTTATTTATAAGTTTGGAAACATCTCAACAGATATATGGATGTTGCTCAGAGTATTTTCGGTTCTGGGAGGAAATTAAAAGGGGTAGGCGACCATTATCACATAAGGTAAATTTGATACAAAATTCTTAGTGAAGAGTTTAGTTTTGTTGGATGCTGAAGTAACCACCTCAGATCTGTTGATGATGGTTGGGATAGAAATTATGCATCTGTTCAGAACCCTATTTGTTATGTGTCAAAACTCGTGGGAACCTAGCCTTTGTTCAGTTACTAAAAAAGTAATTCCTTAATAAAATAACAGGGAAATTCCTCTTTTCTGGTAAATGCGTATGTGGAATAAAAAAATATAAAAATTAAAAGATAAGTGCAGCACCCTCCATCCTACATAGAAAAATCTCACATCCATTTAAATGTAAAGTGTTGTGTTATTAGTTAATATTATATTATATCGTTTCATAATCAGTGGATTTTATACAATTTTTTTTTTAACATAGGAGTCACCGCTTATCAAGGCCCGGAGGCCACTCGAGGATAAGGGTTATAGAGTGTACAGTAGTCAATGGGATAATATTGTAGTAATCGTTAGTAATAGAAATTTGGTAAATTGGATTACTTAAGGTGGCGGTTCATCAAAATTTGTTTATGTTGGACTTGAATTCAATCAAGTTGTAGTCAGCTGAGAAGCAGGCAAATGGAAGAGAGTTCCATAGGCGTGCAGTTCTAAGAAAGAAGCTTTGTTCATGAAATCTACGTTTTGATTTAAGCACAGTTGTTACACTGTGAAAAAAAATGCAGAAATTAATTATTGTATGTTATTGTAGCAAGATAACGGAATGCTATCTCGTTTCTTAATAAAAGAATAATAATGGTAAAGAAGGCACGCCAGGATAAATGACAGAATTAACAGATACACATGGACAAAATAAAAGAATTAACAATGTTAGTTTATTAAGAAAGATAACAAAATAGTAATATATTATTATCTAATAGATGCATACCTTAAATGCAATACTACTATTTAAAAGTAATTGCAGCAAGAAAAAATAAAATAAGATAAATATGTGACTTATAGGTATCTCCAATGCGAACCACAGTTTTAACCCCCTTATATGTAACACGATGTAACTGTAATTTAACTTAAAAGAAGCTTCAAATAAACTGCTAATATCTTTTTTGTCCAGCATACAAAAATAATGAAAATGCGAGACTAAAATTGTGTTTACATTATTGACGCTTTAAAACAACGTTCCTATGTTGTGACGTTTTTGAAGCTGTAAACATACCCATGTTTTAAAAATCCAGCCCAAATCAAATGATTAATAAATAAATAAAATATGTGACCTAATAGCTTAGAAGCCCTTTTTTTTTTTTTTTTTTTTGTAGCTTACACATTTATGGAGTAAGTGCTTTAAGGAAATCCCAATCAGCTGAGTTTGTTCATGTATTTGGCAAACTCTTCCTTGCACTTATAGTGGTGTACCAATGTGCGACCAAACCTACATAAAGTAAAGCAACGAGCACAAAGAAAGTGTCCAAGGCTAGATACTATACCATAATTGTGTTTGACAATTTACGTGTGAGACTGATGCCAGAATGTTTATTTATAAAGGGGGAGAATAGTTAATCCAGAATATGGGAATAGTAAAAGTTCAGCCATTCAAAGTAAGCAGAATTATGCTGAGGAGAATTCATTAAATAGATAGTGTATAAAGGAAAGACTATATTATGTATATGTATGTAAGAACAAGTTAATGGCGATCCAAGATCAGCAGGGTAAGTAAGTGTATAAATGGCCCTGGTGTCAACTGGTAGCGACGAGAGCAGTAAGTAATGAGATAGAAAAATAGGAACTTCTTTCTCTGTAGATGTGGCGATTGTGATGGTGATTCTCAGTGGATATAATGTAACATTTTATTAGTACGACTGAATGTGGCAGAAAAGGTGGTTGCAAATTACTTAAGACAGTGGCTATCAGAGTAGATATATTGAGTTTCTATGTGGCATATGTTGTTGAAAACCTACGCTACTTTGGTCCAGAGGAGAATTTCTGCAATCAAAATAATAATAATAATAATAATAATAATAATAATAATAATAATAATAATAATAATAAAGTAGAAGTAGATTATCTAAGAAATAGTTCAAGAAAAATAATATTTATCTTTCAAAGGATTTTTACAATTAATTTATTTATCCAACAAATTTAGTTGAATTTTCAACCGTGAAAATATATTAAAAGAATCCGGCGCTTCTACACTATTAGGACGAAATTTCTGAAATCGTAATATTGAATTTCACATAAAAACAATGGTATCTACGTATTCCTCATATTTTAAAGACGATTATATAAAAAGAATTACAAAAATCGATAACGTAGAAAATTATTTATTAAAAAAAATAAAAAATAGAATTTAATGAAAATAATCATAATACACAGGAAAGTTCAAAAAGGAGGTAATTATTTTTTTCGATCCAAACAAGATGGCAGCAATTTTTCATCTGCTAACACGATTAAATTTGTTTGTTTTTTTTAATAATTCAGTAATATTCAGATAATTTCGACTGCATAATTTGGAAGCTACTATTGTAACTTATTAGAATTGACCAAAAAAACAGTAGAAACCATTATTTTTTATCTGAAAACTTCATTTATCAACTACAAAATTTCGTCCCAATAGTGTAGAAGCGCCAAGAATCTTTACACTGATGTTTACACATTCATGCGTATGAGGAAAATTAAAATTTTCTCAGGAACTGTTATCATTAAAATCGCATGAAATATTTTTTGGTGAAAATCTATAATATAAAAGGCAAAATGTCCGCGAAAGGTTTTTGTCTGACTTCTCGTGTCTGTTACATTTCGGGAGAACTTTCCTTATACTTTCTAGATTCTAATATCTCCGATTTGCAAACGGACATCATTTCTATTTTTATTTTTATTGAATTTTAAAGAAAAGATGTGATAGAAAGAGGCTGCGTCGCGCGGTATTTGACAGAAGATGGATACCTGTAGCAAGAATATGTGTATGAAAAGGAACCAAAATTGAATATGTGTTTCCCGCCTAGGTGTGAAACTCGCAGTTCTCTCTTTAGTTTCTTAGCTAGCTGAGTGAGTGCTCCATCCTTCCTCAACTAGGAAGCCTCCAAGATCCCTACCCCTTCCTAACTGCAATTTTTCTTTTCACCCCTCCCTCTAAATTTCATCAGTCTTGGAGAGAAAGAAATAAATTACTAACACCCTCCCCCCTCACCCACCAATTTTTCTTTTCTCCATTTCGTCCTATCTAGAGGCATCCCCACTTAGAGACTGTCCTGCAGGAGCTCAGGTTCTTTTACAAACCGAAGTGGAACGGGCGGCCTATCAACTAGACGGGGTTGGGAGGGTCCTACTAAGCACTTTTGTATTTTTTCTTCTCCTGCCCTCGACACAAATGAATTATTGGATCATTATTGTTATCTTTTTTGTTTTTAAACGTCAATAAAATAATGCTTTAAACAATTGGGTTCTAAGTAGGACGTCCCCCATTACGAAAGGGTGAATGTGGTATTATGATGGAAGAAGATACTAAGAGACACTTTTGTTTAGTTCTGGAGTGACAAGGATGACCAACGACCCCCACTTTTCCCCATTTTGAGTTTGCCCTGTGCCTAAGTTTTTTGTTCATGTTGAACATTTTAGCCTGAATAAAAGATTTAATATCTCAATGTGTAGTATCTGTTCCCTCAGTATACTTTATTTTTGATTTTGGTGTGACAAGCCACTTGGTCTCTGACTAAGTTCAAGGCTTTTTTACTTTTACTAACTTTTTTTCCCCCTGAGAACAACACTTTTTTGGGGGAGTCAGGACCTCATGACTGACTCCATTATGTGTGGTTGTCAGGACCCAAAAACCGATCCCATTCTTTTGGAGTCAGGACATTTGGGATCAACACCACTAATTGGAAATCAGGACCTGTTTTGTACATGTTTATTCTTTGCCTCAGCTTTCCTCGAGGCAGAGATGGTTTAATCTCTCCCCACTTAATTTGCTTAGCAGCACTCTGACCGGTTAAACACTCACTAAGTCTTTCTTTCCTGCTCTCCCTCTAATAGGGGATCGAGCTGATAACATAGGGATCTTTTTCTCTTCAATTGTTGGGGTTTTGGGTTTTTTTTATTAAATTTCTTCATTTCCACTCCACTCTCGGAGCAGAAATGTCAAATCGCTTGCCTTAATTGCTTAGCAGCATTCTGACCTGCTAGCACCCACTGTGTCTTCCCTCTCTGCTCTGTCCCTCACGGGGGATCTGAGCTGCTAATTCGACTTTCTCATAAGGGGAGGAGCAGCCACACTTTCTTGCTTCCTCCCTCACTCCTCTCCCTCCCCTCCAATTTCCTTCTACTTTTCTTGTTTCTCCTTCCCCTTCCCAACGCTACACTTTAGTCGACATCACCAGGCTGGTTGCACACAACATAACAGTTCAAGGACGCCATCAAAATGAGCCCACCTACACCCGCTCTCCTGAAGGAGACTCCCCAAGGAGGGTCGCACCCACCCAACAAGAGGAAGCACTCCAGAAAAAACAAAAACCAGCTAACAGCGGAGATGTGTCACAGTCTGTGACACCCCTGGGCCAAACTGCAAAAGTCGCTGCCCCCGCTCCCCAGGAGGAGAGCTCCCCAAAAGAGGGAGCAGCACCAGGAAGGGAGGATAAATGGTGGACCACAGCAGGTGGAACCCAGAAATCAACAGTCCCCTCCTAGGAAGAAGAAGGGAGAGATCCAGGAAGCATAGACCGGCAAGTTGGCAACACCTCACACGGATTGTCTGGCTATTGTACCCCTGAGCATACCACTAACCCCTAGTCAGCAGAAACAGCAACAGCAGCAGCCAAGCCAAACTACAGTGTCCTGGATTCTCAGTGCCAGTGAGGAAGACACGGCATGGGGTCCACAAACCCAAATGTCCCCTCAGGAGTACTGGGACCTCTTTAAATTGACATACAAGGACCCCACAGAGGGGAACGTTATAAAACCCCTCCCAGGCACCATGGAGGACCTTAAAAAGTGAATAGTGTCCTTCGTCACTTCGGACATGAAGAAAAGAGGACTCGCCAGTATAGACAAGGACAGCATGGTAGACCTCCTCCTGGATCTGAAGATTCCTGCAAAATACATCTGCAGGAGGAGCTATGCCATGTGGGACGTCCTACTCCCAAACCAAAAAGAGGTTGAAGAGACGGCAAAGAAGACCAATCTGAGCTGGAGGAACTCCAGCCAGAATACCTGAGCCAGAGGGTCACTAATATCTCCATGCCGAATGGCCCCTGTTTCCTAGGAGCCAGACAACTAGGAGCGGTCTTCAGCCAATACGGGGACGTGCTGTCAGTGGCCCTAGCAAGCAAGTGGAACTAGTTTCATTCAATAATTACAAGAAACCCTCTCTACTACCCATAGCAATGGCCAACGACTCTTTATCTGAGAGTCCATCTTTCAAACTCCTTGGCCTAACGTTCACAGGAAACATGAGTTGGAACAATTACATTGAAGGCATTGCCAGGGCCGCTGCAAGAAAGGTGGGCTCTCTCTACCGTGCTAGAAAACTACTAACACCCGAAAGTATCCTGTACCTCTATAAGGCCACCATTCGCCCATGTATGAAGTATTGCTGCCACATCTGGGCTTGTGCATCTGCTACTAGTCTCTCGCTCCTTGACAAGGTTCAAAAGAGAGTCGCAAACCTGATAGGCCCTGAACTGGCATCTAAGCTTCAGCCTCTGTCCCATCGACGAAATGTTGCATCCCTCTGCCTTTTCTACAAGTATTTTAGTGGTGAATGCTCTGACGAACTGCAATCACTTGTGCCCCCACGACGTGAGCACTCTCGACAAACCCGACAGGCTGCTAAATCCCACCCCCACACTGTAGAGATCCCTAGATGTAAAAGATCTTTTTACTCCAATAGTTTCTTCCCCAGAACCGCTAGACTCTGGAATTCCATTCCAGGTCCCTGCTTCCCCAACAGTACTGACGTGCAGAAGTTCAAGTGTAATGTGAACCGACACCTTGCTGCCCAAATCCCTACATAGTACCCCAGTAGTTGTTGCCCCTGATAGTAGCCCCCTACACCAAAGTGGCAATGTGCCTTGTTTGGGGTGAAAATGTAATAAAAAAAAAAAAATTTAAAAAAAAAAAAGTGGAGGGAGGTCCTGACTGAAGATTACAGACGCTAGATGCGCCTCAACAGAGCTAGTTTCAACCAAATACCAGTGACGTTGAGGTGCGAGGAGGGGACAATCTCCGTCATAGTAGAGGGACAGAAACTGCACTGCTGGCACTGTCAGCAGCAGGGGCACATGGTAAGGGATTGCCTAAAAGAAATTTGACCAAAGCCCCTGCAGCTGCCAACAAACCTTGTGACCCAGAGACAATAGCCAAGCCAGTGAGCCTATTCCCCAACATTGGATGGGTTACAGTAACCCGAAACGGAAAAACAAAGTCCCCCAATTCCGGCCAGCAAACAGACAGAAAAAAGACCAACAACTGCCGTAGCCAAAGATGTTACAACACAGACATCAGCAGCAGCAGCAGCAGCAGCATTATCAACAACAGCAAGAGAAGCAGGAAAAATTACTTCAACAACAACCAACGCCCCCCCCCCGGATAAACTGAGTCAGGGACCAAGAGAAGGAAGTACTGTTTCTCTAAAGATGAACCTACCAGTGAGAGGGAGGGATACCCAACCCCCCTGCTCCCCAGTTGATTCGAGGAAAAAAAAGAGAAAAAAGAAGAAAATCAAAAAGATAGAAGAGGAAGAAAAAGTGGCCCCCACACGCTGTGAGCATACACCGCCCCCAACAGCAACAACAAAACCCACCTGTACCCCCAAATCAGATACCGCACCAACACTAAACACCAACACCAAACATTGCACCAACACCAGACGTCCCAATGACACCCACCCATACACCAATGCAAATCGAGCCACCACCTCAAAAAGAAAAAGAAATGAATGAACCCGGGAGAAGGAAAGACCCTTCTGCCTCTTGCGGACCGACCAAAGTAAAAACCCTCCACCCTGAGGAACTATGTCGTGTAGACCCTCTGTCTGTGGCAACTGATCTATCACACTGACAAAGGAAAAATTTAAAACCTCTGCTGGATTGCCAACAGATAGAGGGAAAAGATGTTAATGTCCCCTCTAATTTCCCGGACGTCCCACTGCTAATGACTTTTGTCAGAACTCCAGAGGCCTGCAAGAATAACTTGTGGACAATTCTGGAGGTGGCTGAAGAGGCTGTTCCGGGAATGGAACTTGTAAATAGAAATAACCCTTCTTTAGGAGAACTTTCAAAACAGTGTAAGGGAGGAGTCCCAGTGTTGGACCATCCATATAGGGTGCTGAAATTGACTTTCCCCTTGGACATTAGCACCATTGTGAGAGAAGGCCAGGAGATACATTTCATTTTTTCTGTGGACTGTCAGGTGCTGGCCTGAGACTTTGATGTCTTCTCGGCATATGAAGCCTGCAGGGGAAGGGAGTCTCCTTGCTAGTGAAACATACTCTGTCCGTGACGGTCAACATTGTTCAAAGAAATACAGTGAGCAGGCTGGTTGTGGCTGATGTTGCCATAAAAGATTTTGTGTTTCATGTGGTCGCAGTTCATGCACCCAGCACTGCTCATGATAGGGTCTCCTTCTTCGGTCAGCTCGATGCATTCGTAAATTTTCGAAAGTAGGCAGTACTAATGGGGGATTGGAACACCATCTTAGACCCTAAAATAGATAACGTAGGAGGTGAAGCTAAAGAGTTGGAGAGGTGCAAGACCAGCTTGGCTGATCTGATGGTTAGATGCGGTCTGGTCGACAGGTTTTGGGTCGAACATCATTTCCTCGCATCTGTCTTAGAGGCCGCCAGTTTTAAACTGGACTTCTGTAAGTGGATCTCCGTGATGTATTGACAGCCCACGGCTGTTGTGCAAATCAACGGAAAGCGCTTGAAACCCTTTGCTATCTCTTGGTCAGTTTGTCAGGGTTGTCCACTGTCACCCCTGCTGTATGTCCTGTCAACTCGTGGCTTTTTAAGAAACCCTCCTTAAAGGGTAGAGCCGAGGCATGCACCATATACATCTTCCTCTCATCCTTTACTGACTGGCCGTACTTCTCTTGTCGAACTCTTGTTGTCTTTGCTTTTTTGGGACAAAGGAAGACACTGGGTGAGCAGATCGGTTTGTATTCAATGTCCGTGTGAGGGAAGCTTGGGAATGCCAACTTGAAGTGTCATCGAGATGCCAAGAGGCTGGCTTTCCTGAGCCACTACCTTCAAGAAGATCAGCTGTGGCATCCTGTGATTACTGCCACTTTTCCGGACCTCATTCTCGACCTCTCTGTTGAGAGTGGTCGGAGGTCACGAGGAGATTCAGCCTTTCTGAAAGAGTGGCGAGTCGTGCTAAAATGACTACCAAGGTCCAGCGACTTGTGACTGCTACATATAGGGAACTCCACAGGGATCTAGTGAGAGGAGCTGCCGCCGACTCGCTATGAGTACGTTTGGGTTGGTAGCAGAATGAGATCCGCTCCACGTGAAGTTGGGTGCCAGGTTCAAGTCATCTGAACAACTTGGAGTTCTCTCTGACCTGGCGATTAACCCGCAATACACTTCCCCTCCACAACATACAATGCAGTCTCGGTTTTTTGGAGTCGTCTGCTTGTCTCCATTGCTGAACAACCGCCGTAGAAATGACTGATCATGCTTTCTTTGATTGCCGCAAACTGCGCCGGTACTAGTTGTATTTCAGCTAGGTGACGGCTCGCATAGATCCCGATCACCCTCACCCGATTACCACGATAAATCACAACACATCAGATGTAGTGGACAACATGAGGCTGTCATGGGACCAGGAAAGACAAATGGTTTACATTGCAATCCTGACCATGACGAGAATGGTGATTTGGACGTCGCAACTGCAAGATGGCCGGGGGATGCTGTCTTTTTCTGATCAGCATCTGATTGCTTTCTTTAAACTCCAACTACGGGTGAAGATCAGATGCAACAGAAGAAGATTACACCGTGCAGTCTTTGAAAGAAGAAGCAAGTCTGTGTGTACAAAGAGGACCCAAATTTGAATACGTGTTCCTCGCTAGGTGTGGAGCGCACAGCTCTGGGACCCGTTGGACCCCTCCCCCAGTCTAACTTTTTCTAGCCTCTTAGCTAACTGAGTAAATCTTTTCCCCAATTAGAAAGCCTTCAAGACCCCCACCTTAGACCACAATCTTTTCTTTTGCCCTCCCCCCCCTCAAAATTCCACCCATCTTGGAGGAGAAGTCAAACACTAACATTCCCCACTCCCTCACCCACCAATTTTTTTTCTTTTTCCCCTTGACCTTTTCCTTCACATATAGAGGACATACCCCCTCCCACTTAGAGGCGGCCTGCGAAACCCTGGTTCCTTTACAAACCAGTGAAACAGGCTGTCTATCAATTTAGACGGGGTAAGGAGGGGTTTACT
>NC_136488.1:63469971-63749971 GCF_053919585.1 Euprymna scolopes | reverse complement strand
AAAATGTATTCTACAACAATTAGATATAATCCTTCAAGGGAATCGCCAAAAACTGATAGCTCAGACATTTGATGATGCAAATGTCATGAAAGGCAAAAAAGCTGGTGCTCAGGCGAAAATAAAAGCAGTTTATAGTAATGCGCATTTCACTCACTGTTATGCGCATCAACTTAATTTAATAATGAGGAATGCAGCAAGCATTACACGAAATGCTAGAATATTTATCTCTAACATTTTGGCTATTCCGACTTTCTTTTCTAGATCACCACAGCGTCCGTCCATTTTTCAAGAAGCATCTGGATGTAAGCATTCTACGTGTATCCGCCACAAGGTGGAACTTTAACATACATAAATAGAGTTCATGAAAATGTTCAAGCATAAAAAAACTGTCACTGAAATTCAGTCAACATCATATGTAGATGAGACCGTTGCAGAAGCGACAGGAATTCTGAAATATTTGAACGATGAAAATTTTATATTTTGGTTTGAACTATTTCATAAAATTATGTCTCATATTGAAATTATTTCACGGTAAATTAGCATATATATAGTCAATGAATACATAACAAATTTCAAAACTGCTATTTTAGAGATAAGAAACACCAAATACTGTGAAAATTCTTCACAAACACTCAAGGGCGAAGCTAAAGAACTGTGTGACTATATATCTGTTGATATAACGGACAGATATTCTTCAACTAAACATTTAATACTTGCTAAATTGTTTTACAAGATAAGCTTTGCTAGTTTTAAGAAAAAAAAAACTACCTACAGAAGAGATATCCTTGACAACTGAAGCATATCCCATGATTGACAAAGAAAAGTTTGAAACTGAGCTAGAAATATTTTATAGTATGTCAGATATCCATGAGTATTGCAATGCAATTGATCTCCTGAAATTTATTTTGGAAAACAATTTAAACGATGTTCTTAGTGAAATCACAAAACCCATAAAAATTATCTTGACAATTCCCATGACTACATAAGAGATAGAACGTTGTTTTTCAACTCTGAAAAGAATAAAAACTTTTCTAAGGAACACCATGGGTTGCGAAAGACTAAATGAACTTGCAGTGCTTTCAATTGATAAAAAAGTTCTTCAGCAGTCATTCAGAAGTTAAGGAGAAAATTATCAATCTTTTCTCACAAATTAAAACAAGAAGAATGAAGTTTACTTTCAAATGAATGTAATAAGTAAAATATTTAAAATATTTACATCTATTTAGGATTCCTTTAAGTTATTGTATTTTTATACGTGTGCATACGTATAAATTATGTATAATTTTATGTTTGTTTTATTTTTACACAACATTAAAACAATAGGTGTTTTCTTTATAACAGCAACCCCACTAATCTTAGGCATGAGCCGCCACTGATATTTACAAAATGTTTACAAAATGCCAGCGTGCCTTCAGGCAGCTATTTTTTTTACGTATGAAATCAATACAAGTTTACGAGTTAAATATTTTCCAATTATTAAACTTTAAAAATTTATCAAAATTTTTCTTTTGGTTCAATTTTTCCGATATTTTCAGGATCAATGTGAAATTTTATGCTCTTTCCAATAAACCAAATATAATATTTTAGAGAACCGTTTTTTTTCAAAGGCCCCCCCCAATTATCAAATGTCTATTAAAATTTTAATAATTAATTCATGTGCCAAAGTTTTATATATCACAAATTGAAGATAAAAGACCAATAAAGAAAATATTCTAATTTAAAACAGAAAAAAAGAATAGTTTTTTGGAAATTTACCTGTTTTTTAAAAAAACACTTTGATTTTTTTTTAAATAAAAGCTCATGTTATGCTTACATTGTCAAGTAAATACCAGACGCTGAGGGCAAATATTTATATTTCATTGGATGTTTTGAATGTGCGTTTCCTTTTTAAATACGGAGGATGAAAAATATTAATTTGGTTAACACACGCAATAAAAAAGAGACATTATTTATATGCCTTGGACTCATCCGTATTTCATAAATTTCATTTGTTCGAACATGCTTTTCTTCACGTATACACACCCACACGTACACATGCACATACGCACACACACACACACACACACACGCATATACACATCCTCATACACACACTCACATTCATGCGCATACACACACACACATGCTAACGCCCCCCCCCCCGAGCTGTGACGTCACTTCCTTATAAAAGTCAACAAAACCTGTCAACTTCCCTTTTTTGTCCGGACCAGCATTCGACCTGTTGAGTCAATGAACCGACCGCATGCCCTAATGTCACTTTCCCTGCTACTGTAATGTGGGATAAGCGCATGCACACTTTATACGCTTTCTCTCTCCATGAACTGGATTGACTTTCTCACTCTATCTCCCCTTCGGCTTTGGTCCATCAAAACAGACATATGCGCGACTCTCTACTGAGCTTAACCCTCTCTTTCTACAGGCCGGCTTGCCACTTCGCGTTTCTCTATTGCATTCCCCTTTCCTTCAATGGCGAAATGAACACGTGTACACCGAAGACTTTCATTTCTCAACAGAAAATGAATGACATGTTTATTTTATTCCAGCATTTGAGTTCCTTGTTTCCTTCATTCAATTCGTTTCATTATTTTTTCTTGTAGCGAGTTTAGGGTATTTATATCCTGGTCCGCAACACATTTTAGCAGGAGCAGCTTCGCGCAAAACACGTTGCAAAAATGTGATTTTCTACGACCCTCGCTTTAAAAAATCCTTTTATTTAAAAAATACATGGAATTTAAAATATCAATATGGATACATTCTTAAGAATTAAGGATGGACAGGAACTACCTATTTAATAGTATATTTTAAGTAAGTGATTTTTTTGGCATATATATATATATATATATATATATATATATATATATATATATATATATATACATATATTTATAAGCAAGTCAAAATATGTTGATTTTCTTTATATTTTTATAAAAAAAAAACCGCTTTAAAAAACAAATATTGCATAATTTGCTATTGAACCTGTTATTTTTTTTTAATTTGTTCTTTGCTCCTTTAATTGAAAAAGAAATTAGGGTTTGAATTACATTTTTCAAGTAGTTATAAGCTTCGAAAAATAGTAAGTTGAATTATTAAAGTTCTGATCTTCATTTTTAATACACCTAAATCACATTTTCAATAAATTATTGACAATAATTATGTTATTATATTTTACCCATTTAAAGTTTGTGAAATATGTAAATAAAAAAAAAATTTAAAAAAAGCATCTGCTAAGATACCGGTGTCGACCTTTAAGTGTCCCTTTTAGTGATTACCTGGTTTGAGGATATTTGTACAACAAAGCGGCAAATCTGCCAATTTTTTAAAGTATTATAAATTTCACTAATATGCTGGAGAAATGTTTCATAATTTTCCATCCCGTTGTCAATTTTCATATCGTACGCCTCTCGATACATTGCTTCGTCAACATGGGACCATTTCATATCTCCCGAAGACACTTCCGTATTTAGAAAACAACAACAACAACAACAACAACAACAAAAAATGGGTGACCGATTTACCAGAACGTTGTAACTAAATGTGAGCACCCCTTTCAAATGTCGAAATGATTTTTTTTATATATAATCTGGTTAATTAGTGTCCAATCAATAATAATTCAGTGAAAAAATTTCAAAAAACCTATCAGTATTTAAATTACACATGGGGAGGGGGTGATGGTTGTACATTAAAATAAAGAAAGAGAATAAAAAAAAAAAAATGGGCGGAGTTGTACAACTCCGCCCATTTTTTTTTTATTCCCGGCGCCTTCTAGATGTTTCTAGTCTAAGAAAACGAAAGTGTTTTTCAGTGTATATTTAGTGGGGTAGTTATACAGGTTGCTTCCGAGTGACGTGACAAATTATTAACCAATGATAACTCCGCTGCTACTGCTATAATTTCTCACAGTTTCTAGTTTGCTTTTCATTTCAACTACTGCGTTTGACTTGAACAGTAGCGTTAACATTTGTTAACAGACAAGTTCAATTCAGTCAATCAGAAAAAAAAAAAAAAAAAATCCAGTCCTATTAAAATGGACTCTCATGAAAAATGTTCGATTTGTCTGGGATTTTTTAGAAAACCAAGGAAACTTCCATGTCATCATTATTTTTGTACTGAATGCATACAGAAATTGGTAAATGCTGTTCAGAAAAATTCATTTTTATGTCCCTTGTGTCGAGCCGCCACTGCGCCGGTTGACAAGCATTTACCTTTAGATCGCTGGGCGAAGGGTTTCCCTATCATCAACACGGAAACAAAAGAGGAAAATCCATGTCCATTGTATTGTACCGATTGCATGAAAAGTGACCTTTACGTCGACGCTTTTGTTGTTTGTTTAAAGCGTCGCGTGAGATTGTGTTATGCCTGTTCTAAGAAAAATAATCAAGTTGACCAACAGGTGTCTGAAGATCAGCAAAATTTATCTGAAAATCCGGTGACCGAAGGTTTGTTCTTTTGTTGGAACTGTAGTACGTTTTCCAACGCTCAGAATTACCTTTCTAAACATGCGGTTTGCATTGCGAATAATGCCGACGCTGCCCAACCTTTTATCCGTGCATCTAAAGAGATGCGTGAAAAAATGGAAGGCGTAATTAACAACATGGATGACCTTCAAAGGAAGGCGCACGACATTCTGATCGACTTGTCAAAACTTGGTCAACGATGGCAACACGAAGACTTTCAAAAAAGGGTCCTGTTTTCGATGGATGAAAATAGCATGAAGAACTACAGCAAGCACTTAACGACCCTTGATGAAACTATGAGTGAGATCCAATACATGCCGAAAAGAATGATTCATTATTTGGAAAGTCAAAAAATCACAGACGATCTCGAATATTTGAAAAAACAATCACTTATCGACCATGATATTGAAGAATCTCTGGCTCATTACAAGAATAAGGGTGCTAAAATTGCAGAAACAACTAAGTATTTGGAGCTGTCATTCCAGGCATTCGAGAAAGCAGTATCTGCTATTTCGGCCTAAAACTGGCCTTTGATAGCAAAATCGTAAGTTTATATTTTATAATCTTGTAATTTACTGATTTGGTCATAGTCACAGAAGAAAATTTCTGTTTAGGCAACAAAATGAGTTTAATGTTATTGTTTTTGTTATATATTACTAAATGCGGAAGTGTTTCCATCTAAAACACAGTATTATTTTGCATATAAAATTGAAAAGTCAACATCGTAACTCGGTAAGATTGCATTTTTCTTAGATGTTATAAAGTAGACAATAAAGATTCACACATAGTGGACATAATTCGGAACGCATATTTTAGATTACATCGTAATGGCTTTCAACATTTGTATCCTACAACGATAGACTTTTTCTTTTGTTATTAAAAATACAATAGCAGTTGTTCTATGCGATGGATTTTCGTAATTTGAGTATATATTACTATTTTCGACATGACAATTAAGTACGTTTTTGTTTAAAACGACATATTTCAAAAACAAAACAAAAAATCGGCATGTCGATTCTATTTCACCAAGCACCAGATTATGTTGCTTTTTGTTAGTTTATATTGTTATTCATAGCCTAAATAATAAATGAGAAACCATCTGATCAAATTCGGTGGTCATTTGTTTCGATTTAGCGGTATTTGTGACCTGGCAGACCAAATCAGGACTTATAATTCAAAAGTTAATTTTTAGGGGTATTCAGGTCTGTTTGGAACTGATATCTATATCTTCTATCTATATCTATATCTATCTATATCTATATCTATCTTCTATCTATATCTATCTATCTATATATCTATATCTATCTTCTATATCTATTCTATATTCTTTCTATATATATCTATAAAAACAGAGATGTGTGTGCCACAGACGATTTCTGATTGGTTAATCCAATAATCACATCTCCTAAAAAACTGTGGTTCGTAGGCTCTTAACTTTACCATAAAATATTATGGCTTTATTTATTGTCCATCTTGGAAGGGTTTAATTTTTTCCTAACTTGCGATTTACAAATTACAAAAATACGAAACTAACTTACAATCTAACAATCGAACCTCCGACATCACGGCCGCCATTATGAAACTAAACTAAAAAAAAAAATAAAAAAAACGCGCGTCCACTCGTGGTCTTTACATTTCGGGTTTGGGTACTTGTGCAGTTTTCCATTGACATTAAAAAATGGAAATATTTTTAAAAAATATATATTGTACGTACTCGTCATGGGATAAAGTTTTCCTACAGAAAAAATGACGTAATTTCATCAAGTAGTTATTTTTTTATAGCGAAAAAAGAAAAAAAATCAACGCTACAAGCGAAATTAAACAGAAAGTTCAAGTAGGGGGATTTCCCTTTTTTTTTTATAGCGAGGCCAAATTTCGTGAATTTGGCCTTTTTTTAAAGCAGTTTGGCCTTCAAAATTTCTGTTTGGCCATTTTCTTCACCGATGAAATAAAAAAAGCAAATAAAAACAACGCAATAAAACTTTTAAAAATACGGCACACTTTTGTTGTTCTTGTTTGTTTTTTTTTGGTAATTTTCCTTATTTTTTTATTTTTTCAAGATAATACTATTAAATGATGGACACTATTATGCCAAATTAGCCCCCCCCCCCAAAAAAAAATGCACAAAAATTCGAGATTTAAGGTTTTGACGATATAATTTAGCGAATTGTCCGGACTATTGCGAGATAACCATCCATTAGTTTTTCCTGAAATTTTGCCACAAATTGTATTTCATTACATAGATGTGCATAGTAACAACATTTTTTTGCCGAAAATTCCCGTTGCGTCTCCAGATTTCATCGGTGAAGAAAAAGGCCAAACAGAAATTTTGAAGGCCAAACTGCTTTTAAAAAAAGGCCAAATTCGCGAAATTTGGCCTCGCTATCAAAAAAAAGGGAACTCCCCCTACTTGAACTTTCTGTTTGGTTAAGAATCAAGATGGCTGAATTATTAATTACTCGCTTATAAGACTATCATTACACACAAAAAAAAATATGGATTTATTTTTGGGTAAAGTTCCCCCGGGTTTTCCTTTCACTTGAGTAAATAATGGTCTTTTGTTATATATATGGCGTACTATTATCCTTATATATATGATGTTTATGTTTATAACAACATCTTAATACGGCGCTGCTGATCCATAGTCGTTTTGACTGACGGATGCCACACACATGCTTATATATATATATATATATATATATATATATATATATATATATATATATATATATATAAGTGTCTGTGTGTGTCTGTGTGCATTTCCCTACGCTAAAACTCTGTCAATTTTAAGCCTAGAGATTCGAAATTTGATATACAGGGTACTGAGATTTGGGAAAATCGATGTGATAGGTTTTCGACAGAAATTTGGCGATTAAGTGGTCAATATTCAACGATTTGACCTTTGAGAACTCTACCAAACTCCTCCTACAATTTTGGGTCTAAACAGTAAACACGTGATATTTTAGATATAGATTCCTTGGACATGGATCTAACTTATTAAATTTACTTGATCCCTAAACAATAAATGTTAAGAGGTCATAATAGGGGTCAAAGTTTTAAAAAACTGACCGTTTTTTTTCTCAGCATTAACCTCAAAACACCTGGGCAACGCCGGGCACCGATTGCTAGTATATCTATAAAAACAGAGATGTGTGTGCCACAGACGATTTCATATTGGTTAATCCAATAATCACATCTCCTAAAAAACTATGGTTCGTAGGTTCTTAACTTTACCATAAAATATTATGGCTTTATTTATTGTCCATCTTGGAAGGGTTTAATTTTTTTCTAACTTGTTATTTACAAATTAAAAAAATACGAATCTTACACAATCTTACAATCCAACCTACGACATCCATGGCCGCCATTCTGGTGCTAGCCGCAGATACGTACACAACACGAAAACAATGTTTTGAAAATCTAGCAAAAATTACTTTTCCTGTAATTTTTCAATATTTAAAAATAAATTATGCCAGCTGATAAAATTTTTAAACTTTTTTTAAAGCTAGAAAGATAAAATTTACAAATACTTATTTTTATGTAAAACGCGCGTTCCCTCGTGGTCTTTTCATTTCGGGTTTGTATTACTGTACACATAGATTCGAAAAAGTTGTCAAAAAACAAATATATAACAAATAAATGTTATCAAAGGCAAGATAAGTTACTTTTCTACCAAACTGGATATATTTTTTGTGTTTTTATTCAATGTAACACATTTATTCAGCTCGAAAAACGGGTTTGTATTACTGTACACATAGATTCGAAGAAGTTGATAAGATACGAAACAATACAGCACGAAAACACGCACACACACGCACACACACTCACGTCCACTACCGTCCTTGGCTACGTCACGTTGTTATGGCAACACGATAAATACACAGTAAATTTGATTTTCTTCATTTCTACGCAAATATTACGCAAATATAAATCATATAGAATATCTGTATGAATATAATTACACGTAATAGTTAAATAAAGATGATCATCGTATAAGAGAACCGAAAAAAAAAAACTAATAGGGAATTTGTATAAAGTTGTATTTTCTTTTTAAATAAATAGAAAAAAGGGGTACAGTTTAGTGACGACATTAAAAAATGGAAATATTGAAAAAAAATTTTATTGTACGTAACTGTTATAGACTGAAGTTCTCCAAAAAAAACTTTCACTTCATTTGATCAAGTAGTTTTGTTCTTACAGCGAAAAACAATTATTTATCACGACGACGTCAACGTGGCCATTTTGGAAATGTACCTAGCAGAATACCTCCATTTTAGGCCAAATTTTGCAATCTAGCCTTTTTTTTTCTCGCCATATTGAGATGCGGCGGCACAACACATCTGCAATTTTTTTACGTTTTTTTCCTTTTTTTTTTTTAGATCTGCAATTTTTTTGCGTTTTTTTTTTTAAATAAGAATACTATTGAATATGCAAAGAAATTGAAGAATGCAAAGAATTGAAGAATTTTTATACAAGATTATTTTCGAAACATGCTCAGTTGGACACGCATGGATAACTTCGAAACTTCGTTTATTTACTTCTGTTACAAATTAAAAAAAAAAAAAAACACCCCAAAAATGGCATCTGTCTTCGCAAAAAAAAAAAAAAAATCTCATTCTGGTGGGGGGGGGGGAAAGGGCTAGATTGGCCTAAAATGGAGGTATTCTGCTATGTACGGCAGTTACCTGCCCTTGGGGAATTCCTGGGCCTGCAATAACATTTCCAAAATGGCCACGTTGACGTAGCCGTGATAAATCATTGTTTTTCGCTGTAAAAAAATAACTACTTGATCAAATGAAGTGAATTTTTTTTTCGGAGAACTTCAGTCTATAACAGTTACGTACAATAAAAATTTTTTTTTCAATATTTCCATTTTTTAAAGTCGTCACTAAACTGTATAAGTACCAGACTATCATTACACACAAAAAAATAAAGATTTATTTCTGGGTAAAATCCCCCGGGTTTTCCTTTCACTTCAGTAAATAATGGTCTTTTGTTATATATATGGCGTACTATTATCCTTATATATATGATGTTTATGTTTATATATATATGTATAAGTGATAGTGTCTGTGTGTGTCTGTGTGTGTCTGTGCGTCTGTGTGCATTTCCCTACGCTAAAACTCTGTCAATTTAAAGCCTACAGATTCGAAATTTGATATACAGGGTACTGAGATTTGGGAAAATCGATGTGATAGGTTTTCGACAGAAATTTGGCGATTAAGTGGTCAATATTCAACAATTAGACCTTTGAGAACTCTACCAAACTTCTCCTACAATTTAAGGTCTGAACACGTGATATTTTATATATAGATTCCTTGGACATGGATCTAACTTATTAACTTTACTTGATCCCTAAACAATAAATGTTAAGAGGTCATAATAGGGGTCAAAGTTTAAAAAAATTGACCGTTTTTTTTTCCTCAGCATACACTTCAAAACACCTGGGCAACGCCGGGCACCGATTGCTAGTCGTATATAAAATTGTTGCTAGCAAGTCGTTCTTATGATATTAAGACCTTCATTTTCCAATGTTTTTGTGCTATAAATTCACTGATCGCCATTGTGAATATTGTTGTTTATAAGTAAAAAAAAAAAAAATAATAAAGTCAACCCGGCCCCGTTTTTGAAAACAAGTCAACCCGGTTTAATTTTTTCTTTCTTTTTTTTTTTTTTTTTCGAAGAAGAGGAGGAGGCGGGTGGTCATGATGGAGGACTTTTTATTTTGGGTACTCTTGCATACTTTAACCCGAATTCTCGTGATTTCCTGTCAAGCCCGGATCGGGCGAGACCGGCAATCATCGGTGACAGCCGAGCGTCATAGGTGTATCAGACATTTCGTGAAAATAGTGAATAATTCCACCCCATCTTTCAAGCTTATAACTCCTCGAAAAATGTAATTCAAAAATGTAATGACAGCCGAGCGACGTAACAGACGCAGACTAAGGAAAAAAGCAAAACAGACCGAAAAAAAACAACAAAAAAACAAATGCAACTTATCAAAAAATGACAAAAAAAACTACCTTGAAAAAAAAAGCAAATATGTTTATTTAATTTATTTTAGTATTTTTTTTTTTTTTTTTTGCAAAATATTTATCAACAGCAAGTTATTTAAATATTGTTATCTTCAAGAAAAGGTTATTTAGTGTTTACCAGTATAAATGTTAGGTGTAAGTGCATTTTTTTGTTTTTCTTTTGTTTTTTTTACAGTTTTTAATTGCCGGCGAAAGAACTTTCTTGAGATGAGGATATTTCCTTAGGAATCTTTTACTTCGGTCGACTGTTGATCGGCCATATCGACAGCAAAGAGGGGGGTGGTGGGGTAGAGGAAATGGAAGGAAGCCCCCCCCCCCCAAACCAAGTAGCTTTCGGAAATGTGATTTATGATGGAGACAAAAGGATCGTTTCCAAATTTTTGTCTCCACATAAATTCAAATAAATATGTCATCCTTTACGCACGATCTTTTTTTTTATTATTATTATTTGTGTTTCAATGGTGCTGGTGCGTGCGCCTCATTCTTTGGGAAAGCAATTTCTTTTCCTGACAATATGAGATTGCCTGCATGTGTTCCTATTTGTTTTTCTAGTATGCACAGATTTATTTCCTTGCCTGTCATTTTTTTTTTTTTTTTTTTTTTTTTTTTTTTTCCCTGTTGCCCAGTCTGAAAATATTGTTGTTTGTCAGCTTTTTTTTTGGGGGGGGGGGGGGGTCGGTCGATTTCTTCGAATTCGAATGTCGTCTGCTTTCATTTGCATATCGCTTTTTCATTGGCTCTGCAAACTCCCAGAAATTGAAGTACAAAAAAATTTCAAAATAAATATATCATTAAAAATAACTAATCATAAATTACAAAATTACTAAAAATATTTATAAAAAAAAAAAAAAAAATACTTTTTAAAGTCGAATTAACGTTTCAACATTTGAACAACGCTCGGCTGACACCGATGATTACCGGTCTCGCCCGATCCGGGCTTGACGGGAAATCACGAGAATTCGGGTCAAATTATGCAAGACTACCTTTATTTGTCGTTCTTTTTGTTTTGATTTTGTTTTTTGTTTTTTTGGTGACCGTCATTCCCCTCGCCCGTGTCCTCCCCAACATTAAATTATAAATGAAAGCGAGAAAAAAAGGCAGATTTGAATCACCCCCACTAAAAAAGCCGAGTATTCAAAAGCGACCCCCCCCTTTTTTTTTAACGAAACCGAGTTGACTTCTTTTACTTGTAGAATACTGTCAAGAATATAATTTTTATAGAAGAATATTTGTAAGAATACTCAAAATGAATTTACGTAGTGAAAACATCAGAAAATTATTTTTTAATATCTCATGTGCCATTTTTATCGGGCACCAAATCGGACGCTACTTTTAAAAATCACTCGATATGAAAGATGGTTTTGACGAAATCTTATATTGAAATAAAATTTAAAAAAAAAAAACATAAAATTTTCAGAACTTTAAAACTATGCAAGTCGGTAGAAAATTAAATTTTATTGTTTCTAGTAAGAGTTATTTGTGCGCACACACACACACACACACACACACACACAGAGAGTCTGTTTATTATACACGCATTATACATTGACCACTCTTTAATAATCACGGGGGTTTCATTGGATTTACATCTAGGAAACCAATTTATTCAAAAATTATATACACACACACACTTACACACACCCTCAATTTCTGGTCTGTTGCATGATTGTCAACATGTAATGCAAATTTGTAATATATATATATATATATATATATATATATATATATATATATATATATATATATATATATATATATATATATATATATATATATATATATATATATATATATATATATATATATATATATATATATATATATATATATATATATATATATATATATATATATATATATATATATATATAAAACACACACTATATATATACATATATATATATATATATATATATATATAATACACACACACTATATATACATATATATATATATATATATATATATATATATATATATATATATATATATATATATATATATATATATATATATATATATATATATATATATATATATATATATATATATATATATATATATATATATATATATATATATATATTAGGTATGGGCAAAATTAATGTCGATGCTCAAAATGTATAAACATTTTGAGCCCTCCCTTTACTTAAAAATTCACCAAAAATCAGGAAATAACCCAGTTTTAATGAATTTTTCAGTATTTATCAAATAATGATCGCGGAATGTAATGAACCCATTATTTTTATTTATATGAGTTGAAATGTATTATTTTGTTTAAACAAAAAAATACCTTTACTAAAGTTATAATTTTCAGTAGTAAATAAGAACGAAATCTGACGTCCTATCTCCTTTTACTATCATGACTTCATTTTGAAACAGCGTTTTGATTGGCTGAAATTCTGGGCCTTCTTATAATCGTGTTTACATTTTTTTTTTTTTTAGTTTGTTGCGTTTTGGCGAATGATAAATTACTTCCTTTTTGAGGGCTAATTACGTTTTTTTTTTTTTGTTTTTTTTTTCAGAAACAAGGTGTTTTTTTTTTAATTATTTAATCCAATATCTTAGGACTTTACTTTACTAATCATATTTGTAATAGACCCAGAAAAATAATATTTATCTTTTAAAGGATTTTTACAATGCATTTGTTTAACTTCAAAATTTAGCTGAATTAAGTAGCTCGCCATTGATTTCCTAAAGAGAAAAAAATATTTGTACACGTGAAAAAAAAAAAAAAAGTTATGAAAATGGTTTCACGGCGAGCTACTCAATTCAGCTAAATTTTGAAGTTAAATAAATTTATTGTAAAAATCCTTTAAAAGATGAATATTAGTTTTCTGGATCTATTTTTGCCCGCACCGCACCGGATATATATATATATATATATATATATATATATATATATATATATATATATATATATATATATATATATATATATATATATATATATATATATATATATACACACACACACACACCCTCAAGTTCTGGTCTATTAACTATATTGGGTGATTGTCAACATATTACAAATTGGGTTTGTATTACTGTACACATAGATTCGAAAAAGTTGTCAAAAAACAAATATAGAACAAATAAATGTTATCAAAGGCAAGATAAGTTACTTTTCTACCTAACTGGATATATTTTTTGTGTTTTTATTCAGTGTAACATGTTTATTAAGCTCGAAAAACATGCAGTGTTTACCGATGTATTGGAAAATTCAAAATGGCAGCCGACTCTCTCTCTCTCGGAGAGGGTACGTTTGGGAAAAGGTATTATAAATAATAAACTAGACAAAATACTGTTAGAAATTCGCTCAATATATGTTACCGTGACATAAGTTGACATATATTCGGTTGTTTTCTAACAGTATTTTGTTTAGTTTATTATTTATAATACCTTTTCCCAAACGTACCCTCTCCGAGAGAGAGTCGGCTGCCATTTTGAATTTTCCAATACATCGGTAAACACTGCATGTTTTTCGAGCTGAATAAACATGTTACACTGAATAAAAACACAAAAAATATATCCAGTTAGGTAGAAAAGTAACTTATCTTGCCTTTGATAACATTTATTTGTTCTATATTTGTTTTTTGACAACTTTTTCGAATCTATGTGTACAGTAATACAAACCCTACAAATTTGCATTACATAGATTTAAAATTTTATTTCTACATTTAAGCTGGCTCTTTTTAGAATTTTAAAGTAGTTAAATTATGCCTTTCATTTGACTAACGATAGAGTTTTCATCATTTTGGTAATGTCACTAAATAAGGTTTGTGGGTGATAAATAAGTCCCATCGATTCGTTCCGTTTTGACTCGATGTTGGGTTTTGATCGCAAGGTTAAGGCTGTTTCTTGATCTTTAAAATGGCAACTGGACAACCATGTTGATTTTTTATTCATTGAATGTTTACAGATTTTAATCGTGCATTTCTCAAGTTTTGATGGATTAAATAAATTAACGTTTTACATGAAATGGCTTGTGGTGTGATCGCCGTCGGCAGAAGTAGGGCTCCCCATTGGGGGGAGATTAAGACTCCCGAAACATTGAAGAATGCTGGGCAACTAACTATGCTTGTATTAATTGTTAAGCATTATTGCAGGTTCAGGTAGCGGTGGCTGATCTTGCTGGAAGGAAGAGTTAAGTTATGAATTTTATTATTTTTTGTGAAACCGACATATACATTTTATTGTTGGCGGGAAAGTGTCAATTTGATGTCGTTTTGAGAACATAACGAATATGATTTAATTTCTGAGGCCAGATGAAGGGTCACGAGGTTAACCTCTCTGATCGTGGGAACCGAAGCTGCGAGTATTCACAGAATCACCAGCACACACGTAGAGAATCGGGAATTTCACCTGAAATGATATACTGATTGGCGATTGGTCTAGAGAACAACCTACCTTACCCTGATACCTTTGTATATCAGCAAATACCCACGCCAAAATCAGTTAGTTGAAACTGAGTTTTGAGCGAATCTGATCCTAATCAAAGAGCCGTCGCCACACACACCCCTTTCCACCTGTCTGTTGCTACCGCAAAAGCGGAGAGTACTAAATCTAATTGAGACTCAGTAGAGTGTTTTGTGAGAGATCAACAACTGAACAATTGTATATAAGTTTATATGATATTTTGTAAATTTAACTTGAATTAACTCAGTAGAATAGAGATATCTGAGTTTGTCTTTCTTTTGCGTGCATTAAAATCACTTCCAGCGTGACGCAGCATATCGACCCAAAGGTGAAATTGACACTGACCAACCTGATCAACGAGATCCTGTTGTGCCGAAAGACTTATGGAGAATTCTCTGGGAAGATGATCACGACACGTATGTGGCAAGGGATCCCTATTTAGGGATCGCTGAGGGTTTACCACTGGTTGCCGGTGACCCGGAAAGGTCACATTTGGTGACCCACGACTAAGACCCCTTCACAACTCCTCATGTAATAATGTTTAAGATAAGAAACATTTTGAATGCCTTATTTTTCTCATATCACACACAAACCCTATTTAGCAACATTACCATAATTTTTATAAAGGGTGCAGCTGTGACCTACATAAAAAGTACAAAGGTAACTGTTCAGAGCCATGGCCTTATGGTTGTGGTAGAGCACAGTCTCTATAGTCGTGACATCACCCTTCTTATATCATAATTTATATAGTGCCTTGTTTAATTTTTTAATTTTATTGAACAAAAATGAGTAATCTTTATTAGGTGCTTATTTAGAATTACACTTAATTAAAAAACAAAAATGTAGAAAAATCCTTTTGATGTACATACTCATCACGAAATGATGTCATATTCCAAAAAATCACTTAAATTGATCTATTTTTTTTTAGATAAAAGAAAACCATTTTTTACAATTTTTAGCGACCTAAAAGGTAAATTGTAGCAATTACAAGACTGATTTTGATCTTGATAGCTCGAATTGAGTTGTCTGCCCTTGAATTTTAGCACATTCTAAAAAAACATATCGGCCCATGGCTCTCTTGTCATAATATTTGATTTTCTTAGTTAAAAAAAAAATACTTGATCAATTTATGTGACTTTCGGAATATGATATCTTCGTTCTGTGACGGGTACATACATCGTGAAGATTTGTTTGTATTTTCTGTAATTTTTTATCAAGTCGAATATTAAATAAGAACCTTTTCTTGTATTACCTTATCCAATTTTATATTAATAAAAAAAATTTTTTCTAATAATTTTTAAAACAATATCTTTTTGAATTCTAAATGTCCTTCTCATTTAAAGAAATAAAAGCAAACATGTAATATGCCTGTGAGATTAGTATCATGAAAAACAATCAGATACTATCCCACTCCCTATTCACAAAGTGGGGAGTTAATGCCTAGGAGGATGATATCGTAACAACAGAACAAAGACTACACACCCTTTCAAAACAGAAATATATCAAGATTAATGGATATTATTTTTAGGTGTGAAGGTGTAGTCCCTCCACCTCAATACTATTTTAAACTATATACTACACTACTCACTCCCTATATTACTTAATACAAAGTACAATCGCTTTGATTACAATAGTTTGGGCTACAAACAGATACATAATGTTCTTTATAAATTTTGAGTTATTCTTGACCTTACTATGTAAGAATTATGTGATTTTTAATTAGATTATTACTATTGTTGTTATTTGTTATTTTAATTATGTGTAAAATTATGTTTCTGAATTTTGGAGATGAGGTTATTCGTATTATTTGGATTCATCGGACTATCGTTTTCATCTTGAGTGTCATTCTCACAACATTTCAGTCGATGTAACCTTTGACTTTCTTCAGGTGTATTTTATCGAACTTGGGAATGTTTCTGTCAAACTCAGGAATTTGGACGGAATTTTAAATGGAACCCTTTATTTGCTTCACGTTGGTAACATGCTCCTGTTCCGTTAGCCATGACTGGATAGAGATCCTAAGTAATTTGCAATTGTATTTTTTGGTCGCCCAGAAGAATATCACTTTTACAGTTGTACTCTAACATATGTGTCATAAGTACATCGACTGAAACGGTGTGAAAATGACACTCAAGATGAGAACAGTAGTCCAATGAATCCAAATAATACATATGTGTAAAATATTCAATATATTGTAGATCAATTTATGTAAAATTTTATGCTATGTGTTACGTTCAAAGGTGTAACAATTAAAAAATATGGACGATATGAAATATGGTTTTAGGAAAATTATATTTTCCTTTATTTTCAACAATAACAAAATAAACAAATAAGGTTATTCACAAATATTTACAACAATAACAAAACAAATGAAAAAAATTAACAAAGATGCATTTATTTTGGATTACTACTATCAAATACAAATGAAAAGATGGCTTGTTTAAACTCGAGATCGAAAACTAGGACAAGGAAGTGGAGGGTTATGAGGGTAAGGGAGGTAGTCAAAATTAAGAACTGCTAACAAGCCAGTCTTTGAGTGGTTATTCACTCTATTAACAACGAAATTCAATGACTATAAAAGTTCTTGTTTTTCTTTTAAAAGTTTGGTCAATGAAAATATTTCAAAATTGTATTTACCACTAGTCCAGAGGGCATTTTCTGCAACTTTCCGTGGGTTGAAGGGATGTATTTTTCTTTTTGTATTTTGAATTCTTTCGGCTGGACTTATCCATGAATCAGATACCAGAGTTATCTTAATGGGTACAAGCTGATAACCGATCTCTCCACTTTTATTTATATGGCATCTTAACCCATTTTAGATTATTGCAGAACCCTCTGGGGCTTTCTAGATACTTCTAAACTTTCTATTACTATACTCTGGCCTTTAAACTATCTTGTGAATTAAAAACTTTTGAGATTTGATCATTTTAATCTGCACACATTTTAAACTGTTTTATTGATTTTTTTATTATTATTTTATAGAAATACTCCCTCATAACATATGTAAAAAAAACAAAATTACGATAGACTGTATCGTAAATTATTTCAATTGCCATATTCAAGTTGAATTCTTGCTTGCATATCTTTTCATTTCAATGTTTTTTAAACTATAAATTATCATTTTTTTAATTCAAACTTACATCTGTTTCTTCTTCTTTTCTTTTTATCAGCTTGTCATGATGTCATTACACCTGAGCACCAATAATAAGAAAATCCAGATGGTGACTTTTCTTCGGCAGATGTGTCAGAAATAAACAAGATTTAACCAGTCTTTGCACATCTCCCTATTATACCCTCCTCTCCCCCCTAAAGTCCAACCCTTCCTCATTGTGGTAGGGGCGGTGGCAACGTGGTAGTGTTAAAACTACCCAGCTAACAGTGCTCTGGTAAAAATGCTCCAATAATTGATGAAATATGATATAATAATTGATAATATGATATAATAATTGATAATATGATATAATAATTGATAATATGATATAATAATTGATAATATGATATAATAATTGATGAAATATGATATAATAATTGATGAAATATGATATAATAATTGATAATATGATATAATAATTGATAATATGATATAATAATTGATGAAATATGATATAATAATTGATGAAATATGATATAATAATTGATAATATGATATAATAATTGATAATATGATATAATAATTGATAATATGATATAATAATTGATGAAATATGATATAATAATTGATGAAATATGATATAATAATTGATAATATGATATAATAATTGATAATATGATATAATAATTGATGAAATATGATATAATAATTGATAATATGATATAATAATTGATAATATGATATAATAATTGGTAATATTATATAATAATTGATGAAATATTACCGTCCTCTCCCCCCTAAAGTCCAACCCTTCCTCACCGTGGTAGGGGCGGTGGCAACGTGGTAGTGTCAAAACTACCCGGCTAACAGGGCTCTGGTAAAAATGCTCCAATAATTGATGAAATATGATATAATAATTGATAAATATGCAAATCAACATACAAAAATCATGCTACAGCAACCATGTGATATCAAAAAGCAAACTTTTGGGAATTGAGTTCTCCATGAAAGTAAACACGAAAACACAAACGGATAATTTTAGGACAAACACAGTGATTGCCCTTTAACTCTGATAATATCATTCTTGGCCACAAGGAGGCGATACAGCCTACCTTCATTTCCTGTTTCTATCATTCATCCTCTTTTTGCTGGACCTTGAAACAATGCAGACATGACGACAAATACTCCTTGGTTTCGGCGACGGCCAAACTGATGTTCAACCTCTCATCAAAGACTCACGCAACTCATACATATCTTTCTATGAACTTGTATGATTTTTAAAAGTCCTTTACAAGATTGGTGACCTATCGACGCTCAAACACCTTCTTCAAATTATCAGAGGTCTCTCTACAGATTTGTAACCGATAGACACATTTTCTTCTCTTCACAACATCTTTTTTTTTACGAACTGTATTTTTCGGAATTTTATTTTTTTTTCCGGTTTTCATCATGATTGAAGCAAAACTTGACCTTGTGACCCTGGAAGGTCAATTTTCCTTTCGCATACCTTCCTATCACACTCATAAATTACATGTCTGGTTCGTTCAAATTAAAGCTATTTTTTGAAAACCAGTATCTGCTTCCTCAGTCATTTTCTTTTCTTTCCTCTAACTTCCAGCTAACTAGGGGGAGTATTATGGGAACCGAGTTCTCCACGTAAGCGAACACACAACCACAAATGGATGATTTTAAGGCAAACAGGATTATCGCCCTTTAACTCTAATAATATCATTTTTGACCACAATTTGCATGTCCGGTTTTTAATATGCAGATCAACGAACAAAAATCATGCTACAGCAACCATGTAGACCTACTTGTCATATTGATATCAAAAATCAAACTTATGTTTATTATCTGCTTAAAGAAAATGCTAATGAACTTTGAATGATGATCATAGTGTACCAAAAGCTGACCTTGTATTATCTATCCTGACAAATAAACATGTGTTTATTAACAGCATTTACTATTTATTTTATTTTCATACGATTGTTAGTCTTCTCTGGCATTTGGGTGTTATCTCTTATGCAATACAACTATTCAGTTTAAAATCTTAGAAGTTTATTTTTATTAAACAAGCTACACCATAAGTACATGAATGCATTCTCATATTTTTCTTTTTTTACTTCAGTTTATGAGTGAACAGAAAATATAGATTTCCAAGAAAGCAAAGGCATTTATCAGTTTATGCAAAAACTGCTTCCACTTACCTTGTCTATTTCATTGTCTGCAGGTCAAGTACTCAGTAAACGACCAAGTACATGTGACCTGTGTTACCAGATTTAGCTATGAGGCGATCGGCTCATGCAATCCACAAATGCTCTCAGCTATGTGACCAACAGCTATATAAGTTTTAAAAAGATAAAAAGATTCACAGCGTTAACACTTTTCTTTTTGCTGTTGGTCAGTCAATATTTATTAAGATGATGGAGATGATGAGAACAGAAGAAAAAAGCTTTGATCATCTTTTGTCAAATACTGGATGAAAATGTGCCCTGATGAGAAAAGAATTTTCAAGTAGGAAAATTTTAGATATCCTGAATTATTTCCATTGCAAGCATGGAATTCAAATTACGAAAACCAAGTTCGAAACCTACCAACCTGTCTTATTGATAAACTGCTGTTAGATATTAGGGGCTCTATGTAGGTGGCAGTTAAGTCAGCTGGTGTGAATTTTGATAAGAGTCACTTTTAGTACATGTGTTACATGATAAGGGCTGTCCCCTTTTCATGTAAGTATAAAAATAGAGAATTTAGTTAAAATTAAAATGAAATAGCATAGGCGAAATTCAAACCTCGTAATTTAGGTTTAGAAATAGATTACGTGTGAGAATTTAAAAATGTAAAACAAACATTTGTTTAGAATATAGATAAATATTTCAAGGAAAGAATGTGAACTACAAGTTTGTTATGAAATTTTAAATTGAAAGAATGCAGCTTATAAGATAATGTTTTTAACATATTGGAAAAATAGGTTACTGAGAAATAGGAACAGTTTTGGACACGTATGTCCAGAACACGTGAAAGAAGGCACATGTTTTAACATGTGTATGACGTCACGAAAAATAGAAAGTTCTAGGGATAGAGAAAAACTTTAGTTAGAAGACAGTCAGTGAGAAAACTCAGAGGGAGTCAGTCATCTAGGAAGCGAGACGTCACGTTGAAACTAAAATGTGAAACTTGAATTCTTGGTGATGGAAACGCTGCCGGTCGTGACGAAATAAACCATCATATGTTTTATAAAAACGTCGTCTTGTCTTATGATTCTTACAAAAAAGTAAAGTTAAATTGTATTATATATTTGTGCTATAAAATGTCTTTTCATACACATCTCGACTTCTCATATCCACAATGTGAATCTACATCATGTCTACACAATGTCTGAACAGTGAACACTATCTCATCATTCTAAGAGCTTTCTTCTTCTACACATCTAAAGAATGAACAGTTTTAATATAAATATGAATCTTCAACAATCTCTCTAAGTCTCTTACAAGAACATCTCTCTCTCTCTCGGAGTCCTTCAACATCCCTCTAAATAAAAGCCTCTCTAATAAGACTCTTAAACACTCTCTCTAAGACTGTGCTTTTAATAAGCATCTCTTCCAAAGAATCTCTCTTTTAATATAACCCCTATATGTAATACATGTCACAATAACCTATCTGTAAACAATTGTATCTAGCAAGTGGTGATGTGAGTTAAAACAGACTGGGTAGGTAAGCCACAGATCAAACTCCTCAGCCAAAACATGTCGAACAATATGAGTATATGATATGATGTCACGTTTTCAAGCAAGAGGAAAAAGGTTTTCAAGTCAATTCTCTCTGGGGAACTGTGTGGATGAGACACAATCTAATAATGTAAAGATAATCTCAGCGAATGTTATCCATCTGTCTACTTCTCTCATTTCTCAAGTTAGGAAACTAAGTGAGTTAAGAAAGAAATAGTTATTAGTTATTAGTCTCTCTCTCCTTAAGTCACTTCTCTCCAATAAAACCTTGAAGAAACTCGGCAAATGTCTTTCTTGACTTACATGCATGAAGTTTTAGTCTAGTTAAACAGTGAGACACTTGGTACCCACTAGATAATGCAGCCACTCATAAAACGGTGACTATAAAAACATCTATGATCAAGAGACTAAAAAGACCAGCACATATAAACACGTGCATGTAGACATTTATTTTGTTGTTTATTGATCGCTCATTGATGAAAACATTGCATAATTATAATCTGCAACAAGCATACCATGCTAGTCACCTTTCACCATTGAACACATACTTATTGCCTCTAAAAATCACAAAGAAACCAGACAAATATACTCCTAGATTAATGATATAAAAGATCTGTTTAATACAGTTCATCTAGACAACATATTCAATTTTTTGAAAGTCACAAGATTTTAAAAGAGAATTTAAAAAATGCCAAAAATATCCTTACTCACCTCTCAAATATTTCTACCACAATGTGTTGAAAATAAAGAAACTCATAGGGCACAATACTACTTTATTCGGTATAGTGACCACTTATGTATGAAAATATAACATATACTAGCAGTACCCTGCCATGCGTTGCTGTGGCTCGATTTGGTGTAATGGAAAAATCCCCATATTAAGACTGCCTCTAACCTCCCCATATTAAGAATGACTTTTGGAATGAATACCACAATTCTCCCGATGTTAAGAACTGCTTTCGGAATAAACACCCCCAACCTACCCATGTTAAAAATTGTTGAGATGGACCTAATGTGAAAAGTTACCTTTTGTTTGTTTTTTTAATAAATTGTTAGTTGAAAGCACAGGATAGTTAACAAACACCATCGCCTCCCCATAATAAGAATGGATAAAAAAAAAATAATGGTTTTCTTGGTAGAAACTTATCTGCATTTCACCTAACAATTTCTTTTATGAAGAAAAAGCATTCATATTTTCTTACAAAAAAACAACTTCTGTTAAAAAAAAAAGTGTACTCTGAAAAAAAAAGGAAAAAACTTTAACCTAACAATTTACGGTAAAAAAAAAGCAAAACCCCAACAATCAACTGACGTATATTTTCACAATTTTTTTTTTCTATAATTTTAGGATATCTTATTTTTTAATAATAAATTGTTAGTTGAAAGCACAGAATAGTTACAAAACACCCTCCTCTCTCCAATGAAAAAAATAAAAAACATATTATTTCAGCATGATACCAAAAATGCATAAAAAACTAACAATTTATAGTTTTAATGATAAAAATAAAATTATGGGTACTTATATATTTTTTGTTACTGTGCTGAAATAATAATGTTATTATTTTGAAAGGCATTCTTAACATGGAAAGGATGTTTTTAACTAATCTGTGCTTACAACTTACAGGTACAAAATAGTAATAAATTGTTAGTTTAAAGCACAGAATAGTTACAAAACACCTTCCCCTCTCCAACGCAAAAAATAAAAAAAAGGTATTATTTCAGCACAAAAACAAAAATGCATAAAAACTGTACTTTCACCTAACAATTTATAGTTTTAATAATAAAAATAAAATTTTGGGTACTTATATATTTTTTGTTACTGTGCTGAAATAATAATGTTATTATTTTGAAAGGCATTCTTAACATGGGAATGATGTTTTTTAACTAATCTGGGCGTACACCTAACAGGTAAAAAAAAAGAAAGAAAGATATTGTGAAACTTTAATTTAACCGAAAGAAACTATTTCAAAATAGTGTGATATCAAAAATGCATCAGCACCAAAATTTGATTTAATTTTACAAGAGATATTGTTCCCGGGTGCATACGATGGCAGATGGTAACCATACTATTTTTATAGTTTTTTTTTATTATTATTATCTAATTGTAAGGTGGAAGCACAAAATAGTTAGAAAACACCCTCAACTCCTCATTAAGAATGGTTTTTCAAATAATAACCTTATAGAGCAGCACGGCACCAATACTACATAAGTACTGAAAATTTCATTTTTATTGGTCAATGTTTGTCATGCTGAATAAAATAAAACACATGTAACCATTTCAAAACTTCATCTTGCAGTTTATTTTTTTAATTTGTTAATCACATGATCACATTTTCAATAAGTATGTTATTATATTTTACCAATTTAAAGTTTGTAAAACATGTAAACAAACTTTTGCTTGATACGGGTGACATCTTTTAAGAGTCCCTTTAAGTGATTACCTGGTTCGTAACTAAACGGCAGATCTGCTAAAAAAAAAAATCCAGTATTATTTTACTTTAAGGCGCGCCTCACATTCGTATATAACAAAGTATTTTTTGTAGATTTCAGTGTGCTTAAAACGAATCTGCAGACCGTTTCCATTGCCAAAAAAAAAAGTGGGTGATCAATTTTCGATGTAAATTTAACTTAGAATGAACACCCACTTTGTGGCCATTTTTTGTGTTTATTGGCTGATAACCCCTGAACTCTGGGACTATTTTCCATTTCACAGCCCTAGCCTTTGTTTATGCTATGCGCGGGGATAAACGAAGGCTGATAAATATGCACTCGCATACCGAACTGCGTTGTCAAAAAACCTTTTAGTCAATAAACACGAAAGAAAATGCCCCCTCTCTCAGGTGGCCAGAAACTGGATGCTCATGTTAAGCTAAATTAACATGGAAAAGTGATCACCCCCTTTTTAAATACGTAATTTCTTCATATCATGAAAAGTATTTTTTGCAACAAACGGTTTGCAGATTCGTTTTTAGCACACCGAAATCTACAAAAAAAATATTTTGTTATATACGAACGTGAGACGCTCCTTCCCAAAAAAAAAACAGCAAAAAAAAAATGGATTCTTGGAAATCGAGATATCGTTAGATGCCATGAAAAAACTAAACAATTAAAATGTAATGTTTGATGGGTGAAAAGCCTTAAGATGAACAAATGAATGTAAATTAAAAAAATAGGGAATGTTTTTTTATACTTATTGATTAAACAGATAATGAAATATTGCAATTCGAAAGTTATCAACGCGTGGTGCAATATTTGGAACTACTCATTTCTACCAGAAATAAAATGAGAATAGTTCCGCATTTACAAAAAATATTTTTATTTTATTTAATGTTTTTATAATTTGCGATGTTAATTTATTTTAATAACATACTCGACTCTAAAGATAGATTGTCTGATAATTTCAAATAAATTGGTAATGTACAAATATGGTTTTATTGATAACGAACAAACCAAGAATTACATTATATATATATATATATATATATATATATATATATATATATATATATATAGAGAGAGAGAGAGAGAGAGAGAGAGAGAGAGAGAGAGATAGATAGAGATTACAACTATGAAACATAAAATGAAGAAATAAAGTTTCCACCAGCAAAGATGTGCAGCACTGCTTTCTCCCCATTAAGTGAAAATCGATGGTGGATTCTGTTCCCACCTGAAACAAAGCTATCTGTAAGCTGTTTTTCTTCTATTCCTTGTATAAGTTAAGTGCTTTTAGCCGTTTATGTTCAGTAAGTTAAAAGTAAAATAAACCATAAATCAGAGGCAATGGAAAGATGACCATGACAAGGAAAAATATTTTTTTATATATTTCATTCTTTTTTTTTTTTTTTTAATAAAAGTCAGTGAAGTAGATAAAATAAAATAAAAATGAAAATACTAGTCAAACCTAGTAGTAGGACAGTGAGCCAAGCAAAATTCCCAGTGCTGTAACAATTTTAATGGTCACATGCGACATTTATTCTTTTTTAAAGGAGAAATTCTTCTTTCTTTGCCTGCTTTTATATGTAAGAGAAAAATAACATGACATTGTTTGTCGTGAAGTGTTATTTGGTTGAGGGGAATCAGCTCCCCAGTGTTAGACATGATATCAAATGATACGCACATGGAAACAGCAAAAGGTTGAGATATCATCGGCTATAACCAGCTGGCATGGGTCGCTTCTTTAGTCTTCATTGCATTGTTCCAGGCAGCATTTCTATTGTCGACATTAAAAGGCAGGGACCGCATGCTGAAATTGAACTCTTGTACAAAAATAGCAAACAAATGCAGTTTTATTAGTGTTGGGCTGATTAATTAGAATCAAAAATCGGAAAATTTAGGGATATCAGAGGCGGTATCAGAATCGGAAAAATTTGTGCATATTTTCCGATGCCAAAATGATTCTTTTAATTTTTTTTTTTTTATTTGCTGGTAATAATTATAAAAGAATAAATATTTATTGGTTTTTCACTATTAGTAAAACTAAGATCAATAGATGATTCTCACAATGTATTTTTTTCGTTTAGGAAACTATCTGCACATTTAGCATGTATTTTTTATTGGAATTGGAAAAAATAATGACTCTATATTTCCATCGTCGGCATTAAATGGTAGGGACCGGATGCTGAATTGAACGCTTGTACAAAAATAGCAAATAAATGCATTTTTATAAAAATATAAAATTTATTTTGCGTTTAGCAATGTAGCATATTTAGTTGTCAATCTATGCGTGCAGTAAAACCGCTATATTTGTGTGCCCATTCTATACAAGGGGCAAGCTTCAACTGTTTAAAATAATGGAATTAAAATTCAATTCCCCTCTTCTTCATTGCAAGAGAGAGAAAGAGAAAGAGAATGAAAAAGAGAAAAAGAGAGATATTTATATGTCTTTCTAGTTAAAATTCTTTCTAGAAAAGACATTGAGTAATTACAGAAGTTACCACATGAAGGTTGCCAACATCCTAACTGAAACAAACTGGATTCCAATTTGGCACCCCAGATTGTTAGCCCATATTGTTGATTACCGTAACGTTTCTGATTCTTTTGTTCGCATTGATTTCTCCAGTTAATTCTAGAATCGCGTGCTTATAAAACTGACCACATGAAGGTTGCCAACATCCTATCTATGTATCATTTGCTATCTTAACCAAAATAATATTTTGCCTACCATAGAACGAGTATTACACAACATTTGTATGAAATAATTGTACCTTCCCTGAGACAGGAAATTTACAGCACATAGATAAACAGGGCAGACAAACCTAGTGCATGTGGAAACTTAAAATAATCACTGATTACCTCCCCTTACTATGTTCTCTAGAGAAACATGGCCTCGTCTGTCATCGGTGAAAAACGGCAAATTAAAGGAATAAATTAAAAGATGGTCAACATCATAAATTTTGGAATATAGTTTTTATATATGTATATATATTTTTACATAGGCTTCACCACTTATCAAGGCCGATAGGCCACTCAAGGATAAGGGTTAAAGAGTGTAGAGTAGTCAAAAGGACAATATAATAATCGATAGTAATGGAAGTTCGGTAAATTTGTTAACTTAAGTGGAATGGCTCATCAAAAACTTGTTCACGTTGGACTTGAAGACAACCATATTATAGACAGCTGGAAAGCAAGAAAACGGAAGACAATTCCACAGGCGTGCAGTTCTAAGAAAGAAGCTTTGATCATGGAATCTATGTTTAGGTTTAGGCACAGATAAAGAGTGGGGAAAATTATTGATAATGTTTTCAGCTAGTCTAGTGTTTCTTGTGAAAGTTTGGCGAGGGGGGACCATAGATTGAAGCTCAGTCGAACACTTTCCATGAAAATAACGATAAAGCAGAGACAAACTCGCAACATCTCTTCTGTGAGATAGAGATTGCAGCGAAGAGAAAAGGACATCCATCACCAGGCCACAAAGTCTATTTTGAACCCTATCAAGGCAGGACAAATCTTTTCTAGCAGCCCCTGCCCATATGTGGCAACAGTATTCCATCCTTGGATGTATGTGGCTCTTATATAGATAGAGAATTGCATCAGCAGTGAGATATCTACTGGATCGATAGTAGGATCCGACCATTTTTCCAGCGGCCTTGGCAACAGATTTGATGTACATATTCCATTTAAGATCAGGAGTAAAGGTCAAGCCTTTCAAAACTTGAGGCCTCCTGAAGACGAGAGCCATTCATTTTAATTGATGCCAGATGGGGATCAGAACGTTGATGATGTAAAGATAGAAGCTTGGTTTTAGATGCATTAAAAGTAACCAGCCACTCCTTTCCCCATTGTACAACGTGATCAAGATCAGAGGAGAGAGAATCGGAGAGAACTTGGTTGTTTACTGTCTTAGATGTGCTACCATAGATGGTAGTGTCGTCAGCAAAAATGTCTACGAATGATGTAAGGATGTGATTTGGAAGATCATTAATGTAGATCAGGAAAAGAGTTGGGCCCAGGATGGACCCCTGGGGAACTCCAGCATTTATACTGTGAGCTTCTGATTTTTGCCCATCAACTACTACTCTTATGAACCTATCAGAGAGAAATGATTTAATAATTGAGAAGACATTTCCAGCTATACCATAACTGGAGATCTTGTGAAGAAAACCTTTATGCCATACCCTATTAAAGGTCTTTGATATGTCAAGAGCAATTGCCCTAGAAAGATTGCCTCTGTCGAGAGATTAGCTAATCCTATGAGATATAACTGTAAGCACATCTGCTGTAGATCTAGCAGAACAGAAACCATATTGTGTGTCACTAAGAAGGTTATTTTTGCTGAGATGGTTGATTACTTCTGTATTTAACACAGATTCCAGCAACTTACTCATGACGCACAGGAGACTTATTGGCCTGTACTGAGAGGGGGATGAGCGATCACCTGAATTCCTTAATACAGGACATACTGATGAAATTTTCCAGGGTGATGGGAAGCAATTCTCCTTAAGACAACGCTTAAACAGTTTTGTAAGTATGGGTGCTAGTTCTGGTTGAAGTTTTTGAGTACTATAATTGGAATACCGTCAGGGCCGGTTGCTTTACTGGAATCAAGGTTTTTGATTAGCTTTGCAACATCATGTACAGATATTTGTATATCACATAGTGTGTTTTCTGATACAGGAGGAAATATTGGGGGTGGTGGCCTTGGTTGCAAAGGGTAGAATTAGCTGCAAAGTTCTTGGCAAAGAGTTTGGCTTTGTCTGATGCTGACGAGATTAACTCAGGTCCATTGATGATAGTTGGGATAGAGCACACGCTTCTGTTCAGGATTCTGTTTGCAATTTGCCAAAACTGGTGGGAACCAAGCCGCTGCTCAGCTACTTTGGACTTGAAGACTGAGCATACAACTCTCTTGCGTTCTTTATTACTTTCTTACAATATATCTTTCTTATAATATTACTTTCTTACAATATTACTTTCTTATAATATTACTTTCTTACAATATTACTTTCTTATATATATATATAAAATTTTACCCATGTTTACACATGGAATCAACTGTAGGACAACTCGATCCCGTTTTTTTTTTTGTAACGACATTCATTTCCTCATTCTCCCGCTACGCATGACTTATCATTACGACTGTGTTGCGGACCAGGATATGAAATACCCTAACTCACTACAAGAAAAAATAATGAAACGAATTGAATGAAGAAAACAAAGAACTCAAATGCTGGAATAAAATAAACATGTCGTTTATTTTCTGTTGAGAAATGAAAGTCTTTGGTGTACACGTGTTCATTCAGCCGTTGACGACTACGCGCGTGGAAGGAAAGGGGGAATGGAATAGAGAAACGCGAAGTGGCAAGCCGTCTGTAGAAAGAAAGGGTTATGCTCAGTAGAACGTTGCGCACATGTCTGTGTCGATGGGCCAAAGCGAAGGGGAGATAGAGTGAGAAAAGTCAATCCAGTTCATGGAGAGAGAAAATGTATAAAGTGTACTTGCGCTTGCCCCACATTACAGTAGCAGGGAAAGTGACGTTAGAGTGTGTGGTCAGTTCGTTGACTAAGCACCTCGAACGCTGGTCCAGACGAAAAAGGGAAGTTGACAGGTTTTTTGGACTTTTATACTGGAGTTAGTGTTCTGGGTGCACATGTCTGGTTTTCACTTTAAAGGAAGTGACGTCACAGCTTGGGTGTGTGTGTGTGTGTGCATGAATGTGTGTGTGTGTATGAGGCTGTGTATATGCGTGTGTGTGTGTTCGTATGTGCGTGCGTACGTGTGGGTGTGTATATGTGTGGGAAAACATGTTCAAACAACTGTGACATTACCGTGATCACTGCCTCCATTCCAAAAGAAAGGAAGATGATTGGAAGAAATCCAATATTGTGTCGGGCACCTGTTAATTGGATTCAAATGACTTTGCCGCTAATATATTCATACCATATCTTTGATTCCCCTCTCCGTGTGAAGTGTTCCTCTTTGCATCATGCGGAGCTTATTGAGAAATCATTCAGCCCACGGGGCTCTTTTAGGGCTAATAAAAACACTCCATTTTTGGGACTATTTACCTTGGGAACTTTTGGGGCTAAATAGGGGGGGGGGGCAAATGATGGACTTAGTCATTTCTTTTTTTTTGCATGGTGCAGAACTCAAATTTACATATGTTAAGGCCTAAAACTGCACCGTTTGTTCATTTTCACCAGAATCTTACGTCCCCTGAGGACTTTGGGGGCTAAATGGGGGGGGGGGGAATCCTGAACTTAGTCATTTTCTTATGCCTTGTTCACTGAGCACTCATGGCGGACCATGCATGCTTCACTTGTTTTTTCAGAGTTCAGCCTAATTAACATAAAAAATTAAAAAAATGCAGAAAAATCTGTATGTTATACGTACCAATATGTAGCAGTTACGGAGAACTATTTTCTCTGGTGAATCAATGGCCCCGTCCCCCTCTAAGCGAGCGCATTGATTTATCTGCTCCCTAAAGTCTTCAGGGAACGTCAGTTAATCAGGATCGAATATTCAGCCAAGCAACACCTCTTCTTTCGTCCCCTGTCCACTGGACATCTTGCTATAGTATTGCTGGAATTTTTTTTGTACCAATAATGGTGCACCCCCCCCCCTGTTTACATTTATTATTTTTTATCTGGTTCTTGTATTTGATTTTTTTTGTATTTTGGCCTGTATTGCATTTGGTTATTTGGATTCCTTTGAAGATACACATGTGACATTGGTGGCATATACCCTCCCCCAATGTAGTTGTATATTTAAACTCTGTTCCCACTCTTTCACTGGGTTGTATTTCAGTGAGGATACTGCTATAAAGAGTGTTAAACGTTATTCTTCATATCCAGTGAATTAACTTCCATATAGAAGTTTGAATTTTAAATCCACTTAATTTTAATTTTGGGTCACAGAGACCCCTTTAATTGTAACTGGGGATTGTATCCCTTGATATTTTCACAGCTCAATATACTGTATTCGTCTTGTTTTGTTTGTGCTATGAGGAAGGAATTTTATGCAAATACCTTTGTAAACTTTGTGTGTGCATTTTTTTGTGTATAATATTTGTTCTTCCAGATTCCTTGTAAGGAAACAAAAGTTTTATTTAGGGAAGATTATCATCATCTTAGATTTATTGCGGTTGCAGAAGGAATTACCTAAGCCTTATTTTATAACGATGAAGGCCGATGTTGATGGATGGTTAGCATTGGTAGATAATATAACTGAATTGTTGGGTGATCGTTCCTTACGTGAAGACGTGGACTGTTCGCTAGTAGAAGCAGATGCTGTTAATGTTGTAGTTTTCTCGTCCCAGGTTTGATTCATTCTTTCAAGGTTGGCAGATTGTGTGGAGTGTGATTCGTTATGTAACCCTGTGATATTCGAAACCCCTAGGGAGATGCTTGGCGAGTTACCGACTACTAAGTCCAAATGTCCAGACTCTGAAAACTGTTTGCTGAGTGCTGGCAAGTTTGGTTTGAAAAATGTTGTATCATGGTCCGAAAGCAGTGTTGTAAGTGCCACTTCAGAGGATCTGCGTAGTCAGGCGCTGAAGATTGATTTTTCTGGTGGGCAGTTTGCCAGTAATATTTTAAAGAAAAATGTATTGGGAGTGAGATTCTCAGGTATCATGAATGATACCACTCGTGTCCACGACTTGGTAAGTGTGGGCATGAATATTGTGAAATTTATGGAGGGATTTCCATGGGATATTGGAATTGTTTTGTCCTCTAACTATGTGAGTTCGAAAACTCGCATATGTGGTTATCTTCCACAGCCTTGTCAGAATACCAAGGAACTTAATCATGACGGTGGGATATTACTCCGGTCATGTAGTTCTGACAATAGCTAGTGGTTAAAGGACAGGAGTCTATCCTGTGTGAAAGTACAAGCTTTGTGCACTTTAAGTGCTAATGTTAGCACTGGGAGAGAAATTCTCCATCAAGGGTATAGGGCAGAAAGCACTATATCCACCTGTGAAGATGTAAAAACCAAGAGGAGAATGGTTTTTGAAGAGTTACGTGAACTCAAGTTGGACTGGGGCGTCCAGACTCAGGTTGAGTGTAACTCGATAAAGAATCCCATGAGGGATCCTATCGAATTTGCTGACTACATGGTGTATTGTCCAGTTCCTCAGAGTTCCTATGAGAGTGTAGGATATGTTGTTCAGAGATCGTTTGCAGAACTTTCATTCTATGAAGTTGTTCCTTTAAGTAGAACGCTTCCTGCTTTAAAGTTATATGCAGGTGTTATTGTTTTTAAATGTTTTGTGAAGATCTGCCTTGGCATAACTTGCGGGAGTATTGCAAGAGCTTTCGAAGTCAAGCTCAATTTGTCCAGAAGTGTTTCTGAGGCGCTCAGAACCATCTTATACTTAGTTGAGAGTGAGTTTTCTAATGCTGAGATGTTTGTTTCAGTGCTGAACACAAGATTGGATCTGTCCTTGATAGGGGTCTTCCATAAATATTACATCTCCAGCTACCTCGGTGTTTCTGACACCTATACTCAACTTTGTTTGTTTGGCTATATGTATATGGCTATGCAAACGTTTAAAACTGTAATTGCCTTGAATAATTTGTGCAGAATTTGGGTTGCAGTTTTATTTCATTCCACCAAGTTGAAGAACTTATCAAGGGATAGGGTTGATTGGATTCATCCCTTTTGTAGCACCGGTGTTAATCTCACTGGGCTCTTGTGGTTACGAGGGAGCTGAGATATTTTGGTGTTCGCCAGAGATAATATAGGGATGAGGAGGTTGGATGGTAAATTATGTGAACTCCTCAAGCCTTTATACTCTTTTATATGTATGTAGTTAATTATCTGGTGGAATATTCTCTGTTCAAACTTCTGTTGCAACCTTGCATGTGATCAGTAGTTTTAAATTTATGAATCTGGTTAGGTACTCCTCTGTTCAAACCTAAAACATGAAGGTTTTCATGTGAATTTGTATAAAATAAGCTGATTTGAATTTTTCTGCTTTTTGTTCTGATATGGGTTTCCTGGAGTTTTCTGACCATACATTGGGTGGTATATGTATTCATAAAGAAAAATTTTTGTATTGTAAATTTTACAGGTGTCATTCAACTGTAGGCTGACTGCCATTTCCTGTTAGGGGGAATGTTGAAATTATTTTTGTACCAATAATAGTGCATCCCCCCCCCCTGTTTACATTTATTATTGTTTATCTGGTTCTTGTATTTGATTTTTTGTATTTTGTATCTTTTTTTGATTCTTAGTTTCGTACATTTTGGGTTTGTACGAAACTCCCTTTAATTTGGAGAAAAGGGAAATGCTTGCTCTGTGATGACGTCACGAGCCCAGCACCAATTTCGGCTCTTTTGAAATTCCGCTGACGTAGAGATTGGACGTTTGTTTTATTGCCTGGCGCTGAAAATGGAATTTTTACCAGCCTCCTTCAAAGAAGAAAACCCGGCAAGAATATCTGGGTATGTGACGAGACATACTTCTGAAAACTATCTACGTGACTACGGTTTTGCACATATTTTAGAAGGAGTGGAATTATTTTAAAGAAAATACCTTATTTTACGTGACAAGAAATTTTGGAACCTCCTACAAAGAAGAAAACCCGGTAAAGAAAACCCCGGACAAGCGACGAGGCCATACTTCTGAAATCCATCTGAATGTCTACGGTTTGCACGCAAACATGAAGGGAGAGAAAATTCTAAAATAACTTTAAGAAAAAGAAAAAAGCACATGTCTGACTGGCTTTCAATTTGTAAGTATGCTCCTAAAATTTATTTCATATGCGAGTATGATTAGGAGATACTATTTTGAATCTTTTTATTGTATTTGTTCATGGATACGACATCTTCATTATAAGAACCCATGTTATTCTTTTTTTTGTCATTTTTTTATCGGGTTAGTTACTGTAGCGTCAAATTTATCTGAAAGCAAGATAAAATTCCGACATTATCGATGGCCTCCGTTGAAGACAACTGCTGTTAACTGGGGACGACACAGTACAGACGACTTCACAAAGAAACAATGCCCCCCCCCTTTGAGTTCTTCGGCCACAGGCTGACCTATCAGCTAACAAGGCGCATTGATTCATTTGCTCCCTAAAAAGTCTTGAGGGAACGTCAGTTAGTCAGAACTGCACCTTCAACCAGGCAACACGTCCCCTGTCACTGGACATCCTGCTCTACCATCGACGGCCTCCACTGGAGACAACTGACCGACGACGACTTCAAAAAGAACTTTCTGTTCCTTCTTCCTTTTTCGCAGTCCGACCTGCCAGTTCCTGCTACTAATAAATATTTCAAATTGTTATTGTTAAAATGATGTTTGTTGTTCTTTTGTGCTGTTCTTTAAATATATTTCTTTAGGAAGGTAAAACCAATACCCTTCTCAAAAATACGTACGGAACGAAAAAATACATCAAAGATAACGAGTGGCTAAAAATATTCGGTGCTTATTTAGATTGACACTTATCACAAGAAACAAAAATGAAGAAACGCTTTTACATTATACTTGACACGGAATGAAGATTATATATTTAAAAAAAAAAAAAATATCGATCAATTAGTTTTTTTGTTTTCTTTTTTGTTTGTTATTCTTTTACGAAAAACAACATTGCCGTTTTTTTACCGATGAGAGCCGAGGCCCTGTTTCTCTAGAGAATATAGTAAGGGGAGGTAATCAGTGATTATTTTATTAGTTTCCACATGCACTAGGGTGGTCTGCCCTTGTCCACCGATTCGTTGATTTCATTTTTTTATTTTTTTTTTCACCCTCACCGAAACAGTAATAAAATATGCAAGAGTAATAAAAAATGCAAGAGAGCTATATGCTCAGTCTGTTAAATCCAAAGTAGCTGAGCAGCGGCTTGGTTCCCACTAGTTCTGGCAAATAGCAAACAGGATCTTGAACAGAAGCGTGCGTTCTATCCCAACTATCATCAATGGACCTGAAGTCATCTCGTCAGTATCAGACAAGGCCAGACTATTTGCCAAGAACTTTGCAGCTAATTCTACCCTATGCAACAATGGCCATCAACTCCCTGTATTGCCTCCTATAACAGACAACACGCTATGCCACATACAAATATCTGTGTGGGAGGTCGCCAAGCTAATCAAGAACCTTGATTCCAGTAAAGCAACTGGCCCTGACGGCATTCCAGTTATAGTGCTGAAAAAGGTCCAACCAGAACTTGCCCTCATACTTACAAAACTGTTTAAGTGTTGCCTTAAGGAGAAGTGCTTTCCAACACCCTGGAAAACCTCATCAGTATGCCCTGTATTAAGGAATTCAGGTGATAAGTCATCTCCCTCTCAGTACAGACCAATAAGTCTCCTGTGTGTCATGAGTAAGTTGTTGGAATTCATATTAAATAAAGAAGTAGTCAACCACCTCAACAGAAACAACCTTCTTAGTGACATGCAATATGGTTTCTGCTCTGCAAGATCTACAGCAGATGTGCTAACGGTTATATCACATAGAATTAGTGAATCTCTTGAAAAAGGTTTTCTTTCCAGGGCAATTGCTCTTGACATATCAAAGGCCTTCGATAGGGTATGGCATAAGAGCCTACTTCACAAGATTTCCAGCTACGGTCTTATTGGAAATGTTTTCTCAATCATTAAATCATTTCTCTCTGATAGGTTCATAAGAGTAGTGGTTGATGGGCAGAAATCAGAGGCCTACAGTATTAATTCTGGAGTCCCTCAGGGGTCCATCCTGGGCCTAACTCTCTTCCTGATCTACATCAATGATCTCCCAAAACACATACTTAAATCATTCGTTGACATCTATGCTGATGACACGACCATCTATGGCAACACATCAAAGGCCGTAAATGACAAAGTTCTCTCTAATTCTCTCTCCTCTGATCTTGAGCGCGTGGTACAATGGGGGAAGAGGTGGCTGGTCACTTTTAATGTATCTAAAACCAAGCTTCTATCTTTACATCATCAACGCTCTGATCCCCATCTGGCATCAGTTGAAATGGATGGCTCTCGTCTTGGGGAGGCTCCATATTTTGACAAGCTTCTGGGTTTGACCTTTAATCCTGATTTGAAATGGAACACGTACATCAAATCTGTTGCCAGGGACGCTGTGAGATCCTTCTACCGCTCCAGAAGATATCTCACTACTGATGCAATTCTTTATCTGTATAAAAGCCAAGTACGTCCAAGGATGGAGTACCGCTGCCACATCTGGGCAGGAGCTGCTAAAAACAGCCTATCCTGACTTGACACAGTACAAAATAGACTTTGTGGTTTGGTGGGGGGTGCCCTTTTCTCTTCCTTGCAGCCTCTCTCCCACAGAAGAGATGTTGCGAGCTAGTCTTTATTTTATCATTATTTCCATGGCAAGTGCTCGTCTTAGCTCCAATCTCTCATCCCCCCTCGCCAATTTTTTACGAGAAACACCCATCTGGCTGAAACTACTGTCAATAATTTTCCCCACTGGAAAATCAAAATTTTTAGGGTATCGCAAAAATTTGAGTTTATTTTCCAATTCCAAAAACAGTTTTTCTGTGCCTAAATACAAATGTAGATTCCATGAGCAGAGCTTCTTTCTCAGAAGTGCCAGATTGTGGAAGTCTCTTCCGTTCGCCTGTTTCCCACCTGACTACAACTTGGATGTCTTCAAATCCAACATAAACAAATTCCTGACAAACCGCCCCCTTAAGTAAGACACTCTATCAAGTCTCCAATACTAATGATTACTACAATACTATCTCATTGATTACTGTACACGCAATAACCCTTATCCCTGAGTGGCCTCCGGGCCTTGATAAGTGGTGACCCTCATGTAAAAAAATCACACAAAAAAAAACAAAAACAAAGTAAAATTTGATTTTGTTCAATACAAAAAAAACAAAAATAAAAACTATTTGCTACTTAACCAAATTAAGTGATTTTGGAAACTTTTCATCTTCATTCCATAGCTGGTATACAGACATTTCTGTGTTTTCTTTAATTTTAAATGTTGTTAGTTATTTTATCTAACTGCTTTTTGCTCCTTGACAGTGGCAAAATAAGACAAACACATCAAAAGCCTACCTTTAAAATTCAGTACAAATTTTATTAAATCCTTGGTTGCAAAAAAGGAATGCCTGCTTTTTGCCTTTATAAATAGAGCTGGTAACAGCCTTGAAAGGTAATAGTCTTTGTATCTCCACAGGAACCATACGTTGATTCATCTGTCTTTGAAGATGTGAGCTTGCAGCCGTTGAAGGGGTCAATCTGATGCCATCTGATGTAAAAAGATTTGGTCCTCTCACAGCGAAGATAGTGCAGTAGTTCATGATAAATATTCACGTCAGCTCGGCAATTCAGACCAAATGTGAAGTCACTAACGGACTCAAATAATAATATGCCAAATTATTTAGGCTTGAAATAAAATGTCTGAGGGTGAGTTTCAAATGTCCTTATCACACAGGTTGCAAGAATGAAACTGGAGTGAAATTCTTTCTCATCCATATAGTTCAGCCGTCTGGAAAGAAACATATAAATACAAAAAAACCCGTGATAGCAAAATGCTGCGCGGTAAATAGAACCGACCGTTCTTATTAATCCAAAACAAATATAATGGGAGGCATGATGTAATTGTCAAATTTCTAACAATGCCACCATAAGTGCCAATCTGAAAGCACCAAATATTCTATAAGGAACGTTTAAAATATGATTCAAATCTACAGAAAATGAAAAGTACTGAGTTTTTTTTTTAATTATAAATTAGTGCAAATACAGAGTTTAACTTAATTAGAATAAAAAATTAGAGAAATCTGTATGTCATCTTCCAAAAATCGCATACATTGATGAAGTAAGTTTTATATATATAGGAAATAACTTTATTATTAGCGATTCATATACTGTAGATATTACGAGGTTTCTTTTAAAATATTGGTAGGTCGAATTGCATTGTCTACAACCATCAAACTTGGCGGATCAAAACACAATGTCTTGCTTCCTCATGAAGTTTGATTTTCTAAGTTAAAAAAGTAATTACTTGATCAATTTATGTGATTTTGGAATATGACATTTTTGTTTTGGTACGTAATCATAAAATTTTTTCAGTATTTTTGTTTTTTAATTAAGTTGAATTTTGTACAAAAAACATTTTTTTTCTCATACGACTTGCACAATTGCTGCTGTTTCTTCTTCTTCATCATCATCATTATCGTCCTCATCATGGTTGGATTAGTGTGCTTGTTTACATGTTAACATGTGTGACGACATTTTAAAAATTAACTTCCAAGTTAACCTATCTCTGATCAGGTTTTTATTCATCCATCTTTCTCTCAAATACATCCTTATTGCTTTCTCTTATGTTTTCCTTGCCAACTGAATCTGCTACCTCAACTGTTCTACTTCTAATAACCCAAGAACTCTCATTTATTTTTATATTGTGACCAAACCAACAAGGTCTTCTGTGCTGCAAGTAGCTCATTCCCTGTACTCTCTAGATTTTATCTTCTGCTAAAGTCATCAGTTCTAAGTTTGTTTTTAAGTTTGTAAAAAATAAAGATTGACAATGTAAGTATAATACGTTAAAAAAAATGTGCATGGGCGCTAAAAGTGGTTTTATTTGTGTGTGTGTGTTTTTTTTTTTTTTTTTTTTTTAAATATTATTAAATGAGGAACTATTTGGAGTTATAATCTATGTAATATTTTGAATGCAATTGGAAGAGAAACACGTTTGAGATGTGTAAATATGCTACAAAATTGTGATTTTTATAATATAGACGCAGAAGTACTGTATTATGAATAAAAAAAGAAAAGAAATGAAGCAGTTAAACTGAAACAAAACAACCACTTTTTCGAGGAAAATCTTGCCACGTAGATCTATTCTTGAATGACGCATAGAAAATATACTTTTAGATTTAATAATAATAAAAAGTACTCATTCGTTCATGCAAGTATACAATGAAGACCTGTGTAAGGTTGTGTAAGTGGGTCTTTCACAGTCTTCCCATAAAACACACAAATACATGATGCTATGTGTTTAAGGACTGCTGATGTGATATTTTGTTGCTGATAGTTTTATGCACACACACACACATAACTTTACCCATGTTTATACACAGAATCCACACTTATGCAGTCTACGTCACATGCAGTGTAGGAGAACTCGATCCGATTTTTTTTTTTTTTTTTTTGTAATGACATTTATTTGCTTATTCTCCCTCCACGTACGACTTGTTATTGCGGCTGTGACGTTACCGTAATGGCTGCCTCCATTCTAAAAGAAAAGGAGATTGTTGAAGGAAATCCAATATTATGTCCGACACCTGTTAATTGGATTTAAATGACTTTACTGCTAATATCATTGATTCCCATTTCTGTGTGAAGTGCTCCCCTTTGCGTTACGCTTAGTTTATTGGGAAAAACCATTTAGTCCAAGTGGCTTTCTTGTGTTTCAAGCCCCGACTGGTATTCTGGTGAACATTCAGCCAGAGGAGCTTTCTTGTGTTTTAAGTCCCAACTGGTCTGTAAAAGGGCATTCAACCCAAAGGACCCTCTTGTGTTTTAAGCCCCAACGGACCTCCCAATAACGGAAGTAATAAAGGGCTCTTTTCTGACAAATGCTTCTTTTATTTCTTTCTGTCAGTTACATGCTTTTATTACAGCATCATTCAGTTGTTAATTGTTCTACAGAAAAATTAAAAAAAAAAAAAGACCCAAAAAATGTTGTTCTACAGAAAAATTAAAAAAAAAAAACCCCCCAAAAATGTTAATTGTTCTACAGAAAAATTTAAAAAAAAAAAAAAATGTTAATTGTTCTACAGAAAAATTAAAAAAAAAAATGTTAATTGTTCTACAGAAAAATTAAAAAAAAAAAATGTTAATTGTTCTACAGAAAATTTTTTAAAAAAATGCTAATTGTTCTACAGAAAAATTAAAAAAAAAAAAAATGTTAATTGTTCTACAGAAAAATTAAAAAACAAAAAAGTTAATTGTTCTACAGAAAAATTAAAAAAAAAAAATGTTAATTGTTCTACAGAAAAATTTAAAAAAAAAGACCCCAAAAATGTTGTTCTACAAAAAAATAAAAAAAAAAGACCCAAAAAATGTTAATTGTTCTACAGAAAAATTAAAAAAAAAAAAAATGTTAATTGTTCTACAGACAAAAAAATTTTCTGAACGCTATTAAAAGTTAAATTCTTCACTAGTTTGCATTCTGGAGACGGAAGTGTTTTTGAGATAAGTGATTTCATTACTAATTCGCACTTTTTATTTTTAGATTCAAATATTAATAACTACATTTTATTTCAGTATTTAATTTATGTTGTTGTATTAAATGCTAGCTTTTTTTTTCTCGTCCATAAATGTTTATCTACCGAGTTGATCTTAAATATTGTATAATCAATCCATTATATTATCATTTTCAGTCCCCGACCCCTAAATTCTGGCTTCCATCTTATCTCGCAATTACTTATAACGTCACCAAATATCTTCGGAAGACCCCCCCCCCCATCTGCTTTTCTTTTATATCGTAAGTTTCTTAAAACGTGACTAGTTAAAGTTCAGAATAAAATCACGCTTTTCTTTTTAACGGTTAATTTAAAAAAAAAAAAAATCTTCTGAACGCTATTAAAAGTTAAATTCTTCACTAGTTTGCATTCTGGAGACGGAAGTGTTTTTGAGATAAGTGATTTCATTACTAATTCGCACTTTTTATTTTTAGATTCAAATATTAATAACTACATTTTATTTCAGTATTTAATTTATGTTGTTGTATTAAATGCTAGCTTTTTTTTTTTCTCGTCCATAAATGTTTATCTACCGAGTTGATCTTAAATATTGTATAATCAATCCATTATATTATCATTTTCAGTCCCCGACCCCTAAATTCTGGCTTCCATCTTATCTCGCAATTACTTATAACGTCACCAACTATCTTCGGAAGACCCTCCCCCCATCCGCTTTTCTTGTATATCGTAAGTTTCTTAAAACGTGACTAGTTAAAGTTCAGAATAAAATCACGCTTTTCTTTTTAACGGTTAATTAAAAAAAAAAAAAATCTTCTGAACGCTATTAAAAGTTAAATTCTTCACTAGTTTGCATTCTGGAGACGGAAGTGTTTTTAAGATAAGTGATTTCATTACTAATTCGCACTTTTTATTTTTAGATTCAAATATTAATAACTACATTTTATTTCAGTATTTAATTTATGTTGTTGTATTAAATGCTAGCTTTTTTTTTCTCGTCCATAAATGTTTATCTACCGAGTTGATCTTAAATATTGTATAATCAATCCATTATATTATCATTTTCAGTCCCCGACCCCTAAATTCTGGCTTCCATCTTATCTCGCAATTACTTATAACGTCACCAACTATCTTCGGAAGACCCCCCCCCATCTGCTTTTCTTTTATATCGTAAGTTTCTTAAAACGTGACTAGTTAAAGTTCAGAATAAAATCACGCTTTTCTTTTTAACGGTTAATTTAAAAAAAAAAAAAATCTTCTGAACGCTATTAAAAGTTAAATTCTTCACTAGTTTGCATTCTGGAGACGGAAGTGTTTTTGAGATAAGTGATTTCATTACTAATTCGCACTTTTTATTTTTAGATTCAAATATTAATAACTACATTTTATTTCAGTATTTAATTTATGTTGTTGTATTAAATGCTAGCTTTTTTTTTCTCGTCCATAAATGTTTATCTACCGAGTTGATCTTAAATATTGTATAATCAATCCATTATATTATCATTTTCAGTCCCCGACCCCTAAATTCTGGCTTCCATCTTATCTCGCAATTACTTATAACGTCACCAACTATCTTCGGAAGACCCTCCCCCCATCCGCTTTTCTTGTATATCGTAAGTTTCTTAAAACGTGACTAGTTAAAGTTCAGAATAAAATCACGCTTTTCTTTTTAACGGTTAATTTAAAAAAAAAAAAATCTTCTGAACGCTATTAAAAGTTAAATTCTTCACTAGTTTGCATTCTGGAGACGGAAGTGTTTTTAAGATAAGTGATTTCATTACTAATTCGCACTTTTTATTTTTAGATTCAAATATTAATAACTACATTTTATTTCAGTATTTAATTTATGTTGTTGTATTAAATGCTAGCTTTTTTTTTTTCTCGTCCATAAATGTTTATCTACCGAGTTGATCTTAAATATTGTATAATCAATCCATTATATTATCATTTTCAGTCCCCGACCCCTAAATTCTGGCTTCCATCTTATCTCGCAATTACTTATAACGTCACCAACTATCTTCGGAAGACCCCCCCCCATCTGCTTTTCTTTTATATCGTAAGTTTCTTAAAACGTGACTAGTTAAAGTTCAGAATAAAATCACGCTTTTCTTTTTAACGGTTAATTTAAAAAAAAAAAAAATCTTCTGAACGCTATTAAAAGTTAAATTCTTCACTAGTTTGCATTCTGGAGACGGAAGTGTTTTTGAGATAAGTGATTTCATTACTAATTCGCACTTTTTATTTTTAGATTCAAATATTAATAACTACATTTTATTTCAGTATTTAATTTATGTTGTTGTATTAAATGCTAGCTTTTTTTTTCTCGTCCATAAATGTTTATCTACCGAGTTGATCTTAAATATTGTATAATCAATCCATTATATTATCATTTTCAGTCCCCGACCCCTAAATTCTGGCTTCCATCTTATCTCGCAATTACTTATAACGTCACCAACTATCTTCGGAAGACCCCCCCCCCATCCGCTTTTCTTGTATATCGGAAGTTTCTTAAAACGTGACTAGTTAAAGTTCAGAATAAAATCACGCTTTTCTTTTTAACGGTTAATTTAAAAAAAAAAAAAATCTTCTGAACGCTATTAAAAGTTAAATTCTTCACTAGTTTGCATTCTGGAGATGGAAGTGTTTTTGAGATAAGTGATTTCATTACTAATTCGCACTTTTTATTTTTAGATTCAAATATTAATAACTACATTTTATTTCAGTATTTAATTTATGTTGTTGTATTAAATGCTAGCTTCTTTTTTTTTTTTTTTTTCTCGTCCATAAATGTTTATCTACCGAGTTGATTGCAAAAACAGATTACCTAATTGTACTCATTCTTAGTTCGTGAGAGGGGAATCTATCACCATACTTTCCCTTAAACACGTCCGTTGGACTTTAAGTACAATACTTAATAATTTTTTTTTTTTTTTTTTTTTTAATGGAGAGTAGAAAACGCATTGTGGATGCGTTATCGGCAGCTCCTGTTACTCTCGCTTCTTCTTATTTGTCCCTCAGTCCTCATTTCTTAATGAGTGATTTTTCTGACAAAGGGAGAAGAAAAAGCTGTTTTCTAGGTTGGCAGTATTTTGCGCGAACAGTTGGCAGAGTTGGTGGAAATTTTCTGTTTCTATGTCTATCCTTGTAGCCATGTCACTAGTAAGGGTGCTGGAGGTAAACGTTTTGTCTGGGCTGACGTTATCCGCCTGATAGTCAGGGACCCGAACCTTGGATTAACCACTAAGGAGGCTGTCCTATCAGCAGGTGCAAAGTACTGGGGCTGCTGTATTGCCATTTGGTGAATGGATTCTGGACCATGCAGTAGCTTCTGGTGGGGCCTCTCGATGCCATACTAGTGGGTAATTGTTACGGCTTTACCTTATAATTAGCTACAAAAAAAAAAAAAATTCTTCGTTTCTTTTTCTCTCTTAGTTTCCCCTCTCTGTCCTGCTCTAAGTAAATCTGACGACCTAGTCCACAAATCCAAAAATTTCATCATGACAAGTTTCAAGAAAAAATACACGATTAAACCCGGTTCTCCAACTTCCAACGTAGACCCCTACTACCATGTCTCCTTCTCCAACATCAGGGGTCTACGTTCTAACCTTCCAGAGGTTGAAACCCAATTACAGGAGGCTAAACCAGACCTTTTATTTTTAAGTGAAACTGGCATTGGACAGGCTATTTCCCTAGAAGAGTTTGCAATTACAGGATACTCTAACTTAACTTCTAAATCTGACCCCCTAGATCGCCATGGGCATGGAATATGTGCCTATATTAAAGATAGCTTTCCATGTGGGAGGGACATCTCCAGGGAAGATCCTAACTTACCCTATATGTGCTTCCGGGTTGCTTTAGCTCACACTACTGCATTTATATTTACTCTCTATCGCCCCCACAACAGCGGAGTTACTATCTTTCAAAGCATATCTGAGAAAATTGACCAAGTCCTATCTGCTTATCCTTCAGCTAACATTCACGTATGTGGAGACTTCAATGTTCACAATGTCGAATGGTTGACCCACTCAAACAAGACCGATGATGAGGGGAGGTTCTGTCATGATTTCTCCATTGCCTATGACCTCACTCAAATTGTTCAGGAACCCACCCGTGTGCCCGACAATGACGGCCAGTATGCGAGCCTACTAGACCTTTTTCTCACAACTTGCCCTGAACTATGTTCAGTTTCTGTTCTGTCGCCTCTTGGATCTTCCGACCACTCTGTTGTATCAATTAAGATAAAAATGAAATGTAATAAGTCCCCAGACGTACCTCTCCATTGTACAGTATATCGATACACTAAGGCTGACTGGGATAGCTTCCGTACATTTATATCTGATCTACCTCTGCAATCTATGTTTAAAAAGGATGTGTCCTCTATAGTATTAGACCTGACGGAATGGTTAATTGTAGGTATTGACCATTTCATACCCTCGAAAAAGTTTCAGCAAAACCTAACAGTCAGCCATGGTTCTCTCCAGAATGTGCCGCTGCCATTGCGCACAGAAATCACTTTTTCCACTGCTTCAAACGTAATAGATGTATGGAAACTAAAGCCGTTTTCAGGACTGCCAGCAACCATTGTAAGAAAGTAATAAGGAACGCATGCTCAATCTGTTAAGTCCAAAGTAGCTGAGCAGCGGCTTGGTTCCCACCAGTTTTGGCAAATAGCAAACAGAATCCTGAACAGAAGCGTGTGCTCCATCCCAACTATTATCAATGAACCTGAGGTAATCTCGTCAGCATCAGACAAAGCTAAACTCTTTGTCAAGAACTTTGCAGCTAATTCTACCCTTTGCGACCAAGGCCGCCAACCCCCAATATTTCCTCCTGTATCAGAAAACACGCTATGTGATATACGTATATCTGTACGTGATGTTGCCAAGCTTATCAAAAACCTTGATTCCAGTAAAGCAACTGGCCCTGACGGTATTCCAATTATAGTACTCAAAAAACTTCAACCTGAACTAGCGCCCATACTTACAAAACTGTTTAAACGTTGTCTTAAGGAGAATAGTTTCCCATCTCCCTGGAAAATCTCATCAGTATGCCCTGTATTTAAGAATTCAGGTGATCGCTCATCCCCCTCTCAGTACAGGCCAATAAGTCTCCTGTGCGTCATGAGTAAGTTGCTAGAATCTGTGTTAAATATAGAAGTAATCAACCATCTCAACAAAAATAACCTTCTTAGTGACACTCAATATGGTTTCCGTTCTGCTAGATCTACAGCAGATGTGCTTACAGTTATATCACATAGGATTAGCAAATCTCTAGACGGTGGCAATCTTTCTAGGGCAATTGCTCTTGACATATCTAAGGCCTTTGATAGGGTATGGCATAAAGGTTTACTTCATAAGATCGCGAGCTATGGTATAGCTGGAAAAGTCTTCTCAATTATTAAATCATTTCTTTCTGATAGGTTCATAAGAGTGGTAGTTGAGGGGCAAAAATCAGAAGCTCACAGTATTAATGCCGGTGTCCCTTAGGGGTCCATCCTGGGCCCAACTCTTTTCCTGATCTACATTAATGATCTTCCAAATCACATCCTTACATCATTTGTAGACATTTATGCTGACGACACTACCATTTATGGTAGCACATCTAAGACAGTAAACGACCAAGTTCTCTCCAATTCTCTCTCCTCTGATCTTGAGCACGTAGTACAATGGGGAAAGGAGTGGCTGGTTACTTTTAATGCATCTAAAACCAAGCTTCTCTCCTTACATCATCAACATTCTAATCCACATTTGGCATCAATTGAAATGAATGGCTCTCGTCTTCTGGAGGCCTCAAGTTTTGACAAGCTTCTGGGCTTGACCATTACTCCTGATCTTAAATGGAACACGTACATCAAATCTGTTGCCAAGGCCGCTAGGAAAATGGTGGGATCTTTCTATCGATCCGGTAAATATCTCACTGCTGATGCTATTCTCTATCTATATAAGAGCCAGGTACGTCCAAGGATGGAATACTGTTGCCACATCTGGGCAGGAGCTGCTAGAAAGGACTTGTCCTGCCTTGATAGAGTTCAAAATAGACTTCGTAGCCTCGTAGGAGATGTCCTTTTCTCCTCCTTGCAACCTCTATCTCACAGAAGAGATGTTGCGAGTTTGTCTCTGATGTATCGTTATTTTCATGGAAAGTGTTCGACTGAGCTTAAATCTATGGTCCCCCTTCGCCAAACTTTCACAAGAAACACTCGTCTAGCTGTAAACACTATCAATAATTCCCCCCACTCTTTATCTGTGCCTAAACCTAAACGTAGATTCCATGAACAAAGCTTCTTTCTTAGAACTGCACGCCTGTGGAATTGTCTTCCGTTTTCCTGCTTTCCGGCTGACTACAATATGGTTGTGTTCAAGTCTAAAGTAAATAAGTTCTTGATGAGCCGTTCCATATAAGTTATCAAATTTACCAAATTTTCATTACTAATGATTACTATATTGTCCAATTTCTACTGTACACTCTTTATCCTTGAGTGGCCTCTGGGCCTTGATAATGTGGTGATGCCTTTGTAAAAAAAAAAAAAAAATGTTAATTGTTCTACAGAAAAATTTAAAAAAACAAAAAATGTTAATTGTTCTACAGAAAAATTTAAAAAAAAAAATGTTAATTGTTCTACAGAAAAATTAAAAAAAAAAAATGTTAATTGTTCTACAGAAAAATTTAAAAAAAAAAGACCCAAAAAATGTTGTTCTACAGAAAAATTTTAAAAAAAAAGACCCAAAAAATGTTAATTGTTCTACAGAAAAATTAAAAAAAAAAAAAATGTTAATTGTTCTACAGAAAAATTTAAAAAAAAAAATGTCAATTGTTCTACAGAAAAATTTAAAAAAAAAAAATGTTAATTGTTCTACAGAAAAATTAAAAAAAAAAAAAATGTTAATTGTTCTACAGAAAAATTAAAAAAAAAAAAAAAGACCCAAAAAATGTGGTTCTACAGAAAAATTAAAAAAAAAAGACCGAAAAAATGTTAATTGTTCTACAGAAAAATTAAAAAAAAGACCCAAAAAATGTTAATTGTTCTACAGAAAAATTAAAAAAAAAAAAAAAAAAAAAAAAGGACCCAAAAAATGAGAAAACTCAAGTATCTGGATTTTTGTGTGCTCCTTTGCATTTTTCTCAATTTATTAAATCTTTCTGCTTTCCACTCACCTGCTGAATCTCTTCCATTCTCACTTCAGTTATTAACCGTATGCACAGAAGATTTAATGAGGATACACATATTTGTTTTCTTTCTTTTGCCTATACCCGACTCTATATCATATGGAAGCCTTTATCCCCATGGGACGGACATTTGACTGGAGACAGTTGGGTGGTGCATTTTCGATGGTGGACTTTGACCTAGCCAGAGCAGAACAAACTAACCACAAGTCAGAGTGCTAAGACTGAAATTAACCCAAGCACTCGAAACTGGATTGAAGATGTAATAATATGGATATTGTAAATAATCATATCATCACCATTTGTTGGAATATTTTTGATATAATATGAGGGTACGATTAAAAAGATTGTAAGGTTCTACTTATAGACACTGACGATAGGAACTGATCAATCAAATGGAGGTACGTTCTGCTAGCAACTAATCAAAAACCAGAATTACTCCATAAAAACAGTAGTACAGCACATGTTGTTTTTTGAGAATGATGCTTGCGCCTTACCTGCAAAATTTTAAAGTCCAAGATTTATACAGAACAGCTACTTACCAAAGACTCTTTTTCATTTCCAGAACTTGTATAGATTAACTACCCATCAAAAGCTGTTCTGAAATTAAACATGGCTTCAGTGGCGGCTCGTGCCTGAGATTAGAAAATTTTACGTATTTTTTTAATATTGTGTAAAGGAATTCGAATATATAAATAAATATTTAATCAAATAATACACAAACATTCAAATAAATATTCAAAGGTAATCGTGAAGAAAGAGAGAGCCTGTTTCCTCCGTTTGACTATAGGTGGCGTTACTGTCTGTCCACCCAGTTACGGAAGCACAAAATGTTTTCAATGCCACTCTTGAAATAAAAATAAATGTTTTTGTTATATTTTAATTTTAAACGTGTTTTTTTTTTTTTTTTTTTTTTGCAAACATATTTAAGTTTTATTTTTTCAAACATATTTACGTTTTTTTTGTTGTTGTTTTTGCAAACATATTTAAGTTTTATTTTTCCAAACATTTACGTTTTGTTGCTTGTTTATTTTCAAACATTTACGTTTTTTTTTTGTTTGTTTTTTTGCAAGCATAAACTAAATATTTTTAAATATTTTTCTTTTTGAAAAGTTTGCTTATGCACTTATTGTACCGGTACCGCGCTATTTCTTAATAGTAGTTTCAAGTAAGATTCAGGTTTTACAATATCCTTTTTCAAATATATATATAAATACTCGCGGAAAAGGTAAAATAAGTGCAGAAAATTAAAAAAAAAAAAAAAAAAAAAAGGGAGGGGCTCATAAAAAAGATTTAAAAAAAAAAAAAAAACGTTGATTTTTTTTTAATCATAAGAGCGTAAAAAATACTCGCCGAAAAACGGTTGTATGTTTAAAAGAAAAATATAGCAAAAACAAACGTAAATGTTTGGAAAAATAAAACTTATATATGTTTGCAAAAACAAAAAAAACGTAAATGTTTGAAAAAAAATAAAACTTAAAACTGTTTGCAAAAAAAAAAAAACATGTTTAAAATTAAAATATAACAAAAACATTTATTTTTATTTCAAGGGTAGCATTATATACATTTTGTGCTTCCGTAACGGGGTGGACAGACAGTAACGCCACCTATAGTCAAACCGAGGAAACAGGCTCTCTCTTTCTTCACGATTGCCAGGGTAATCGTGAAGAAAGAGAGAGCCTGTTTCCTCCGTTTGACTATAGGTGGCGTTACTGTCTGTCCACCCAGTTACGGAAGCACAAAATGTTTATAATGCCACTCTTGAAATAAAAATAAATGTTTTTGTTATATTTTAATTTTAAACATGTTTTTTTTGTTTTGTTTTTTTGCAAACATATTTAAGTTTTATTTTTTCAAACATATTTACGTTTTTTTTTTTTTTGTTTTTGCAAACATATTTAAGTTTTATTTTTCCAAACATTTACGTTTTGTTGCTTCTTTATTTTCAAACATTTACGTGTTTTTTTTTTCAGCAAGCATAAACTAAATATTTTTTAAATATTTTTCTTTTTGAAAAGTTTGCTTATGCACTTATTGTACCGCGCTATTTTTTAATAGTAGTTTCAAGTAAGATTCAGGTTTTACAATATCCTTTTTCAAATATATATATATAAAAATACTCGCGGAAAAGGTAAAATAAGTGCAGAAAAATTTAAAAAAAAAAAAAAAAAGGGAGGGCCCATAAAAGATTTAAAAAAAAAAAAAAAAAAAACGTTGATTTTTTTTTTTTTTTATCATAAGAGCGTAAAAAATACTCGCGGAAAAACGGTTGTACCCATAAATATGTTTAAAAGAAAAATATAGCAAAAACATTTAGTTTATGCTTGCAAAAAGAAAAAAAAAAGAAAAACAAAAAAACGTAAATGTTTAAAAATAAACAAGCATCAAAACGTAAATGTTTGGAAAAATAAAACTTAAATATGTTTGCAAAAACAAAAACAAAACGTAAATGTTTAAAAAAAAAAATAAAACTTAAATATATTTGCAAAAAAAAAAAAAAAAAAAAAAAACATGTTTAAAATTAAAATATAACAAAAACATTTATTTTTATTTCAAGGGTAGCATTATATACATTTTGTGCTTCCGTAACGGGGTGGACAGACAGTAACGCCACCTATAGTCAAACCGAGGAAACAGGCTCTCTCTTTCTTCACGATTGCCATAAAAAAAGTCAACGTTTTTTCTTTTATCTTTTTTTTTTATTGACCTCCCCCCTCTTTTTTCTTAATTTTTCTGGACTTATTTTACTTTTTCCGCGAGTATTTATATATATATTTGAAAAGGGATATTGTAAAACCTGAATATTACTTGAAACTACTATAAAAAATAAAAAAAAAAATAGCGCGGTACAATAAGTGCATAAGCAAACTTTTCTAAAAGAAAAATATTTAAAAAATATTTAGTTTATGCCTGCAAAAAAAAAAAAAAAAAAAAAACGTAAAAACAAAAAAAAACGTAAATGTTTGAAAATAAACTAGCAACAAAACGTAAATGTTTGGAAAAATAAAACTTAAATATGTTTGCAAAAACAACAACAAAAAAACAAACGTAAATATGTTTGAAAAAAAAACAAAAACAAACTTAAATATGTTTGCAAAAAACAAACAAACAAACAAAAAACGTTTAAAATTAAACATTTATTTTTATTTCAACGGTGCCATTATATACATTTTGTGCTTCCGTAACTGGGTGGACAGACATTAACGCCACCTATAGTCAAACGGAGGAAACAGGCTCTCTATTTCTTCACGATTACCTTTTTTATTATAAGAACGTAAAAAATACTCGCGGAAAAACGGTTGTACCCATAAATATTTTTAAAAGAAAAATATAGCAAAAACATTTAATTTATGCTTGCAAAAAAAAAAAAAAAAAAAAAAATTAAAATTAAAACAAAAATAACGTAAATGTTTGAAAATAAACCAGCAACAAAACGTAAATGTTTGGAAAAATAAAACTTAAATATGTTTGCGAAAACAAAACAAAATAAAACTTAAATATGTTTGCAAAAAAAAAAAAAAAAAAAAAAAAATGTTTAAAATTAAGATATAATAAAAACATTTATTTTTATTTCAACGGTGCCATTATATACATTTTGTGCTTCCGTAACTGGGTGGACAGACATTAACGCCACCTATAGGCAAACGGAGGAAACAGGCTCTCTCTTTCTTCATGATTACCCTAATCATATTTGTAATAGACCCAGAAAAATAATATTTATCTTTTAAAGGATTTTTACAATGCATTTATTTAACTTCAAAATTTAGCTGAATTAAGTAGCTCGCCGTTGATTTCCTAAAGAGAAAAAAATATTTGTACACGTGAAAAAAAAAAAAAAAAGTTATGAAAATGGTTTCACGGCGAGCTACTTAATTCAGCTAAATTTTGAAGTTAAATAAATTCATTGTAAAAATCCTTTAAAAGATGAATATTAGTTTTCTGGATCTATTTTTGCCCGCACCGAATATATATATATATATACACACACACACACACACCCTCAAGTTCTGGTCTATTAACTATATTGGGTGATTGTCAACATATTACAAATTTGCATTACATAGATTTAAAATTTTATTTCTACATTTAAGCTGGCTCTTTTTAGAATTTTAAAGTAATTAAATTATGCCTTTCATTTGACTAACGATAGAGTTTTCATCATTTTGGTAATGTCACTAAATAAGGTTTGTGGGTGATAAATAAGTCCCGTCGATTCGTTCCGTTTTGACTCGATGTTGGGTTTTGATCGCAAGGTTAAGGCTGTTTCTTGATCTTTAAAATGGCAACTGGACAACCATGTTGATTTTTTATTCATTGAATGTTTACAGATTTTAATCGTGCATTTCTCAAGTTTTGATGGATTAAATAAATTAACGTTTTACATGAAATGGCTTGTGGTGTGATCGCCGTCGGCAGAAGTAGGGCTCCCCATTGGGGGGAGATTAAGACTCCCGAAACATTGAAGAATGCTGGGCAACTAACTATGCTTGTATTAATTGTTAAGCATTATTGCAGGTTCAGGTAGCGGTGGCTGATCTTGCTGGAAGGAAGAGTTAAGTTATGAATTTTATTATTTTTTGTGAAACCGACATATACATTTTATTGTTGGCGGGAAAGTGTCAATTTGATGTCGTTTTGAGAACATAACGAATATGATTTAATTTCTGAGGCCAGATGAAGGGTCACGAGGTTAACCTCTCTGATCGTGGGAACCGAAGCTGCGAGTATTCACAGAATCACCAGCACACACGTAGAGAATCGGGAATTTCACCTGAAATGATATACTGATTGGCGATTGGTCTAGAGAACAACCTACCTTACCCTGATACCTTTGTATATCAGCAAATACCCACGCCAAAATCAGTTAGTTGAAACTGAGTTTTGAGCGAATCTGATCCTAATCAAAGAGCCGTCGCCACACACACCCCTTTCCACCTGTCTGTTGCTACCGCAAAAGCGGAGAGTACTAAATCTAATTGAGACTCAGTAGAGTGTTTTGTGAGAGATCAACAACTGAACAATTGTATATAAGTTTATATGATATTTTGTAAATTTAACTTGAATTAACTCAGTAGAATAGAGATATCTGAGTTTGTCTTTCTTTTGCGTGCATTAAAATCACTTTCAGCATGATGCAGCATATCGACCCAAAGGTGAAATTGACACTGACCAACCTGATCAACGAGATCCTGTTGTGCCGAAAGACTTATGGAGAATTCTCTGGGAAGATGATCACGACACGTATGTGGCAAGGGATCCCTATTTAGGGATCGCTGAGGGTTTACCACTGGTTGCCGGTGACCCGGAAAGGTCACATTTGGTGACCCACGACTAAGACCCCTTCACAACTCCTCATGTAATAATGTTTAAGATAAGAAACATTTTGAATGCCTTATTTTTCTCATATCACACACAAACCCTATTTAGCAACATTACCATAATTTTTATAAAGGGTGCAGCTGTGACCTACATAAAAAGTACAAAGGTAACGGTTCAGAGCCATGGCCTTATGGTTGTGGTAGAGCACAGTCTCTATAGTCGTGACATCACCCTTCTTATATCATAATTTATATAGTGCCTTGTTTAATTTTTTAATTTTATTGAACAAAAATGAGTAATCTTTATTAGGTGCTTATTTAGAATTACACTTAATTAAAAAACAAAAATGTAGAAAAATCCTTTTGATGTACATACTCATCACGAAATGATGTCATATTCCAAAAAATCACTTAAATTGATCTATTTTTTTTAGATAAAAGAAAACCATTTTTTACAATTTTTAGCGACCTAAAAGGTAAATTGTAGCAATTACAAGACTGATTTTGATCTTGATAGCTCGAATTGAGTTGTCTGCCCTTGAATTTTAGCACATTCTAAAAAAACATATCGGCCCATGGCTCTCTTGTCATAATATTTGATTTTCTTAGTTAAAAAAAAAATACTTGATCAATTTATGTGATTTTCGGAATATGATATCTTCGTTCTGTGACGGGTACATACATCGTGAAGATTTGTCTGTATTTTCTGTAATTTTTTATCAAGTCGAATATTAAATAAGAACCTTTTCTTGTATTACCTTATCCAATTTTATATTAATAAAAAAAAATTTTTCTAATAATTTTTAAAACAATATCTTTTTGAATTCTAAATGTCCTTCTCATTTAAAGAAATAAAAGCAAACATGTAATATGCCTGTGAGATTAGTATCATGAAAAACAATCAGATACTATCCCACTCCCTATTCACAAAGTGGGGAGTTAATGCCTAGGAGGATGATATCGTAACAACAGAACAAAGACTACACACCCTTTCAAAACAGAAATATATCAAGATTAATGGATATTATTTTTAGGTGTGAAGGTGTAGTCCCTCCACCTCAATACTATTTTAAACTATATACTACACTACTCACTCCCTATATTACTTAATACAAAGTACAATCGCTTTGATTACAATAGTTTGGGCTACAAACAGATACATAATGTTATTTATAAATTTTGAGTTATTCTTGACCTTACTATGTAAGAATTATGTGATTTTTAATTAGATTATTACTATTGTTGTTATTTGTTATTTTAATTATGTGTAAAATTATGTTTCTGAATTTTGGAGATGAGGTTATTCGTATTATTTGGATTCATCGGACTATCGTTTTCATCTTGAGTGTCATTCTCACAACATTTCAGTCGATGTAACCTTTGACTTTCTTCAGGTGTATTTTATCGAACTTGGGAATGTTTCTGTCAAACTCAGGAATTTGGACGGAATTTTAAATGGAACCCTTTATTTGCTTCACGTTGGTAACATGCTCCTGTTCCGTTAGCCATGACTGGATAGAGATCCTAAGTAATTTGCAATTGTATTTTTTGGTCGCCCAGAAGAATATCACTTTTACAGTTGTACTCTAACATATGTGTCATAAGTACATCGACTGAAACGGTGTGAAAATGACACTCAAGATGAGAACAGTAGTCCAATGAATCCAAATAATACATATGTGTAAAATATTCAATATATTGTAGATCAATTTATGTAAAATTTTATGCTATGTGTTACGTTCAAAGGTGTAACAATTAAAAAATATGGACGATATGAAATATGGTTTTAGGAAAATTATATTTTCCTTTATTTTCAACAATAACAAAATAAACAAATAAGGTTATTCACAAATATTTACAACAATAACAAAACAAATGAAAAAAATTAACAAAGATGCATTTATTTTGGATTACTACTATCAAATACAAATGAAAAGATGGCTTGTTTAAACTCGAGATCGAAAACTAGGACAAGGAAGTGGAGGGTTATGAGGGTAAGGGAGGTAGTCAAAATTAAGAACTGCTAACAAGCCAGTCTTTGAGTGGTTATTCACTCTATTAACAAAACAAAATTCAATGACTATAAAAGTTCTTGTTTTTCTTTTAAAAGTTTGGTCAATGAAAATATTTCAAAATTGTATTTACCACTAGTCCAGAGGGCATTTTCTGCAACTTTCCGTGGGTTGAAGGGATGTATTTTTCTTTTTGTGTTTTGAATTCTTTCGGCTGGACTTATCCATGAATCAGATACCAGAGTTATCTTAATTGGTACAAGCTGATAACCGATCTCTCCACTTTTATTTATATGGCATCTTAACCCATTTTAGATTATTGCAGAACCCTCTGGGGCTTTCTAGATACTTCTAAACTTTCTATTACTATACTCTGGCTTTTAAACTATCTTGTGAATTAAAAACTTTTGAGATTTGATCATTTTAATCTGCACACATTTTAAACTGTTTTATTGATTTTTTTATTATTATTTTATAGAAATACTCCCTCATAACATATGTAAAAAAAACAAAATTACGATAGACTGTATCGTAAATTATTTCAATTGCCATATTCAAGTTGAATTCTTGCTTGCATATCTTTTCATTTCAATGTTTTTTAAACTATAAATTATCATTTTTTTTAATTCAAACTTACATCTGTTTCTTCTTCTTTTCTTTTTATCAGCTTGTCATGATGTCATTACACCTGAGCACCAATAATAAGAAAATCCAGATGGTGACTTTTCTTCGGCAGATGTGTCAGAAATAAACAAGATTTAACCAGTCTTTGCACATCTCCCTATTATACCCTCCTCTCCCCCCTAAAGTCCAACCCTTCCTCATCGTGGTAGGGGCGGTGGCAACGTGGTAGTGTTAAAACTACCCAGCTAACAGTGCTCTGGTAAAAATGCTCCAATAATTGATGAAATATGATATAATAATTGATAATATGATATAATAATTGATAATATGATATAATAATTGATAATATGATATAATAATTGATAATATGATATAATAATTGATGAAATATGATATAATAATTGATGAAATATGATATAATAATTGATAATATGATATAATAATTGATAATATGATATAATAATTGATGAAATATGATATAATAATTGATGAAATATGATATAATAATTGATAATATGATATAATAATTGATAATATGATATAATAATTGATAATATGATATAATAATTGATGAAATATGATATAATAATTGATAATATGATATAATAATTGATGAAATATGATATAATAATTGATAATATGATATAATAATTGATAATATGATATAATAATTGATAATATTATATAATAATTGATGAAATATTACCGTCCTCTCCCCCCTAAAGTCCAACCCTTCCTCACCGTGGTAGGGGCGGTGGCAACGTGGTAGTGTCAAAACTACCCGGCTAACAGGGCTCTGGTAAAAATGCTCCAATAATTGATGAAATATGATATAATAATTGATAAATATGCAAATCAACGTACAAAAATCATGCTACAGCAACCATGTGATATCAAAAAGCAAACTTTTGGGAATTGAGTTCTCCATGAAAGCAAACACGAAAACACAAACGGATAATTTTAGGACAAACACAGTGATTGCCCTTTAACTCTGATAATATCATTCTTGGCCACAAGGAGGCGATACAGCCTACCTTCATTTCCTGTTTCTATCATTCATCCTCTTTTTGCTGGACCTTGAAACAATGCAGACATGACGACAAATACTCCTTGGTTTCGGCGACGGCCAAACTGATGTTCAACCTCTCATCAAAGACTCACGCAACTCATACATATCTTGCTATGAACTTGTATGATTTTTAAAAGTCCTTTACAAGATTGGTGACCTATCGACGCTCAAACACCTTCTTCAAATTATCAGAGGTCTCTCTACAGATTTGTAACCGATAGACACATTTTCTTCTCTTCACAACATCTTTTTTTTTACGAACTGTATTTTTCGGAATTTTATTCTTTTTTCCGGTTTTCATCATGATTGAAACAAAACTTGACCTTGTGACCCTGGAAGGTCAATTTTCCTTTCGCATACCTTCCTATCACACTCATAAATTACATGTCTGGTTCGTTCAAATTAAAGCTATTTTTTGAGAACCAGTATCTGCTTCCTCAGTCATTTTCTTTTCTTTCCTCTAACTTCCAGCTAACTAGGGGGAGTATTATGGGAACCGAGTTCTCCACGTAAGCGAACACACAACCACAAATGGATGATTTTAAGGCAAACAGGATTATCGCCCTTTAACTCTAATAATATCATTTTTGACCACAATTTGCATGTCCGGTTTTTAATATGCAGATCAACGAACAAAAATCATGCTACAGCAACCATGTAGACCTACTTGTCATATTGATATCAAAAATCAAACTTATGTTTATTATCTGCTTAAAGAAAATGCTAATGAACTTTGAATGATGATCATAGTGTACCAAAAGCTGACCTTGTATTATCTATCCTGACAAATAAACATGTGTTTATTAACAGCATTTACCATTTATTTTATTTTCATACGATTGTTAGTCTTCTCTGGCATTTGGGTGTTATCTCTTATGCAATACAACTATTCAGTTTAAAATCTTAGAAGTTTATTTTTATTAAACAAGCTACACCATAAGTACATGAATGCATTCTCATATTTTTCTTTTTTTACTTCAGTTTATGAGTGAACAGAAAATATAGATTTCCAAGAAAGCAAAGGCATTTATCAGTTTATGCAAAAACTGCTTCCACTTACCTTGTCTATTTCATTGTCTGCAGGTCAAGTACTCAGTAAACGACCAAGTACATGTGACCTGTGTTACCAGATTTAGCTATGAGGCGATCGGCTCATGCAATCCACAAATGCTCTCAGCTATGTGACCAACAGCTATATAAGTTTTAAAAAGGTAAAAAGATTCACAGCGTTAACACTTTTCTTTTTGCTGTTGGTCAGTCAATATTTATTAAGATGATAGAGATGATGAGAAAAGAAGAAAAAAGCTTTGATCATCTTTTGTCAAATACTGGATGAAAATGTGCCCTGATGAGAAAAGAATTTTCAAGTAGGAAAATTTTAGATATCCTGAATTATTTCCATTGCAAGCATGGAATTCAAATTACGAAAACCAAGTCCGAAACCTACCAACCTGTCTTATTGATAAACTGCTGTTAGATATTAGGGGCTCTATGTAGGTGGCAGTTAAGTCAGCTGGTGTGAATTTTGATAAGAGTCACTTTTAGTACATGTGTTACATGATAAGGGCTGTCCCCTTTTCATGTAAGTATAAAAATAGAGAATTTAGTTAAAATTAAAATGAAATAGCATAGGCGAAATTCAAACCTCGTAATTTAGGTTTAGAAATAGATTACGTGTGAGAATTTAAAAATGTAAAACAAACATTTGTTTAGAATATAGATAAATATTTCAAGGAAAGAATGTGAACTACAAGTTTGTTATGAAATTTTAAATTGAAAGAATGCAGCTTATAAGATAATGTTTTTAACATATTGGAAAAATAGGTTACTGAGAAATAGGAACAGTTTTGGACACGTATGTCCAGAACACGTGAAAGAAGGCACATGTTTTAACATGTGTATGACGTCACGAAAAATAGAAAGTTCTAGGGATAGAGAAAAACTTTAGTTAGAAGACAGTCAGTGAGAAAACTCAGAGGGAGTCAGTCATCTAGGAAGCGAGACGTCACGTTGAAACTAAAATGTGAAACTTGAATTCTTGGTGATGGAAACGCTGCCGGTCGTGACGAAATAAACCATCATATGTTTTATAAAAACGTCGTCTTGTCTTATGATTCTTACAAAAAAGTAAAGTTAAATTGTATTATATATTTGTGCTATAAAATGTCTTTTCATACACATCTCGACTTCTCATATCCACAATGTGAATCTACATCATGTCTACACAATGTCTGAACAGTGAACACTATCTCATCATTCTAAGAGCTTTCTTCTTCTACACATCTAAAGAATGAACAGTTTTAATATAAATATGAATCTTCAACAATCTCTCTAAGTCTCTTACAAGAACATCTCTCTCTCTCTCGGAGTCCTTCAACATCCCTCTAAATAAAAGCCTCTCTAATAAGACTCTTAAACACTCTCTCTAAGACTGTGCTTTTAATAAGCATCTCTTCCAAAGACTCTCTCTTTTAATATAACCCCTATATGTAATACATGTCACAATAACCTATCTGTAAACAATTGTATCTAGCAAGTGGTGATGTGAGTTAAAACAGACTGGGTAGGTAAGCCACAGATCAAACTCCTCAGCCAAAACATGTCGAACAATATGAGTATATGATATGATGTCACGTTTTCAAGAAAGAGGAAAAAGGTTTTCAAGTCAATTCTCTCTGGGGAACTGTGTGGATGAGACACAATCTAATAATGTAAAGATAATCTCAGCGAATGTTATCCATCTGTCTACTTCTCTCATTTCTCAAGTTAGGAAACTAAGTGAGTTAAGAAAGAAATAGTTATTAGTTATTAGTCTCTCTCTCCTTAAGTCACTTCTCTCCAATAAAACCTTGAAGAAACTCGGCAAATGTCTTTCTTGACTTACATGCATGAAGTTTTAGTCTAGTTAAACAGTGAGACACTTGGTACCCACTAGATAATGCAGCCACTCATAAAACGGTGACTATAAAAACATCTATGATCAAGAGACTAAAAAGACCAGCACATATAAACACGTGCATGTAGACATTTATTTTGTTGTTTATTGATCGCTCATTGATGAAAACATTGCATAATTATAATCTGCAACAAGCATACCATGCTAGTCACCTTTCACCATTGAACACATACTTATTGCCTCTAAAAATCACAAAGAAACCAGACAAATATACTCCTAGATTAATGATATAAAAGATCTGTTTAATACAGTTCATCTAGACAACATATTCAATTTTTTGAAAGTCACAAGATTTTAAAAGAGAATTTAAAAAATGCCAAAAATATCCTTACTCACCTCTCAAATATTTCTACCACAATGTGTTGAAAATAAAGAAACTCATAGGGCACAATACTACTTTATTCGGTATAGTGACCACTTATGTATGAAAATATAACATATACTAGCAGTACCCTGCCATGCGTTGCTGTGGCTCGATTTGGTGTAATGGAAAAATCCCCATATTAAGACTGCCTCTAACCTCCCCATATTAAGAATAACTTTTGGAATGAATACCACAATTCTCCCGATGTTAAGAACTGCTTTCGGAATAAACACCCCCAACCTACCCATGTTAAAAATTGTTGAGATGGACCTAATGTGAAAAGTTACCTTTTGTTTGTTTTTTTAATAAATTGTTAGTTGAAAGCACAGGATAGTTAACAAACACCATCGCCTCCCCATAATAAGAATGGATAAAAAAAAAATAATGGTTTTCTTGGTAGAAACTTATCTGCATTTCACCTAACAATTTCTTTTATGAAGAAAAAGCATTCATATTTTCTTACAAAAAAACAACTTCTGTTAAAAAAAAAAAAGTGTACTCTGAAAAAAAAAGGAAAAAACTTTAACCTAACAATTTACGGTAAAAAAAAGCAAAACCCCAACAATCAACTGACGTATATTTTCACAATTTTTTTTTCTATAATTTTAGGATATCTTATTTTTTAATAATAAATTGTTAGTTGAAAGCACAGAATAGTTATAAAACACCCTCCTCTCTCCAATGAAAAAAATAAAAAACATATTATTTCAGCATGATACCAAAAATGCATAAAAAACTAACAATTTATAGTTTTAATGATAAAAATAAAATTATGGGTACTTATATATTTTTTGTTACTGTGCTGAAATAATAATGTTATTATTTTGAAAGGCATTCTTAACATGGAAAGGATGTTTTTAACTAATCTGTGCTTACAACTTACAGGTACAAAATAGTAATAAATTGTTAGTTTAAAGCACAGAATAGTTACAAAACACCTTCCCCTCTCCAACGCAAAAAATAAAAAAAAGGTATTATTTCAGCACAAAAACAAAAATGCATAAAAACTGTACTTTCACCTAACAATTTATAGTTTTAATAATAAAAATAAAATTTTGGGTACTTATATATTTTTTGTTACTGTGCTGAAATAATAATGTTATTATTTTGAAAGGCATTCTTAACATGGGAATGATGTTTTTTAACTAATCTGAGCGTACACCTAACAGGTAAAAAAAAAGAAAGAAAGATATTGTGAAACTTTAATTTAACCGAAAGAAACTATTTCAAAATAGCGTGATATCAAAAATGCATCAGCACCAAAATTTGATTTAATTTTACAAGAGATATTGTTCCCGGGTGCATACGATGGCAGATGGTAACCGTACTATTTTTATAGTTTTTTTTTATTATTATTATCTAATTGTAAGGTGGAAGCACAAAATAGTTAGAAAACACCCTCAACTCCTCATTAAGAATGGTTTTTCAAATAATAACCTTATAGAGCAGCACGGCACCAATACTACATAAGTACTGAAAATTTCATTTTTATTGGTCAATGTTTGTCATGCTGAATAAAATAAAACACATGTAACCATTTCAAAACTTCATCTTGCAGTTTATTTTTTTAATTTGTTAATCACATGATCACATTTTCAATAAGTATGTTATTATATTTTACCAATTTAAAGTTTGTAAAACATGTAAACAAACTTTTGCTTGATACGGGTGACATCTTTTAAGAGTCCCTTTAAGTGATTACCTGGTTCGAGGATATATGTACAACTAAACGGCAGATCTGCTAAAAAAAAAAATCCAGTATTATTTTACTTTAAGGCGCGCCTCACATTCGTATATAACAAAGTATTTTTTGTAGATTTCAGTGTGCTTAAAACGAATCTGCAGACCGTTTCCGTTGCCAAAAAAAAAAGTGGGTGATCAATTTTCGATGTAAATTTAACTTAGAATGAACACCCACTTTGTGGCCATTTTTTGTGTTTATTGGCTGATAACCCCTGAACTCTGGGACTATTTTCCATTTCACAGCCCTAGCCTTTGTTTATGCTATGCGCGGGGATAAACGAAGGCTGATAAATATGCACTCGCGTACTGAACTGCGTTGTCAAAAAACCTTTTAGTCAATAAACACGAAAGAAAATGCCCCCTCTCTCGGGTGGCCAGAAACTGGATGCTCATGTTAAGCTAAATTAACATGGAAAAGTGATCACCCCCTTTTTAAATACGTAATTTCTTCATATCATGAAAAGTATTTTTTGCAACAAACGGTTTGCAGATTCGTTTTTAGCACACCGAAATCTACAAAAAAAATATTTTGTTATATACGAACGTGAGACGCTCCTTCCCCCCAAAAAAAACAGCAAAAAAAAAATGGATTCTTGGAAATCGAGATATCGTTAGATGCCATGAAAAAACTAAACAATTAAAATGTAATGTTTGATGGGTGAAAAGCCTTAAGATGAACAAATGAATGTAAATTAAAAAAATAGGGAATGTTTTTTATACTTATTGATTAAACAGATAATGAAATATTGCAATTCGAAAGTTATCAACGCGTGGTGCAATATTTGGAACTACTCATTTCTACCAGAAATAAAATGAGAATAGTTCCGCATTTACAAAAAATATTTGCATTTTATTTAATGTTTTTATAATTTGCGATGTTAATTTATTTTAATAACATACTCGACTCTAAAGATAGATTGTCTGATAATTTCAAATAAATTGGTAATGTACAAATATGGTTTTATTGATAACGAACATACCAAGAATTACATTTTATATATATATATATATATATAAAAAGAGAGAGAGAGAGAGATTACAACTATGAAACATAAAATGAAGAAAAAAAGTTTCCACCAGCAAACATGTGCAGCACTGCTTTCTCCCCATTAAGTGAAAATCGATGGTGGATTCGGTTCCCACCTGAAACACAGCTATCTGTAAGCTGTTTTTCTTCTATTCCTTGTATAAGTCAAGTGCTTTTAGCCGTTTATGTTCATTAAGTTAAAAGTAAAATAAACCATAAATCAGAGGCAATGGAAAGATGACCATGACAAGGAAAAATATTTTTTTATATATTTCATTCTTTTTTTTTTTTTTTTTTTTAATAAAAGTCAGTGAAGTAGATAAAATAAAATAAAAATGAAAATACTAGTCAAACCTAGTAGTAGGACAGTGAGCCAAGCAAAATTCCCAGTGCTGTAACAATTTTAATGGTCACATGCGACATTTATTCTTTTTTAAAGGAGAAATTCTTCTTTCTTTGCCTGCTTTTATATGTAAGAGAAAAATAACATGACATTGTTTGTCGTGAAGTGTTATTTGGTTTAGGGGAATCAGCTCCCCAGTGTTAGACATGATATCAAATGATACGCACATGGAAACAGCAAAAGGTTGAGATATCATCGGCTATAACCAGCTGGCATGGGTCGCTTCTTTAGTCTTCATTGCATTGTTCCAGGCAGCATTTTTATTGTCGGCATTAAAAGGCAGGGACCGCATGCTGAAATTGAACGCTTGTACAAAAATAGCAAACAAATGCAGTTTTATTAGTGTTGGGCTGATTAATTAGAATCAAAAATCGGAAAATTTAGGGATATCAGAGGCGGTATCAGAATCGGAAAAATTTATGCATATTTTCCGATGCCAAAATGATTCTCTTAATTTTTTTTTTTATTTGCTGGTAATAATTATAAAAGAATAAATATTTATTGGTTTTTAACTATTAGTAAAACTAAGATCAATAGCTGATTCTCACAATGTATTTTTTTCGTTTAGGAAACTATCTGCACATTTAGCATGTATTTTTTACTGGAATTGGAAAAAATAATGACTCTATATTTCCATCGTCGGCATTAAATGGTAGGGACCGGATGCTGAATTGAACGCTTGTACAAAAATAGCAAATAAATGCATTTTTATAAAAATATAAAATTTATTTTGCGTTTAGCAATGAAGCATATTTAGTTGTCAATCTATACGTGCAGTAAAACCGCTATATTTGTGTGCCCATTCTATACAAGGGGCAAGCTTCAACTGTTTAAAATAATGGAATTAAAATTCAATTCCCCTCTTCTTCATTGCAAGAGAGAGAAAGAGAATGAAAAAGTGAAAAAGAGAGATATTCATATGTCTTTCTAGTTAAAATTCTTTCTAGAAAAGACATTGAGTAATTACAGAAGTTACCACATGAAGGTTGCGAACATCCTAACTGAAACAAACTGGACTCGAATTTGGCACCCCAGATTGTTAGTCCATATTGTTGATTACCGTAACGTTTCTGATTCTTTTGTTCGCATTGATTTCTCCAGTTAATTCTAGAATCGCGTGCTTATAAAACTGACCACATGAAGGTTGCCAACATCCTAAGTAAAAGTAGTATCATGAAACTGATAGGATTCGAACATAATCACGTTTGACACACTGGTTCCCATCAGATCACCGAAGTTAAGCAATGATGAGCCTGGCCAGTACCAGATGTGTGACTTCCAGGTGCTGTATGTTCTCTCTGCTTATCTCGGCATTGTTTCCAGTAATCCTAGACTTCTGCTTGCCACTGGACTCAAGCAGCGCCGATTCAGGAGAGGTGTGGTTGGAGATTGTGTAACACTTGTTACACAATTACACGCGTAGCTGCCCTTTCAAGGGGTGTCCTTTGTCTTTCGAGACTGAACGGAGGTATCTGAAGAGGATTCGAACTTAGCACACCCAGGTATGTATCTACTATGCCCTCCCTTTTCACTTGAGTTTCTTTTGAGGTTATTACGTACTGAGAATTGAAATCCATATAAGAAACAACAATCGTTTAGACTTTGTTGGCGTTGGTACCAAGGGTAACCAGTCCATTTTGTTAACCACTGAGCTATCGTCAATTCCCTGATAATTATTAAGATTTATTATAAACAGTTAAAGATGTTGAAATCTTATGCGATTAGCAATAACTAATCTCCTCTTCAAAAGAAAGAAGGCAAAGCCTGGGAGGGTGGACCATTTACAACTGCACAGAGCCAAATACATACTTTAGTCAACAGTTGGCATTGGTTTCTCAAGTAGCTTTCTAATTTAGAATTCTTTCTTTCTAGAATGACATTGGGTACTTATGCATGGAGCTATGTGAAGGTTGCCAACATTGCTGAGTCAATGTGTTGCTATGGAAACTTGGGACCCAAGGTTGTTAGTCTGTGTTGTTAGTCCGTGTTATTAATCACTAAGCCACGGTCACCTTCTGTTGTTGGCATTGGTTTCTTCGGTTAATTCTAGAATTGGGTTCTTACAGAAGGGACCACGTGAAGGTTTCCAGCAGTCATAGTAAAAGTATTGTTATCAAACCAGCTGGATTAGAACTTGACATGCGCAAAGATTTCTTGCTGACGATGAATCTTTTTTAGGAACAAAGGAGTTTCTGCTCCACTCTCCTCACCTTTAGCCCACTACCTTGACCCCGTTTGTTTTTTTTGCAACCTAGTTTTGTTATAGGTTTTGTCACTAAGTAGAGAAAACACTCAGTATTGATTTCTGATCATGTGATAGACACATCGAATCTTGGCTCACAGATATAGATGTCAGATCACAGAGAGAGAGAGAGAAAGAAAGAAAGAAAGAAAGAAAGAAAGATAGAGGGAGAAAGAAAGATATAGGTAGAGATAAAGACGTCTGATTCTTTTGCAGAATACGGACCGGAATATTTTTTAGATAGAACTTTCAAGTTAAATTCAATTTTTATGGCATTTTTTATTAAATTGTTAAGTGAAATTGCAGAATAATTATAAAAAGCACCCCCTTCTATGTTAAGAGTAGGTTTTATAAAAAAATAACATTATTATTTTAGAACAGATTGTATTTAGCATAAGTACCCAGAAATTTATTACGTTTCTATTGTGATCTGTCTGTTTATCTGTCTTGAGTCCTCCCTGCTTCTCGTCTGTTCTCTTAATTTCTTAGGGGACGATATTTACACAACTGGACAGATAATTTTATGAGGACATTATTAGATTTGCCAAAAAGAGAAACAAATCATTTGTCTTTTGCAATAAAATTAATATGAAATGAAAAAAAAAAAGCCTATGCAAAGCAAATTCGAGAATTTATCACAAACCTGGATTTATTTTTCCTACATTAGAAGATAGGACTTACTTAAGTTTTTTTTTTTTTTTTTTTTTTTTTACACAGTGATCACCACTTATCAAGGCCCGGAAGCCACTCAGGGATAAGGGTTATTGCAAGTACATTACGTTAGTGAGGAGATTTGATGAAGTGTTTACTTAAGGGGGCGGTTCATTAGGAATTTGTTAACATTAGACTTGAAGACATCCAAGTTGTAGTCCGGAGGAAAGCAGGCAGACGGAACAGAGTTCCAAAGGCGTGCAGTTCTAAGAAAGAAGCTTTGTTCATGAAATCCGCGTTTTGATTTAGGCACAGATATAGAGTGGGGGAAATTTTTCACAGTGGATTCAGCTAGACGGGTGTTTTTCGTGAAAGATTGACGAGGGGGGGCCAGGGATTGGAGTTCAGACGAGCACCTGCCATGAAAATAACGATAAAACAAGGATAGGCTCGCAACGTCTCTTCTGTGGGAGAGGGGTTGCAGGGTAGAGAAAAGGGCATCCCCCACTAAACCACGAAGTCTATTTTGTACTCTGTCAAGGCATGATAGGCTGTTTTTGGCAGCTCCTGCCCAGATATGGCAACAGTATTCTATCCTTGGCCGTACTTGGCTTTTATATAGATAGAGAATTGCATCAGTAGTGAGATATCTTCTGGAGCGGTAGAAGGATCCCACCATCTTTCCAGCGACCTTGGCAACAGACTTGATGTACGTGTTCCATTTCAGATCAGGTAATATACTAAGTATCTACGGAATTTAGTTTGCCTTACTTTCAATTATATTTGTACCTGAAATATATAGTGATCTTAGATACGTCACTAAAACTATTTATGAATAGATACACAATACTTTGTGCCTGACCTAATTGACTGCCTTTAACTATGAATTCCGACGCATCATGTACTAATAGTTTCTCTCATTACGGTACAAACACCCCTTCTTGCTTGCTACGTATATCCAATATATACTTTATCTTCAAGACGACTGCCTTAGTCTGATTTGCATGTTAAATAAAAAGAAAAATAAAAAAACATTTTTTCTCTTCTCTAACTTTACTTGACTCTAAATTCTAATAATTAATTCTACTGTATTCTGTAAGTTAATCCTCTCCTAAAAACTAACAGTCTACTCTACTCCCCTAGCTGCCACTAACACTTATACATTACACCCGCCGTGGAGGGGGGTCCTTAGCTTTCAGCCCTTAACCTTCACATGCTGATCGATTGGAAGTCATTATCACTAAACATCTATACATTTCTACCGCTAAGGCATGCATTAGTTTATTCTTACCCAGGTAGATATTCGCTAGCCATAGTCTGTACTTAGATTTACAGCTATCTACATTACATAGCAATAGCTGTCTATTTCTTAGTTTTGCAATGATAAATACAAAAACTAAACCGATACTTTGTAATGCAAAATACAACTTCATGATTTTTAAACGAAAGCTGAAGATATCTCCGTTAGAAGTGGAAACATATTTAATACCTACAACTTCCATATATTCGCATCTGCTGGAAATCTGCCCATATATCTATTTACTTTATTATTATTATTTTTTTTTTTTTTACATAGGCATCACCACTTATCAAGGCCAAGAGGTCACTCGAGGATAAGGGTTAAAGAGTGTACAGTAGAAATTGGACAATATGGTAACCATTAGTAATAGAGATTCGGTAAATTTGTTAACTTATATGGAATGACTCATCAAAAACTTGTTTATGTTAGATTTGAAGACAACCATATTATAGTCAGCTAGAAAGCAGAAAAACGGAAGACAATTCCATAGGCGTGCAGTTCTAAGAAAGAAGCTTTGCTCATGGAATCTACGCTTAGGTTTAGGCACAGATAAAGAGTGGGGGTAACTAGTGATAGTGTTTTCTGCTAGACGGGTGTTTTTTGTGAAAGTTTGGCGAGGGGGGGGACCATAGAATGGAGCTCAGCTGAGCACCTGCCATGAAAATAACGATAAAGCAGAGACAAACTCGCAACATCTCTTCTGTGAGAAACAGGTTGCAGGGAAGAGAAAAGGACATCCCCCAAAAGGCTACGAAGTCTATTTTGAACTATCAAGGCAGGATAAGTCCTTTCTAGCAGCTCCTGCCCAGATGTGGCAACAGTACTCCATCCTTGGACGTACCTGGCTATTATATAGATAGAGAATTGCATCAGCAGTGAGATATCTACTGGATCGATAGAAGGATCTCACCATTTTTCCAGCGGTCTTGGTAACAGATTTTATGTATGTGTTCCATTTAAGATCAGGAGTAAAGATCAAGCCCAGAAGCTTGTCAAAAGATGAGGCCTCCTCAAGACAAGAGCCATTCATTTCAATTGATGCCAGATGTGGATCAGAGCATTGATGATGTAAAGATAAAAGCTTGGTTTTAGATGCATTAAAAGTAACCAGCCACCTCTTTCCCCATTGTACTACTTGCTCAAGATCAGAGGAGAGAGAATCAGAGAGAACTTGGTCGTTTACGGTCTTAGATGTGCTACCATTGATATGTCAAGAACAATTGCCCTAGAAAGGTTGCCTCCGTTGAGAGATTCGCTAATCCTATGGGATATAACTGTAAGCATATCTGCTGTAGATCTAACAGAACGGAAACCATATTATGTGTCACTAAAAAGGTTATTTTTGCTAAGATGCTTGTTTACTTCGCTATTTAACATAGATTCCAGCAACTTACTTATGACACACAGGAGACTTATTGGCCTGTACTGTGAGGGAGATGAGCGATCACCTGAATTCCTTAATACGGGGCGTACTGATGAGATTTTCCAGGGTGACGGGAAGCAATTCTCCTTAAGACAACATTTAAACAGTTTTGTAAGCATGGGCGCTAGTTCTGGTTGAAGTCTTTTGAGTACTATAGTTGGAATACCGTCAGGGCCAGTTGCTTTACTGGAATCAAGGTTTTTGATTAGCTTGGCAACATACAGATATTTGTATATCACATAGCATGTTTTCTGATACAGGAGGAAATATTGGAGGTTGGCAGCCTTGGTCGCAAAGGTTAGAATTAGCTGCAAAGTTCTTGGCAAAGAGTTTGGCTTTGTCTGATGCTGACAAGATTACCTCAGGTCTATTGATGATAGTTGGGATAGAGCACACGCTTCTGTTCAGGATTCTGTTTGCTATTTGCCAAAACTGGTGGGAACCAAGCCGCTGCTCAGCTACTTTGGACTTGACGGACTGAGCATACAACTCTCTTGCGTTCTTTATTACTTTTTTACAATGGTTGCTGGCAGTTCTGAAAGCGGCTTTAGTCTCAGTACATCTATTACATTGGGAGCAATGGAAAAAGTGATTTCTATGCGCAATGGCAGCAGCACATTCCAGAGAGAACCACGGTTGGCTGTTAGGTTTTTGCTGGAATTTTTTTTGAGGGTATGAAACGGTCTATACCTACAATTAACCATTCTGTCAGGTCTGATACTATAGAGGACGCATCCTTTTTAAACATCGAATGCAGAGGTAGATCTGATATAAATGTGCGGAAGCTATCCCAGTCAGCCATAGAGTATCGATATACTGTACGATGGAGAGGTACATCTGGGGACTTATTACATTTCATTTTTATCTTAACTGATACAACTGAGTGGTCGGAAGATCCAAGTGGAGACAGGACAGAAGCTGAACACAGTTCAGGGCAAGTTGTGAGAAAGAGGTCTAGGAGACTTGCATACTGGCTGTCAGAATCGGGAACACGAATGGGTTCGTGAACAATCTGAGTGAGGTCATAAGCAATGGAGAAATCATGACAGAACCTCTCCTCATCATCGGTCTTGTTTGAGTGAGTTAACCATTCCACATTGTAATCATTGAAGTCTCCACAGACATGAATATTAGCTGAAGGATAAGCAGATAGGGCGTGGTCAATTTTCTCTGCTGTACATTTAAAGATAGTAACTCCACTGTTGTGGGGCGATAGAGAGCAAATATAAATGCAGTAGTTTGAACTAGTGCAATCCGGAAGCACATATAGGGTAAGTTAGGATCTTCTCTGGAGATGTCCCTACCACATGGAAAGCCATCTTTTATATAGGCACATATTCCATGCCCATGGTGATCTTGGGGTCAGATTTGGAAGTTAAATTAGAGTATCCTTTAATTACGAACTCATCTAGGAAAATGGTCTGTCCAATGCCAGTTTCACTTAGAAATAATATGTGTGGTTTAGTCTCCTGTAATTGGGTTTCAACCTCTGGAAGGTTAGAACATAGACCCCTGATGTTAGAGAAAAAGGCCAGGTAGTGGGGGTCTACGTTAGAATTTGGATTTTATTGAGACTTTTCATGATGGTGTTTTGGGATTTGTGGACTAGGTCGACGGACATGCCTGAAGCAGGGCAGAGAGGGAAAGTAAGAGAGAAATATAAATGAAGAATTTTTTTTTTTTTTTTATAGCACATGAAAAGGTAGAGCTGTAACAATTACCCACTAATATGGCATTGAGAGGCCCAACCAGAAGCTACTGCATGGTCACCAAATGGCTATACAGCAGCCCCAGTACTTTGCACCTGCTGATAGGACAGCCTCCTTAGTGGTTAATCCAAGGTTCGGGTCCCTGACTATAAGGCGGATAACGGCAGCCCAGATAAAACGTTTACTTCCAGCACCCTTACTAGTGACATGGCTTCAAGGATAGACATAGAACATTTCTGACATCCCTGGCGGCTGTTCACGCAAAAATACTACCAACCTAGAAAACAGCTTTTTCTTCTCCCTTTGTCAGAAAAATCGCTCATTAAAAATGAGGACTGAGGGACAAATAAAGAGAAGCGAGAGTAACAGGAACTGCCGATAACGCATCCACAATGCGTTTTCTACTCTTCATTGAAAAAAAAAAATTCTTAAGTATTGTACTTAATAAGAGTTCAACTGGCGTGTTTAAGAGGGGGTTAGGTGAAAGATTCTCCTCTCACCAACTGAAAATGAAAACAATTGCAAAATCTGTTATGCTATCAACTTGGAAAATATAAAACATTTATAGACAAAAAAAATCTATGATAAAAAAATAAATAAATAAAAATAAATAAATAAATAAAAATAAAATAAAACAAAAATATATATTCGAAAGCAAGATAAATTCAATACATCTTTCCACGAGAAAACCATTTACACAATTCTTTTATAAGTAGTAACGTGTCGTGGGACGGGGGGGGGCGTAAGAAACCAGCATTTTCAGATCTATTTATGCTCTATTTATTCTTTTTATGTTAAGTTAGGTGTACCACACTTCACTCAGTGATGCCAATAATTATTTCCAATTATTCTTCATTCAGAACGCGGCCTCCTAGCCCTTATTTCGCAATTTAGAAATCCTGCCTGACTGAGGCAAAATCTTAATTCTTCCAAAAGTTAATTTAATCGCCAGAATGAATGCTTCTAATTATTCTCAACTGGACTCAACTAAAATTTGTTCAGTTTTACAATCATCCAGACTGAGGTAACAGAAATAAAACAATCATCCAGACAGAGGTAACAAAAATAAATTTTTTCCAAAAATCATTTCAACTCTCAAAATTTCCAAAATTTGAAAAAAAAAATATACCTTTCCGCTTGAGGAGGAAGAGAAGAGAAAAGAAAGAGAGAAAGAAAAAAACAAATAGTTAAATTTTCAAGAAAACCCAATTCAATTCTTAAATTAATATCTCTACAACCTCTGTTAAGGTAATACTCTCAATTCCCCCAATCTAGGTACAATTATATATATATATATATATATATATATATATATATATATATATATATATATATATATATATACCCTTTTTTTATTAGATCAACTCATATAAACTTGATATTGTAATTTCCCACTAGGAGGACTTCTCCCTATTCCAAAATAAAAACGAAGTTGACCTGACTCAAATTCAAAATAAGATGTCAACAGTTCTCTCCCCTTCTGGCCGTTGCTCCCCTTAATCTGTCTTTCAGAGGCGTTTCCTGGGTCCCTCTCGGTCATGGTGTCAACCGTTCTTTCAATACAGATAGAAGGATTTGGTCTTCTCCCTCCTAGGTTCCACTCAAACCCTCCAACAGAATTTCACTGCCCGCATTCGACCCCTTTCTAGGGTCGTCTCAAACACCAACGCCCTACGTAGTTCTCAATTCGGAAATCCACCCAGATTGGTGCCGATTTCCAGCCTCTTGCAATCCCTGGGGGTCTGGGATCGCCGTTTTATTATTTTGATTTCTCAGCATTCTCATAGCATCTACGTCGAGTTGAACGGACTCTCTCTCCTCATCGGAGGTCTCCATTTCCTGAGGTGCAACCAAGGTGGCTTTACGTGGGCCTCTCCCCGATCTCCGCGGGACGAGTTTTACATCATATTCCAATTCTGCCAACTTCAGATCATTGGCGTGTACCCTTTTTATTTTCCCAGCAACCTGGTCCCAGATTATAAATGAAAGAGGGCCAGTTTGCTCCACTATTCGATAGTAAGGATTCCAACACTTATCCAGCTTCCCTTTGCGAGTTTGTACCGTATAATACACAGGGTCTCCTACCTTGAATTCCATTTCCCGTCTATCTTTGTTCACTCGAGCGTTCCGTTTCTTCTGTGCTCGTTTAATACAGTTCCTCACGTGGATAAATTTCTGATGTTGTTGTTCCAGACGATTAGAAAAAAAATCAGCATTTTATTCCACACAATTCACAAGTGTCACTTGGTATGAAATCCAATCCATCCGTTCCGTAGCAAAGATTGACTAGTATTCATCTTTTTCTTAACTCTTTGAACACCTCAGGGCGTCTTTTTGCCCACTTCAAATTGGTCAATCAATCAGATTGTAGTATTTGTTGCTAGGCGTAATTGCTAAAAAATTATTCACGCAAAGTCTAGACGCCTTAATAATGACGTCAGAGTGTCAAACCTGTTACTATGCATAAGTTCTAAAAATAACTCCTGCTCATGAGTTGTACAGCTGATATCACATATTGCCATTATTGTTCTCACCTAAGAACTTAGAATAAAATCACAAGATTTCACTTGTTTTTTATTGCTTGAAATTCTGACAACGGGGGTGGGAATTGAGTGTTGTTCAGTTGTAAAACAAAATACAAGACTCGGGCGCCATCAGCCAGAAATGAAACCAAAAGCAAAAAAAAAAAAAAAAAAAAAAAAAAATGATGCATGCCGTGTGCAAACTCGCAGAACTGAAGTTAGTAACTAAATTCTTTTATTGATGGGCCCAAAAGAACACAGCTGCTATAACGTGCAAATTTGAAACGAAAAAATGTACTGATGATTCGTGCATGTGCAGTTTGCAAATTGCACCAAAAGCATGGTTTTTATCTGACCCCCCTTCCCTTTCAAACAAAACGATATTTCTACATGAAATAATGGACGATTTTTTCCCAATTTTTCAATACTTTTGTCCGAGAGATCACTCTTTCTAACGATGCCAAATTAGTGCCTGTATGATGCGCATGACAAAAGTTTTTAGCGGACATACGAAAACACACACACATGTTTGAGATTTATTTAATAGATTATTTTAAACATAAAATTGAATTTTGAGTATATTTTTGGATGCTAAAATCTTATTTATTATGTATACAGTTATTGTTCCTCTGTGACATGATCAACCTGAGGGAGCAATTTACCCCTCACTGGGGAGCTTTGGACCCCCTCCCAGGGGTCTGAGGAGGGCCGAATAACTGGGCTAAGATTGCTTTAATAGATCCCGGGTAATGGCGGATATCCCGAAGACTTAAAATAAGAGATAAATATATATATATATATATATATATATATATATATATATATATATATATATTTTAATTCATTGTCAAAATAGATATATTTGCTTATTGGTTGGAAAACCTGAGATATTTTGTTATTTGAAAAACTCAACAATAGGAAATGTGAGAATGTTAGAATAATATATTGTACTGATCATCCTGGTGGATCCTTCAACCTTTGGTTGTCTGAATGATGGGTAGTGACCTTGTCAGGGGAATAGGTTTCACTTTTTTGGGGGCCCCAAATTTCAGAGCTAGTGAGATGGCTGAATCGCACACCTGCAGTCTGGGGTTTAGCATGATTTGATTGGTTGAAGAAACTTTCCACCCCAACTACATCGGATCGATACACTCGAAAATTAGTCAGATTACTTTTTAATTCCAAGAGGCACAGATCGTGTGGAGACCCGCCATTCCCTGAAGACGTGACCCCCCTCCTCCACCCGTCTGACGCTGTCTGTGAAGAAAGATTTGAGACTTTGAAAACTTACTAAGAACTGAACCATATATCTGTAAAAAGACCTGTAATATATTTGTGAAGTAGAATAGACTTCCCGTGTCTGTTTTTCTTTCTGCCTGCGGCTTCGATATTTGCTTTCAGCATACAGGATTTAATGTAACAACACTCTGAGAAGGACCAGACGATCTGAGCCGAAGTTTCCAGACAACAGGGGTCCTAGCCAACTTCATCAGAAAAGGTGTTATGCCTCATCCTTTTCATCTTACCTTCATCCTCGAGTAGCTTTTGGCCTTGATACATGATGGACTATTAGTAAAAAAAAATTCTAAATTTTTAGCAAAACTGAAATAATTTTTTAATGGAAATTGCTCCAGACAAGGCATGAAGCCACTTGTGTTAAAGAGTTTGTTTTGGCGTCCTCCTTTTTATTTATTACTTATTTATTCTTCTACTTATTAAACGTTCCTGCTGCTATTGTCTTTTACGTTTGCTTTTACTTTTAAGGGTGCTTTTAAAGTCTGTGTGTTCTTATCAATGTGTTCTTACTTATATATGTGTGTGTGTGTGTGTGTGTGTGTGTGTGTGTGTGTGTGTGTGTGTGTGTGTGTGTGTTGTATCCTTACACAGTTTCGTTTCTTGCCTTGAAGAGTCTCGACATCTATGCGCAAATATATAATGTGTACATACCTGCTTGCTTTGTCCAGCGGATGATATCTTCTTTTCGCTGGCTTCATCTCATGGGGAGTGGTACTTACTGCTGCAGATGCATCGATAACACGAGATGGATTTGAAGCTTCAATTTGTTTTATTAAAAAGGCAAGCCTATGTCTCGAACCCATGGTTGTCGGAGGAGAGACCCTAATGTGATGTCTGCTTCATCTGCAGTCCAAAACCAACTCTCACTGTGGTCACCAACTTGAAACCTACGATCACAATTCTCATTACCCTTAATTTCCAGTGCACGTCACCCCTAATTTCCGGTGCATCTATCTAGGTTGACAAAATGTAACTTGAGTTTGACGGATGTCAAATCTAACCTTCTGTGACCCCACTTAACTCGCTGATGGTAATCGAAAATATACCTACATAACTTGCTATTTCTACAACTACCTAGACAGCAGTTAAGCTGGGATTCCCAATACTACACTTGATGTAAGGGGCTAACAAGAAGGAAAGATGATTATGGCAAAGGCAAGAGATGCCTGTTGCCCTTAGTCTTGAGAAGAGTAAAGTTACAGGTAGGAGGAAAACGGTCAGCATGAAGAGAGTTCCACAAGTCTTCAGTGTGGCAATATTTGTTAGGTACCACTCTCGGCGTAGTAACACAAATATTTTTGCTGGGTGACGGAACTTGTTGCTTAAGGCTTAGGCAATAGCTTTCTTGACTGACCAGCATGCAGCAAACATACATATTTTGATTTCTCCATTGCATGTCTCATGCAAAGAATTAGCTTAGCCTAGGCTAGGATAAAAAAAATCATTTGTGATTTAATAAAAATTTTTTTTAATGTTTGTAAAATAAAGTAGTGAAGTTCTTTTTTCTACAAATCTGTGTTGTGTGTCATTTGTCACCATCAAGCAGGCATCACAGTCAGAACGACCCCAGGTAATGACAATCTGAGATGGACAAAAACCAAGAAGAAGTCCAGACCAACAGATTGAAGTATGTCCTATCATTTTTGAATACCATTTATTCATACCGATGGGGTTGATGTCATTCACATGACGAATCAAGTAACTCTCCCTGGCAAACGATTATGTATAATTGGTGCTTAATGGTTTAATGTCATTTCTTCATACCAGTGAAGCTAGAAACGTCCATATGACAATCAAGTAAACCTTCACCGGCAAATGAATGGGTTACACGGTTCTTGGAAGGATTTACTGGAAAAGAAAGCTGTATAACAATGAGGTGTCAAAACAGCAAGTTAATGGCGTGTAAACATGTGGTGTGCAGCATTTTTTACTAGTGCATGTTAATGGCTGACATTGCAGTGATAGATACTAGACCAAAAAAAGATGAAAATATCTTTGACCAGAGTCAGACTACCCAAGAGATATTCTCTTTGTTTGAAAACGTTAAGTGTCTTATTTGATGCTGGGATCGGCATTTGTGAGAAAAATAATTCTCCTATATGGGCTTCAGATCAAACGAATAGAGACTGTCTAGATATCTTCTGGTCAACTTCTATCAAAATACTGACCACCAACAAAGGGCCAGAACTTGTCAAGGGTAAAGAGATAACAGCAGAATAGGCATTTATTGAGATTGTCAGACTGACTTCCTCATCTTGGTTGTTATAGTCACAACGTTTCGGCCGTTTTGCCCTCCGGCCTTCATTAGGCGTTTTGTATCGAACTGAGGAACCGTTTGTTAGGAGTCTCGAACCCAACCCTCTATTATTATTATGGGGGTACCGTGTTCGGACTCCAGCTAGGCTCAGGGACATAGTTGCTGATTCTCTGTTTTGAATGAACTCAGCACCTTTGGGTAACTGTAAACTTTGATACAAAGTCTAGGACCACTCGGCCATATGTCACTAAGACAATTCTTAGTTGGTTTTTGTTAATGTTAAATCTATGTTGTTATTCAAGGTTTTCTCTCTCTATTAGAGGTGTCCAAATTACATTCAGCTCTACGCTTGGTTTGCTCAGTAGGTTGTTATATCCGAGCATGTGAGCTGTTTCTTGAAGTTTTCTCACTTTCCAGTGGGTCTCTCTGTTTATTATTTTTACTTCATCCCATATGGGGCGATGGTCCCCCTCTCCATCCAGACATGGTTGGCTATATTGATTCTTTGGGGGTCAACTGGGGCATGTTTCATCAGAGGGGCAGTTTTTCTGTCATTTTATGCACTGATTTTGGGAAAGAAAATGCCAACTCATTCCTCAAGCTATCTATTATGTCAAGGAAAAGTGTTTGTATGAATGTATGTCCAGCTGGAGCAGAATATGCTGGGTGCAGGGGAAAGTTAGGATGGATGGAAGGGAGGGAGAAAAAGGCAAGGATAGAGAGTTAGAAAAATAGGAGATTTAATAAAATTATGTTACACTTTTGCCTTGGATAATGCGAGTTATCCTGCTAGTCGTACATAAAAAGTAAAGTCAGTTGAAAATTTAATGGCCACCACAAAATACTTTTTAAAGTTTAAAAGAAAAAGGCAAAAAATGTGCATCTAAGATGAATTCTGTTTATTTGTCTATCTCTCTGTTCTAGATTTTCTTGGAAATTATTGAGATGATCTGGCTGAAATTTTGTGTAGATGTTACAATATTTTTTATTCATAATGGGGTAGAGGATTTATTTGCTGCCCACCTCAGCAAAATATGGCACAAGGTCGGAAAGTGGGGATCCAGCAGGCTCCCCTAAAGGACGGGCACTCCTGCAATTGCCTGAGTAACCCCGTCGGCATTCCCCGGTCGGGGCACCTCAGGCAGTAAGGAATAAACTTACTCCACCGGAAAGCCCGGTGGCAAGACCTGGGAAGGTGGACCTCCTAGGTATTACCCTGGCGGCGTACCTCAGTCCGACAGGTGCTGGTCCGGTTCCCGGCCCCTCACCTGTCAGGCTGAGTGTCAAGAATGGATCCTTGACGAGTACACTACCCTGTCTCCCTGCAGCCAAAGCCACTAGGAGACACATCCCATCATACCGAAATAAAATGGCCTTGTCATTATCTACTGCCAAGGCCTCATTTAGGGTCCGAAAGAGCTTAGGCACCAGGGCCAGTAAGGGGGAACGGGGGAAAAAAAACGGGTCTTTGCTAATGGACTAAGCTAGACTTGCATTGGAAAGCAAGTATTTTATTATAAAAAACCTATACTGGAGTTTCTATCATTCTATACACAACCGCCTATATTCTTACCAGGACCTACTTAAAACAACTGCTCCCCAGCTTACAGGATGGCGGGCGACATTCACGCTGTTTAAAAGAGAAAATAACATATTTACAAGAAAACTTATTTACAAACTCAAAAGTATTTTTTTTTTATATAATGGGGAGGGTGAGATGATGGGGAGAGGTGGCAAACTATGAAACACCTAAAAAGAAAGAAAAAGAAAACAAAGAAACAAAATGCCTATGGGGGTGCGTTAGTAAGGCGACCCTCCCTTCCTACTTGCTATTCGTCAATTGGAACGCCCACTGCCTTTCGGTCCCCTTCCCGGGGGGAGAGGTGAAAGCAAGCTGGTCGTTCTCTAGTGGGGAGTGGAGAACCTAAAGGACAGCACCTGCGAAAATAACTTGTGGTTGGGGTCAACAGGGATGGATGGCGTCTTCCAAGATAAAGTGCGTAATGGGCAAAAACAGACAGGGAACAAAACAAACAAGTGGGGGCATCTTTGGAAGCTCTCCTAGTGCTGATGAAAAAATAAAAGGGAACAGGATCGACACGCATACTTACCCTAGTCTAGGCCCTAATAAAGCACATACTTTCCATTCTTGGTGGTTAGGCAACCTAACTACCTATCTGCCCATACTACAAGGTAAATTTTGTATTAACCAAAGGGCTGGGTTCCGAGAAAAATCAATAAACCCCAGCACCTTAGGACCAATACCACTAGGGTGGAAACACGAGCTCGAACCTAGCGCCTCATTGGATGCACAAGCTAGTGTTGTGCACACATCTCCTATCAAAGTCTATGCAGTGCATTCTTTCCCAATCACATCTGATCTTTATTTTAAGTTGTTGCTTAAAATAAACAACCAGATCCTGATCCGAAACAGATCGTCCCTCATAGACAATGCCCAGACGTGAAACCAACGTCACTAATCTAGCTACAGCTAGGATCGCAAGAAACACCACCCGTTTCTCTCTGGTAATGGCGGGTCCACATTGTCAACAACGTACACTAAATCAAGTGACACCGACTGCTCGGGGTCAATGCGAGCTGTTACCTCTCCGACATACTCCTAGAGACTCCGCACCCCGCTGCAATGAAAGAACACTTGTTCCCTTGTCTCCTCCTCTTCGTCATTGCAGCGTGGGAATGGGGGATAATAATATTCACAATCCCTACAATCGCTGGCTAATCTGCCAAAGAGTGGCAGTGCGTCCCGGACTAGCCTCCATGTGATGGAAAATTCTGCATTATTAATGTAACTACTGGCTGGAGCCCAACTCCAAAGCGAGAAAGCTTGCCCCCTCGACAGATGTAGCCGCTCCACCAGCGGATCCTTCACGGTACCCACCACTAACTCCTCATATAGCCTCCTCCTAGGCCGTGCAAGGTCACTGGATCCCGGCAATGCCCTAAGGGCGGCTCGGCATTCAGTCAGGAACCGCTGTTCCCCCACCAGTCTTCTACGACCTTCAGCAGTGGGGTAAGATATGAGCCGTAGAAAAGCTTGCTCCACAACTGGTACCCAGTACATTTCCTCCATCAGTGTCCGACTCAGGAATGCTAATCTCTCAGCGTGCTTGTGACTATGTAGGTCAGGCGTTCCCAAGCCTCCTTCGTAAGCTTCTGCATACAGACCTGTCTGCGGACATACGGATTAACTTACCTCCCTTCCAAAGAAGTTTGAAAAGGAGGCGCTCTAAAGCCTTACCGTGATCCGTAGGCAGGGGAAGAACAGACAAGCGGTAAAGGAAACACGTACGTGGCACATGCCTCCACACAACCCTTCAAGGACAATCTCCTCCGAATCCAAGTCCCTACTGATGACTCGACCTTTGTCTGTACTTCTGTCCAGTTGGAGGTCCGGCCCGAACCATGCTCCGAGGATCTTAACCAGGCCATCAGTCCAGCCGAACGCACCTGGAAGCAAGCTTTCCCCGGTCTAGGCGCCCAACCGCAGGCCAACAGACTTGCTGCGATTGATCACGGCCCCTGTGACAACTTCGTACTCAGCGATTGCTTCTATCACCGCTTTAACATCGATACGCCTTGCAGCGAACATGGTGACGTCATCAGCGCATGCAGACACCCTGGCAAATTTGCCGCCAGGTAGAGCTATGCCGCGCAAGACTGGTCTCGCCGCCTCGTCCCTTAATTTGCAAAAGAAGGGTTCCAACGCCAGAACATATAACAGAGGCGACAGCAGGCAACCCTGCCGCATAGACTGGGAGACCCTAAAAGACTCCGACAACCTACCATTGACTTGCACCACTACCGCGGGATCACGATACAGAGCAGAGACCCACTTGCGGAAGTCCGGACCAAAGCCGGCGGTTTCCACAACAGATCTCAAGAACCCATGGTCGACCCTATCGAACGCCTTGGACTGATCTAAATTGATCAGCGTGGCTTCTATGTCAGCTTCTAAACCCTCTATGATCGTGCGAACAAAGTGCAAATTGTTCTGAATCGATCGATCCTTCACAGCGTAGTTCTGATCCGGCTGGATCAAGTCACCGATAACAACCTGCAGTCGGTTTGCAAGAACGCGGGACAAAATCTTGAAATCTGCATTAAGCAGAGTTATGGGTCTATAGTCGTCTAGATTCCCCCCTCCATGCTGATCCCCCTTCTTCAGAAGCTTGACCACTCCTTTGGTAATCTGCCTCGGGATCGAGTCCTTGGCAAACCAGTGGTTAAATACGCCCGTCAGAAGGGGCACAAACATGGGCGATAGCCTCAAGAACAGTTCGTTGGGCAAACCATCGAGCCCCGGAGATTTGTTGTGGCCAACCTGCTTCAACGCAGTAATGACCTCATGCTCCGTAACCATCCCCTCGCAGCTAGCTGCTCGGGCCACAGTAAGGCGGGGCGAGCCAGCTAAATAGCTGCCAAACCCCTGGCCGCAGAGTCTGGGTAGTTGGGTGAAGTGTTCCTCCAAATGTTGCTGAAACCCATTGCAAATCTCCCGTGCTGATACGAAAGAGAGACTTTTCAGGTTTTTCACCTCCCGAATGTACCCATCTGAGCCGCATCTTAGAGCGGCCTTACGCTCAACAGTGTCAACATTCACGGCTTCGTTGGAGATTCTGTTTAACCTAACTTTAACTACTTGACCTGCATATCACTCACTAGCCAAGCCCCCTCAACTAAAGCTAGTTCTAGGGAGTCCCCACCTGCCACCGCCCGGGTCAGTCTATCATCTAGCTACCTTTTGATCCACCTCCTTGTTAATGCGAGGCATCGTCTATACTGGACACAAAAGAGCCTAATGGTAGCCTTAAACTTAACCCACCAGCTACTCCCAGTAACCACCCACACAAACTCCCTCTGAATTAGTGACGTCAATTGCTCCCAGAAGTCATTCGACTCCAACTAGGAGATGTTCAACTTCCAGTAGCCAGCCAACCTAGGCCTATTACCTAATTTCAGACGGGCCAACACGAGTTTGTGGTCCGAATGACCTAGCCAGTAGAACATAGGATAAGATAGGAAATCTATGTTGCCCCTTCTAATTAACATTCTGTCCAAGTATGTACTCGAACAGATGGCCGAACTAGCATGCCATGTTCACATCTCCCTCGTGAGGTGATCCAGACGGAACCTGTCGACCAGATCGCACGAGGCTATCAGGTCAGACAGGCTGCTATCACACCGCCCCGACCCTCTAACCCCCCCCCCCGACCTTATCTATTTTGGGGTCCAAGATGGTATTCCAGTCCCCCATTAAGACTACTCACTTCAGACCCGAAGAGAGAAACATCTCCACCCGCCGTAAAAAGGAAACCCTCTTGCTGTGGATGTTGGGCGCATAAACTGCCACAATCCGGAACGCACCACTTTTAATGGCAACATCGACCACGACCAGCCTCCCATGAGCGTCCGCGTGGACAATGGTAACCATCGTAGACAGGGTGCGACTCACTAGCACAGAAACCCCCCCCCCGGCTCTGGAGGCTGCCATATGCTGAGTAAACGTCAAAATTACTTACCAGCACATCATAGTCCCCAGCCCCAACAAAGTGGGTCTCCTGCAGTGCAGCTACATCTACCTCAAGGGCCACAAGATCCCTCAGCACGCGAGCAGCCTTGCTTTGAGATCTCATGCCCTTCGGATTCAAACTAGCTAGGTTCAAGCCCGTGGCCATGTTTCCCTAACTGGTAGTATTCATCAACTAAGGGTCTGAAGTCCTCAGGTGTAAGTACGTCAAAGGCTTGGCTGAGACTGCCCGTGAGCAGGTCAGACGTAAGCCGTCCGTCTCGAGCCAGGCCCCCCACGTCCAAGGGGAACGTCAGCTTAATTGCCCTATAGAAGGAGGGGTGAACGTAAATAGGGACCCTCCCCTAGCAGTGCTTTGCAATTTGTGTCAGCGATGGGTGCTCCCCGTCCATAAGCCTGAAGCTTGGAAATGAAGTTTTTCTAGCCTCCAACATCCTCCATAGTGCCTTTGCTCTTCCTCCCCTATTCGGCCTCACAAGGTTTGGGGCATCGGCGAAATTCCGTGGTTTGGTGACCTCCTTCCTGTCCACCTCCTTCAGGCCTTCAAGGTTTTTAAGATACTTTCTTTGTGATCCATTGAGGTTACCCACCATCATTTCTGCTTCACAAAGACGCTCCCCCAGCCAGAAAGGAAACTTTCTGGTCTTTTCCACTCTGGGGGGGGGGCTTTTCCTCTTCTTTTCTTTCCACCGACACTGCTTTTGTTATGACTGTAGCTTCCGTCTGCTGCTCCAGAGTGTTGAATAGGGGAGGAGTAGGCTGAGCGTCTTCTTGGGGGGTTAATGTTGGCGGCTCAGTATGCTTGTCTTCAATCATTGACTCTTGGGGAGTCTCCTTCCGCTGCCTTTTTCCTTTTTGCTTCTCTTTTTCCCCCCTTTTCTTCTCCCACTGATTCAGAAGAGCTCACTCTTAGTTTTTGTTTGGTTGCAGCCACTGCCGCTCTCGTTGGTGCTGTTCTTTTTTCCTCCTTTTCTTGGCGAAGACCTTACTCCAACCTTCTCCGTCTATACTATTCTCTACCTCCTTCTTTTCTTGTGCCTGTTCTCCTTCCGCCGGATTTTCTTTCCCCTCCGGCTTTTGCTGAGCCGGCTCCTTCCTTAGAGGGCAAAAACGGGACATGCCTGGGCTTCAGGCATTGCCAGCAGAGCAGCCTCCTTCCTTCAACAATAATGGTCATCTGCCAGCCCTCATAGATAATTAGAGCAGGAATTTTGTAGAAATTTTTTCTATCTACCCGCATGCTTACTTTGAATGTTCCCGTTAATATATTCGGGGGGCACTTCACTGGATGCACCCCCTCCACCTCTATACTGTGATAAGGTGGCTCCCAGTTGGTCCTCCCCGATAAAACATGTGACCCCCATCACTGAGACCACTGTTCTTTTTTTGGACGCAGCCTGATGTTTTTCCAGGTAAGGTCTCCCTGTGCTCACCTCTCTGCTTCTTTCTTTGACAGCAAAAGGAGAACCCAGGTGGCATGGTACCGTCTTACTAAATACTGGGCCGGGATTTTAAGGTCACCCAGTATTTCTATCATTTTCTCCAGGGGAACACTGGTGAACCCCTTTCCGTTAGCCGCGAGAGTCACCAGCGACAATGTTCTCTCCTTAATGTCGTCCAGGGTTCCTGGTAATGTTTTCATTGTGTTGCTCTAGACGTACTCCCGGTATTTGTTCTGTAGTAATCGGCAGTCTTCTTTGGGCCTTCTTTCTGGCCCAAGGCTCCTCCTGTCTTCTCGGGTTCCCCTGGCATACTGATCTCGGCTAGCTGCTGCATCTCTGGCCTTGGTTTTTGTGCTGCTGGTATTGGGGAGACGTAACTTGGTGTGAGGGCTGGCCACTCTACCGCACTGGCTGGCGTCGTGTCCTTTGAATCCCTGACCCCCGAGGAGCACCCATCAACCACGATGACATCTAGTGACTTGCTTTTACATAGCCCTTCTGCTGCTGACTTCTGGGGGCTACTGGATTCCAACTGCGTCTGCAGCGTTGCTGTTTCTTCATCCAGGATCCACCATTTCTTAATTGGTTTCCTGTGCTTTTTCTTTTGTGTGGCCTTCCATGCTTCCTCACCGCTTGGGGTCCTCTGGACGAACTTCTTCCTCCCTCATCGTGGCCACCACGGTTGTGGGCGTTATCCATGGTCTGACAGGGCCCTGCAACTGCGCCCAGGTCGACCACTGCTACTTGCGAAGCGCTGGGGGTGGCAACCGATCTCGAACTGGGGTTGCCTTCTGGGGTGGCAGTCCCCGACACCGCACTGGGGTTGCCTTTTGGGGTGGCAACCCCGACACCGAACCGACCACACTAGTACCGAGCGCACTGGGGGCGGCGACCCCCGGAACCGAACCGACCATACTGGGGGTGCCTTTCAGGACGGCACCCCCCGAACCCTTCATGGACACTACACCTAGGGTGTCCCCCAGGGTGACAGGAGCATAGGTCTGCTCCATCTAGTTTGATGGCCCGGAGCCTAACTAGTGCCCGCCGATTTGGTAACCAAGGGGACCTTCGCCTAAAAAGGCACGTCGGTTTCCCTTGGCCCTGCCAGCTGCTTAAGTGCTATCTACAAAAAAAGAGAAAAAACAGTTAATAAGTTGCCCGAGGGCAATAACAAAAACAAGCAAGCAAACAACAAGAAAAGAAAAAACAAGTCCATGTGGGTCCAATCCCCAAAGAAGGGGCTGCTCCTTGAAGGAGCAAGCAAAAACAAAGATTCAGAACCAAAGGCTCAGAGCTCGAAACTCAAACACTCTAGCGCAGACTGCAGATAAGAATAGATACTATACTTTGATCTTAGCCAGAAGAGGCCGAGAAGCAATGACCAAAATATAATGGGGTATGATCCCACACAGTTGGGCGATTCTATTTATAAACGATGCTGCTAGGAACTGACGAATCAAATTAATTCATGTTCTGCTACCAACCAATCAGAAAACAGAATTGCTCCATAAATATTGAACCTTTTCTGTAGCAATTTCGCATGTTTTTTTCCGTCTTGACACGGTAAGAATTAACAAAAAAAACTAATTCCTCTACTGGTATGTAGATCAACATCACCTGAGGTAATGACCAGCCGTATTTATGAACATAAAAAACCTAATGCCTAAGGATTCAGTATCTGGCCAGATATTAAATTTGAAAGACCCTGAATGAGTCATAACCACAGTAGGGTGGGGGAGGTAATAGTGGATAAGTGGTTAACAACATGGGCTGACAACCTAGGTGTGCCAAGTTCAAATCAAGTTCGTTCCATGGAAACACATCCACTTAGGGATGTTGGCAATCATCACGTGGTCCCTCCCGTAAGTACCTGATGCCTTTCTAAAAAGCATTCTAACTAGAAAGATATCGCGAGAAATTAATGCCAACAATAATCATCTGATTTAAAATAGTTGGTTGGTTTGGTTGTTTTCGTTTTATGGCATATCAACCCTTTTCAGGTTATTTAATGCTGAATCCAGTTATTTTGAAGAAAATTTTTTTAATAGAATATATATTTTTTTAAAAGTCAGTTTCTATTTAACCCATAGTTGGGACCCTAACAGGTACTACCACTCCAGGACAAAGTGGACCTGAGAACAATGGCAATTAAAGAGTGGCTCCACACTCCCCAACGCCCGCAAGCTGGGGCCTCACCATGGATATAGTTTGAGGTCATATCCAGGACCAACCAAATCAAAATGAATGATGTGCAACAACAACAACCTTATAGAATTACTACTTTTTGGAGGCTTCATCTCTTAGCATGAACTCACGTTTAAAGAGTCATTAATTTTTCCAAAGAGAAATCAAATTCTGAGTAGTTATACCCAAAATTAGAGATATTTCCCATATTTTTAGGTGATTTCTTTTCTCTTAATTAAACATTCCTCACTTGCAGCAAACCTGTTATTAGAATGCAGTGCAAATATGCAACCCATTAAACATGCCAATCAATTTGGCACATATAATGCTATTTATATCTGGGACAACATAGACCCCACAACATTGTAAATTTATATGAAACAAAATTATTTTAAATATTTAAGCCAGAACTTCCGACATTGTCCAGGGATGAATGAGGACCTTTTCATACTCCTGCTGACAACACTGAATCTCATACAAGCCATCACCAGTAATCACTCACTGGCAGTAACCTATGATGTTTCCTGGAGTCTGAATGACAACTAGTTTCTCTAGATTTCCAGTGCTCTCCACTTCTTTCGATAACTATTGTTAATAGCTTCACAACAGACGCTTACCACTGATTTTTTGATGACAGCAGCCCTTGGTAACTTCTGGGGTTTGAGTGACAAAAAACTTTTCCAAGATCCCCATGTTCTCCACATTCTTTCAGTGTCTGGTTTGTGCTCTCTCTTTTTGGTGCTCCCATCCTTCCTGACTCTTTGGTGTGGTGCCAGCGAATGTCAACAACATTATTTTTGAGATGGAGTTAACTTACAATTTCGTGGTTTCAGTTTTCTTGATTCCCTGTGTTTGTGTTCTTTCATTTACTCTTATTCACTCCAAACTCTTGACAAGCTTCTGGGACTGGTACTGGTCTTCACTCCTGATTTAAAGTGGAGCACATGCATCAAATCTGTTGCTAAGATTGCTGGAAAAATGGTTGAATCACTACCGCTTCAGAAGGTATCTCATTGCCAGTGCTATCTTCTATCTGTATAAGAGCCAGGTATGCCCTAGAATGAAGTACTCTTTCCACATTTGGGCAGGAGCTGCTTGGCACACCCTATCCAGCTTTTATAGAGTTCAAAATCGGCTTTGAAACCTAGTAGATGATGCCCTTTTCTCTTCCCTGCAACCTTTCCCACAGAAGAGACGCTGCAAGTTTGTCTCTGCTCTATCATTATTTCCATGGCAAGGGCTTGACTGAACTTCAATCTATAGTCCCTCCTTGCCAAACTTTTACAAAAAACACTCGACTAGTTACTTCCACTATATATAATTTTTCCCACTCTCTAACTGTGCCTAAATCTAAATGCATGAACAAAGCTTCTTTCCCAGAACTGCCTGCCTGTGGAACACTGTTCCACTGGCCTGCTTCCTGGTTGATACAACATGGTAGCCTTCAAATCCAAGTTCTTGTTGAGCTGTCCCATAAATAATTAGATTCTACCCATCTTACACTATTAACAATTACTACACTACCACCTTACATTCATCCTCATCCTCGAGTGGCTTTCGAGTCTAAATAAGTGATAACTTCCAATCCTGATGCAATTCTCTACCTATATAAAAGCCAGGTATAGAGTACTGTTGCCACATTTGGGCAGAAGCTGCTAGAAGCAGCTTATCCTGCCTTGACAGAGTTCAAAATAGACTTTGTAGCTTAGTGGAGGATGCCCTTTTCTCTTCTGTATGTATTTTAAGTTATATGAGATTGTCAGTGTGTAACCAAGTGCTAGGTTGACAGGCCGGACACACAGCAAAACAATGTACCTTAACACTAAGTTCCAACGGCTCACTTTTTTCATTTGTCTAGTGATGGACCTTTTAAAATGTAACCAGACAATCACTGGTCACTGAAAATCACCTCTCCGGTGCTCTGAGTGCACAAAACGCACATGACCCTACGTTCGGGGAGCAATACCTTTAACACACTGTGGTTGAGTTCTTCCTTCGTAGGTTCTCCAGTGAATGGCTTCTATGCTACTTTTCTCAGCTGCAGCTTCGTGTCGGGTTCAGGGTAGACCTGAAATCAACTGTGTTGCTCTCAAATCAACAGGCAATCAATAATAACTTGGAGATCATTTTCTAACAAACAAAAATAATTATTTGTGTAAAGTAATTTCATAAACAGTTCGTATTAAGAAAAGCTAAATGATTTTGAATTTTCTCTTGGATTTAAGGAAATCAAACTAATGTTTTTGTATACAGGGTTTTCAGCTTAAAACAAAGTTCAGATAGCTTTTTTGTGTATTTATTTATTTATTTTTGGACTGTTATCCTCATCTTCAAAGATGAAGATGAGGATAGCAGTCTGCAAATAAATAAATGAATATACAAATTACACATCTCAAATTTCAATTAAAAAAATGGTACTTGTACAGTTGAATCAAGACATTAAAAAATAAGCAAATCGAAAAAAGTTAAATTTTACTTATCCGTTATGGAATGAAGTTCTCTGAGAAAAAAAAACTTCACTTAATTTCATCAAATAGTTTTATTTTTACAGCGAAAAAACAATTTGTTATGACACCGAGCAAAAGGTTCGATTTTTAGGAAGAAAAGCTAGTTTTAAAGATGGGGAAGGAGTGTCGGCCTTTAAATTGAGTTATCTCCCCGTGGTGTGTTCAAAACATTCAAAGATGTCTACCTTCAATGCGCTGTCATAAAAATGTGTTTTTCCGCTGTAAAAAAAAAAAAAAATCCTCGATCAGATCAGGTGAAAAAAAAATAGCCAAAAAAATATATAATAGTTTTCTCATACTTAAGGATTTCAAAACTAACTATCGGATTCTTCAAATTTACAAAGCAAGAATGTATTTCTTGAGTATGTCAGGGAGGAGGATGAAGCAGAATCTCTCTTTCCACCTTCTCCTTTTTTTTTTTTTTACATAGGCATCACCACTTATCAAGGCCAAGAGGCCACTCAAGGATAAGGGTTAAAGAGTGTACAGTAGATATTGGACAATATAGTAATCATTAGTAATGAAAATTTGGTAACTTTGATAACTTATATAGAACGGCTCATCAAGAACTTATTTATGTTAGACTTGAACACAACCATATTGTAGTCAGCCGGAAAGCAGGAAAACGGAAGACAATTCCACAGGCGTGCAGTTCTAAGAAAGAAGCTTTGTTCATGGAATCTACGTTTAGGTTTAGGCACAGATAAAGAGTGGGGGGAATTATTGATAGTGTGTACAGCTAGACGAGTGTTTCTTGTGAAAGTTTGGAGAGGGGGGACCATAGATTGAAGCTCAGTTGGACACCTTCCATGAAAATAACGATACATCAGAGACAAACTCACAACATCTCTTCTGTGAGATAGAGGTTGCAAGGAAGAGAAAAGGACATCTCCTGCGAGGCTACGAAGTCTATTTTGAACTCTATCAAGGCAGGACAAGTCCTTTCTAGCAGCTCCTGCCCAGATGTGGCAACAATATTCCATCCTTGGACGTACCTGGCTCTTATATAGATAGAGAATAGCATCAGCAGTGAGATATTTACCGGATCGATAGAAAGATCCCACCATTTGTCCAGCAGCCTTGGCAACAGATTTGATTTATGTGTTCCATTTAAGATCAGGAGTAAAGGTCAAGCCCAGAAGCTTGTCAAAACTTGAGGTCTCCTGAAGACGAGAGCCATTCATTTCAATTGATGCCAGATATGGATCAGAATGTTGATGATGTAAAGAGAGAAGCTTGGTTTTAGATGCATTAAAAGTAACCAGCCACTCCTTTCCCCATTGTACTATGTGCTCAAGATCAGAGGAGAGAGAATTGGAGAGAACTTGGTCGTTTACTGTCTTAGATGTGCTACCATAAATGGTAGTGTCGTCAGCATAAATGTCTACAAATGATGTAAGGATGTGATTTGGAAGATCATTAATGTAGATCAGGAAAAGAGTTGGGCCCAGGATGGACCCCTGAGGGGCACCGGCATTAATACTGTGAGCTTCTGATTTTTGCCCCTCAACTACTACTCTTATGAACCTATCAGAAAGAAATGATTTAATAATTGAGAAGACATTTCCAGCTATACCATAGATAGAGATCTTATGAAGTAAACCTTTATGCCATACCCTATCAAAGGCCTTAGATATGTCAAGAGTAATTGCCCTAGAAAAGTGGCCTCCGTCGAGAGATTTGCTAATCCTATGAGATATAACTGTAAGCACATCTGCTGTAGATCTAGCAGAACGGAAACCATATTGAGTGTCACTAAGAAGGTTATTTTTGTTGAGATGGTTGATTACTTCTGTATTTAACACAGATTCCAACAACTTACTCATGACGCACAGGCGACTTATTGGCGTGTACTGAGAGGGGGATGAGCGATCACCTGAATTCTTAAATACAGGGCATACTGATGAAATTTTCCAGGGAGATGGGAAACTATTCTCCTTAAGACAACGTTTAAACAGTTTTGTAAGTAGTTCAGGTTGAAGTTTTTTGAGTACTATAATTGGAATACCGTCAGGGCCAGTTGCTTTACTGGAATCAAGGTTTTTGATTAGCTTGGCAACATCACGTACAGATATACGTATATCACATAGCATGTTTTTTGATATAGGAGGAATATTGGGGGTTGGTGGCCTTGGTCGCAAAGGGTAGAATTAGCTGCAAAGTTCTTGACAAAGAGTTTGGCTTTGTCTGATGCTGACGAGATTACCTCAGGTCCATTGATAATAGTTGGGATGGAGCACACGCTTCTGTTCAGGATTCTGTTTGCTATTTGCCAAAACTGGTGGGAACCAAGCCGCTGCTCAGCTACTTTGAACTTAACAGATTGAGCATACAACTCTCTTGCGTTCTTTATTACTTTCTTACAATGGTTGCTGGCAGTCCTGAAAGCGGCTTTAGTTTCCATACATCTATTACGTTGGAAGCAGTGGAAAAAGTGATTTCTGTGCGCAATGGCAGCAGCACATTCTGGAGAGAACCATGACTGGCTGTTAGGTTTTTGCTGAAACTTTTTTGAGGGTATGAAACGGTCAATACCTACAATTAGCCATTCCATCAGGTCTAATACTATAGAGGACACATCCTTTTTAAACATGGAATGCAGAGGTAGATCAGATATAAATGTACGGAAGCTATCCCAGTCAGCCTTAGTGTATCGATATACTGTACGATGGAGAGGTACGTCTGGGGACATATTACATTTCATATTTATCTTAATTGATACAACAGAGTGGTCGGAAGATCCAAGAGGCGACAGAACAGAAACTGAACATAGTTGTGAGAAAAAGGTCTAGTAGGCTCGCATACTGGCCGTCATTATCGGGCACACGGGTGGGTTCCTGAACAATCTGAGTGAGGTCATAGGCAATGGAGAAATCATGACAGAACCTCCCCTCATCATCGGTCTTGTTTGAGTGGGTCAACCATTCGACGTTATGAACATTGAAGTCTCCACATACGTGAATGTTAGCTGAAGGATAAGCAGATAGGACTTGGTCAATTTTCTCAGATATGCTTTGAAAGATAGTAACTCCGCTGTTGTGGGGGCGATAGAGAGTAAATACAAATGCAGTAGTGTGAGCTAAAGCAACCCGGAAGCACATATAGGGTAAGTTAGGATCTTCCATGGAGATGTCCCTACCACATGGAAAGCTATCTTTAATATAGGCACATATTCCATGCCCATGGCGATCTTGGGGGTCAGATTTAGAAGTTAAGTTAGAGTATCCTTTAATTACGAACTCTTCTAGGGAAATAGCCTGTCCAATGCCAGTTTCACTTAAAAATAAAAGGTCTGGTTTAGCCTCCTGTAATTGGGTTTCAACCTCTGGAAGGTTAGAACGTAGACCCCTGATGTTGGAGAAGGAGACATGGTAGTAGGGGTCTACGTTGGAAGTTGGAGAACCGGGTTTAATCGTGTATTTTTTCTTGAAACTTGTCATGATGAAATTTTGGAATTTGTGGACTAGGTCGTCAGATTTACTTAGAGCAGGACAGAGAGGGGAAACTAAGAGAGAAAAAGAAACGAAGAATTTTTTTTTTTTTGTAGCTAATGATAAGGTAAAGCCGTAACAATTACCCACTAGTTTTGCATCGAGAGGCCCCACCAGAAGCTACTGCATGGTCCAGAATCCATTCACCAAATGACAATACAGCAGCCCAGTACTTTGCACCTGCTGATAGGACAGCCTCCTTAGTGGTTAATCCAAGGTTCGGGTCCCTGACTATCAGGTGGATAACGTCAGCCCAGACAAAACGTTTACCTCCAGCACCCTTACTAGTGACATGGCTACAAGGATAGACATAGAAACAGAAAATTTCCGCCATCTCTGCCAACTGTTCGCGCAAAATACTGCCAACCTAGAAAACAGATATTTCTTCTCCCTTTGTCAGAAAAATCGCTCATTAAAAAATGAGGACTGAGGGACAAATAAGAAGAAGTGAGAGTAACAGGAGCTGCCGATAAGGCATCCACAATGCGTTTTCTACTCTCCATTAAAAAAAAAAAAAAAATGATTAAGTATTCTACTTAATAAAAGTCCAACAGACGTGTTTAAGGGAAAGTATGGTGATAGATTCTCCTCTCACGAACTAAAAATGAGTACAATTTCGTAATCTATTTTTGCAATCAACTCGGTAGATAAATAAACATTTATGGATGAGAAAAAAAGCTAGCATTTAATAAAACAGAAATACAGAAATTAAATACAGAAATAAAATGTAGTAGTTGGTGACGTTATAAGTAATTGCGAGATAAGATGGAAGCTGGAATTAAGGGGTGAAGACTGAAAAGGATAATATAATGGATTGAGTATACAATATTTAAGATCAACTCTGTAGATAAAAATAAACATTTATGGACGAGAAAAAAAGCTAGCATTTAATAAAACAGAAATATAGAAATTAAATACTGAAATAAAATGTAGTTATTAATATTTGAATCTAAAAATAAAATCTCCAGATCTTTGGGCTGTCAGCCCCAAAAGCTGATGTGTGTGGTGTCAAAGCCAGCAAGCAAATCTCCGGTATCTGCTTAAACAAATGATTTTTATGAAAATTCTGCTCCTATCTCTCTGAAATTTGAATTTCTTCTTATTTTCTTTTTTTTTATTGTTCCTTTCTTTATCCCAAAGTCCCTCTCTCTCTCTCTCTCTCTCTCTCTCTCTCTCTCTCTCTCTCTCTCTCTTGTTCTAAACTTTCTGAGGTGGTCTTTCACTTGATATGCATTCGCCACCTTCCCCTAGCTCCAATCCAGCAAACAAACATACCAATTGCAAATTCTGCTTTCTTAACTCTTGTTATTAAACGAAATCAACAAAGAAAAAACAAACGTTTGTCTTAATTTTCTTTTTCAATATAAGCAGGTGTTTTATCATCTCTTTATGGAAAACACACACAACTGCCGAGTTTGCAAGCAAGATGAGTTGGTGTGGTCCGGGATATGAAATAGTGTTACAAGTGAATAGTCAATAAGAGTCAAATAGTGTAAAATAGGTACAAGGATGTGGTGATGGGACAGTAGTGGAAGCCTGACTGACATTGCGAAAACTATTAGATCGGGCTCTTTATTGTGTGACACACCTCTCGTGGTGAGGTCAACAACTGACCCCTGATCATCTTTGGACTTTCGCTTGTGATATTTAGTTCTCTAAAAGGCTATTACATGAAATCCTGACGCCTTGGTGTAGAATTCTCTGGAAGCGAAACAATGAAGCTCGCATATACCAGAAAGAAAACAGACAATTGAGTTCTATTCTACTAAAAATTAATTTCACAAAAATTACAACTTTTTACAGATATGTACACTTTAGTTCTTAACACGTTTTTAAAGTCTCAAATCTCTGGTCTACGTACATGGCACTCAGGCGAAATGGAGAGTGGGGTGGTCACGCCTTTGGGAGTGATATTATCTCGAGATTCTGCGCAAAATCTAGTTAATTTCGAGCGCATTGGCTTTATATACTCTGGGTCAGGTCGGGGTGGAAAATCCACTCAGCCAATCAAATTAAAATATGTATCGGGGGGGGGGGGACACCCCAAACGCGAACTGCGAGTGTGCAATTCAGCCATAATCTAGAGATTTGAATCTGGGACCAAAACCGATATCTGTTCCCATGACCTTAGAGGTTAATCCTTGTCATTCAGAATACCTGGCCCAGTGCACTTCAGGCCAGACGAATGTCATCGTCATTATTCTAACATTTCCTGTCATATATATCTGGCTTTTCAGTAAAACAAAATATATATCTGATGTTGACAATAAAACAAAATATATATCTATCTCTTCTAATTTGCCTCCAACTCCTCACTAGACCCTGCTAACCACCCTCTCCCAGACTTTCCTTTGCAGACAGATGCCACACTTGACAATCTGGAAATCACCCCTTCTCAGGTACATGCTATCATAAAAAATCTTGACACTGCAAAAGCATGTGGACCTGATCTCATCCCGGCTGTGCTATTAAAAAAGTGCTCCGCCAAAGTAGCTCCAATCCTCTCCAAACTTTACAACAAATGCGTTAATGAATCTTGCTGTCCTGGAAAACTGCTTCTGTGGTACCGGTTTTCAAGAATTCTGGCGAAAGAACCGACTCAGTAAATTACCATCCCATTAGCCTCCTCCCACTTTTTGCCAAAATATTTGGAGTCCATAATTAACCAAGCTCTAGTTCATCACCTTGCAGATGCTAAACTTCTTACTGACTAACAATATGGATTTAGGCAAGCCCGTTTCACAGCAGACATTCTAACTGTAATCTCCGAGTGTATATACCATTCACTTCACAAAGCAGGGGAGGGTAGAGTGGTAGCTCTAGATATATCTAAGGTTTTTGACAGGGTATGGCATGAAGGTCTTCTCAGGAAAATCAGATCATATGATATCACTGGAAGAATACTTAACATAATTAAATCCTTCTTAGATAAGAGAAAAATCCAGGTTGTCCTCGATGGCCGTATATCTAAACAATATGATATAAATGCGGGAGTGCCTCAGGTGTCTATCCTTGGACCTCTATTATTCCTAATATTCATAAATGACCTCCATGACAAAATTGTCTGAGATGGGTATATATGCTGACACCACGCTCTATAACAGACATGACAGGAAAACAAATGAACACATATCTAAAGAAATGGCAGAAACACTAGAGGATGACCTCCAATCTGTAGTGGAATGGGGACAAAAATGGATGGTTACATTCAATGCTGCCAAGACTAAACTTGTTTCCTTCAATAATTACAAGAAACCTTCTCTACCACCAATAGCAATGGCCAAAGACTCTTTATCTGAAAGTACATCTTTTAAACTCCTTGGCCTAACGTTCACAGGAAACATGAGTTGGAAAAATTACATTGAGAGCATTGCCAGGACCGCTGCGAAAAAGGTAGGTTCTCTCTACCATGCTAGAATGCTACTGACCCCTGAAAGTATCCTGTACCTCTATAAGGCCACCATTCGCCCATGTGTAGAGTATTGTTGTCATATTTGGGCCAGTGCATCTGCTACTAGTCTCTCACTCCTAGACAAGGTTCAAAAGAGAGTCGCCAACCTAATAGGTCCTGAAATATCATCCAAGCTTCAGCCTCTGCCCCATCGACACAATGTAGCATCCCTCTGCATGTTCTACAAGTACTTTAACAGTGTATGTTCGGACGAGTTGCAAGCACCTGTACCCGCTCTACGTAAATACCCCCGACAAACCCGACAAACAGTACAATCCCACCCCTTCAAAGTAGAGATCCCTAGATGGAAGAGAACCTTCTCCTCTAGTAGTTTCTTCCCCAGAACCGCTAGACTTTGGAACTCCCTGCCAGGTTCCTGTTTCCCCAACTGTACTCACATACAGAAGTTTAAGTTTAACGTGAACCGACATCTTGCTGCCCAACTCCCCACCTAGTACCCCTGTAGTCTGTGTCCCTAATAGTAGCCCCCTACATCAAAGTGTCAATGTGCCTTATTTGGGGTGAAAATGTAAAAAAAAAAAAAAAAAAAAATTCAAGTGTTTTTGATATTCGTTGGCGTCTGGGATTAATTTAGCAATTTTAGCATATTTACCCGGTTTTTCTTAGGCCCCAGGGAGTCTCAACCTCTACAATGGGGAGAAAATTTCTCCCTCAAGTCGATTATATCACATTCGCCCCCTTAGACTTTATTGCTTTGATAGAACCAATGGAGTCTAATTCTCAATAAACTGCTGGGTCCTTTCCGCAGCTCACCATCAGAATTTTTTTTCACGCCTCCCTCTCTCCATCGTTAGTTTACCTGTTAAGAAAAGAGAACATATGCACAATCTAATAAGCACCCTTCAATCAATACAAATGTTCATAAGAAAGTCAGTTCACCAGTTTGAGAAAATAAAAAGTTCATAATAATAATAAAATACAGTTCTAGTTCCCGTGTTCATCAGGTAATTAAGTCTCTTTTTCTTTTTACATGCAAGTTTTTTGTTTATTTGTTGACTTAATTAATTGTCATTCTCTTTTTTTTCAATTCATAAGAGTTATTTCCCCTGTTTAACAAAAGTTTTGTTGTTTTTTCAAAAAAAAAGTTATTCGATTTCTTTTCAAGTTCTTCCCCTTTTACCATTTTTATTTTCAGAAATTCAGTCATAGTTCATAAAAAACTTTTTTTCCACAGTTCCAGCCACAATTTACAAGATTTTCTTTTCATGTTGTTGTTAATAGTACAGTCTTTTAAAAAGAGTGTATACAGCCCTAATCAGGTTAATTAAAGGACCCGCTTTTTATTAAGCTAGGGGGAATCTTTCTCACCTTAAGCAGTCGTAGTTGGAACTTCACCTTTTGATTCAGAGTTCAGGTTCTTTATAAGCATCTTGTTAAATTGAGGATTTCCTCTCATCGCCCTCAAGCTAACGTCGGGATTTTCTTTTAATGATTCACAGCCTCAGCATCCTGCAAGAATTTTGATAAAACAGAGAGAAAAGAAAAAGAAAAGAAAAGAGGCTTCTTCAGTTCCTCTGTATCAAAGCATCGAGGAAGTTTTCGGGATACACTTCGATTTTGTCAGCACCAGCAGTCGCATTTTTCAGAATCACTGGCGGGTTTGAACCAGGGTCACTTTTGCCATCTGTGCAACTAGTCTCGAGATGCTTGTCGCCTTGCTTCCTCCTCGCATTCATCCTTTTTATACACCATACAATCGCCAACAACAACACACTTATCATTACTAGCGTGTTCACTCTCGCTCATGTAATTATCACCTTATGAAGTCTATCCTGAGATTCTGTATTCTCCAGACCATTTAATCAGGCCTGCAATTCACTTAAATCTATTCGTCTAACTCCTCCCAGAGCTTTTGGTAACCTAAGTCAGGTATGTGGTGGTGAATAACAGATCAGGGGGTCCAAAAGGTTAGTAAGGTTATTCAATTGGATATTCGTCCACCTTCCCTTTTTTCTTGCCGTTCTACTCTCGTGATATTTAATATTGGTAACCTCTCCTTAGTAATTTGTGTTAACGTTTTCTTCCCTCTCTCTAACTGTTCTATTTAGGTCCTTATTAACTCAACATACTCTTCTGTAACTACTCCGAATAATGTCTCCAAGGCTTTGCCTAATATAGGTATAACCGCTCTCTTAGGCCTGCATTCCAGGTTCCTAAATCTCTGATCCTATGATTGATCCAACAGTGCCGTTAAATGCATGGCTCATCCCCCAAGGGACTCAATATCTGCATATATTGCCCCACCTGTTCATAGGTACTAACTTCTTAACACAACAAACTGATCAACTCCATCTCCATGGGTGCCAACTAACTCCATATAGAGCTGCAAATCACTCACCAGTCGGTTCGACTGTGTGACCACTACCCCGCCAGTTTTCCTGAAAATGGCACCCCTTTTCACTAACAGCGCAGTAGATTATCCATAGCAGTCCTAACAGGAACAACACCTTGATCGTCTTCATCCCTACAATGACAGGAAGAAATGAATCGATTAGCGACTCAATCATCCAACTGACACCAATAACAACATATGGGGCCGGGCGCGTTTAATATCTGTGGTGGCTGCCCAACAACAAGACATAGAAAGAATTACGGGCACGCCCAATCGATGACGCAGTATCAACAATGGAATGACGAAAAAAGATGAAAGAACAAACCAGGGACCCTCTTCCCTTAGTAACACCGTGTGTGGATACTCCGCCTCAAGGGCTAAAAAACCCTTCACCCTCGTCGACCTCTCAGCAGGTCTGTACAGCTACAGCACTACAGCACTCATGCAAAATAGGCATCATCGATTAGAGCAATTTGCAAACAAGACCGTTCCCGGTCACAACACCTAATAGAAACTCCTTGATTGAGTCGTCACCATTCTTCCCTGCCTTTAAATTACCACAGGGATCTGAAGGTTGGAGGCGCCATCCTTCTGTGTGTTTTTTTTTTCTAACACTAAAGAAAACATGATTCCCTAATTTATCGAATCGTCTTAGATATTTCAGAACACATTCCTATGTATAAAAATTATGAGTAAGTAGCTATGCCCCCCCCCCAGCGGTTCACCCAGGGGGTACGTCTGAGTGGCCCCTGCTCAGACACAATGAGTAACACGAAGGGACTGCCCAGTGCCCAACCACAATCACTACCTATCCTAACAGTCCAGTTGAAATGTTCCGGAATTCATCCCAACTAAATAAAATTTTAAGTAAAAGATGGTCACACTTTTTGAAGACACTTTTTAAAAGTAAAATTTAATTGAGAAATTTTTGAAAACTTTGAAGTGCCATATACAATGATAAAATCATTGTTTATTGCTTTTTTTTGTAAGTCCTATATTTTTTTTAAGTGAAACTGGCATTGGACAGGCTATTTCCCTTGATGAGTTTGCAATTACAGGATACTCTAACTTAACTTCTAAATCTGACCCCCAAGATCGCCATGGGCATGGAATATGTGCCTATATTAAAGATAGCTTTCCATGTGGGAGGGACATCTCCAGGGAAGATCCTAACTTACCTTATATGTGCTTCCGGGTTGCTTTAGCTCACACTACTGCATTTATATTTACTCTCTATCGCCCCCACAACAGCGGAGTTACTATCTTTCAAAGCATATCTGAGAAAATTGACCAAGTCCTTTCTACTTATCCTTCAGCTAACATTCACGTATGTGGAGACTTCAATGTTCACAACGTCGAATGGTTGACCCACTCAAACAAGACCGATGATGAGGGGAGGTTCTGTCATGATTTCTCCATTGCCTATGACCTCACTCAGATTGTTCAGGAACCTACCCGTGTGCCCGATAATGACGGCCAGTATGCGAGCCTACTAGACCTTTTTCTCACAACTTGCCCTGAACTATGTTCAGTTTCTGTTCTGTCGCCTCTTGGATCTTCCGACCACTCTGTTGTATCAATTAAGATAAAAATGAAATGTAATAAGTCCCCAGACGTACCTCTTCATCGTACAGTATATCGATACACTAAGGCTGACTGGGATAGCTTCCGTACATTTATATCTGATCTACCTCTGCATTCCATGTTTAAAAAGGATGTGTCCTCTATAGTATTAGACCTAACTGAATGGTTAATTGTAGGTATTGACCATTTCATACCCTCTAAAAAATTTCAGCAAAAACCTAACAGCCAGCCATGGTTCTCTCCAGAATGTGCTGCTGCCATTGCGCACAGAAATCACTTTTTCCACTGCTTCAAACGTAATAGATGTATGGAAACTAAAGCCGTTTTCAGGACTGCCAGCAACCATTGTAAGAAAGTAATAAGGAACGCAAGAGAGTTGTATGCTCAATCTGTTAAGTCCAAAGTAGCTGAGCAGCGGCTTGGTTCCCACCAGTTTTGGCAAATAGCAAACAGAATCCTGAACAGAAGCGTGTGCTCCATCCCAACTATTATCAATGGATCTGAGGTAATCTCGTCAGCATCAGACAAAGCCAAACTCTTTGCCAAGAACTTTGCAGCTAATTCTACCCTTTGCGACCAAGACCGCCAACCCCCAATATTTCCTCTTGTATCAGAAAACACGCTATGTGATATACGTATATCTGTACGTGATGTTGCGAAGCTAATCAAAAACCTTGATTCCAGTAAAGCAACTGGCCCTGATGGTATTCCAATTATAGTACTCAAAAAACTTCAACCTGAACTAGCGCCCATACTTACAAAACTGTTTAAACGTTGTCTTAAGGAGAATAGTTTCCCATCTCCCTGGAAAATCTCATCAGTATGCCCTGTATTTAAGAATTCAGGTGATCGCTCATCCCCCTCTCAGTACAGGCCAATAAGTCTCCTGTGCGTCATGAGTAAGTTGCTAGAATCTGTATTAAATACAGAAGTAATCAAACATCTCAACAAAAATAACCTTCTTAGTGACACTCAATATGGTTTCCGTTCTGCTAGATCTACAGCAGATGTCCTTACAGTTATATCGCATAGGATTAGCAAATCTCTCGACGGTGGCAATCTTTCTAGGGCAATTGCTCTTGACATATCTAAAGCCTTTGATAGGGTATGGCATAAAGGTTTACTTCATAAGATCGCTAGCTATGGTATAGCTGGAAAAGTCTTCTCAATTATTAAATCATTTCTTTCTGATAGATTCATAAGAGTAGTAGTTGAGGGGCAAAAATCAGAAGCTCACAATATTAATGCCGGTGTCCCTCAGGGATCCATCCTGGGCCCAACTCTTTTCCTGATCTACATTAATGATCTTCCAAATCATATCCTTACATCATTTGTAGACATTTATGCTGACGACACTACCATTTATGGTACCACATCTAAGACAGTAAACGAGCAAGTTCTCTCCAATTCTCTCTCCTCTGATCTTGAGCACGTAGTACAATGGGGAAAGGAGTGGCTGGTTACTTTTAATGCATCTAAAACCAAGCTTCTCTCTTTACATCATCAACATTCTAATCCACATTTGTCATCAATTGAAATGAATGGCTCTCGTCTTCAGGAGGCCTCAAGTTTTGACAAGCTTCTGGGCTTGACCATTACTCCTGATCTTAAATGGAACACGTATATCAAATCTGTTGCCAAGGCCGCTGGAAAAATGGTGGGATCTTTCTATCGATCCAGTAGATATCTCACTGCTGATGCTATTCTCTATCTATATAAGAGCCAGGTACGTCCAGGGATGGAATACTGTTGCCACATCTGGGCAGGAGCTGCTAGAAAGAACTTGTCCTGCCTTGATAGAGTTCAAAATAGACTTCGTAGCCTCGTAGGAGATGTCCTTTTCTCCTCCTTGCAACCTCTATCTCACAGAAGAGATGTTGCGAGTTTGTCTCTGATGTATCGTTATTTTCATGGAAAGTGTTCAACTGAGCTTCAATCTATGGTCCCCCCTCGCCAAACTTTCACAAGAAACACTCGGCTAGCTGTAAACACTATCAATAATTTCCCCCACTCTTTATCTGTGCCTAAACCTAAACGTAGATTCCATGAACAAAGCTTCTTTCTTAGAACTGCACGCCTGTGGAATTGTCTTCCGTTTTCCTGCTTTCCGGCTGACTACAATATGGTTTTGTTCAAGTCTAAAGTAAATAAGTTCTTGATGAGCCGTTCCATATAAGTTATTAAATTTACCAAATTTTCATTACTAATGATTACTATATTGACCAACTTCTACTGTACACTCTTTAACCCTTATCCTTGAGTGGCCTCTGGGCCTTGATAATGTGGTGATGCCTTTGTAAAAAAAAAAAAAAAAAAAAAAAAAAAAAAAAAAAAAAAAATAATATTCAACGGACTTACCAGCCAAACTCTTCATTGCGATTGTCAAAGCGCAAGAAATTCTATTCTTGATTAATATCTTCAAGCGCGATTAAGCACGCACACAACTTGCCCGCAATGGAAAAATCCATCTAAAGAAAAATATAAATCGCTTTTGCACTGATTTAGGTGCACTACAATTAATGCATTACTTCAATCAATGATACTAGTAATTGTTCTCAATTAGTTTTCGTTCAGATTGCGGCCCTTTAACTCTTATTTCGCAACTAAGAAATCATTCCCGACTGAGGCAAAACTCGATTTCTTCCCAAAAGCCAATTCAATCGCCGAAACTAACGCCTTTAATTATTCTCATCTGAATCCAATTAAAATTTGCTCAGTTTGATAACTTGAAATCCTTCCAGACTGAGGTAAACAAAGTATAAAATTCCCTTTTTTTCTTTCTTTCTTTTTTTTTTTTTTTTTACTAATTCAGTCACTGGAATTCTCCCTTCACTTAATTAACGAATCTTTATTAATAAGTTCCAATCACGTGGTGTATACAGCCAGAGGGGAGACGGAGAAAAAAAGAAAATGAAAAGAAAGAGAAAAAAAATATATCACATATATTCCTGCCTGATTTTGTAACTAGTCACTACCGAGCATTAAGTCTCTCCGTAAATTCTTTGCGACATACACCTTCATCTCTCCTCTTCACTCACCTAGTCTGTAGGGTATATTAGGCATCCCTTTGAGTTGGAGATTAGCACCATCTGTCTGAGTCAATTCCACATCCACAGGCTGCAAAGACATGCAGCTTCTCATAAGCATCCACACCCTGCTCCTGTGTCGACCAGAGCTGTCAACGTTTCACCTCCTACCTCCACAGGACAGGTCAAGCCTCCTGTTTCCGTCAGAAGTTGACGCACCTTAAGTGGCATCTTTTTCCTCCTTGACCAGCCCTGCATAGGTGCTGGTAACAGATACTCCTTGCCCATCGACAGCCTGTCCGTCCAGAATTGTAACCTTTCTGGGGCGGCGTCTTCCCCTCTGCCCTGAAAACCTCTATTTTCCTTGAGGGCATTCCGTTCTCCTGTGGCCAGTATTCCCACAAGTCCAACAGCGCAGTTTCGGACGGATTCTGGCCATATGACCGGCCTGTCCACACGTCCAACAGCACAAGGGCTTTGACACCTTTTGTGTCGCCGGTGCCCTTATATCCTGGGTGACCCACCGGCGTTTCCTGAAGCTGGTGTTAAGATAGATTGTACTCGAGTTACTCGTCCACTCACTCTCTGAGGTGGAGCCCCCCGTCTGTTACCTTTTGATCTACCCTCGGGTGGAGGTCGTTGCTCCGGTTGAGCATATTAGCCAATTCCTAAGCGATGGTCACCTCTATTGGTGCACTATTTAGATTCGTGCCTGTGTTTATTACACCTGCGGCAATATGGCTGCAGCTCCCATAACTTACCTCCCCACCGGGTCGGACATTCTGTCCCTGATGTCCCTTATGATTCCACCTAAAACATAATAGTCCCATCCTCCCAGGCACAGGTTTATAGTGGCCATAATGAATGTCCCACTCCAAAAAATTTGGATCAGCTTCCTTCTCCCAGTCTTCCTCAACTATCTCCATTGTCGGTCTTAACCTCGGCTTTCCCACAGAGGAAGAATTCTCCTTAACCTACTCCCACAGTCTCGAATTTCTAATGCGCCCCCAAACATGATCACTAGTATGAGCAAGTTTTACCGCCTCACTTAGCTTAATGAGGTTACCCTTCAACACGTCAGTTCATATCTCGAACAAGAAGAGCCTCTCCTATTACATCAGCCAACAGGACCTGTATCGGCCTACCGACTGGTCCGGAAAATCTCTTATCGCTAGTTCGGACACTCTCTCAGCTAAACTATTGAAGCCTAAATAATTCTCGGACGGTGTCAACGGCCGTCCTTTCACTGCTAAATTCCTTTATTAAGGCTGACCTTAACTGCAGCCAGGTCAGCTGAGAGTTCTCTTGGACCTGTCTACCAATAAATCTGGACACGGTTCCTGATGCAGCGTCATACGCAAGAAGAACCATTTCCAGGTCCCTAATCCGTAAACTATTTGCTTTTTTTCCAACTGCCTATAGCCAGTCATCCAACTCACGCACGTCCCCTCAGAAGCTTGGGATTATTAAATTCCACAGCAAGGCTCGAAATGCCTCTGTAACCTTATGTGACCCCAAACTCTGTTCGTGAGTTCCCCATGGATCTCGTCAATCCACCGCCTAGGACTGTCCGTATCCTTAACATCCAAATCTGCCATTTTCTCTTATTAATTCAATTAAATCTCCCTACGCCCCTATACTACTCAAACAGTCAAATATACACAATATCAATTAACTTCTGTATTGTATAATTAAGAGGGAAGGACTTCACTCATAAGGGAAAGACAACAAGACACAGTAGTTAGCATCGATAAGCGACGTACGTGTGTACCTTTATTGGGTCCGCCATGACAGTCCCTTTTTTCTCTCCTTCCTGGAGAGCTCGGGTTAAGGGTACATAACTCAGTGTTATGTTTACATGTTATTTTTATTTATTTATTTTTATTTTTTTTATTTAAAGTCTTTTTTTTTTATTATTATCATTATTATTATTATTATTATTATTATTATCATCCAAGCTGGAAGTCCTTAAATCTAGACGGTAATCGTCTGTTACGGATAGATCTAGACCTAGCTTCAGATCTTTCATTCTGCCCTGTATCTGTCATTTTCAGGGGTTCATTCTTTATTTGAGTACCTGATGTGGAAGGTGGGGTTGGTGTTATTTGTATTTGAGGGTGTTGTTGGCTGTCTGGGCGTACTGGGTTTGAGTTTGTAGGTGACTGTGGGGAATGGATCCTGATTCTGTTTGGTAGGTCATCTGGTAAGGTGTCATCATGAGCCAGGTTGCGGCTATCCGTGCTTATTTTGCGAAGGTAACGGCGGTTTCGGAGTGTGGTTCTTCTGCTGCCATCAACTAATACACGGTATTGTCTGTGGGGGAGAGTTTCAACAATCGTGCCGGTGTTATTCCAGCACAGTGGTTTGTGTCCATGTTGGTTTTGAATTGACACATGTTCCCCAATTCTTAGTGGATTGAGTTGTTGCCTGTTTTCAGTGTGTTTCATGTTGTTGAGGAAACGCTGGTTAATGGCCCTCTCGCGCATGTCGGCGAGTTCCAACCATTCACGGCGAAATTTTGTGGGGTTTGGTAAGTGGTCATTCAGGGGACGAGCGAATAGAAGTTCTGATGGTGACGCACCTATGTCAGGTGGTGTTGTGTTGCGATGGAGTAGCAGTGCTTTTGCCACTTCATCCGTATCCAGTGAACCGTTCGGGCTAACATTTGTTGTTAATATCCTCTTCATATGCTTGACAGCTGCCTCAGCTCTGCCATTGCTTTGTGGATAATATGCCGATGAGACTCAGAGGGATATGCCCCATGTTTTGAGAAATGTCCTCCACTCATCAGAGTTGTATGGGGGTCCACCGTCACAAGCAATTTCCTCCGGCACACCATAATTCACAAAATACCTGCGTAAGATGTTGCATACTGTGGAGATCCTGGCGTCTTGTTGCATTGAAGATACCTCTGTCCAACCTGAATATCTGTCAGCATATATCATATATTTCCGTCCCGCCATGTTGAAAATATCTGTTACTGTCGACTGGAAAGGGTATTCTGGGTGGACAGGCTCCATTGCAGGTTCTTTATGGTTTGATGGGGCAATTTCGTTACAGCGCCTGCACTGATTGCGCTTTTCCTGCAATTGTGCTCCCATACCAGGCCAAAAAAAATGTTGTCTGGCGTTGCTTCTCATACTGTTGACCCCCTGGTGGCCAACGTGGAGTTGGTCGATGAGTTCACGACGTAGGTTTTTTGGAATTAATATGCGGCCTTCCTTGAATACTAGAGACTGAACTGTGTATAGGTCGCTTCGCATATTCCAAAACTCTTTAATATTTGGCTGTAGAAGATCCTTGTGTTCAGGGAATCCTTGTTCTATTGTTTCCACGAGGTTCATCTATTGGTGATCCATCGCGGCTTCTTGCTGTATGTGCACCATCTTGATAGGAGATGTTTCTTGGGTGTATCGGGATTCTATTCCAGCTTGCAACGCTTCTTCCATGCTATCCAATTCCGCTGCTGCGACCTTGGTGGTATGTGTAGAGATACGGGACATGGCATTTGCTCCACCATTGGCGTCGCCTGGTATTGATATAACCCTGAACTGGTACATCAGGGTCTGCTCTCTGATATCTAAAATCCTGGGATTTTTTATTTCGTCCAAGCTACGATCATTGAATATCGGCACAAGGGGTTTGTGATCAATAGCAAGTATCAGGTGGGGGCAGCCTAAAACAAACATTTTGCAGCTTTCCAATCCAAACTTTATAGCTAAAGCTTCCCCTTCAATTGGTGCATACCGGTTCTCAGCAGGTCTAGTGAATCGGGAGCCAGCATATACAACTTTCCAATGTTCTGACCCACAACAGTGGTCCATTGTGGACGGGCATGCACAATGTTTTTGGAGTAGGGTAAATCCTATTCCTGTTCGACTCCAGTCTGTAGTCAGACATGTTGGGCGATTTATTTCGAATGTTCGAACGCCATCCCGGATGTTTTCTAGGATTGTTTCCTTGGATTGCTGGAAGAGTTGTTCCAATGTATCGTCCCAGTAAAACCTGCTGTTATGTTTCAGTAGTTCTCTGAAGGGTGACATGATGGGTGCTTGGGCAAACGCATATGAAACTTGGTTAATCAAACCAAAGAAAGATCTAACTCCTGTAATGTTTGTCGGTGATGGGAAGTTTCTGATGCCCTCAAGTAATTTTTGAGATGGTTTGTACCCTGTTAAGCTGATGTCGAAGCCAGCAAACTCTACATTGTCTTTTGCGAATTGGAATTTTTCTGGGTTAAATACTATTCCATTTTCAGCACATAGTATGATGTATCTAACGGTGTGCCAAAAGGATAGTGCCATATCATCATCCCACAAGATAGAGTCGTCCACACAGCGAGCAACACGAGGGAAACCTTCTGTAATGGTGTCGAATCTCTTTGTGTAACCATCATTAGACGCTTGGAAACCTTGGGGGGCTCGCAAATACCTGTATCTGCCCCATTCTGTTATGAAAGTGGTGGCATCCCGTGCCTTTACAGCCAGAGGAACACTGTGATATCCGTTCCAGGCATCCAGAATAGTTTTCTTTTTTCCTGGGGGTATTGTATTGACAAGATTGAATGGGGAGGGTGTGTGGTGTGTTTCTCGTCTTGTCATTGCGTTTACATTTTGGAGGTCGACCGTTCTACGTGGGCTGCCATCTTTTTTGGGCACGGTGATCATTCTCGAACACCATGTCGTTGGTGTCCCTGCTGGCACTGGTTCAATGATGTTCAGTGCTACGTCTGCATCAAGCTGGGATTTGACAGCTTCTTTCCAGTGGTGAGGGACAGGGATTGGTTTGTGAACAGCCTTAGGTTGGTGGTTGTCGAGGAATGTGATAGTAAGCGGTTCTCCGGTCATGGTCTGCAATTTCTGGTGTGTACATGTATTAAATGCACTGCTGGCAAAATAGCATTTGATCCAGCTCTCTATCTCTCCTCGATATTCCGGTGTGGCAGGAAACGGGAGCTTGTCTGGCAGTGGTGGGCATGGTGATCTGTATGGGCATCCGCATGAGGCTAACATTCGGTCAGTTGGTTTGTGGTCCATCTTCGTTGTAGCTACCAGACTATTAATTTGTGCTGGAAAGTCGTCGTTGATAATTCTGAGCTTTTTCAGGGCCGTTTGTGATATATATAGGCCCTTAACCCTTGGGCTGATGTATATCACCTCCGAACATGTTGCCTTACCGAGTGACATCGTGGCAATTAAGGCCCCCTTAATGGGCAGGTTGTCATCATTAACAGCACGTAACCGATGTCTGGTGCGCAGCAGATGTTCAGAAGTGCACCCCAGATTGTTCAATAAGTCCACACCAGCTGTACTTGTCTGAGCTCCTGTGTCTGCCAAAGCGAGCAATTGGACGGGTTGGTGTTTCATATTTATATGTCTGAATCATCCGAGATGTTGGTGGGCCTTTGTATCTAATGTGATAGTAACATTGAAAAATGGAGGTGGCTCTGGTCAGCTTGGTGTGAACTTGTTGTTGGTCTATGACCCATGCGGGATCCCCTCTTCTTCCTCTAGTCATTTAAGTTGCACAGTCATTGTCGATATGAACGAAGAATCTTCATCTTGGCTGTCATTTGGGTAGTCTCCCATTATGGCATTTGACGATGCTGTGCCATGGCATGTGGTTGAGAAGTGGTTCTCTTTGCCACATTTATGGCATGATTTGCCCCACGCGGGGCATTGTCTTCGTCCTTTTGGGTGTGCCTTGTGTCCACAACCTTTGCATTTGCCATTATCATTTTTGGTCTTGTCTGGTGGTGGAAACTTTCTTGATGATGCAGATTTAAATTGGGCCACTTGTGTGATCTCTGCTGGTCGGAAGTGATTTGATGCTCTGGCGGTAGATTCTAGAGTCAAAAGACGTCTAGTTAAGTCATTTAGAGTTGGCAGGGACGTAATCTCTGCTAAAATTTTGCTCTGGTGGGAGGTGTCTCGTAATCCGGCAATGATTTGAGATTTGATCATGTCTTCGGAAAATGACATTGTACATTGCTGGTTGCCACAATTGAAAGCGCAGAGCATCGCTTGTGATTTCAACCGGGAAATAAAGGATGTGATAGTCTCCCCATCACTTTGCCTCATTACAAAGAACTGCTGACGGTATACCTCGGGATGGACGGTTTTCACGGCAACGGATTTAATATATTCCAGCAGCTGCTCCTCTGTAGCATTATGCAGGGCATCCGGACCAATAAAATTGAATAACATCTCATTGACAGATGAATTGCATGCAGATCGTAACTCATTCCGGATTTCTGTGGGGTCGTTAAGTTGTGTCATCTCCTTATAACGAAGCCATGCATCCTTAAAAATGATCCATTTATTGTCTGACGAGTCAGGTTCTATTACTGGTCGCTCGGGCTTCACCCGTGAATGGCGCGACAATGGGGTGGGGGCGTGTTGCCCGGTGGGCAGAAGGCGTGCCATGAGGTTCATCATCTGCTCTTGCATGGTGAGTTGTTGTTGTTGCATTTGTAACATGAAAGAAATTGGGTCGATTTCGGCATGTTTTGGTGAAACTTCGTTTGGGTTAGACATATTTGTGTTTAACTAGAGTGTCAAAAAGTATTGAATATGTATACTGACTGGATATTAAAAACAAAACAAACAAAGAAACGAAAAAAGTTTACCACGTGGTGAGGGTGCGTCCTTCATCGTTCATACGTATTTTCATGTTTTATTTTTTAGGATGGGTCGTTGTATTTTTCCTTTGTTTCGTTATTTTTGTTTTTATCCGACTCCTGACACCATGTATAATTAAGAGGGAAGGACTTCACTCATAAGGGAAAGACAACAAGACACAGTAGTTAGCATCGATAAGCGACATACGTGTGTACCTTTATTGGGTCCGCCATGACAGTCCCTTTTTTCTCTCCTTCCTGTAGAGCTCGGGTTAAGGGTACATAACTCAGTGTTATGTTTACAACTTCAACAAGAGAAAAGTCACATAAACAACAAAAAATAAAAACAAATATGCAATAATGCGTACTCAGATCACAAAAGAAAGATTTCACAATTATCTCTTTATAAGTGACTTTCTCTGTTTTTTTTTTTTTAACCTTCTATGCAATATAAGATCATAACGAAATTTCAACACCACGCTCAAGCGTACGGAGGAATTGCAACTAGCAATTTGGTTCAATTTTAAAAACAAGCTTCTTCTCCAATTTATTTTTAAAACACACCCCTTTCTCTCTCTGATTTACTAATATTACTGCTAGTGCTGATCGTTTCACTACTTACGACAGCGATAACACACACCTCTCCTCTTTTCCTCTCTCTGCCTAACCCTTTATTTTCTAATATAAGCAAAAACATGATTATTATGTTAAACGTCACAGCTCTCTCTCTCTCTCTCTCTCTCTCTCTCTCTCTCTCTTTCTCTCTCTCTCTCTCTCTCTTCCTCTCTTTTGCTATAACGAGGACTAAATTTGCACGGATGAACAAGCAGAGAAAAAAAATAAATGTTTGCCTTAGCGTGATTCACTGTCTTTTTTCGTCTTTTTCTTTCCTGTTGCTGTGAATCGTCGCACGCTCTTGTTCAATAGAAGAGGGAAAAAAGTTTGCTCTCTTTCGGTTTCTCCACCTCTCTCTCTCTCTCTCTCTCTCTCTCTCTCTCTCTCTCTCTCTCTCTCTCTCTCTCTCCATATATCAGTCTCTTTCTTTTCTTTCTTAAAGTTTTTTTTTTAAATGTGTCTTTCTTTCACGTGTGCGGTTTTTTCCTATGTTTTTGGTTTTTCCCTTCTTTTTTTTTTTTCAACCATCTCTGAGTTTCTTCTTCTTTTTTTTTTTTTTTTGTTTTTCGAGCTTTCTTTTGTTTCTCTTTTTTTTTCTTCTCAATGGTCGTTCTGTCTCTTTCTATTATTAAACTTTTACTTTTTCTTTCTGTGTTTGTCATGGAAAGATTTTTTTTCTCTCCGTTCCAACCAATTCAGAGTTGTGCTGGCTGTGGCAACCAATATGTGACACGCCTCTCGTGGTGAGGTCAACAACTGACCCCTGATCGTCTCCGGACTTTGGCTTGTGATATCTAGTTCTCTAAAAGGCTATCACATGTAATCCTGACGCCTCGGTGTAGAATTCTCTGGAAGCGAAAAAATAAAGCTCACATATGCCAGAAAGAAAACAGACAATTGAGTTCTGTTCTACTAAAAATTAATTTCACAAAAATTACAACTTTTACAGATATGTACATTTCAGGTCTTAACACGTTTTTTAAAGTCGCAAATCTCTGGTCTTCGTAGATAGCACTTAAGCGAAATGAAGAGGGGGCTACGCCTTTGGGAGCAATATTATTATCTCGAGTTTCCACACAAAATCTGGTTACTTTCGAGTGCATTGGCCTTATATACTCTGGGTCGGGTCGGGGTGGAAAATACACTCAGCCAATCAAATTAAAATACGCATCTGGAGGGAAACCTCAAATGCGAATTGCGGGTGTGCAGTTCAGCCATAATCTAGAGTTTGGAATCTGGGACCAAAACCGATATCTGTTCCTATGACCTTAGAGTTTAATCCTTGTCATTCAGAATACCTGATCCGATGCTTTTCAGGCCAGACGAATGTCATCGTCATTATTCTATTTCCTGTCATTTGTTTTCCAACAAAATATATATCTGACCTTTCAATAAAACAAAATATATATCTATCTCTTCTAATTCAAGTCTTTTTGATATCCGCCGTTGTCTGGGATTAATTTAACAATTTTAGCATATTTACCCGGTCTTTCTTAGGTCTCAGGGGGTCTCAACCTCCCCAATAGGGAGCAAATCGCAGATAGGGTGTTATTAGTTATGGCTATTAATGGTTGAGAAGGCTTCTTGTAACTGTTAAAGGAAAGAAGATTAGTTTTAATAGCATTAAATGTTACCATCCATTTATGGTCTCATTCCACTATGGGCAGGAGGTTATTTTGAAAGATCATCTATACTCTTTTTTCCTGACCAAGCGATATTTTTTCTCCAGAATTAATCCCTAGTTTAATGACATAAATTCTTGCAAGTTGGAAACAAATGATGTTGAAGTTGTTTTTGCGACAAAACATTGGTTTATTCTCTCCTACAACCTGATCACTTCTTTCCCAATCAGCCGTCAGATTTTTTTTTCTTTTCATCCTCTTCCCAACTGACCTCATATGCACAAGATCATGTCGCTGCCACAAAAAAAGCCCTTTTATCCAGCTACCCTGACCCTCGACAGCACCTAAATTTACATGATCTTCTTATTTTCATTTTATGTTTTGTATTGGATAGGTTCCAGGTTCAAGTACCAGTGCTTCTGTAGGGAGGATACATGCCAACTGTGGGCGCTTTTTGCTGTGATACTCCCCACTGTTATTACACATTTTCTAAGGCTTCTGCCATTGCCTTTCATGTATGTACATTCTTCCCCCCCCCCCCCTCATGCCTATTATAGAGCGTTCTATCACCGAAAAATATTCCCATTTCAGCCACACAGAGATGGTTTATTAATATTAGGAATAATTAAATTTCGACGATCGACTGCTGAGACACACCTGCATTAATGTTGTTTGGATATATGTCAACCTGGGTTTTCCCCTTGTCTAAGAAAGATCTAATTATATTTAGCATGTTTCATACCAAACCTTGTTAATGACTTTAAATATATCAAGAGCTATTGCCCTGATTTTCCTGCCTTAACTAGTGTATTGTATAAGCGGTTAGACATAACTGTTAAGATATGTGAAATAGAATGGGCTTGCCTAAATTCATACTCTCGGTCAGACAGATAATGATCTTTTACAAGTTGTTGGACAAGTGCTTGATTGATTAATGCCTCAAAGATTTTAATGAAGAGGAAGACGAAAATGATGGGGTGATAATTGGGTGAGTAAGTTCTTATACACTGGTAACAAAGAGGTAATTTTTCATGCTATCAGCAAAGCAAGATTCAGCAAGGCATTTATTGTAGAGTTTAGACAGTAGATGGGCTAGCTCAGCAGAGTATTTCTTGATTAGTATAGCAGGAATAATATCAGGCTCATACACCTTGAAGATGTCTAATTTTTTCATAATATGGCACATGTGAGAAGAAGTGATTTCCAGATCATCAAATGTGGCCTTTGCACACATAGAGAAAATTGGGAGGGAATAGTTTGTGGAGTCTAAGATGGAGTCTATTTAGCTCTTACAATGATTTCTAGCATCCATAAATTTTTGCCTGTTTTTACTTGACTTATAGCGGATGAATCAGCGAAATGCATGCTTCTTTTGTGGAATAGTTGCTCCACAGGTTGAAATGAATCAGTGGGAATGTGTCCTTTAATGCTCACTTTGCCCTATTCATTTGCATATTGCTCACATGAAGAGAAAACATACTACTCCATGATATGATGTCTGATGGCTTCCCAATCAACTTTTTCAAAGTATCTTTTCATTTTTAGCAATGGCTCCTCAGCTTGGGGTCAAGAATTAAAAGCGATGTCTACCAATATCACATGGTGATCATTGTTCCGAAGTGAGCTTTGGACATTTGTGACACAATCCTCGGAGCATTGAAGTTGCTTTTAGCTTTATCTTAGCTCAAGAAACCTAACCAGTTTCTGTGGTAGACATTAAAATCAGCAAATACATGTACTTGAGTGCTAGTATATAAAGAGAGTACTGCATCTATACCGTCAGAGACATAGTTGATCAGGTACAGTCCTGGAATAAGAGAGACCAGTAGAGAAAATATAGGTAACTAGCGCAGTATTGCAAGGTTAATCCAAAGCACATGAAGGCTAGATTGAACCCTCTAGACAAGGGAAGGGAGTTACAAATGTAGACTCCAAGTGCTTTTTGTTTTGTTTTTCTTTTATTTCTACTGCAACATCAACGTTATTGGTTAGTATTCATGGTTTAGATGAATTGGTTTCCGCATTATAGAATCATCATCATCATCATCATCATCATGTAATTTCTAAAATAAGGTACAGCATTCTTTTTACAGTTTATGGGTATCCTATGAAACTGCAGACCTCACAATTGGAGTTCCCTTTTCATTATGTGAATATCTAGGATTGTAAAATCCTATAATTCATTGGTCAGACAGAAGGAAATATCAATTTGGTAGATACAATGTGACCTAGGTTTGATAGCTAGAATTACACAATGTAACCTTTTGCTAAATGATCCTCTTTGTTATTTATGGATGTTTATGGGTGTCACAGATTTAACAATATTATCATGAAACCACAGAATACAACTTTACTGCTTCCATTGGATTTGTAAAAAAGATTGTGTTAAATCTTGATGTACGTTTTTGTTTTCAACTGCATCTTCAAACAAACAAAATACAACTTTTATATTCCGTATGTCTGGTCACGACTAAAATGAACCAATGAGATACCTTCCTTGTGTCATGAGAAAATGTGAATCTGTGATGAAATTTGTAACTCACACTCAAGCTGTTGATAAGCTAAGCAGCCAAAGAGAATAGCAGGATGTCAAGGGAGGGGGGTGGTCTGGACCTGCTGGCAAATAAAATAGTTGTGGCACTTACCTGTCCTGTTATGAGTATTAACTTGAAACAAGTTTCTTCCTTCACTCATGGCTGGACTCTCACCTAAGAAGGTTTCTAACTCCCTTTGCAAACAGACATCATTTAGGAAACATTATGGCTAAATAATACGTGATCATGCCGGGTATCTGTTCCCCCAGTGTTGCAAGACAAATTGATAAGACGACAATGTATTCCAAAATTGCTTTATTGATTCAAAATATTTCCATAATTTATAAACAAAATAATTTTAACATTTTTTTTTTTTTGTATTATAAAGTCAGAGAATTAGTTGTATCACAAAACATTTTATTTTTTTTCATTTACAGAATGTTTCATAAAAAATAACTTTTTTTGGGGGGGGGTGCATAATAATCGAAGGATAAGAATTTACTCAATTAACTATAAATATTTTTGACAAAAAAATAGTTTTATGAACAAGACAAGTTGTAACACATCACAGGATGTTTTTATTTTTCGTTTGCAGAGAAAGTCTCAAAAAAAGACTAAATTTTTTGAAAAACAATAATTAAAGTGTTTTCGGACTTTATTTATTATAAATATTTTTATAAACAAAATAATTGTGACATCTTTGTATCACAAGAGATTTTATCTTTTATGTACAGAATAAAACTTGGAAAATGTTTCATAAAAATACAAAGTCTCTTTGAAAGACAATAACAGAAAGATAAAAATTTAATTTATAAATAAAATAGTTGTAAATAATTCTTATATCACAAGACATTTTTATTTTTTTTTCATGTACAGAATAAAATTATATTTAGTGCTCCAGCCTTATTCGTTCAGGTTTGAGCTATCGTCAGATGGATAAGAAATAATTAAAAATGAACTGACCTTAACATATCAATACATATTTGTGCATGCATACAAGTTAAGGTAGATGCTTAAGGACATGATCCTTCCGCTCTAAAAAATTCATTAAAATGAGAAAAAGAACACAGACTGAAGATTTTCATATTCAATTGACTTGGAAGTATTAGACATCGATTTGTCAAATCCAATGCTATTAAGGTCTAACTTCGAAAATTAGACTGATTTTTCTTTATATTTTAGATTTATATATAAACAAAATAAAATTCACCAAACTTTGAAAGAAATGACATTGTTTGCATATATATTTGTGTTTCAATATTTATTAACTAATAATAATTGATTGTCGGATTTTATTTAAACTTTTCTCTTTGTCGTATTGTCCCCATCTATTTGTGTCAAGTTTGCACAAAACACACACGCTTAATGTGCAAAGTAAGACAAAAATATAGTTTTTATATTTTAATAATATTGGAGGTGTGATGGTGTTTTGGGGTACAGTCAAAGGACTCTTGAGTAAGAGAGAAAATCTAGTATCTCCTCCTAAATTTGACTAATGAAAAATAAAATACTGAACAGAATTAGATATCACAAATTATAAAATCGATTGGAAATGAATATATTTCTTTAGAACACAAACTTATATTTTGCCTATTTGATTGGTGAAATAGATTTTTTATGTACATTTTGTTATAAAAGTCTGTGCAGTCACTAAAATAAGTATAAAGTGTCTTTACTTCCTATGTAATAATTTGATAAAGAAAATAAATATAAAAATCTTTACTTTCTATACAATAATTATAAGATAATAAAGATAAAATTCGTTACTTTCTATATAATAATTTGAGAAAGAAAATAAAGATAAAAACCTTTACTTTTTATATAATAATTTAAAGAAAATAAATATAAAGGTATTTACTTTCTATATAATAATTTGAGAAAGAAAATAAAGAAAGGTCTTTACTTTCAATATGGGCATTTGAGAAATAAAATAAATATAAGTCATTACTTTCTATATAATAATTTAAGAAAAAAAAATGAATATAAAAGTCTTTACTTTCTATATAATAATTTGAGAAAAAATGAATATAAAAGTCTTTACTTTCTATATAATAATTTGAGAAAAAATGAGTATAAAATTCTTCACTTTCTATATAATAATTTGAGAAAAAATGAATATAAAAGTCTTCACCTTCTATAAAATAATTTGAGAAAAAATGAATATAAAATTCTTTACTTTGTATATAATAATTTGAGAAAAAATAAATATAAAATTCTTACTTTTTATATAATAATTTGAGTAAAAATGCATATAAAAGTCTTTACTTTCTATATAATAATTTGAGAAAAAATTAATATAAAAGTCTTCACTTTCTACAGGGTGGCCGAAAAGTCCCAGGACACTCTATTTTTAATATTTTAATGCTGTTAAATATGATTGATTTTAATATTCTAATGTTGTTAAAACAATTTATTTCATTTATTTTTTTCAGGTTATGACTGACATCAGTGTATTTACTGTTGAGGAGCGCTTAATTGCTGCTGTTTGGGTTCACGACCGCATCAGGAATGACATGACTATGGAAGATGTTCGAAGTGCTTTCTAATAAAGTTCTCTTTTTTTGTTGAATATATATGTTTTCTGTGTGTTTCATTAAAAAATATTGTGTTTTATTAAAACTACATGTATAGTGTCCTGGGACTTTTCGGCCACCCTGTATATAATAATTTGAGAAAAAAATGAAAAGTCTTTACTTTCTATATAATAATTTCAGGAAAAAAAATGAATATAAAAGTCTTCACTTTCTATATAATAATTTGAGAAAAAAAAATGAATATAAAAGTCTATACTTTCTATATAATAATTTGAGAAAAAAATGAAAAGTCTTTACTTTCTATATAATAATTTGAAAAAAAAATGAATATAAAAGTCTTTGCTTTCTATATAATAATTTCGGAAAAAATGAATATAAAAGTCTTCACTTTCTATATAATAATTTGAAAAAAAAATGAATATAAAAGTCTTTACTTTCTATATAATAATTTGAGAAAAAAAAAATGATTATAAAAGTCTTCACTTTCTATATAATAATTTGAGAAAAAAAAATGAATATAAAAGTCTTCACTTTCTATATAATAATTTGAGAAAAAAAAAATGAATATAAAAGTCTTCACTTTCTATATAATAATTTGAGAAAAAAAAATTAATATAAAAGTCTATACTTTCTATATAATAATTTAAGAAAAAAATGAAAAGTCTTTACTTTCTATATAATAATTTGAAAAAAAAAATGATTATAAAAGTCTTTACTTTCTATATAATAATTTGAAAAAAAAATGATTATAAAAGTCTTTACTTTCTATATAATAATTTGAAAAAAAAATGAATATAAGAGTCTTTACTTTCTATATAATAATTTAAGAAAAAAATGAAAAGTCTTTACTTTCTATATAATAATTTGAAAAAAAAATGAATATAAAAGTCTTTACTTTTTATATAATAATTTGAGAAAAACATGATTATAAAAGTCTTTACTTTCTATATAATAATTTGAAAAAAAAAATGAATATAAAAGTCTTTACTTTCTATATAATAATTTAAGAAAAAAATGAAAAGTCTTTACTTTCTATATAATAATTTGAAAAAAAAATGATTATAAAAGTCTTTACTTTCTATATAATAATTTGAAAAAAAAAATGATTATAAAAGTCTTTACTTTCTATATAATAACTTGAAAAAAAAATGAATATAAAAGTCTTTACTTTCTATATAATAATTTAAGAAAAAAATGAAAAGTCTTTACTTTCTATATAATAATTTGAAAAAAAAATGATTATAAAAGTCTTTACTTTCTATATAATAATTAAAAAAAAAATGATTATAAAAGTCTTTACTTTCTATATAATAATTTAAGAAAAAAATGAAAAGTCTTTACTTTCTATATAATAATTTCGGAAAAAATGAATATAAAAGTCTTTACTTTCTATATAATAATTTAAGAAAAAAATGAAAAGTCTTTACTTTCTATATAATAATTTGAAAAAAAAATGAATATAAAAGTCTTTACTTTCTATATAATAATTTAAGAAAAAAATGAAAAGTCTTTACTTTCTATATAATAATTTGAAAAAAAAATGAATATAAAAGTCTTTACTTTCTATATAATAATTTAAAAAAAAAATGAAAAGTCTTTACTTTCTATATAATAATTTGAAAAAAAAATGAATATAAAAGTCTTTACTTTCTATATAATAATTTGAAAAAAAAATGAATATAAAAGTCTTTACTTTCTATATAATAATTTAAAAAAAAATGATTATAAAAGTCTTTACTTTCTATATAATAATTTGAAAAAAAAATGAATATAAAAGTCTTTACTTTCTATATAATAATTTAAGAAAAAAATGAAAAGTCTTTACTTTCTATATAATAATTTGAAAAAAAAAATGATTATAAAAGTCTTTACTTTCTATATAATAATTTGAAAAAAAAAATGATTATAAAAGTCTTTACTTTCTATATAATAATTTTAAAAAAAATGAATATAAAAGTCTTTACTTTCTATATAATAATTTAAGAAAAAAATGAAAAGTCTTTACTTTCTATATAATAATTTGAAAAAAAAAATGATTATAAAAGTCTTTACTTTCTATATAATAATTTGAAAAAAAAATGATTATAAAAGTCTTTACTTTCTATATAATAATTTGAAAAAAAAAATGATTATAAAAGTCTTTACTTTCTATATAATAATTTGAGAAAAAAATAATATAAAAGTCTTTACTTTCTATATAATAATCTGAGAAAAAATAAATATAAAAGTCTTTACTTTCTATATAATAACTTGAGAAAAAAATAAATATAAAAGTCCTCACTTTCTATATAATAATTTGAGAGAAAAAAAATAAATATAAAAGTCTTTACTTTCTATATAATAATCTGAGAAAAAAAAAATGAATATAAAAGTCTTTACTTTTTATATAATAATTTGAGAGAAAAAAATGAATATAAAAGTCTTCACTTTCTATATAAGAATTTGAGAAAAAATGAATATAAAATTCTTTACTTTCTATATAATAATTTGAGAAAAAATGAATATAAAATTCTTAACTTTCTATATAATAATTTGAGAAAAAATGAATATAAAATTGTTTACTTATAATTATAGATTAATTATGCCTATTATCGCTCATTGGGGGGAAATTATAATAAGATATGACTAAAACGGAGTAAAAGTAAAACATTTGTAAAGAGTTATACAAGTGTATAATTCATCTTTTAGCAAAGAAAAAAAAGAACAAAAAAGGTGGTATTTTGGTTGGAAAATACAGCAAACTCAAATGAACCTCTTTTTCTTCACGGAAGATGGAGGCTAGTTAGTCATTAAAAGATAAAAGTTTGAAATTGAAAGACGAAAATAAATCATTATTTATGTTTTATGAATATTGAAAAGAAAAGATATGTTTTTTTCACATGTGAATTAAAAAAAATTCTTTTTTAAGCTAATGGTAGCAAAAAAAAAAGGTTCCTCTGCATCGTTGTGTACATATGGAATATTGCGTTTGTGCAGAATAGAGGATTTTGAAACAAACGGATTTCATTATGTACTTATGTCATGTCGAAATAAACTTTTAAAAAATCAGGAAAATTATCCAGTAGTGCTAGATCTAGGTTTTCCTCCCTGTTAAACTTTGACGAAAAAAAACACTCGACCAACTACAACCACTATCAACAATTTTCCCCATTGTCTATCTTTGCCTAAATCCAAATGCAGATTCCATGAACACAGCTTCTTTCCTAGAACTGCTCATCTGTAGAACACTGTTCCATTGGCTTGCTTCCCATCTGACTAGATTATGGTAGCCTTCAAGTTTATTGTAAACAAGTTCTTGTTGAACGGTCCCCTTATATAATCGTGCCCAACTTACACCATTAACGATTTTACACTACCACCTTACATTCATAAACCCTTATCCCAGAGTGGCCCTAAGGGCTTGATAAACGATAATTCCCTTTTTAAAAAAGCAAAAAAACAATAACAGTCTGACATTTTGTATTTTGAAATGGCAGATATTAATTGAAAGCAAGGTAGATAAGTCTGTTTTGTTAAATGAGCGATTGCAGTTACCTCCCCTAGATTTTGAGAACTCTTCCACATTAGAACATACAATAAAACTCTATTAATCGATAAATTCAATAAATTTTATTTTTACTTGTACTTATTTTTCTACTGGATCATTTTTTCGTAATTTTTTGGGAATTTATACTAATTTTTTCATTACACGTGAGTATGTGATAGTGTTTTCACCTGAAATCCATTTACATTTCTGAATTTTTGAGATAAGGATTGGTTATTCATATTATTTCGATTCGGACTACTGTTCTCATCTTGAATGTTTTTGTCAAACTTGAGAATGTGGGTGGAATTTCAATCGGAACCTTTTATTTACTTCACGGGGGTAGCATGCTCTCATTCTGTCAGCCATACCTAGATAGAGGTCTTAAGTAATTTGCAATTATATTTTTCAGTCGCCACACTAAAAACTTCAGGAGAAAATCACTTTTACAATTGATTTTTCCAAGCACTCTAACCACTGTGTCATGGGTCTTTCCGAAGTCCAACAAGGTACACTTGAATTGAAGTAGGTCAGAAGTTACATTGACCAAAACGTGAAAATGACACTCAAGATGAGAACGGTAGTCCGAAGGATCCAAATAGTATGAAATGCATTGGTTTCAAAATTCACTGTTCTGCACAAGTACCGAAATATTTTCGTTTTCAATTTAAAGGAGTAGCATAAAATGAAGTGGGGAGGAAGAGGAGGAGGAGGAGGGGGGGTAATCTAAAGTTTCTTAGTAATAGATGAAAAGGGGAGATAAATACAAAATTAAATTAAACTTCGGAGGATATTTTAAAATTAAACAGATTTATTAAAATGAATTAAAACATTAAATAGTTAATAAACAAGTTGTTGTTTTATGACGTTTCGGCAACTATTCCTCCAGGTGGTTACTGCGACAGGATAGGAACTCCGAATCTCTTAACTGCATCTTCAGCAATTACTGCCTTCCACAGTTGTTCTTGTCTCACCACGTTTTGGCCAACTAAGCCTCTGGCCAGCCTTGGGTAGGATTGAAACCGCTATCTTCAATGCTCACTTGAACCGTAGAGATTCAATGTCTATCAACTGCGCCATGGACCTCAAAGCGCCAGAAGAATAGTTGACCAAAACGTCATGAAACAACAACTTAAAGATGAGGATAATAGTCCGTAATGAATAAATAATACAAAACACTCACCTCAATAATGAATTCTAATTAATTAAATAATATGTTAATAAACAAGTTTTAATTAAAAAAAAAAAAAAGTAATTGAAATGAAGTAAAGTTTAGCTGAACAAAACATGAAAAAAGTTTGGTGCTTGTTTACATGGCTCATCTTTTAAACCAACGCATTTAATGTGAAAATGTCACGGGCTTACGTGTCATGGCGATATTAGTATATATATATATATATATATATATATATATTTTTTAATTAAGAAAAATGATCCCATAGAAAAATAATTATGAGTAAAAATAGAATTTATAAAATTATCAGGTTTTCTTCTATGTTTTAATTTGGAAGAGTTGTGCGACCAATTCAGTATGACAAAGAAGGAGGATAACCCTCGACTTAAATTGACTTAACTTAAGGGTCCGCCATCTTTAAATACAATATCTTGGAATGTAATTGTGGCCGATTTTAATTTAAAATACTTCTAGCACCTCATTTTTCTTTCTTTTTTTTTTTTTTTTTTTTTTTTTTGGAATTTGTACTAATTTCACCATGATACATAAGTACTTTGTAATGTTTTCACCAGAAATGCGTTTATTTAAAGAATCATCAATGTAAACAAGTACCAAAGTTTGAATTATCCCCCTTATCATATCACTCTTTTAAATTAAAGACAAAAATATTTCATGTGTACACCACAAGGCAACAGCACCAAAAATTACCGTACACTTTATTCTCTAACAATCATTTTAACTAACTAAAAGAATATGATTTAATCTTTGCCATTGTACACATACTTTTTGAAGGTTCTTCAAAACAAATAATTTATTTTAATGTCAAAAACAGATTGTCATCATATGTACATAATGACTAGATTGTTAGTTTTGCTTTCTATTTTCTAAGTCATTTGATTATCTGCTATACACAAATTGTTACACTATCACAGAAGATATAAAAATAGGCACTTCTGTATGAGAGGACCATGGGGCGAATATGTGTATTTTAGAATGGCCGATAGAGTTTGTTGGTCAACCAAAGAACAGGGTCGATAACTCATATTTTCTTGTAACTAATAAACACTACTTAAACACTGTAATAAACACTATATTGCAACAAGGTTTCAATGAAAATCACTCGTTGAAAAAAAACAAAAACAATATTATTAAAAAATTGAAACTAAATATCAATACATTTTTATAGTTTAATATTATATTTTGCTACACTGTCAAACTAAAATTACATTCTGATATATTTTATACAATCCTGCTGAATTTAAGACAAAAAATAATTATATTGGTGAAGCAAAGATAAGTAGGTCCAGCAGACGAGCCTCGTTCTGATATTTGGAAAATTTAGGTTAACAACCGGTGAAGCTACCGAAAAGTAACCCTTTTGAATGAAGATGGATATAAACAATATTTTAAAAACTAATTTCTTAATTTTACTTAAAAGCAAAATGTAAACATATATGAACAAAATATTTTAGAAAAGAATTCCTTAATTTTAAATAATTTTTTTTTTTTTTTTTTTTAAGTTTGGAACAAGTAGTGGCTAGTTTACTTAGAACAAGTGCGCATGGCGGAAATTCTTCAAGGTTTATCGTAATGCTTTTATGGTGGCCGAAAAAATGTTTTTCAGTCGTCATATTACTTCCTATTTACTTGCCTCCCCACAAGGGCAAAGTTAGACACAAGGTCGGTTTTTAATGTAGAGAAGCAAAGCATTTATTACTAAAAAAACAAAATGGTGAAATATAAAGTTAAACTAAAAGTACTTTATTTTTAATTAAAATAATTAAAGGGTCAATAATGGTAGAAGCACCGCTGTCACACGTCACGTGACCTAACTGTTCAGATTTTTCAGAACGAGGCTCGTCTGCTGGACCTACTTATATTTGCTTCACCATTTTATTTTGAGACAGACTTTAAAATTACAAACTGCTGTCTCAGCAAACAAATAAAAACGTATAAAAGGTGTTTTTGAAGGCTTTACAATGCAGATTGTTCGAGATTATATAAAAATTATGTTACGCCGAAAGTTTCACATTCTTGCGAGCAAGGAAATTATTAAAATCTTGCATATAAAAATTATGGGAAATTTCTAATTTAAAAAAAAAAAAAAAAAAGGGAATATTTTTGCTATTATAATTTTTTTTTTTTTTTTTTTTTTTTTTTTTTTGAAAATATTAAATAAACAATGCTTAATCCAATGGTAATATCCGTAGTTCGAGAAATTCATTTTTCTTCGAGTTATATCGAATTCATTAATACGAGCTTTAGGGACTGTTTTCGTAATGTTCCTGTAAAAATTATTTTTATTATTGTTACAAATTCCGGTACTTTATTTATATATAAAAAAAAAAAGCAAAAATAAATTCTTGCGTTTTTTATTAACTACTGAAAACTATGAATTTAGTAAAGGTATTTTTTGTTTAAACAAAATAACACATTTCCACTAAGATTTAAATAAAATAATTAGTTTATATTCCGCGCCGCGGATAACCTTTACGGAGATGGTCCCAACGTCCGCCTCGTTCTGAGTTCGGGGAGAGGCCATCTGACGTAGGCGGTGTCGAGGCAGAAAATTACAGTTCAAATAATTAGAATTTTACAAAAAAAAAAAAAATCCGTTCCAATAATTAGAATTTTTATTTTTTTTTTTTTTATTTTAAACAGTTCAAATAATTAGAATTAAAAAAAAAATAAACAGTTCAAATAATTAGAATTTTACAAAATAAACAGTTCAAATAATTATAATTTTTGATAATTCAACAGTTCAAATAATTGAAATGTTACAAAATAAACAGTTCAAATAATTAGAATTTTACAAAATAAACAGGTCAAATAATTGGAATTTTTGATAATTCAACAGTCCAAATAATTAGAATATAAAAAAAAATAAACTTCTATATCGAAATGTGCCTTTCTTTATGTGAAGAAGGGCACCTCCAACAATAATTTCTGCCCCTTTTTACTTCTGTCATTTGTCCTTGACAAATGACGCACATAGGTCCTTTTCGCAAAATATTTTCTCGCAAAATTTTTTCGCCTCATTGTAGGAACTCCAAAATTGGCTCATGCTTGCCAAATCTATGCTGGAGGGGTTTTAGGGTTAGGGTAATTTTCTGCCTCGACACCGCCTACGTCAGATGGCGTCTCCCCGAACTCAGAACGAGGTGGACGTCGGGACCATCTCCGTAAAGGATAACCTATTCCGCGATCAATATTTGATAAATACTGAAAATTTCATTAAAACTGGGTTATTTCCTGATTTTTGGTGAATTTTTAAGTAAAGGGAGGGGTCAAAATTTTGAGCATCGGCATTCATTTTGCCCGTACCTAATAAATAAATAATAAATTTTATATATATATATATATATATATATATATATATATATATATTATTTATTTATATGAATGTTTTGTTTTTCTTCCTTTTTTCTTTTAATTTTTTCAACTGTGGATGGTATTATTTATTTATTTATTTATTTATTATTCCTGCATTGTAATCCTTCAAAAATACCTTTTGTTATTTAACAATGCTTCAAGAAAACCACACAATACTTCTTAAATAAATTTAATTTAAAAGTTTATTGAAAAACGTGTTGTTTAAAAAATAAAAAAAAAATGTCTTTATTTTCAAATAACATGGTTTTCCATTAAACTTTTTCACTGAATTGGAATAAAGTCACAATATTTTGGAATAAGAAAAAAAATGAAAGTACCTATTTACAATGCCTCCCCACGGGACAGAGTTAGACACCAGGGTCGTTTTTTAACGTGGAGAAAAGGTACAAAAATAAAAATTGTCCCAGTCAAAAGGCCAAGTAAACTGTTGAAAAAAGATATTGCTTGCACACATGTAAACACACACACACACACACACACACACACACACACACACACACACACACACACACACACACATACACACACACAAACGCGCGCGCGCGCGTGTGTGTGGATGGGTGTGTGGGTGTGTGTGGGTGTGGGTGGGTGTGTAGGTGTGTGTGTTTCAATATTTGTTAAATAAATAATCATTCATTGTTGGGTTTTATTTAAACTTTTCTCTTTGTTTTTTTTTATCCTCTCTTTTTGGTTGGAGTCTGCATACAACACACATTTAATGTGCATAGTAAGACAAAAAATATAGTTTTCGTATTTTAATAATATTAGAGGTGTAATGATGTTTAGGGGGACAGTAAAAAGATTCCTGAATGAGAGGGTAGATGTCCTCCTCCTTCTAAATTTGACTAATGATGAACAAAATATTGAACAAGATTAAATATAACATCTTTTTAAATTGATTGAAAATAAATAAATTTTTAGAACACAGACTTACATTTTTTGTATTTGAGTGATGAAATAGATTTTTTTGTATGTATCAATTTGTTATGAAAGCTATTGCTGTCAATGGAATAAGGATAAACTGCATTTACTTTCTATATGATAAAGAAAAGATAATAAAGATAAAAATTCAGATTGTTTGTCTCACTTTGAACTTTTAAATGTGTGGGTTTTGTAAGAATATTTTTTCTGGTGTTATTCATTTTGGACCTAATCTAAACTATAAAAAATACTTGTGTATATATATATATATATATATATATATATATATATATATATATATATATATATGTGTATATATATATATATATATATATATATATATGTATATATATATATATATGTATATGTATATATATATATATATATATATATGTATATATATATATATATATATATATATATATATATATGTATATATATATATATATATATATATATATATATATATGTATATATATATATATATATATATATATATATATATTCATTTTTGAAATTTTTATTAAAATAAAAAATTTTAACTTTTATAAAATAATTAGAATTTTGAAATAAATTACCATAAGCATTTTTTGCATTCATATATAAATGCATTTGTTTCACACTTTTTATAAAACAATCTCTCTCAATTTTGAAATGAATGAAAATAGTCATTGTATGAAAATGTATGACTAAAAACAAAAACACGAAATTTTACAAATTTACACTTCTGTAACAAATCAAAATAATCAGGTATGTTTTACTGTTAATAGTCCTTTGAAAAAGTGGTAAAAAAATACATAGCAAATAAATGTTACCAAAGGCAAGATTAGTTACTCTTGTACCTACCTGGACAATTTTTTTGTGATTTTGCTCACTTTAAAATGTTTAATCACAGTAACATAGATTGGGTGGGTTTCTAACAGAATTTTGTATAATTTTTTTAGTTTTAAATCATTTTCAACATTTTGAATTTTACGTGCAGCCATTTTACCTGCTCTCACGTAAACACTAGATACTTTGTTTTTCGAACCGATTAAACGTTTTGAAGTGAGCAAAACCACACAAAAAAATTGTCCAGATATGTACAAGAGTAACTTATCTTGGTGTAGCGGAATTGGCAATAACTGAAATGGGGGAAAATAAAGAGCTTACCTTAGATACGTCTGTTGTTTTGTTGCGGGCCTAGCGGAAGACAGTTCTAAGATGGCATCCATGGGTTTTTAATTGTGTTGACTCCATGCAATTCTTGCAGAATCGCGTGTGCGCACACATGATTATGCAAATATATAATTGCCGACCGCTATAAAGGCAGGACGCTGGGAAGCAGTCAGGCAGTGCTTTGGCAGATTGTGCATAGGTGGTTCTGCCGGGTGGATTGTTCTTTGTGACGAACCATGAATCTGTGAAAAGTGAGTTTTCTTCTGCTTTTTTTTTCTTTCTTTTTCTGTCTCCTTCTTCTTCTTTCGCTACGGTCATTAAAGCCAAGAAATCCCTCTCTTCTAGAGGTAGACGGTGGAGGGCGAAACTAACTATTTCCTATCTTTGTTCCTGATATTTTGCCTACTACATATTGCTACACTTGGCTTTGATAAGATTTATTTGTTAAGTATTTGAATTTTTTACCACTTTTTCAAAGAACTGTGGACAGTAAAACATATAGTAATAGTTATAAACTTTTAAGAATTTCTTGAATTGTCTCCCCTTGAAATTCTTCAAAAATGGAAACAAAAACATTGTCCTTCAAACTTAACATACACAAGTGAAAAAAAAAACATGTGACTAAAGCAGACTAAAAATAAAATATTGGTAAAGTGTATACTATAATTCATCTTTTAGCTAAGAAAAATAAAATTAGAAAAAGGTAGTATTTTGGTTGAAAATACAGCAAAATCAAATGAGCCACACGTCTTGATCTTTTTCTTCATGGTAAATGGAAGCTCATAAAATAAAACTAGTTAGTAAAACTGATAAAACATAAAAGTTTTAAATTAAAAGACGAAAATAAATGATTATTTATGTTTTACAAATATTGTAAAGGTATGCAAGCAGGTTTTTTTTTCATATTTTGCAAAGCCAAAAACAACCAAAAAAACAATCAAACCCAACACCATGAATAAATATGTGAAGATATAAAGAACTTTAAACAAAAAACCTTTACTAAAAGGATCAGATTCGGTATGAAAAGATTGATATGCCATAAATAATTTTTTTAAAAAGTTATAACTTTTTAAGGCAGTTAACTAATTCCTTCAACTAATAACCTTAAATACGACGAGCAATGTCATAAAATCACATGTAATCGCTTTAAAAAGTAAAATTAACCCTTCATGTTATTTGGCAGTATTTTTATGCCCTTTAAAAATCACAATCAAGAAATTGTCTTACATGATTCAAATTAACTAATCAATTGAAATGTAAGAAACAAAAAAAAAACCGTCTGCTTTGTATATTTTAAAAACTGTAAAATCAATGCTTTTTTACATCTGCTCTGAATATTTGCCGATTTTACTATATTTTCTTTTCTGTTTATTTTATTGTTTTCTATTTTTCAAAAAAAAAAATAATAATAATGCATAGCACTGTATTTATTCTGTCCCCGTCAGTGTAGAAAAAAATGAAAGTAAACTGTTGAAAAAAGATATTGCTTGCACACATGTAAACACAACTACACACACACACACACACACACACACACACACACACACACACACACATACACACACGCATGTGTGTGTATGTGTGTGTGGGGGGGGGGGTGTAGGTGTGTGTGTTTCAATATTTGTTAAATAAATAATCATTCATTGTTGGGTTTTATTTAAACTTTTCTCTTTGTTTTTTTTTTATCCTCTCTTTTTGGTTGGAGTCTGCATACAACACACATTTAATGTGCATAGTAAGACAAAAAATATAGTTTTCGTATTTTAATAATATTAGAGGTGTAATGATGTTTAGGGGGACAGTAAAAAGATTCCTGAATGAGAGGGTAGATGTCCTCCTCCTTCTAAATTTGACTAATGATGAACAAAATATTGAACAAGATTAAATATAACATCTTTTTAAATTGATTGAAAATAAATAAATTTTTAGAACACAGACTTACATTTTTTGTATTTGAGTGATGAAATAGATTTTTTTGTATGTATCAATTTGTCATGAAAGCTATTGCTGTCAATGGAATAAGGATAAACTGCATTTACTTTCTATATGATAAAGAAAAGATAATAAAGATAAAAATTCAGATTGTTTGTCTCACTTTGCACTTTTAAATGTGTGGGTTTTGTAAGAATATTTTTTCTGGTGTTATTCATTTTGGACCTAATCTAAACTATAAAAAATACTTGTGTATATATATATATATATATATATATATATATATATATATATATATATATATATATATATATATATATTCATTTTTGAAATTTTTATTAAAATAAAAAATTTTAACTTTTATAAAATAATTAGAATTTCGAAATAAATTACCATAAGCATTTTTTGCATTCATATATAAATGCATTTGTTTCAAACTTTTTATAAAACAGTCTCTCTAAGAAAAACAGTTTTGAAATGAATGAAAGTAGTCATTGTATGAAAATGTATGACTAAAAACAAAAACACGAAATTTTACAAATTTACACTTCTGTAACAAATCAAAATAATCAGGTATGTTTTACTGTTAATAGTCCTTTGAAAAAGTGGTAAAAAAATACATAGCAAATAAATGTTACCAAAGGCAAGATTAGTTACTCTTGTACTTACCTGGACAATTTTTTTGTGATTTTGCTCACTTTAAAATGTTTAATCACAGTAACATAGATTGGGTGGGTTTCTAACAGAATTTTGTATACTTTTTTTAGTTTTAAATCATTTTCAACATTTTGAATTTTACGTGCAGCCATTTTACCTGCTCTCACGTAAACACTAGATACTTTGTTTTTCGAACCGATTAAACGTTTTGAAGTGAGCAAAACCACACAAAAAAATTGTCCAGATATGTACAAGAGTAACTTATCTTGGTGTAGCGGAATTGGCAATAACTGAAATGGGGGAAAATAAAGAGCTTACCTTAGATACGTCTGTTGTTTTGTTGCGGGCCTAGCGGAAGACAGTTCTAAGATGGCATCCATGGGTTTTTAATTGTGTTGACTCCATGCAATTCTTGCAGAATCGCGTGTGCGCACACATGATTATGCAAATATATAATTGCCGACCGCTATAAAGGCAGGACGCTGGGAAGCAGTCAGGCAGTGCTTTGGCAGATTGTGCATAGGTGGTTCTGCCGGGTGGATTGTTCTTTGTGACGAACCATGAATCTGTGAAAAGTGAGTTTTCTTCTGCTTTTTTTTTCTTTCTTTTTCTGTCTCCTTCTTCTTCTTTCGCTACGGTCATTAAAGCCAAGAAATCCCTCTCTTCTAGAGGTAGACGGTGGAGGGCGAAACTAACTATTTCCTATCTTTGTTCCTGATATTTTGCCTACTACATATTGCTACACTTGGCTTTGATAAGATTTATTTGTTAAGTATTTGAATTTTTTACCACTTTTTCAAAGAACTGTGGACAGTAAAACATATAGTAATAGTTATAAACTTTTAAGAATTTCTTGAATTGTCTCCCCTTGAAATTCTTCAAAAATGGAAACAAAAACATTGTCCTTCAAACTTAACATACACAAGTGAAAAAAAAAACATGTGACTAAAGCAGACTAAAAATAAAATATTGGTAAAGTGTATATACTATAATTCATCTTTTAGCTAAGAAAAATAAAATTAGAAAAAGGTAGTATTTTGGTTGAAAATACAGCAAAATCAAATGAGCCACACGTCTTGATCTTTTTCTTCATGGTAAATGAAAGCTCATAAAATAAAACTAGTTAGTAAAACTGATAAAAGATAAAAGTTTTAAATTAAAAGACGAAAATAAATGATTATTTATGTTTTACAAATATTGTAAAGGTATGCAAACAGGTTTTTTTTTTCATATTTTGCAAAGCCAAAAACAACCAAAAAAACAATCAAACCCAACACCATGAATAAATATGTGAAGATATAAAGAACTTTAAACAAAAAACCTTTACTAAAAGGATCAGATTCGGTATGAAAAGATTGATATGCCATAAATAATTTTTTTAAAAAGTTATAACTTTTTAAGGCAGTTAACTAATTCCTTCAACTAATAACCTTAAATACGACGAGCAATGTCATAAAATCACATGTAATCGCTTTAAAAAGTAAAATTAACCCTTCATGTTATTTGGCAGTATTTTTATGCCCTTTAAAAATCACAATCAAGAAATTGTCTTACATGATTCAAATTAACTAATCAATTGAAATGTAAGAAACAAAAAAAAAACCGTCTGCTTTGTATATTTTAAAAACTGTAAAACCAATGCTTTTTTACATCTGCTCTGAATATTTGCCGATTTTACTATATTTTCTTTTCTGTTTATTTTATTGTTTTTTATTTTTCAAAAAAAAAAAAATAATAATAATGCATAGCACTGTATTTATTCTGTCCCCGTCAGTGTAGAAAAAAATGAAAGTAAACTGTTGAAAAAAGATATTGCTTGCACACATGTAAACACAACTACACACACACACACACACACACACACACACACACACACACACACACACACACACACACACACATACACATACACACACGCGTGTGTGTGTATGTGTGTGTGGGTGGGTGGGTGTGGGTGTGGGTGGGTGTGTAGGTGTGTGTGTTTCAATATTTGTTAAATAAATAATCATTGATTGTTGGGTTTTATTTAAACTTTTCTCTTTGTTTTTTTTTATCCTCTCTTTTTGGTTGGAGTCTGCATACAACACACATTTAATGTGCATAGTAAGACAAAAAATATAGTTTTCGTATTTTAATAATATTAGAGGTGTAATGATGTTTAGGGGGACAGTAAAAAGATTCCTGAATGAGAGGGTAGATGTCCTCCTCCTTCTAAATTTGACTAATGATGAACAAAATATTGAACAAGATTAAATATAACATCTTTTTAAATTGATTGAAAATAAATAAATTTTTTAGAACACAGACTTACATTTTTTGTATTTGAGTGATGAAATAGATTTTTTTGTATGTATCAATTTGTTATGAAAGCTATTGCTGTCAATGGAATAAGGATAAACTGCATTTACTTTCTATATGATAAAGAAAAGATAATAAAGATAAAAATTCAGATTGTTTGTCTCACTTTGCACTTTTAAATGTGTGGGTTTTGTAAGAATATTTTTTCTGGTGTTATTCATTTTGGAACTAATCTAAACTATAAAAAATACTTTTGTATATATATATATATATATATTCATTTTTAAATTTTTATTAAAATAAAAAATTTTAACTTTTATAAAATAATTAGAATTTCGAAATAAATTACCATAAGCATTTTTTGCATTCATATATAAATGCATTTGTTTCAAACTTTTTATAAAACAGTCTCTCTAAGAAAAACAGTTTTGAAATGAATGAAAGTAGTCATTGTATGAAAATGTATGACTAAAAACAAAAACAAGAAATTTTACAAATTTACACTTCTGTAACAAATCAAAATAATCAGGTATGTTTTACTGTTAATAGTCCTTTGAAAAAGTGGTAAAAAAATACATAGCAAATAAATGTTACCAAAGGCAAGATTAGTTACTCTTGTACCTACCTGGACAATTTTTTTGTGATTTTGCTCACTTTAAAATGTTTAATCACAGTAACATAGATTGGGTGGGTTTCTAACAGCATTTTGTATAATTTTTTTAGTTTTAAATCATTTTCAACATTTTGAATTTTACGTGCAGCCATTTTACCTGCTCTCACGTAAACACTAGATACTTCGTTTTTCGAACCGATTAAACGTTTTGAAGTGAGCAAAACCACACAAAAAAAATTGTCCAGATATGTACAAGAGTAACTTATCTTGGAGTAGCGGAATTGGCAATAACTGAAATGGGGGGAAATAAAGAGCTTACCTCAGATACGTCTCTTGTTTTGTTGCGGGTCTAGTGGAAGACAGTTCTAAGATAGCGTCCATGGGTTTTTAATTGTGTTGACTCCATGCAATTCTTGCAGAATCGCATGTGCGCACACATGATTATGCAAATATATAATTACCAGCCGCTATAAAGGCAGGATGCTGGGAAGCAGTCAGGAAGCGCTTTGGAAGATTGTGCATAGGTGGTTCTGGCGGTTGGATTGTTCTTTGTGACGAACCATGAATCTGTGAAAAGTGAGTTTTCTTCTGCTTTTTTTTTCTTTCTTTTTCTGTCTCCTTCTTCTTCTTTCGCTACGGTCATTACAGCCAAGAAATCCCTCTCTTCTAGAGGTAGACGGTGGAGGGCGAAACTAACTATTTCCTATCTTTGTTCCTGATATTTTGCCTACAACATATTGCTACACTTGGCTTTGATAAGATTTATTTGTTAAGTATTTGAATTTTTTACCACTTTTTTAATGAACTGTGGACAGTAAAACATATAGTAATAGTTATAAACTTTTAAGAATTTCTTGAATTATCTCCCCTTGAAATGCTTCAAAAATGGAAACAAAAACATTGTCCTTCAAACTTAACATACACAAGTGAAAAAAAAAACATGTGACTAAAGCAGACTAAAAATAAAATATTGGTAAAGTGTATATACTATAATTCATCTTTTAGCTAAGAAAAATAAAATTAGAAAAAGGTAGTATTTTGGTTGAAAATACAGCAAACTCAAATGAGCCACACGTCTTGATCTTTTTCTTCATGGTAAATGGAAGCTCATAAAATAAAACTAGTTAATAAAACTGATAAAAGATAAAAGTTTTAAATTAAAAGACGAAAATAAATGATTATTTATGTTTTACAAATATTGTGAAGGTATGCAAGCAGGTTTTTTTTTTATATTTTGCAAAGCCAAAAACAACCAAAAAAACAATCAAACCCAACACCATGAATAAATATGTGAAGATATAAAGAACTTTAAACAAAAAACCTTTACTAAAAGGATCAGATTCGGTATGAAAAGATTGATATGCCATAAATAATTTTTTTAAAAAGTTATAACTTTTTAAGGCAGTTAACTAATTCCTTCAACTAATAACCTTAAATACGACGAGCAATGTCGTAAAATCACATGTAATCGCTTTAAAAAGTAAAATTCACCCTTCATTTTATTTGGCAGTATTTTTATGCCCTTTAAAAATCACAATCAAGAAATTGTCTTACACGATTCAAATTAACCAATCAATTGAAATGTGAGAAAAAAAAACCGTCTGCTTTGTATATTTTAAAAACTGTAAAACCAATGCTTTTTTACATCTGCTCTGAATATTTGCCGATTTTACTATATTTTCTTTTCTGTTTATTTTATTATTTTTTATTTAAAATAAATAAATAATAATGCATAGTACTGTATTTTTTCTGTCCTCGTCAGTGTAGAAGTCCTTTTAGACTGGAGTGTTAGAAATTGCATAACTTGAAATGCAAACTTTCATTGATTGATGAATAAATGCTATGTTCTATGACAGCCCTTTTTGATTGGTGGATTGAAATAGGAAAACTGGGCACGCCAGTGTTTAAACTGCTAATAAGTGACTTCATGTATTCATTTTTGAAAGGTGAGACATGATTTTCATCTTTCCTTTATGGAGTCGTTAATTTAAGGGCGAATGGCACCTTTTTTCTCTCTCCTCAGACAGATTATTATACCTAACTAATTAGGTTTCATTAAAGACGTTATAACGTTTTCTTACATCAGCGAATAATATTGATAGCGTATTTTACTATTCGAAGAACTTTTATTCAACAAGAGCCATAACTAAATGGAACCTTACCAAGAACTTTAAACTCTACTCGATAGAGATTCAACTAACACTTCTTATGAAGTCAACTATTAAACTCAACAGAGATGCAAAACGATGCAATGATTTTTGCAACACCTTAAGGAAGACTGGTTTTTCATCATACCAGGTAAGTTTGCCTTTCATTCGTTGCGTTAATTTCTCTCTACCAAGTGCTAAATTATGTATGATTAAATTTCCTACGGGAGCGATAAAGTATAATGTCGAAACAGATACTACACTTTGTAGCAGCCGACACCCGCTACTACAAGCAGAGACTACTTCTCACAACTTTTAGATTTGAAATCCATTTCTCCCTGGCTTGTGATTGGACAAGCCAGCTCTCAGTCACGTGACCGAGTATATAAAAGGCGAAATCACAAACCTTTAATTCTCTTTCTCACTGGTCTGCCCAACAGCAAACATACTAACGTAATGTACTGTGTAAAAAAAAAAAAAAAAAAAAAAAAAAAAAAAAATCGCCTGGTGGCTTCAGTACATGAGTACTACGAGCTTTCTCCTTTAAGCGGCTTCCTTCATCCCGGCGGCAACTAGCTATAAACACGTGTTGTTCTTTCATCAACAAGCTGGCAATATATTAATTCTATCTTCACACAAGAAGACTTCAACATGCTAAACACGTTTCTCTCTCTTTCAATGAACTCTCTTACTAATATGTTTCTCTCTTCTTCCAAAGCTACTAACGAAAATGACAAATAAAGTTTGTTCATTAATATAGAATGAAACTCCATTTCATTGTCTTATTTCAATATTTGGTGACCCCGATATGATGTGAACATGCAGCCTCATTCCGTTTTCTCATTTCCCTATAACTTTAACATGAATTTTATTTTGAAGAGTAAAAATATGATAAAATAAATAGATAAAAGATAAAGTATAGTATCAGGACTGATATTACATGTTAATGTTAATTCTTTTTTTAAAATGTAAAGTTAAAATGAAAATATTGTAAAATCGGCAAATATTCAGAGCATACACATAAAAAAAAAAACGAAAACACCGGCTTTCAGGTTTTAAATATTCAAAGCATGAGTTCCCCCTCCCCTTAAATTTCAAATTACTTCATTGGCTATTTTGATAAATAATTTTAAACATTTTTTCATTAAAACAACTCTGAAGGGCCAACAACAAATTAATTTAAATGAAACCGAAAAGTGTCTTTTTTTTTAATTGTTTTTTCTTTTTTAACGAGGAAGTAGGTTGTTTTTTATTTCTAACTTCGTTCAATCAAAACACTGTATATGCTCGACGTTGCCAGGGAGTCTTTTTTGTTGCACTATTAATATTTTTTATGACAGTAATAATTGCCAATAATATACCCGGACACCTGTAATGAAATTATTGTAAATATTACAAATTATTATTACCGTAAATTATAACGAAAACAAAAAAGAGTACTTATACACTTATGTTACTGTGCTGAAATAATAACGTTTTTATGTAGAAATCCATTCTTAACGTGAGAAGTGTGTTTTGTAATTCTGTACTTTCACCTAACAATTTAGTTTTAAAAAGGGTGCTTATTTAGATTGGCACTTATGGAGACAATTAAAAGTAAAGAAACTAAAAGTCTGTATGATGTACATACTAGTCACGGAACAAAGATTAAATATTTAAAAAAAAAAAATCACATAATTTGATTAAGTAATCTTCTTTTTTTTTTTCATTCAAGAAAATAAAATTTTATTCCGTGTCAATGCGGGGGTGGGGGTAACGTTCATGAAGGGATCAAGGCCAGACAACCGACTTTCAAATTTTTTTTTCCTTTGAGTAATGTCGCAGACAACCGAAACGTACGATTTAAAATCAAACAATTTACGAACATAACTTTTTTTTTTTTTTTTTCAGAACATTAAATTTTCAAATAATGAAAACATTATTTTAGAAGGGTAATTTTTATATAAGTTTGAACAATTTGAATTTGAAAAATTTGAATATTAAAATGGCTTCGGCCGTCACTAATCGTTAAAAAAAAAAAAAAGAAAGAAAAAAACGGCAAATTTGTTTTGTTTTTTTGTTTTTTCTGAAAAAAAAAATACTTGATCAATTTTTGTGATTTTTGGAATATTCATTCTGTGACAAGTAGGTACACGATAAAAGTTCATTTTTCTTTATTGCCACAGGTGCTAATCTAGTAAATAAGCAACAAAAACTTGAATTTAACTTGACAATACTATATATATATATTTTTTTTTAATAGCACGGTAACATAGTTCGTATAGTTAACACAAGTCTAACGTCACGGGAACATGCGCTCCATTTTTCACATTATTTTGGGGATACCTATAGCACGGTAACATAAGTTCACGAGCACCCCAAAAAGCAATTTTAGATATTGTTGAATTAATGCATAATACGGTTCGTTTTACAATACATAATTAGTATGAAAAAGTAGTCAAAAAATAACATAAAAATGTAAACTTATCAAAGGCAAGATAAGTTACTCTTCTACCTAACTACTAGAAATAAAAAAATTGTAATAACAAATAAAATAAATAAGATGCCGTGTGTTAAAAATCTCTCGTTCACTCATTTTAAATTTTTTGTTATTTTTACTTCAAAATTGTTGACTCAATTATTAAGAGAAAACGTAGTCAATTAAGAAATTTGTTAATCTATTTTATCAAACTCCGCTACCGTTTATCAAGAATCTTTTCAATTTCATATTTTATTGTTGTTTATCGTTTTGTTTTCGGAGGGAGATATAGCTTTTAATCCCCGACCATCTCTCTCTAAATTATATTTAAAAAATATAAAAATTTATTGGGTTTATATTACTGTACACATAGATTCGAAAAAGTTGTCAAAAAACAAATATATAACAAATAAATGTTATCAAAGGCAAGATAAGTTACTTTTCTGCCAAACTGGATATATTTTTTGTGTTTTTATTCAATGTAACATATTTATTCAGCTCGAAAAACATGCAGTGTTTACCGATGTATTGGACAATTCAAAATGGCGGCCGACTCTCTCTTACACACGGAAAATTCGAGAAAAGGTGTTATAAATAATAAACTAGACAAAATACTATTAAAAAAAACACCGAATATATGTCAACCTATGTCACGGTAATATATATTGAGCGAATTTCTAACAGTATTTCGTCTAGTTTATTATTTATAACACCTTTTCTCGAACTTACCGTGTTTAAGAGAGAGAGAGTTGGCCGCCATTTTGAATTGTCCAATACATCGGTAAACACTGCATGTTTTTCGAGCTGAATAAACATGTTATTGTTACATTGAATAAAAACACAAAAAATATATCCAGTTTGGCAGAAAAGTAACTTATCTTGCCTTTGATAACATTTATTTGTTATATATTTGTTTTTTGACAACTTTTTCGAATCTATGTGTACAGTAATACAAACCCAATTTATTTGCTTTTGGGGGGGTGGAGGCTCTTTTTAAAACCAAATCTCCCTCAGTATTTTCTTTAATTTTCTATTTTTTAGCGATTATCAAGACCCCTAAGATGTGATACCCTGATATGGGATATTATTTCTCGTTCTCACGTAACACTCAACGTCACTTTTTTTCTGAATAAACGCTTAATTAAATTAATTAGACCACTAACAACTTAGCTAGGTAGAAAAATCGATTTTGCCCTTTTAAAAAGAGTAAATAAGTATAAATATTTTTTTAATATTATGCAGTCTAGTTTCGTTTTTGCACAGAAACGCTTTAAAATAAGTGGAACCTCTAATAACTTGGTCAGTTTGGTAGAAAACGGACACTTAGAAAATAGATTTGATTTTACTTTTTAAAAACAACAGTGAACAAAAATATTATTTAAAAACATTATCTCATTCAAAGACGACCATAAAATGTGTTTTTAATCGATATTTATTCAATAAGGGACGAGTTTTCCTAAATTCATTATCAAAACTTCAAATATTTAGAGGGTAATTCACGGCTGTTTTTAGTTAATTCACGGCGTAACGCTAGACACTATTTTGTGTAAGAAATTTGACAATTACATCATGCATCCCATTGTCTTTGTTTTAGACCAATCAAATTGGTTGATTGTATTTGTTGCGGGACGATTTGCCTTGGTGGGTATTTTGCATGCATTCTTTTTTAGTTCCACTAGTCGTGCGTGTTGAAAGCAAGTACGATGGTGGGTCTCAGGAGGCAAGCAGTAGTGAATCACATTAATGGTAGAAAAACTTATTAGCCCTGAAAAGGGCTGGTTTGAACTGCTGCTGAGACTGCTGCTCCTGGGAATTCCTTGGCGAGGCGGGCTGTATTCGTTTAGGCAGAGTGATGTTAGAGTTGTCGCTCCCACAAGACTCACAAATGACTAATTAATTCCAGAACGAAATTTTTGCAATCAAAAGTAACTTGGGAGTTTGTTGATTCTGTTTGAATTAATTTCGTCTAAAAGTAAAACGTCAATTGTTTGACTTATTAACGTTAAGCTTAATACATTTGAATTCCCACGTGCGTAAAGGGGTCAAAGCGTGGCTTTCGTTATAAAGACGGTCTTGGTCAAAGACGGAAAGAAAGGGAAAGCGGTGTATACACTGAAACCGAATGTTGTTCATACATTAGTTTTTGCAGCCTTTGCTTAAGGAAAGGCAGACGTAGAGAAAACAGTGAGGGTGAAGAAAAAAAAATGGAGACGGTGATTTTTGAAACCGCAACTAGTGTTACTTTTGGACAAAAAAATGTCCGACATGAGAGGATCACGTCTTAAGAATCTCGATAATCGCTCAAAAAATAGATAATTAAAGAAAATACTGAGGTAGATTGTTATGATTTAATTTGTTGTTAAGAGTTATCCCCCTTGGGATTGACATTCATAATAAAAGCGCCCTCTGTTTCATTTTCCCGCTCGATCCTTTCAAGAGCGTACGTGTATTTTACAGTTAATAAAACCTTTCTAAAAGGCAATTCTTTACTTACTGATACTATTCACTTCAATTTTATTAACTGTAAAAAAAGAAAAAAAAAAAAAAAAAAAAAAAATAATGGATCGAATCTTACGTCCCGACAGATTCGAGGTGGAACCTACATGCCCTAATTCCGAAAAATCCTATAGGCATTGGAAATTAACCCTCCAGAATTATATCCGCTCACATAATAACGGATTAATCGAAAACACTTCAGATAATTTCTTTGCCTTGATCAATTGTATTTCAGCCTCTGTTTTCGATTCAATAAGCGATAAAACCGACTACGATAGTGCATTAAGAACATTGGACGCCGCTTATTTAAAACCTGAAAATATTGTTTATAATAGATATCGATTGATGACGACGAAGCAACAAACAACACAAAATATAGATGCCTTCATACTACAATTGGAAATGCTTGCCAAAACATGTAACTTCGAAGCGGTTTCTGCTGAAGAAAACAAAAATCAATACATTCGGGAAGCTTTCATCGGTGGAATTTCTTCTTCGTCCATCCGACAATGACTGTTAGAAAAACCCATCCTGACTTTACAAGACACATATGCCACGGCCAGATCTCTTGAACAAGCAGAAAAGCATTCGATAAGCTACGCAAATAACTTTACTGTAGCAGCTACAAATAATCCTTCGGGCTACAATCGTATAGCTGTGACTAAAGAAAATATGCATCCAAAAGGGGTTTGTTTTTTCTGTGGAAAATCACGTCATCCTCGATATTTATGTCCTGCACGAAACGCCGAATGTAAAAAATGCAAAAAAAAATGGTCATTGGGCTAAAGTGTGTAAATCTTCTATTTCTAACACTCATACTGCTGTTCTTTATGACGACTCTGACTACCCCTCACCTTCTCTATCCTGACTAGGAACTAACTCCAAAGATGTCACATTCACTCAATGCCAAATTAACGGGCACTTCGTGAACGCTATGGTGGACTCCGGCAGTGTAAAAACATTCATTAATGAAAATACTGCTAAAAAACTTAAACTCTTCACAATACCTAAAAACAAAACTATAGCTCTGGCTGCTTCCGATCAACATGCTAAAATAACTGGCGAAGCTGTCGTGGATTTAATACTGAAAGATAAAACCCATTCTGGAATAACAATTGAAATCATTGAAAAAGATATTTTAAAAAAATATAAAAAAGTAACACTTAAATTCGACGGTCCTAGAGACAAACTTATAATTGGAGCTATAAACACGAATAATTTTTTTCCTACCATAAACGTTCCACCCCCTCCTCTCTTTTCTAATCTTTCTCCTCATACTACTCCTATTGCGACAAAATCCCGACGTTACACTTTTGCCGCCAACAAATTCATAAAAGAAGAGACTGCTAGAATGTTGAAAGAAGGCATAATTGAACCTTCGATATCTCCGTGGCGAGCGCAAGTTCTTGTAACTTCGAATGAGAATCATAAGAAAAGAATGGTAGTCGACTACAGCGATACCATTAATAGATTCACGGAACTAGACGCTTACCCAATGCCTAATATCAGTAAGATGGTAGACGACATCGCTCAATATAACATCTTCTCTACTCTCGACCTAAAATCTGCTTATCACCAAATACCTATAAATCATGCTGATCGTAAATTCACTGCGTTTGAAGTAAGTGGCAAACTTTTTCAATTTACTCGTCTTCCTTTTGGCGTCACCAATGGAGTAAGTGCTTTCCAGAGGAGCATAGACTATATTATAGAAAAAGAAAATCTAACCGATACCTTTGTGTATGTTGATAACGTAACTATATGTGGAAAAAATCAAGAAGAACACGATTACAATCTTCAAAAATTCTACAAAATTGCTAAACAATATAACATCACTTTAAATGAAAATAAAAGCATAATTTCTTCTAGTTCTATTACTCTACTCGGCTACACCATAGAAAATAATCAAATAGCTCCCGATTATCAAAGACTAAAACCATTACTCGAAATGCCACCTCCGCTGAATCTTAAATCTCAAAAAAGAATAGTTGGAATGTTTTCCTATTACTGCAAATTCATTAAAAAATTTTCTGATAAAATTTTATTACTAAATCAAAACAAAGAATTTCCATTACCTCCATCTGTATTAAAATCTTTTCAAACATTGAAAAATGATCTAAAAGACGCCACTTTAATAACGGTAGATCCAAATAAAGAATTTGAAGTAGAAACGGACGCTAGTAACTATTGCATTGCTGCAACACTAAATCAAGAAGGTCGTCCTATTGCATTTTTTTCAAGAACTCTCAATACTAACGAAATTAAGCACCATGCAGTAGAAAAAGAGGCAGCCGCTATTGTAGAAGCTCTCCGTAAGTGGCGACATTTTCTACTCGGCAGGCACTTTAAAGTCATCACAGATCAGAAGAGCATCAGCTTCATATTCGACAATAAAAGAAAATCAAAAATTAAGAATGACAAAATATGTCGTTGGCGTATAGAATTATCCCAATACAATTTCACTATAGTTTATCGACCTGGACCTGAAAATATTGCTGCTGACACATTCTCTCGCATCTCTGCTCTTACTTACAATCTACAAGATCTTCGTGATTTACATAAACAATTATGTCATCCTGGTGTTTCAAGACTAAGCCATTTTATAAGAACGAGGAACCTCCCTTTTACTTTGGATCAAATTAAGAATATTACTGACTCTTGCTCATCCTGTCAATTACTGAAACCCAAATTCGCCAATACCAATGGAGGGACTCTCATTCAAGCCATATTACCTTTTCAACGATTAAATCTTGATTTTAAAGGCCCTCTACCTACTTCTATACATGGCAACAAATATCTACTTACTCTAATTGATGAGTATTCCCGTTTTCCTTTCGCTTTTCCTTGCAGAGATATGACAAGCAAAACCATTATCCACTGTCTAAACAAACTCTTTTCAATTTTTGGTTTGCCTGACATGATACATACTGACCGTGCTTCTGATTTCTTAGCAAGAGAAATAAAGGATTTTTTACACAAAAAAGGAATTGCTACTTCTAAAACAAGTAGATATCATCCGGAAGGTAATGGACAGATTGAAAAACTCAACGGTACCTTATGGAAGGCCATTCAAACAACATTACATTCTAATCAAATGAAACTACCTTATTGGGAAGACATACTACCGGACGCACTTCATTCAATTAGATCATTACTTTGTACTGCCACTAATATGACTCCCCATGATAGACTATTTAAATATAGTCGTAAATCTGCTTCCGGAATTTCAATTCCTTCTTGGGTTAAACCAGGCCCGATATATATTAGAAACCACACTAAAACAAGTAAACATGACCCTCCTGTAACGCCTGCCACCCTAATAGATGTCAACCCCCACTACGCTTATGTTCAACTACCTTCTGGTACTGAAACCACTGTCAACGTTCGAGACTTAGCTCCAAACTCATCAAATGAAGAAAACTCTAATAATAATCCTACTACTTCAGAGACTTTATTTGAACCTTCTACTAATGAAAACATTGGTCATGAGGAAGACAAAAATCAATCGTCTGATCTTGAAGAAAATCAGATTTCACTAAAAAATAATACTGAAAATCAGCATTCCTGCCAATCTGTGCGGAGGTCGTCCCGAGTTCGACAATTCCCTAGTAAATATAAGGATTTTGTGACTAAATACTGAAAAAACTGCAGTTTGGGTTCATATGTTATTTGTAAATAAAATGATTCTTATGTGATTATAAAAAAAAAAAAAAAAAAAAAAAAAATTGTCTATAATTATCTATAATTAATTACCCCTTACTTGAATACTTTAGGACGGGGAAAATGTTATGATTTAATTTGTTGTTAAGAGTTATCCCCCTTGGGATTGACATTCATAATAAAAGCGCCCTCTGTTTCATTTTCCCGCTCGATCCTTTCAAGAGCGTACGTGTATTTTACAGTTAATAAAACCTTTCTAAAAGGCAATTCTTTACTTACTGATACTATTCACTTCATAATTTTAAAACGCCCTCACCCCCACAAGAAAATAAATTTGTATAGTTTTAGGTAATGTCAGATCACTGCTCGGAAAAAAAAAATCAAGCTACCGGAAGTGGATACGGTTGATTATGTAATGAAAACGGACGGAAGACATGAAAAACGAAACTATATTTATTTAAAAAAAATAAATTAGTTTTAACAATTGTGTTATTACGAAACAATAAAAAGAAAACACGTATTATCAAAGAAAGCAAATATTTTATTTAGAAAAATTAATTCGGTGCTTGTCTACAATCGGGCCTATAAAAAATTTTTTTTCAAGTAAAATTTAAAAAAATCTTTATGATGTATGTACCTATCACCGCACGAAGATATCATATTCCAAAAAGCACGTAAATCAATCAAGTAGTTTTTTTTTTTTTTAAGAAAATCAAATATGACACATTTTATCGGAGAAAAACATTACGCCATGTTTATTTTAAATGATACGCTGCTAGCGACACCTCTTGGGAATCACGGGAATGTAGGTTCAACAAGGGCAGACAATTGACTTCCACCCTCTAGAAAAAATCCTTTAAAATTAACACATGTATAGCTTTTGGGGATCACTTTTCTATAAAAATTTAACGTATAATGAGCACCCACTTTATGGCCACCTGTTTGTTTAAGAAAAAAAGGGGGGTGCCATCTTTTTTTTTTTTCAAAGTCGAGTATCTCGCCCCCCCCCCCATCCAAAATAGGAACACAGACTTTTTGTTGGGGAGGGGGTGGGGTCAACATTTGGGTGCTCGTTTTACGTAAAATTGTGTTTATTGTATGTATTTCCTGAAAAATTCTGACTCACCTAGTGATAAGTACATACATAAAGATTTTTTTAAAAACTTCTTGAAAACTTTTTGTTATAGGCCCAGTTGTAGACAAGCACCGAATTAATTTAGTTTAAACAATTCTTGTGTTATTACGAAACAAAAGAAAACACGGTATTTATGGTGTTTGTATTACTATACACAGATTCGAAAAAATTGTCAAAAACAAGGTACTTCTACAGGTGGTGCCGGGAAAACTCGTCCCGGGAAAACTCGTCTCGGGAAAACTCGTCTCGGGAAAACTCGTCTCCGGAAAACTCGTCTCGGGAAAACTCGTCCCCTTTCGCTAGGTAGGAAAACTGGTCCCTAATTGAATAAATATCGATTGAAAACACATTTTATGATCGTTCTTGAAGGAGATATTGTTTTTTAAAATAAACTATAGCCCCCCCCCCATAATATTTTTTTAAAAATATTTTTACTTGTTTAATGTTTTTTTTTGTGTTTTTAATAAAAGCGTTTATTATGTTCATAAACGAGACCGCATATTTTTTTTTTATATTAATATAAAAAGAATTTACTTATATACTGTTGTTTATAAAAGGGTAAAATCGATTTTTCTACCTCGCCGACTATGTTGTTTATTTAATTTATTTGGAATCGTTTATTTGGTAAAGAAAAAAAAAACAGAAAACAAACAAAAAACATGTCGGTCGAGTGTTACAGGAGAACGAGAAATAATGCCCGGTATATCACATCTTAGGGGGTCTTGATAATCGCTAAAAAATAGAAAATTAAAGAAATTACTGAGGGAGATTTGGTTTTAAAAAGAAAATAATAAATTTTAATATTTTTTAAAATATAATTTAGAGAAAGAGGGGGGAGATAAAACCTATATCTCCCTTCGAAAAGCAACCAACAAAAAATGAAATTAAAAAGATTCTTGATAAACGATAGCGGAGTTTTCAATAAAATTGATTAATAAATTTATTTAGTGATTACTTTCTCTCTTAATGATTGATTTTAGAATTTTGAAGTAAAAATTTAAAAAATCAAAAATGAGTTAACGAGAGATTGTTAGCACATGGCATCTCTCGCGCCAAAAAAATATTTCGCTTTTAATTTATTAGTTAATTTTTGCAAAATTTGACAGGACGACAATAAATGTTGATAATTGATAAAATCATAATTTTAAATAACGCATGAGTGCATTTGGTATGAGAGAAAACAAAAACATAGCAACAAAAAACTATCATAATTAAAAAACAAAACCAAAAGCGTAACGAAGAATCGAATGGAATCGCTCCCTGTTTTTTTAATTTTTGGGTTTTGTTTTTTTTTATTGTTTTTATGACTCCAAAAAACATCGTTAAAATAAGAACAAAAAATTTTTTTTAATTAACTTTGTATGAACATAATAAACGCTTTAAAATAAGTTAAACCACTAAGAACTTAGCCAGTTAGGTAGAAAACGGACACTTACAAAATCGATTTTATTTAAAAAAACAAAAACAAAAAACATTAAACAAGTAAAAATATTTTTTTAAAAATATTATGGGGGGGGGGGCTATAGTTTATTTTAAAAAACAATATCTCCTTCAGGAACGATCATAAAATGTGTTTTCAATCGATATTTATTCAATTAGGGACCAGTTTTCCTACCTAGCGAAAGGGGACGAGTTTTCCCGAGACGAGTTTTCCCGAGACGAGTTTTCCCGAGACGAGTTTTCCCGAGACGAGTTTTCCCGGGACGAGTTTTCCTAAATTCTCTACAGGTATCGTCGAAAATATAGACGCCATTTTTTGGTGGGGGGGGGCACCTGTCTTTAAAATCAGAAGGAGAAATCAGTATTTTAATCTATGACCGAAGTAGAAAATAAATAAAAAATTTACAAAATTATTTTATTAAAATGATATTTTCTTATGCAGATTTTTCAATAAATGTCTTTACAATTATATTTTGATACAATTTTATACAATAAATATTTTGGTTTTCAAATGGCGCCCACCCAGTTTAAACAATTATGAATGTCATTTTCATTTTCTGCTTTTAATAATGTTTTTATTTTTTGTTTTTAATAATAAAAAGATATATACGTTTCATGAAAAGCTTCCCCGTTTTCATTAATTAAATCGAAACATTTCCAATTAAATAATTGCGGATCTTTCAATTTTTTATTTACTTTTTTTCATAGTTCTTTCCGGATGTAATTAATATCTAGTTTAAATTTTTTTGTATTTATTTCCTACTTAGGCCATAGTTTAAAATACTGATTTCTCTCCCTGATTCTAATCGACAGGTGCTCAAAATAAATGGTGTCTCCATTTTTGGCGATAAACTGTAGAAGCACCAAAAACAAATATATAACAAATAAATGTTATCAAAGGCAAGATAAGTTACTTTTGTACCTAACTGGATACTATTTTAGTGTTTTTATTTGATGCAACATGGTTATTCAACTCGAAAAACACACAGTGTTTACTGATGTATTGGAAAATTTAAAATGGCGCCCGATTCTCTTGAACACGGTTAGTTTGGAAAATGAGTAAAAAACAAAAAAAAAACATGTTACATTAAATAAAAATACTAAAAAAAATATCCCGTTAAGTAGAAAAGTAACTTCTCTTGCCTTTGATAACATTTATTTGTTATATATTTGTTTTTTGACAACTTTTTCGGATCTGTGTTTAGTAATACAAACCCGTTTTTTTTTTAGTCATTTTTTCATCTGAAGTAAAAACTAAATTAAGAAAAATATTCTTTTAATCACAAACTGTGATGCCACATATGACTTTTCAAATTAAATTAAGGCGCTAGGATCGACAGAATGAATTTTTTAAATATGTGGTTTTAAGCAATAATACTTAATTATCAAAAAGATAAAGGCGTTTCCCTTGAGTAACGATCCTAAGACCGCCATGTTATTTTTATTTATTTATTTATTTATTTTTTTACGTAATGTTTACATATTTAAACCGTGTATTTCTCGAGTTTAGATGCGTGAAATAAAATCAATTTTGACTAGAAATGACCTCTCATGTAATATTTAAGAAAAGCATTTTTAATACCCACATAGAATTATTTTCTCGCCATCAACGCAATACGACGTTTAGTGACTTTACCGAACGAGTAAATGTACTTACTTAACAAATGCTATTCCAATTCTCAATACAGTTTGAAAATTAATAAAAAAACAAATTATTTTGCTTTACTTACTTTGTGCCGTGTTAAGAGAATTGCCAGTCGTAGCCATATGTAGAAGGTAATGCTTCCTCGAATTCATGGAAACACTTCCGCATTTAGTAATATATAACAAAAACAATAACATTAAACTCATTTTGTTGCCTAAACAGAATTTTTCTTCTGTGACTATGACCAAATGAGTAAATTACAAGATTATAAAATATAAACTTACGATTTTGCTATCAAAGGCCAGTTTTAGGCCGAAATAGCAGATACTGCTTCCTCGAATGCCTGGAATGACAGCTCCTCCAAATACTTAGTTGTTTCTGCAATTTTAGCCAACTTATTCTTGTAATGAGCCAGAGATTCTTCAATATCATGGTCGATAAGTGATTGTTTTTTCAAATATTCGAGATCGTCTGTGATTTTTTGGATAAACTCCTGACTTTCCAAATAATCAATCATTCTTTTCGGCATATATTGGATCTCACTCATAGTTTCATCAAGGGTCGTTAAGTGCTTGCTGTAGTTCTTCATGCTATTTTCATCCATCGAAAACAGGACCCTTTCTTGAAAGTCTTCGTGTTGCCATCGTTGACCAAGTTTTGACAAGTCGATCAGAATGTCGTGCGCCTTCCTTTGAAGGTCATCCATGTTGTTAATTACGCCTTCCATTTTTTCACGCATCTCTTTAGATGCACGGATAACAGGTTGGACAGCGTCGGCATTATTCGCAATGCAAACCGCATGTTTGGAAAGGTAATTCTGAGCGTTGGAAAACGTACTACAGTTCCAACAAATGAACAAACCTTCGGTCACCGGATTTTCAGATAAATTTTGCTGATCTTCAGACACCTGTTGGTCAACTTGATTATTTTTCTTAGAACAGGCATAACACAATCTCACGCGACGCTTTAAACAAACAACAAAAGCGTCGACGTAAAGGCCACTTTCCATGCAATCGGTACAATACAATGGACATGGATTTTCCTCTTTTGTTTCCGTGTTGATGATAGGGAAACCCTTCGCCCAGCGATCTAAAGGTAAATGTTTGTCATCTGGTGCAGTGGGGTCTCGACACAAGGGACATTGAAAATAATTGTTCGGAGCAAAATTTATACATTTCTGTAGGCATTCAGTACAAAAATAATGATCACATGGAAGGGCTCTTGGTTTTTTGAAAGATCCCCTGCAAATTGAACATATTTTTTGAGAATCCATTTTCTTATCTTTTTTTGTTTTTTGTTTGTTTGTTTTTTCTTTTCCTTTTTTTCTCACTCTCCTTCGCTGTCTTGTTTGTTAAAAAATGTGCATGATAACTGCTTTAAACAATATTAGTTTCACTTTGTATGGAAATTTCCAATTATTGCAGTTTCACAACGACAAATGTAAATACAAGTTTGTTTTGTAAGGTTGATTCAGAAGAAAGTATTAATATATTAAGTTATTAACACTTTGTTAAATTGCTGGTCCCATAACTTGCTAAATTCCTTGCTGAGTTCATGTGTTCAATATTAAAGCGTGCATGTTTAGAGAAGTAACATATAAGGCGTACTCGTGTTTGCTATGCACAGACGTTGCATTGAGTTTACGTAAGGGAAATAATTCGGTTATTTTTACGATTCGTGTCTCCACTTCACTTCCGGTTGCTTGTCTCCATGTTTAAAATAGCTTTTCTAAATAATCAGCATGCCTATCTGACGTTGCCTGGGACAAAAAAAATAACATACTTCTATTAAAACTTCTTTCTCGTTTTCCGTTCTCTCACTCTACTCTTTCTTCTTGGCCCAGCCCATTTCATCCGCTTACGCACACATATACACACATGGCGTAAAAAACAGAAGAATCAGAGTTATTTACCTTTATTTAGTAGCTGGAAAACAATCCCAATCTGCACAAGTTTTTTTTTTTAATTCTAGATATTCATCCGGGGCAACACCAATCAGGAAAATACCAACTTTGCGTGTGTTTGTTTTGTAGTTTTAGATTTTTAGTTGGAGATACACACCCAATTGCTGTTTATGCATTTGCAGTGGTATCCGACATCGCCCAGGACAAAAGTATAACATAAATTCTATCTATCTCTCTTTCTTCTTTGACCATTCTATTCCTCTCTTTGGACATGTGCCCACAAACCCAGATTAGCGTAAAGGAAATAACTCTGAAAAATAAGAGTTACTCCCCTTTACATGATAACATTAAAAGATATGTTTACTTTTTGATAACATTAAATGATATAAATGGTCATTTCTCCTCCAAAGAATTTTTTTTTCTAAATTTTAGATATTATTTATTTTATTTTATTTTTTTGTGTGTGGTTACGCCCACTAAAAATACCAACTTTGTAAAGGTTTAAGTATTTCTGCTAAGTATTTTCTAAAATTTTAACAAGAAATACATACACACATACATGCAGTGCAGACAGACAGACGTTTGCCCTTTATATTACAGATAATATTATTATAAAAAAAAGTCATTTTAAACATAGGGAGGGGAGGGAGCTTTAACTATTCTGTACTTTCCTATACTTTCACCTAACAATTAAATAAACCAAAGATACTGTAAAAAAAATGGAGTGAAGGCGTGATTCATAAATATAATTAATATATCTAAGTAAAAAAAAAAAAAAAAAAAGAAAAAGAAAGATCGTTGTTTTAACGTTTATTAACGTTCTATTGATAGTTTTTGTATTTTGTTGGTAACGGTATTTCGTGGACATATTTGGTTGCATTGAATGTTGATCATTTTGGACAGAGCTTTATGTGCTCCACTACTTTTGGGGCAGCTCCAGCTCGTGTTCCTCATCACATGCCTCCAAATTGGAGCGATTCCAACCACGCTCCCGATCTTCAAAAAGGAGCCGCTTCAGTGCCAATTCATTATTAAAAAGATTCTTTTCCAGTGTTTCATAGTGAAAATGCCCCTTATATATATACTCTTCAGAATAATTTTATTCAACAATCAGTTGGTATGGAAACCTGTGATTATAAGATTTTCAAAATATTACTGGCAGTAATATTCTATAAGTATTATCCCATCTAAATAAGAATTGTTCGATATGCAAGATAGAGCAAATAAATTAATTGTAGTGATTCAATGAATTTCAAAAAACCCTTATTGAAATGAAGTGTTTGAGTTTCATATCAAAGATTTTTATTATTCTAAGCAAGACAAAGAATACTTTAGAAATTGGATCTACAATTTTCATACCCTTTTCTTCAAATCCTCTTGCTACATGACTTCTAATTAATTAATTATTTTGACTTTGACTTTCCATGTCTCACTGACTTTAGCAAATAGGGTACATACCTTTATAAATATTTGCTAATATTTTCTCTCCTCTGATGAGATGGTAGACATCAAAACCCTATAGATTAAGGAGATTAAATTTCTAAAGTATTGTCTTGCTTAGAATAATAAAAATCTTTGATATTAAACTCAAACACTTCATTTCAATAAGCGTTTTTGAAATTCATTGAATCACTAAAATTAATATATATATATATATATATATATATATATATATATATATATATATATATATATATAAGAGAGAGAGAGGGGGGGAACCTTTTGTTTTGGGACTATTTCTCTTGTTTTTATTTGAACTCGCTTCCGCTTTCATCTTTTGAATATCTGTCCGAGAATTGAAGGATGTAGGATCTTAGCTTCACACATTTAGTCTATATTCTTGAACTTTTGTGAGCGTTAACAAAATCCGACTTGTATTGACAAGTAAATAATGTTATTGAATAAAAGAAAAAAAAAACACTATTCTCCGTGCGTGGAGATTTATGTTGAGTTGAAATTGGTAAAGTGTAGTGTAACTGTGTGATCGGATAAACGGGATAGTTTCGGAAATTTGGAAAATGCCTTTAAATAACGGAACAAAACTTGCAAAATGCCTTTAAATAAAAGCAGCAAATTTACAAAATGCTTCTAAATAAGGGAAAACAAATTTGCAAAATGCTTTTATAGAAAGAAAATGAAAACGTATCTTGAGGAAAAAAAGGATACACTTAATTTTCAAAGTGTTTCGAATGAGGGAACAAAAAATTTGCAAAATGTATTTAATAGGGAAAAAAATTTGCAAAATGTCGGAAATTTATCCTCTTTCAGATAAATTCGACGCGAAAATAACTAGCACGCAAAAAATAAATAAATAAAAGGATGGAATAAAAAAAAGAGGGGTAAAGAATAAAATATAAAGGTCTTGTTTTAAAGCAAAAACGAGCTTTTATTCACAATGAATTTGGTTGCAAATTTTTCCCTTTACAGGCATTAAATACAAAAACCAAAGAACGCCAAAGTAACAACATATAATGCAAAAAAAAAAACAAAAAACAAAACAAAACAAAAAACGCTGGTTCTTATATTGAAAATGTCGCAACAATGAACGAATACAATATTATGATTCAAATAATAGTTCCTAATCACTCTATCATATGCAATAAATTTTAGGAACGTACTCACAAATTGATGGCGGTCAGGCATGTGCCTTTTTCTTCTTTTTTTTCTCAATTTAAAGTCCTTTAAAATTTCTCTCTTTCCAAATACGTGCAAACCGTAGCCATGTAAATAAATCTTCAGAAGTTCGCTTTCAATGCGCCCGGGGAATTCTTTGCCGGGTTACTTTTTTGAAGGAGAGCTCTGGAAGTTCCGTATCAGCGCCGGGCAACGAAACTGCGTCCAATATCCACGTCGCTGGAATCCAAAAGAGGCCGATTTTTGCGCTGGGACTCGTGACGTCATCATCAGGGAGCTAGCACTGCCCTCTCATTCAAATTAAAGGGAGTTTCGTACGAACCCAAAATATACGAAACTAAGAATCATAAAAGATACGCAATATAGAAAATCAAATATAAGAACCAGAATAAAAATATAAATGTTAACAGGGAGATGCATAATTATTGGTACAAAAAATTCCAACAATAGCAAATAGGAATTATAATCTAGCTGGTAATGATGATGAGGAGGAGAAGGTATGTGAATACATATCACATTTGGAATGCGATTGTTGTTGTTTTGATAATTTAAAGGTTAGGAAGGGAAATAGAAATTACAAGATTTGTTCTTTGTTGTTTAAAGTAATGCTGGATTGATAAACATGTGGGAAAATTCAGGATTACGGTCATCGATCGAGACAGTATCAACGAAAGGCAAAAGAGGTAGGTTTAAGATTGAAATGAGCAAACCATCTGCTTTTTCTCCCTCCAGCAGAGACTGCGGGGGGTGGGGCTGACTCACTATATAAAGCCGAGTGTATCAAGCTCATTCAATAACAATTATGTGAAATACCATTTTTGTGTCCTTTCTTATGAGAGAAGGTGTTTTTTTGCGACCAGTTAAAAAAACAAAATAATAAATAAACCGTTTTCGATAAAATTCAAATGAGGAATAAAATTTGTCCGCCATTTTGAATTACGTTCATTACGTGACGTAAGCGAACTAACTTCATTATCTCCTCTGTCAATTTATCTCCTTTTTTTTAGCAAGCGTAACAGTGATTTATTTTTTCATTAATATTTTTCTACTCTATCGTTTTTTTAATAATTTTGGATATGTTACGTAATTATCAGGTCTTAAATAGTAGGTACCATTTGTTTCACTTGAAATTCAATATTTTTTTCGTTATCTATATATCTATAAAAGTGAAATTGTGTGTGTGTCTGTGTGTACATTTCCCTACCAAACTACTCTGTCAATTTTCAGTCTACAGACTCGAGATTTGACATAAGGGGGTATTGAGATCTGGGAAAATCTTTTTAATCGGTTTTCGGCCAGAAATTTGTCTGTTAAAGGGTCAAAGTTCAACGCTTTTACATTTGAAAACTCTACCAAACTCTGCCAATTTGGGGTCTAAACACTTGAAATTTTAGATGTAGGTTACTTGGGCATGGATCAAACTTTTTAATTTGAGTTGAGCCCAAACAAAACAATAAATGTTAAGGAATCAAAATTGGGGTCAAAGTTTTAAAAAAAAATAATCTCTGCGGTCTCTACTAAATTACTCAGCCATTTAAGATTTTACATAAAGTGTATTCAGACATAGGGCACGTTTTTTAATCGGTTTTTGGCCGAAAATTTGGCTTCCAATGGGTCAAAGTTCCAAAGATTTTACCTTTGCGGTCTGAAGCAAACTATTCAGCCAATTTTGTGCCTAAAAATTTGAAATTTTACAGAAAGAGCATTCAGACAAACAGCAAGCTTTTTAATCATTTTTCTTTTGCCGAAAATTTGGCTGCCAAGAGGTCAAAGTTGAAAAAGTTGATCTCTGCAGACTCTACCAAACTCCTCTGCCAATTTTGGGTCTAAACACTTGAAATTTTAGATGTAGGTTACCTAAACATGAGTCAAACTTTTTAATATATATATATACATATGCACATAAAGTTATGAACAGTACATAGGGCCCGATCAAAGCCGGGCTGAGCTGCTAATTATAACATAGAAGCATCTAGTTGAATTTAAATTTAATTTTATTGAATGTAATTGTCTAAAATCCACGGTCCACATTTTCTTTTATTGTAACAATATAACCATTTTAAGTAATGTTAAAAAGTTAAACGATTTTTCCACTCCTGTTGATTTTAAATAAATGAAAATTAAAAGAAAAAATTTCTTAAAAATTCATTATAATTAAGAGTTAGGAAAGAAAAAACAGACCGTGGATTTGAAACCATATTTCGATTGTGTATGTTTTAGCATCCCAAATTCACTTTTCAAATTGATACCGTTCTAATATATGAGCAATCTTTTTTAAAGATTGGACAACTTCCTCGCATCAACTGCATCGATATATTTGACTTGTGAATTACTACCGCCGTTTTATACCTAACTGTTCACATCACCGGTCCAAGCTCACGGATTCACTCCATATGCATAAAAAGACTCTGACTCTCACAGAAGAAGCCCTGGAATCTTTCCATGCATCCAAAACAGCCCTGGTCAACTTCACAAAGCTATCATACATCAGCCCTGACCCGACAGCTTAGCTCTTTCTTTCGTCAGATGCTTCTGATGTAGTTATTGGTGCCATACTCAACTAGGTCGTAAACGGTCAAACACAACCATTCTTTTTTTTTTCTGCTAAGCTAAGCACTACTTAGCACAAATACAGCATTTTCAGTCTGGAATTACTCGCCTTGTACTTAGCAGTAAAGCATTTTTGTTTCATGTTGGAAGGGGCACAGTTCACAATTTTCACTGACTACAAACCACTGATTGTTTCCCTTCCATCTTCCATCAAAGAACTTCGGTAGATGGATTTTGTGATGCAGTATTCTGCCGACATTCAATATTTACCAGGCAAAACAAATACTGTAGCTGACACCCTTTCCCGCTTCTGTGACCTCAACAGTCTTGACAAATCTCTGGATTTAGATGATATCGCGACTGAACAGTAACGAGATTTTATGTCGTAATTAAACATTCTGCTGAAAAAGACCCCTATTCCTTTTTCGGACAAGCTCATCTGGTGTGATATGTCTGTTGCGCACCCAAGGCCCTACTTTCTTCCTTCTTGCCGTAAGAAAGTTTTTCGACACTTTCACAACTTGACACACCCTGGCAAGCACGCAACAGTCAGGCTCATCACAGCTCGTTTTCTTTTTGGCCTAGCATGAATGTCGACATACATCGATGGACTCAGATATGTATTTCATACCAAACTACGAAAGTTCATCGTCATACTAAGCCTAGCCTAGACAACTTCCTCGCACTTGACACTCGTTTCTCCCATGTTCACTCAGACATTGTTGGACCACTGCCGCCTTCCGCTAGTCTTCGCTACATGCTCACCATGGTACACTGTTTTACATATTGACCAGCAGCAATTTCTTACCATTGCAAGCATAGTCGAATTTGATGACACGGCCATTCTCCATTATGTGCTGCATGGATATTCTAGTGCGCCACTATCGTCCGGTAATTCCTCGATTACTGTCCATATATCACAGCTACCATAGTTGTTGGGAACTTGCATAAATCCTCTGAAATAAATAAATAAAAAGAAATACACTACCAAATAATGTAAAATAAACTTTTGCTTATTTTCATTATGTTGGAATTTTTTTGGTACCAATAATGGTGCATCCCCCCCCCCCTGTTTACATTTATTTTTGTTTATCTGGTTCTTATATATGATTTTCTGTATTTCGTATCCTTTATGACTTTTAGTTTCGTATATTTCAGGTTTGTACGCAACTCCCTTTAATTTTGAGAAAAGGAAAATGCTAGCTCTGTAATGACGTCACAAGCCCAGCGCGAGATTCTTTCTCTTTTGAAATTCCGCTGACATGGAGATTGAACGTTGTTTCATTGCTCGGCGCTGAAAATGGAATTTTGACGAGCATTCTTCAAAGAAGAAAACTCCGGCAAGAATACCCGTATATGTGACAAGACATATTTATAAAAACTATCTACATGACTATGGTTTTGCACGTATTTTAGGAGCGAAATTATTTTAAAGAAAATACCTTTTTTTTACGTGACAAGGAATTTTGGAATCTCCTATCTGGACAAGCGACGAGGTCTTGCTTCTGAAATTCATCTGTGTGTCTACAGTTTGCATGCAAGCAGAAAATTCTAAAAGGACTTTAAACAAAAAAAAAAAAGAAAAAGGCACATGCCTGACTGGCTTTCAATTTGTGAGTACGCTCCTAAAATTAACTTCATATGTGAGTGTGATTAGGAGATACTATTTTGAATATTATTATTGAATTCTTTAATGGATACACACATCTTTATAAGAACCAGTGTTGTTATTTTTTTTTTCATAATATGTTACCTTGGCGTTTCTTAAGTTTAATGGCCGCAAAGGGAAAAATTTGCAACTTATTATTGTAAATAAAATTTATTCTTTGTTTCAAAACAAGACCTTTATATTTTATTCTTTATCCCCTCCCCGCTTTTGTTTCATGCTGTTTTTTTTTTTTTTCAGCTTAGTTACTTTAGCGTCGAGTTTATCTGGAGGCAAGATAAAATTCCGACATTTTGCAAATTTTTCTTCCTTTTACGTAAAAGTAGTTTGGGAAATTTCTGCTTTTATTTGAGGGCATTTTACAAATTGTTTTCCGACATTTTGCAAATTTCTCCCTTTTATGTAGAAGTACTTTGAAAATTTCTGCTTTTATTTAACTGCATTAGGCAAATTTTTTATTCCCTTTTTCGGAACACTTTGAAAGTAAAGTGTATTCCCTTTTCATCGAGATACGTTAATTCTCTTTCGGTAAATGCATTTTCAAACTTTGTCTCTATATCAAATACATTTAGCAATTTTTCGTCCCTTATTTGGGACACTTTGAAAATTAAGTGTACCCTTTTCCAATCGAGATACGCGTCAATTCCTTTTCTTTCAAGTTAGGATTAAATTTAACCTCTTGAAATCTTTGTTAACTTCGCTACCTGACACTATCAACGTCACTTAGATTCGTTCGACTACTGTGAATTTCTTCCGTTATTTAAAGGCATTTTCCAAATTTATTTTCCCCTATTTAGAAGCATTTTGTAAGTTTACTGCTTTTATTTGAAGGCATTTTACAAATTCGTGTTCCCTTATTTCAGAATACTCTTCAAATTAAGGGGTCTGTTATTTCAAATAATTTAGCAAACTAAATTACTATACGCCTTGTATGATACGAAGCGTGTCCCCTCCCCTCTCTATTTCGAGACCTGTTTTATTATCATGCTGTCAACGCGTTACTTAACTAGGGTTAAATATACTCCTATCTCTGGCCCACTTGTTGACTCTTTCTGTAACCTCCCCGCACCACACGGCCCGTACAGATATTTCAGCTACTAAATCCCCTTCCCTCTTAAGATGTAAATCAAGACGTCCCCCTAAAACATTCGACGACTGCTATGCCCTGAATTTAGAAAACGTGTAATGTAATTTAGTGTTTCCGACGTTCGACATTCGCTTAACAAAAAATTCCCGAATTTAGCATTTTTATGTACGTCTAGTGTCTTTATTTATATCTGACTAATATTTTACGCACAACTTTTCATAAATATTTTTCTTAATAAAAAGATTAAGCGTTACGCATACTTTCCATTTTCTACCTTTAGAATTGAAGTTGTAACTTTCGTAACCCTCCTTCGAAATATAATTTACATTTTACTTGCTTTAGTTGAATTTCCACGGGTATTGCGATTTACGTTGGGAGAAACTATAGCATTTTCTGTCCCTAGTCAGCGAATAAGAAATCCTACTAGACTGAGGTAATTTTATTTTTCGTCCTAATCCAGCGTGTTCGATATTTGTTGGAAGCTGGATTTTCCCCACTTTAAGAAACGATTTTTATCTAACTATACCCTCGTGGGGAGCCTTGTAAATAGAGACGCTGTGTCCGAAGCCGGTGTTAGTTGTATGTATTTATTTTCCTCAATATATTAGAAAAAAAAGGGAATAAGTATATACCCCATTATTTTGATTTAATGAACACATGCGTTCTCTCACATGTGTTAAATGTTTCCGGGTTGTGAATTAAACAGACAATATTATTAGAAATATTATATTATTCCTTTGAAGATACACATGTGACATACTGGCATGTACCCTCTCCCGACGTAGTTGTATATTTAAACTCTGTTCCCACTCTTTCCCTAGGTCGTATTCAGTGAGAATACTGCTATAAAGAGTGTTAAACGTTATTCTTCATTTCCAGTGAATTAACTTCCATATAGAAGTTTGAATTTTAAATCCACTTAATTTTAATTTTAAGCCATAGTGACCCTTTTAATTTGTAACTGGAGATTGTATCCCTTGATATTTTCACAGCTCAATATGCTGTATTCGTCTTGTTTTGTTTATTTAGGAAAAATTATCACCGTCTTGGATTTATTGCGGTTGCAGAGAGAATTACCTAAGCCTTATTTTATAACAATGAAGGCCGATGTTGATGAATGGTTAGCATCAGTGGATAATATAACTGAGTTGTTGGGTGATCGTTCCTTACGTGAGGATGTGGACTGTTCGCTTGTAGAAGTGGATGCTGTTAATGTTGTAGTGTTCTTGTCCCAGGTTCGATTCATTCTTTCGAGGTTGGCAGATGGTGTGGAGTGTGATTCCTTGTGTAACCCTGTGATCTTCGAAACCCCTAGGGAGATATTTGCGAGTTACCAACTACTAAGCCCGAATGTCCAGACTCTGAAAACTGTTTGCTGAGTGCTAGCAAGTTTGGCTTAGAAGATGTTGCATCACGGTCTGAAAGCAGTGTTGCAAGTGCCACTTCAGAGGATCTGCGTAGTCAGGCTTGAAGTTTGATTTTTCTGGCGGGCAGTTTGCCGGTAGTATTTTAAAGAAAAAGGTATTGGGAGTGAGATTCCCAGGTATCATGAATGATACCACTCATGTTCACGACTTGGTAAGTGTGGGCATGAATATTGTGAAATTTATGGAGGGATTTCCATGGGATGTTGGAATTGTTTTGCCCTCTAACCATGTGAGTTTGAAAACTCGCATGTGTGGTTATCTTCCACAGCCTTGTCAGAATACCGAGGAACTTAATCATGACGATGGGATATTACTCCAGTCATGTAGTTCTGACAATGGTCAGTGGTTAATGGACAGGAGTCAATCCTGTGAGAAAGTGCAAGTTTTCTGCACTCCTTTAAGTGCTAATGTTAGCACTGGGAGAGAAATTCTCCATCAAGGGTATAGGGCAGAAAGCACTATATCCTCCTGTGAATGTGTAAAAACCAAGAGGAGAATGGTTTTTGAAGAGTTACGTGAACTCAAGTTGGACTGGGGCGTCCAGATTCAGGTTGAGTGTAACTCGACAAAGAATCCCATGAGGGATCCTATCGAATTTGCTGACTACATGGTGTGTAGTTCAGCTTCTCCGAGTTCCTACGAGAATGTAGGATATGTTGTGCAGAGATAACTTGCAGAACCTTCATTCTATGAAGTTGCTCATTTAAGTAGAACGTTTCCTGCTTGGGAGTCACATGCAGGTGTTATTTTTTTTAAATATTTTGTGAAGACCTGCCTTGACGTAGCCTACTACAGTATTGCAAGAGCTATCAAAGTCAAGCTTGATTTGTCCAGGGGTGTTTCTGAGGCGCTCAGAACCATCTTATGCTTAGTTAGGAGTGATTTTTCTAATGCTGAGATGTTTGTTTCAGTGCTGAACACAAGATTGGATCTGTCCTTGATAGGAGTCTTCCATAAGTATTACATCTCCAGCTGCCTAGGGGTTTCTGACACCTATACTCAACTTTGTTTGTTTGGCTATATGTATATAGCTATTCAAACGTTTAAAGCTGTAATTGCCTTGCATAATTTGTGCAGAATTTGGGTTGCAGTTTTATTTCATTCCACCAAGTTGAAGAACTTATCAAAGCATAGGGTTGATTGGATTCGCCCCTCTTGTAGCACCGGTGTTGATCTCACTGGGCTCTTGTGACTACGAGGGAGCTGAGATATTTTGGTGTTTGGCAGAGATAATATAGGGATGAGGAGGTTGGATGGTAAATTATGTGAACTCCTCAAGCCTTTATACTCCATTATATGTATGTAGTTAATTATCTGGTGGAATATTCTCTGTTCAAACTTCTGTTGCAACCTAGCATCGTAGCATAAGTTTTAAATTTGTGAATCTGATTAGGTACTCCTCTGTTCAAACCTAAAACATGAAGGTTTTCATGTGAAATTTTATAGAATAAGCCTATTTGAATTTTCTGATTTTTTGTTCTGATATGTGTTTCCTGGAGTTCTTCTGACCATACATTGTGTGGTATATGTATATATACAAAAAAAAATTTTTTTCGTATTGTAAATTTTACATGTGTCATCCAACTGTGGGTTGATTACCATTTCCTGTTGGGGGAGAGTGTTGGAATTTTTTTTTTGTACCAATAATGGTGCATCCCCCCCCCCTGTTTACATTTATTTTTGTTTATCTGGTTCTTATATATGATTTTCTGTATTTCGTATCCTTTATGACTTTTAGTTTCGTATATTTTGGGTTTGTACGAAACTCCCTTTAATTTTGAGAAAAGGAAAATGCTAGCTCTGTAATGACGTCACAAGCCCAGCGCGAGATTCTTTCTCTTTTGAAATTCCGCTGACGTGGAGATTGAACGTTGTTTCATTGCTCGGCGCTGAAAAAAGAAGAATATCCCGGCAAGAATACCCGTATATGTGACGAGACATACTTATGAAAACTATCTACGTGACTACGGTTTTGCAGTTACACGTATTTTAGGAGTGAAATTATTTTAAAGAAAATACCTTTGTTTCAAAGCAAGACCTTTAGATTTAATTCTTTGCCCCCTCCCTCTCTTTTGTTTCATGCTGTTTTTTTTTTTTGTTTTTTTTTTTTTTTCAGGTTAGTTACTTTAGCGTCGAGTTTATCTGGAAGCAAAATAACATTCCGACAATTAAAAGAAAAGAAATTACTTTTTAGGGTGCGCCAAGGTGGCAGTCGGTATGAAAGAAAGAAGGGAGGAAGAAGGTGAAGACTTGAGAGCGTGAGAAAAAGTCCGGTTATGTGTTGTGACGAAGTGAGAGAAAGAGAGAGTCAAGCAATGTTCTCTGACGTGCAAGAAAAGCTGTCATTCAAAATTTTGTATTTTTGACAAAAAAAAAAAATAAAAAAAAATGTGCGTTGGCCATTTCTCAAGCATCCTGCTTTTTCTTGTGCAAATGAATTTACAAATTTTAATGTGTGTGTGTGTGTGTGTGTGTGTGTGTGCCTTAGGAAAATAAAATAAGAAACAGCACATAATAAATGTTCATAGTTCAACACGTGTTTGGGTAAAGAATATTAGTTACGAGTCAGTATGTTCATTGAATGAATATGCACACATTTGAGTATTTGGCAGGATTGTGAGTCATTGAGTTCTTTTACTTTACTATGCTGAGGCCGCATCAAAGGGCACAGGATTGGGGTTTGATTTGTGGAGAAATTGCCCTTCGGTTCCCTTTATTCGAAAATGATGAATGACCTTGGAAGCTGATTTTTTAAATTTTTATTTATTTATTTATTTATTTTTTTGTTAACCCGGTCTTATCGAATTTTTAAGTTTGCACTGGCTTATTATATTCACATATAGATGTTACTTTTTGAGGTTCGGAAAGATTTCCATTGGTTGAAAATTCTTTTATTTAACACTTTCATGTTAAAAGTTGTTAACTAACTAAAGAGTTAGAAAGAAAGTGAATGCCAACTAGCAAAGAAGAAAAGCGTGTCAAGCAATTAAGTCCATTGTGCATTTTAGCGTTCGTCAGAATCACTTCGCTTCCTTCCATTTCTATTATTTGAGAGAATTTCTCAGTACAAACATTTTAACAAAAACAATATCTTTTTGTTACTTTTGTAAAATTATATGCTATATGTTTTAACAAATAAATAATTCAAAGCATAGTATCTGTTCATATACTGCACTTTATTTTTCTTTCCTCAGTCAGTGAAGAAGAAATTCTTCCAAACAATTTTGAATTTTGTTCCAATTAAGATGATCCTTCTTTAGAAAGCTGGATTGCTCATATTAAAAACCAACTTTCTGTCTAACTCTACCCACATAGGGAAACAAGTAGATAACATCACACATAATTAACATCACACTCAAATAAATTATCTCCCTCAAAATGCGATTCTATTTTTTTTTTAGGTGATTCATAAGAATGACAAAAGATGAGAATAACAAAATCATCTGGACATGGATGCAAAAAGGACATGTAAACCGGGAAACTGAATCCCTAATAACTGCAGCATAAGATGAATCGATAAGCACCAACAACATTAAAGCAAAGATCAACAAAACACAAAACAGCAAATGCAGACTCTGTGAACAAAGAGATGAAACGATAAACCATATAGTAAGCGAATGCAGCAAACTAGCCCAAAAGGAATACAAGAACAGGCACAACCAAGTGAGGAGAGCAGTAGACTGGGAATTATGCAAACAACTGCATTTCGAATGCACAAACAAATGGTACAAACATAAGCCCACAACAGTACTTGAAAACAAGAATCACAAAATCCTAAGGACATGGACATACAAACAGACAAACGCATACAAACAATAAAACCGGATGTCATAATAATTAACAAGAAAGAAAGTCCTGCCAAATCGTAGACTTTGCTGTCCCAGCTGGCCATAGGGTGACTATCAATGAAAAGGAGAAACGGAGCAAATACATAGAGCTAGCCAGCACCCTCTCCCATTGCCCCCCCCCCAGCCAAAGAATGATGTCAAATAGTCAAGAAGAGTCAAGGAGGATGGAAAGGCCAAGGAGAGAGCACTGACAACTTCTGCTGGACAAGTGCAAAGAGAACTGGGACCTTGGGGAAGCTTATTGCCACTCAAATTCCAGTGGAGACCAATGGCGGCTGTCAGTGAGAAATCAATGGTAAACGGCTGTTGTGATAACGCAAATTTATTAGTGAATGTTATCGAAAGAGGTGGAGAGGATTGGAAATCTGAGGAAACTTGTTGTAACTCAGCTTCCAGGGAACACCCCAGGTTGTCTTCAAGGAGAAATCCTTGATGACCTATGTGAAAGCTCCTTGTAAGCCAATAATAATAGTCAATATAACTCCAATAATTATAGGAGCACTAGGAACAGTCCCAAAGAACATGAATAAACAACGAAGTGAAATCGAAATAAGAGGAAGATGGAGACTATACAACAGACAATGATTCTAAAATCTTAAAGAAAACACTTGAATGTGGAAACCGACTGCCATGAGCTACAAACGTTAATCGGTCATGTGGAAACTACAACAGAAATGAAACAAAAAAAGATAGTAGAACCCTACACAGAACCAAAAAAATTGAAACTGTAAAATTGTAAGTTAACTAAGCATATCCACCCCAATAAAAAAAAAATGTTATTGTCGGCATCGACTGTCTCCACATCAAACAATCATGAAAGGTCAATGAGTATGGAAAAACTGACGAAAGAAAGCACAAACCAGACCTCTATTGAATGAATGCGAAAAGGACTGTGGCCTTGAGGTGACTTATTACCACTCAAATTCCAGTGAAGGCCAATGGTTGTTGCCTGGAAAAAGTAAGTGGTGAATAGCTGTTGCGCTAACGCAACTTTATTTGTAAAGGTTATCGAAAGAGGTGTAGATCTGGGAAGACTTGTTGTCATTCAAACTCCAAGAAACACGGTCGGTTGTTGTCACTGAGTAATCTCGGATGATGACCTGTGTGAGAATTCTTAGTTGAGTACAAACGATAATAATAATTCCTCTTTGTAAGACATTCACAGCAAGAACTCATTTTTTTTTACCACAGTTGAAAAAACTCTTTCTCTCTTTGTGTTCTTATGTGGCGGTAAGAAGTTTGTCATTTTGGCCAGGAAATGAAAACACTCAAAATCGTTTGCTTGCATATTGTTACATGATAAGGGCTATTCCCTTTTCATGTAAGTAAAAATAAAAAGAGAATTAGTTAAATGAAAATGATATCAGATAAAACAAGGATTCAACCTTGTAGATAAGTTTTAAAGAACAATAGGTTCTAAATGGAATGTTTAGGGTTTTAATGCTTAATTTTAAATAATTCCATTCAAGCTTCTGAAATGACGAATGCAACAACTTCATAAAAGGTAACACAGAACACGTTTATTAAGAAGAATGTGATATGTTCCTTGTCAAAGGCAGGACTCCGGCTGCCTGGTGCTATCGCGGTAGTTATTCCCGGTTGAATCGTCGATACCGGTAGAAATACCACCGAGGTGGAGAGAGCGAAGGAGAAGGAGGTTCGTTCTGTTTGGTGTCTCTCTCACTAAGGACGAGTTGTTATTCTTCAAACCGGATGCTGGCCGGATTCCTTAGGGAATAGGAAGGATCAATGTGCTGTACCCCTGATTGGTCAGTATGTGGCCAAATTGCACAGGGGAGAGGCATTGATTCGTTAAAAGAAAAAAAAGTTCCATTTGTTTCTGCTACAAATGTCCAGTTAAATTGTTGATTCTGTTAAAATATTTACTGAATACAATTAGGATGGAAAAACTGTTTACATTCTTAGAAAGAATACATAATAAAAATATCGGTTACAGAATTAACAAGTAGGTTAAATTCCTTTGTAAAACAAAAAGAATAGAAAAATTCCTGGTCGTCAGAAATGGTTTCAAAAACGTGCAAATCGCGCATGTTTGATACACGTGAATTGTGGTCACGTTGCTGTGACGTCATGGCAGGAATTATTTCTCAATATAGGAAAGGGTTCGAAGTTAGTTAGGGAAGAAGAGAATCAGATCAGTCAGACCAGAGAAGCAGAGAGGTTCAGACCGATTCTCGGTTAGAGTTAGGGCATCCTCTGGGAAGTGAGAGGTTTAGAGGTAACCATGTAAACAACTTTGAATCCCTGAAGTGAAGCAATCATTTCCGACCGGTCGAAAAATAAACAACAACTTCATCTTTTTGTGTCTGCGTCTCCGTGTTATGTTTTCAATAGAAAGGGTATTGTCCATTTATATTATAAGAACTTGTGAAAATCATCATCTCAAAAATAGGTAAGAAATATGTGTGCCAATGTTATAGAAACACTTCCATTCACAGAACTGTCAAATATAAATGTCAAACAAACTATATATCGGTCTAGCTATCAATATAATCCTCTATCAATCTCCTCTCATTGAATTACATACTCAGCTCACCTGTACCCTACCTGTCGGTCTCGTTATATATAAGATCTGTCTCTATCTCATAATATGTCTCTCTTGATATATACGCGATGTGTCTGTGCGCAACATGAACCTCTAAGATTCTCCTACTAAAATGAACAACAATAATATAATACATGCGTCATCTTCTAAAGAAATAACACCCCTACGTAACATACACGCATATTTGGTGACGTGACTAGTCCACTCATGCAAGGGTGGGTTTGAAAAAATAAACTTTGGTTACCACGGATAATCAACGTTTGAGGATCCAGTATAAAATAGCACGAAAATAAAAACTAGGCGATATGGAAAAAAAATAATTAAGAAAAAAAAAAGAAAAAACAAACACATGCATACACACAATGGGCCAAAAGTATACAAGAAAAATTTAAAAAAAAAAAGCTGAAATCGTAGTAATGAATGAAAAAAATAAATAAACAGTTTTAAAAACAAGTCACCATGCGTAATTCATTGATAAATGAATTTTTTGTTTAAAAAAAATTTAAAAAATACACACATACACACAAATGGAGAGATTGGGATCATCCATTATTGTTTTGAAATTTGCATAGAGTGTCAGTTAGAAAATTTGTGTCAATATGAAATCGTTTGGACGAATTGTTGAATTTAATCTGTCAATCAAACAGGAATTTTTCAAAAGTCGCATGTACTGTTTGAAATGCTCTTTGGAAAGGAATTTTTGTGTTCATAGTTGAACTCTTCGGCCTTTTGTGTGTTTTATTTGTTTTGTTTTTGAAAAAAGGGACAATTTTTTTTGGATAGACTTTGTCGAATTCCTGTTTGTTACAGAAAAAATTTTTTTGTTGAAAAAAGTTATAACTAGAATTTTGTGTATATCATAGTTAAATGTATTAAGGTATTTTGTTTTTTTTTTAAATGTTTTTATGATGTTGAACAAATATTGTAAATTGTCTTAAATGTATGTAAATGTTATTGTATTTTTGCGAAAGGAATTCAAGTCATCATTTAGGTATATACATTAGAATTGAAATGATTTAGGAAAAATAAGATGATATTGATAAAGAATGGTTGGCTTAGAAGTCAGTTAGAATTTTAGAGTGAGGACAAGATAAATTACGTAAACGGGTATTTTGAGAGTTTTCAGATGTGATAAGCCGAAAGAAAGAAATTTTCTTTTTTTTTTTTTACAATTGTTTTTTTTTTTTTTTATGATGCCCATAACATTTTTCGCAAGAAGAGTTACTTGCTAGGGAGATGATAAGCACTAGAGGTGCCCCTAATTAGAAAAATACAGATGGGAACCTGCGACTGCGATATTGTGTGCTTTTTAAAGCATGCCGCATGAATTGGTTTCCGGCAGAGGATAAGTCTCGGCACAATAAATTAAAAATGCAGGCAATGGAAGGATATGAGAATCCTTATGAAAAAAAGGGCAAAGTCCAAAGGCTAATCACATATGGCATAATGAAGTGAGAGAAAGGAAAAATATACCGTAAGTACGTAGGAAGATATACCTTATAATTTTTTTTACAGACGCATGAATGTTGGATATTTCTGCTGTATCTTGGAAGCTCTGATGAGAGAAAAGAAAAATCACAAAAATCGGGCCATTAGATAGAATTTAGTGCGCAAATAGGTATTTTGGTGCAAAGGAGTTATTTACTTAAGGGGATATTTTCTAAGTCTTCATCAAGTTCCAAAGGTTCAAGAAAGGAAATCCGAGCGAATCAGTGGATGAAAGGTATATCTTAAGCTTTGGAAGCTAAAGATAAATGAGCTTTGAGTATGTCCCAAAAAGATAAGGTAGTTACAAAAAAAAATTAAAAAACAAAGCTCTAATTAATAGAAGAACCATACGGAAGAAAGGATCAAGGACACATTTGGACGAAGAGTCGTCGATTTCGTAAAGAGGTAAAATGAGACCTCAGTTTATGGCATAAGGGTGGCTGGATGAAGCAGCTGACGTGTATTATAGGAGGTACTACCCTACACCCAAAAGAATTATGTCAGGGAGACCAGATAGAGAGTCTGGTCTAAAAAATAAAATTATAAAGCCAGTTTGAAAAGGGCTGACTTGGGAAAAAAAAATTCGTTTTATTGTTTTATGGTGTCTGATCTTTCTTAGCCAATGGTTATATATAAAAAAAAAAATGTACTAAAATTTAAAAATGCATGCATTTTTTTTTTTTTTTTTGAAAAATGGAAGGAAGGGATGTTACATGATAAGGGCTATTCCATTTTCATGTAAGTAAAAATAAAAAGAGAATTAGTTAAATGAAAATGATATCAGATAAAACAAGGATTGAACCCTGTAGATAAGTTTTAAATAACAATAGGTTTAAATGGAATGTCCAGTTAAATTGTTGATTCTGTTAAAATATTTAATAAATACAATTTGGATGGAAAAAAACTATTCACATTCTCAAAAATAGGTAAAGAAATATATGTGTCGATGTTATAGAAACACTTCCATTCACAAAACTGTCAAACATAAATGTCAAACAAACTATCTCTCGGTCTATCTATCAATATATCTAAATTCTCTTCTCATTGTGTATTACATGTCATCGGCTCTCCTGTAGTAATCTGCACCCTACCTGTCGGTCTCGTTATATATAAGACCTGTCTCCATCTCTCAACAATATGAACACTCACAATGAATATATATAATACGAGCATCTTACAAACATGAACAACAACAAATTCATACGTCATCCCGTCTAAAATAAAACCGATATATAACAATATGCCTTTGCGCATACATTCTCCTGAATTAAAAAGAAAACAAATAAATATATTTTCACCCAATAAGAAGCGATTTTACAACGCTTCTGATTGCTCTGGGCCGCATCCGTCTGATACTGGTTCACAGGACCATATTTGTGATATACCCCTGGCCGTATTCTTCGATCCCGGCTCACAAAACAATAGATACAACTCAGCAAGGCTACACTCTAAATTGTCTAGTGGTGGACCCTTCAAGGGTGACCAGACTCTCACTGGAAAATACCGCTCTGCTGTTCAGGGCATGTGAAACGTGCATGACCCTAAGTCCGAGTGGCAACACTGTCTACTTTGGCTATTGCTTTGACTTTGTGCTACATCTGGTCTGTGTCTTCCATCATCTGGCATCAGGGCACATCTGAAACGAACTGCATCTTCATTTAGGCTGGCAATTGAGAAGTAAAGAAAAACTGAGGGTCATTTTCTTATAAACAAACAAAAGAATATTTTATGGATAATTATTTATGCAGGGTACACTTGTATAAAGTTGAGTTCTTTGGGTTCTTAATGGTTTCGTGATACAGTTTGTACAACTGAAGTTCATTTAGACAATTTACCAGCTAGGAACTAGAGTTTTTCAACTTAGCTTTTCTGGGGTTGTACCCCCCCCCCTCGCCCCTCCACCGGGCAGGAGCCTAAGGCGATGTGCACTCCTCGATGTGCACTCCTCGATGTGCACTCCTCGATGCCAATCAGCAAAAGTCTTCCTATTTCTAAAAACACAATCGTTTTTATTAAATTGGCTTCTTCCCCCTCTGTCATTTGTTGATTACTCTTTCCTTTCTCTTTCCCATTACTTCATATTCTTTTTCTTGTCTTGTTTTTCTTCTTTCTCTTTCATAACCATATCTCTCTTTAATTCTCTTTTCCCTTTTTTTCTTTCTTTCTCTTCAACTCAAAGTACTTTTCTCTCAAAGAAACTGTATCGTCTTCCAAGGTTCAATTCTCATCACTAACTTGGTGGTCTATGACTTAAAATATAACAGGTGGACCAAATGACAACATTTGCCAGATACCAAAGCAGACTATTTGAATCTAAGTTATTGTACCTGTCTCCCTCAATTAGTTATTTAAAATCCATTTTTACCAAACCCGATTAGAAAAACAATCTCTCTCCCCAGATCCCTTGTTTCAAAAAATCCAATTATCAGATTTATATTTTCCTTTTATTGAAACAGATATTTTTTTGATGGACAGAATTTTATGGACATCTGTTTTTCCTTGACCAAGTGTCAGCATAAACCCCCTCATCCTCATCCTCTCTCATCCTCATCTATCTGAACAGGGTCTCTGGTGTCGCCCAGGATCCCGTTACATTTTTTTGAAATTGTTGAATCTATTTCTTTGGACCATCTCTAGATCATGTAAAGTCAGTTTTCTTCAAATAACCCAGTTGTGTTACAGTTATAAGTAAAGACATATTTTCTCTTGTGCTGTAACAGAATGTGGACGTATGTATGGCAGCAGCAGCAGAGGATCACGCTAAAGAGAGAACAGAGATAGACGTTTGACACACATGTTGGCCGAGAGCGACATCTGTATAGATAAAAGGCAAAATTTGTGTGTGTGTGTGTGTGTGTGTGTGTGTGTGTGTGTGTGTGTGTGTGTGTGTGTCTCGCAAAAGCTTTCCACACAGGCGACGGATTTTTGCCAGATCGGTATTATTTTTAAGCTTAAACCTTCGGACGACAATTATCGCAAAATTGTCTAAAAACATTCATTCCTTCAACCTCAGTCTCGCCTGTCTGTTTAAATGTATGTATGTATGTATGTATGTCTCACAAAAACTTTCGACAGAGGTGATGGATCCTGACAAGATCAGTATCATTCTGAAACTCGACGTCTCGGACAACAAATATTGAAAAATTGGCCAAAAATATTAATTCCATCACCCTAAACTGATCAGTTTTGTACAAGGAGGGGTCGATTTTTTGCGAGCCATTTTTGCATACTACCATTATTTTTTTCTCCAGCTCTAATGTTGTTTGGACCCCCCCCCCTTGCTACTACCACTTTTTTTTTTTTTTTACTCCTCTCTCTACCCGGACTTCCTATTGTTTTTTTAAATCCCCCTCCTCCCCACACACACCCCTCCACAGCTGGGTTTCCCCGTTAGTGTTTGAATAAGAGACAAAGCATTATTTTGGAAATTATTCAGGAAAAATTGTCGAGTTATTCCTTGTCTTGGTTTCCTTGCAACTGTCTGCATACAATGTGTGGGTTCTGAGTGGGAACATTTAACGACTACGTTACAGCGGAGAAATGTCCCTGCTAGGCAATTTGGTCACACATTGACCAATCAGCTTGCTGGAAGCATTGATTCTATCTGTCTCCTGAAAAACTATTTCAGCCCTTTTCGAAATCACGGTTGTTTAGCAGAGTGAAGCGAGAGAATCGTAGAAGTAACAAGGAAAGACATGCCCTTTTCTATCTCTTGTGCCTATCAACTGGACAATCAATCATTCAACTATTTTCGACTGCAAATAACTGCTGACAGGGTTTCTGGGACTCAAATAATTTCTTTTTTCCTTCCTTTACTTGGATAATGTCCAATTTTCTTCCATCTATACCAGGTGGTCTAGGTAATTAAATAAATCTTTTCATAGTTGTTATAAAAGATATTTTTTGTTTCGCGAGAAGTTTTCATTGCATACTAATATATACCAATTGGTTTTAGCATCTTCCTGATAAGGCCAGCTCTTATACTTGAGCCAAAATCCAGGCAGAGCTAACGTCTATATTACATTCAGTTTTTCTCGCCTTCTGGTCAGCTTTGGAAAGTTAAATTAATTTCTCAACTCACACACACACAGGCGTATGTATACACACTCTAACAAAAGGACAACACACACACACACACACACACACACACACACACACACACACACACACACACACACACACAAAATGTCTTATTGTCTCACACTCTCGCACACAGATACACACTATCAAATAACAAATGTATACACACATTCATTTTAATATGCTAAATATTTCTCACTGAACTTTCTTCAATAAAACTGTTTTTAAATAACTTTTATGCAAACGTAATGCTACTTGTAGCTACTTGTAGTAGTCATATATAAAATAAAAATTTATTTTCTCCCGTGAATCAATTCGATTCAATCGTATACTGACCAATAGGTACTCCCAAAACAACGTGAAAAAAAGAAAGCATGATTCCGTGACGTCAGACTTGTGTTAACTATACGAACTATGGAAAAGCAGAAGCGACTCAATGATTTTTTAAAACCTTTATTTACTTCTTCAAACTGCAATTAATAATTAATCTTTGTTATAATTTTGTTAGACTTTACACAGTTTAATGATTAATAATATTATAAACATTTGTAAATTAAATATGAAATACGGTTTTACTGAATGTTCATTTCGTTACGTATCGGCTTCCATATTTTGTTCGGTAAAAAAGAGACAAACAAAATATGAGAGAGAGGGGGAGACTACAAAATGCTTAATATTTGTGCAATAATATTTTCAAATCGGTTTTAATCTGGCGATAAAATAGCTGACAAGAGCCATGTTTATATTAAAACTTAATATTTAAAAAAAAATTAAGCACAATTAATTAAAAATTTATGTTGTAACGGAACATTTTGAAATGATGGAATTTTAATCGTTTTAATCTTTTAAAAATTAATTAATGTTTACGAAGTTTCTTTTCCTTGGCAGTTCAACTGATTATAGTATATAATATTAATTGGAAAAACGCTATTTAAAACAACAACAACAACAATATAATATTAAATTTATATTATTTATTTAATTGCAACTGCAAGGTAAGTTTTTGTTCAATACGTGTATTTAAATTTTAAAAAAATAAATATTTTTTACTTATTTAAACTCTTATGTTTCATAATAAATAGAAATTTCGATAGATTTAAATATATTTTGTTCAAACTTCGAAAAAAATAAATATGGAGGGGAGGGACAGGGACACATGTACAAAAAATATTTCTCGCATATTTTACGGAAACTGCATTTTATATGTAATTTTATTCTAAAATCGAAAATTTCACGAAAATCCGACCATTAGTTGATTTATTCTAGATTTATTAAACACGGGTATATTTTCACGTTCGAAATACTTACTACATGGGAACGTTATTTTAAAGCGCCAATTATGTAAACACGATTTTTGTCTCGCAATTTCATTATTTTCGTTCGATGAAAAAAATTTGTTTAAAATTATTACTGGTTTATTTTGCCCTTCTTCTTTTAAATGGTATAAAAGTTATACTGATAATATTAATTTATAATAAAGTTACATCGTTTTACATATAGGGTGGGTGGGTTAATTCTGTGGTGACTTTAGGAGGTGCCTACGGACGAATCAGTTGGCAGAGCGTATTAATTCTATTTGTCCTTAAGTGACTTTTTTTTAATCCCTTTGGGAACCACAGTTTGTCATCATAGAGAACCCAGCAAGCATCGAATCAACTCTCTCTCTCTCTCTCTCTCTCTCTCTCTCTCTCTCTCTCTCTCTCTCTCTCTCTCTCTCTCGCATAAGAAGTCAATCAGTTTTCTTCTATTCTTTTAATAAACCCTTGTAAATCAAACAACGAAGTCTCGGCTTGATTTGTATCAGCGTATGAAGGAGCAGCACTCAGCAGCCTGCCTCACAATTAAAAAGTGTCGTGGTGGTAATGATGATGACGACGTCGGCAGCAAGACGATCAATACACCTGTGTTTACCAACCTGAATGAATACCAAAACATGGATGTATAACTGTTTATATACTAAACGGTGAGGCGTCCCTACGATTTGGTGTAGTTACGTGGTTATTTCTAGAAGAAATGAGCAGACATGCCGCAAAAAAAGAGCAAAAGGGAATGTAAGAGGAACATTTTTTTAACAAAACGCTGGCCTTCGGGTCAAGATCAAAAAAAAAAAAATGTTTTAAAATTGGGCTTAAGTAGGCACCCCGCTCCCACCACACACACATACATACAAATTCAAAGGAGTAACCATGATAAAAGAGACTGACCGAGAAAAAAAATCATTTAAAATTTACAACAGAGACGAGATGGATCAACCAACCACACCATCCCCCTTCTTTTTGAGTTGGCCTTGTGTCTAAGTTTTTTGTTCATTTTCCCAATTGTATTTTTTTTTCCTGTGAATAAAAAAATGTAATATCTCAAAGTGTAGTATCTGTTCTTAAGATGCTGCACTTCAATTTCTTGTTCTCTGTCAGTGGAGGAGAAATCCTTTACGACTGAGACAATTTTTATTTTTGTTCCCTTTCTCCACATTAAAAAACGACCCTGGTGTATAACTCTGCCCTGTGGGGATGCATTGTAAATAGGAACAAAACGCGAGAGCAGAACGGTTTATGTACTTGTTGTGGCCTTGCAGACTAGGAATAATAAAGGCAAACGCAGCGGTATAGTTAACAAAAAGTATATTAGCAAGTATATTTGATAGGTTTACTTCATAAGATCTCCAGCTATGGTATAGCTGGAAATGTCTTCTCAATTATTAAATCATTTCTTTCTGATAGGTTCATAAGAGTAGTAGTTGATGGGCAAAAATCAGAAGCTCACAGTATTAATGCAGGGGTCTATCCTGGGCCCAACTCTTTTCCTGATCTACATTAATGATCTTCCAAATCACATCCTTACATCATTTGTAGACATTTATGCTGATGACACTACCATCTATGGTAGCACATCTAAGATAGTAAACGACCAAGTTCTCTCTGATTCTCTCTCCTCTGATCTTGAGCACGTAGTACAATGGGGAAAGGAGTGGCTGGTTACTTTTAATGCATCTAAAACCAAGCTCCTCTCTTTACATCATCAACGGTCTGATCCCCATCTGGCATCAATTGAAATGAATGGCTCTCGTCTTGAGGAGACCTCAAGTTTTGACAAGCTTCTGGGCTTGACCATTACTCCTGATCTTAAATGGAACACGTACATCAAATCTGTTGCCAAAGCTGCTGGAAAAATGGTGGGATCCTTCTATCGATACAGTAGATATCTCACTGCTGATGCAATTCTCTATCTATATAAGAGCCAAGTACGTCCAAGGATAGAATACTGTTGCCACATCTGGGTAGGAGCTGCTAGAAAGGACTTGTCCTGCCTTGATAGAGTTCAAAATAGACTTCGTAGCCTTGTAGGAGATGTCCTTTTCTCTTCCCTGCAACCTCTATCTCACAGAAGAGATGTTGCGAGTTTGTCTCTGCTGTATCGTTATTTTCATGGAAAGTGTTTGACTGAGCTTCAATCTATAGTTCCCTCTCGACAAACTTTCACAAGAAACACTCGTCTAGCTGAAAACACAACCAGTAATTCCCCCCCCCCACTCTTTATCTGTGCCTAAATCTAAACGTAGATTCCATGAACAAAGCTTCTTTCTTAGAATTGCACGCCTGTGGAATTGTCTTCCGTTTTCCTGCTTTCCAGCTGACTACAATATGGTTGTCTTTAAGTCTAACGTAAACAAGTTCTTGATGAGCCGTTTCACTTGTTTACAAATTTACCAAATTTCCATTACTAACAATTACTATATTGTCCAATTTCTACTGTACACTCTTTAACCCTTATCCTCGAGTGGCCTCTTGGCCTTGATAAATGGTGATGCCTATGTAAAAAAAAAAAAAAAAAAAAATGTTACAGAAGTACATGCCATGATTCTGGGGGCCATAACGGCTACGAATCACTACCGAATAAGATGTAACTGTATTTATTGTGCTTAGGTAAGTCCATTATTCCAGAAATGTGTATATCAGCTTACTTTATAAGAATACCGAATGGTAAAACGTCATATAACGCATATGTTCCTGTTAAACACAAAAATCCTTTCCCCGAAACAAGGGTAATTCTTACAAAAGTCAACATGACCTTGAATTAATCATAGCTTTATAGCAATCAGGTTCAGTTACTAATTTAATTAGCAAACGATATCGTAACACTCAAGGTAACTAAAATTCTTATTTTTGTTCATACGTCACACCAACAGCCGGTTCCTCGCATTGCGGTAGCCTTCTTATACTCCTCCATATCTAATTAAATTTAACTTTAAAAATCTAATGAAAAAAAGAATAATTTTAATAAAATTTAAAAAAATATTGTATTTTTCATTTTATCTATTTTTATGTGGAAATGCAGAATGCTTACCTTTCTCCATCACACACACCACCATCTTAAATATTTGTTTTCTTGGGTATGTACGAAGGTCGCAAATAAATGGGACAAAAAGCAACGCTGAAGAGACAGTAATGCTCTGGAAACAGCTGCCTTTACATATATAAACATAGATTTATTTTCTCAGTGAAGGTTTGTCACCAACAAACGTAAAGTGAAAATAAAATTTGCTGTGCAAAAGTGGGGAGAGGAATATTAACAAACATAATTGCTGTTGTAAATTTTTAAAGATCATCGAAATACACATGTATTGCTAGGGTAAACACAGAGAATGATTGGGCATATAAAACAAATGCATATACAAATGGGAATCTCATCTCAACTCTCGCAAGGCTAAATCTGATGACAACATGTTAGCATGTGTAACTATGTAAAATTGATGAGCTGGGTTGGAGATATACATGTTACAGGAAAAAAGACTGTCCCCTTTCCATGTAAATAAGAAGAACATTAGATAAATGAAAATGTAATAATAATAACCCTTATCCCTGAGTGGCTTCTGGGCCTTGATAAGTGGTGACCACATTGTAAAAAAAAAATGAGATTAGGATAAGCCGAGACTCGAACCTTGTAATCAAGGTTAAGAAATAGAATGCTAGAAATCCGAATGTTAAAAAGGTCTATTGTTAAATTCTATTATAAATAGTTAGATATTGTTTATATTGTAAAAAGAATTGATTGTTCATTCTTTTACATATTAAAAATGTCAGCTAAAAAGAATGAACAATACAAATTAAAAATACATTGTTAAAAAATAGGTTAGTAGAGGATTCTTTGTTGCAGAAGTGTGTTTTGGAAAAACGTGTGCATAGTCACATGAATTGGTTACGTTTGGGAAACACACTTCTGACGTCATAGCAAAAGGAGGATTCTCAATATAGGAGCTAGAGTTAGTCAGATCAGGGCAGTTGAGAGTTTTTCGAATGTGATAAACCAAAAGAGAGAATTTTTCTTTTTGATTTTTGCTTTTTTTTTTGGTTTTTGTTTTTAATGCCCACAAACATTTTTTGCAAGAAGTGTAGTTTGTCAGGAAACAGTATTAGAGATGCTACTGCTAGGAAAATATAGATGGGAACCTGCGATATTGTGGCTTATAAAGCATGCTGCACATGACGGCACAGAGCAAAATTATAAGACTTGGCATAATAAATTAAAACGGCAGGCGTTGAAGGATATGAGAATTCCTTAGGGTACCGAAGGACTATAAGAGCCAGTACCACGAGCAAATCACATATAGCATTAAGAAGGGAGAAAAAAGTAAAATATACGGTAAGTATGTAGGAAGAAAAGATATAACCTTATATTTATTTAGAGATGTATGGATGCGGGATATCTCTGTTGGGGTCTTGGACGCTCTGATGAAAAAAAAAAAAGAAAAATCACAGAAATCTGGGCCATAGTTAGAATTCAGTGTGCAAATAGGAATTTTGGTGGAAGAGATGGGGGTTATTTAGTTAAGGGTGATGTTTTCTAAGTCTTTATCCAAGTTCCAAGAGCCCAAGCAAAGAAATCCGAGCGAATCAGTGTGATGAGAAGGTATATCTTAATAATTGGAAGCCAACCACAAAGATTTAAGTAAATGACCTTTGATGTATGTCCCAAAAGAAATAAAATAGTTAGAAAATGAGTCAAAGCTCTAATTATTAGACACCCAGGCGAAGGAAAGGATCAGGACACATTTGGACAAAAGAGTCATCGATTTTGTGAAGAGGTAAAATGAGACCTTGGTTTACGGCATAAGGGTGGCTGGATGAAGCAGCTGATATGAATTATAGGGGGTATATCCTACACCCAAAAAAAGGAAATGCCAGTAAGATCAGAGAAAGATTCTGATCTAAAGAAAATAATTAGGAAGTCAGTTCGAAAAGGGCTGACTAAAGAAGTTTTTTTGATGGGGTCTGTTCTTTCTTAGCCAAGTGGTTGGTAAATATAGAGAAAAAATGTAATAGAATTTAAAAATGCGTACATTTTTGGAAAATGGGAAGAATAGGAATGTTACAGGAAAAAGGGCTGTACCCTTTCCTTATAAATAAGAAGAATATTAGATAAGTGAAAATGAGATTAGGATAAGCCGAGACTCGAACCAAGTAAGCAAGATTAAGAAATAGAATGTTAGAAATCCGAATGTTAAAAAGGTCTATTGTTAAATTCTATTATAAATAGTTAGATATTGTTTATATTGTAAAAAGAATTGATTGTTCATTCTTTTACATATTAAAAATGTCAGCTAAAAAGAATGAACAATACAAATTAAAAATACATTGTAAAAAATAGGTTAGTAGAGGATTCTTTGTTGCAGAAGTGTGTTTTGGAAAAACGTGTGCATAGTCACATGAATTGGTCACGTTTGGGAAACACACTTCTGACGTCATAGCAAAAGGAGGATTCTCAATATAGGAGCTAGAGTTAGTCAGATCAGAGCAGTTGAGACAGAACAGTCAGCAGAGTCGGTTGAAGAGAGTTGATCAGCCAAGAGTTGACAGTCAGAGGAGGGTCCACTTAAAGGTGTTGCAGACCAGGATATAAATAATACCCTAACTCGCTACAAGAAAATAATGAAACGAATGAAGAAAACAAAGAACTCAAATGCTGGAATAAAATAAACATGTTTATTTTCTGTTGAGAAATGAAAGTCTTCGGTGTACACGTGTTTTAGGCCCAAATAGCAGGTACTGCTTCCTCGAATGCCTGGAATGACAGCTCCAAATACTTAGTTGTTTCTACAATTTTAGCCAACTTATTCTTGTAATGAGTCAGAGATTCTTCAATATCATGGTCGATAAGTGATTGTTTTTTCAAATATTCGAGATCGTCTGTGATTTTTTGGATAAACTCCTGACTTTCCAAATAATCAATCATTCTTTTCGGCATATATTGGATCTCACTCATAGTTTCATCAAGGGTCGTTAAGTGCTTGCTGTAGTTCTTCATGCTATTTTCATCCATCGAAAACAGGACCCTTTTTTGAAAGTCTTCGTGTTGTTATCGTTGACCAAGTTTTGACAAGTCGATCAGAATGTCGTGCGCCTTCCTTTGAAGGTCATCCATGTTGTTAATTACGCCTTCCATTTTTTCACGCATCTCTTTAGATGCACGGATAAAAGGTTGGGCAGCGTCGGCATTATTCGCAATGCAAACCGCATGTTTAGAAAGGTAATTCTGAGCGTTGGAAAACGTACTACAGTTCCAACAAAAGAACAAACCTTCGGTCACCGGATTTTCAGATAAATTTTGCTGATCTTCAGACACCTGTTGGTCAACTTGATTATTTTTCTTAGAACAGGCATAACACAATCTCACGCGACGCTTTAAACAAACAACAAAAGCGTCGACGTAAAGGCCACTTTTCATGCAATCGGTACAATACAATGGACATGGATTTTCCTCTTTTGTTTCCGTGTTGATGATAGGGAAACCCTTCGCCCAGCGATCTAAAGGTAAATGCTTGTCAACCGGCGCAGTGGCGGCTCGACACAAGGGACATAAAAATGAATTTTTCTGAACAGCATTTACCAAATTCTGTAGGCATTCAGTACAAAAATAATGATGACATGGAAGTTTCCTTGGTTCTCTAAAAAATCCCAGACAAATCGAACATTTTTCATGAGAGTCCATTTTAATAGGACTGGATTTTTTTTTTTTTTTTTTCTGATTGACTGAATTGAACTTGTCTGTTAACAAATGTTAACGCTACTGTTCAAGTCAAACGCAGTAGTTGAAATGAAAAGCAAACTAGAAACTGTGAGAAATTATAGCAGTAGCAGCGGAGTTATCATTGGTTAATAATTTATCACGCCACTCGGAAGCAAACTGTATAACTACCCCACTAAATATACACTGAAAAACACTTTCGTTTTCTTAGACTAGAAACATCTAGAAGGCGCCGGGAATAAAAAAAAATGGGCGGAGTTGTACAAGTTGTACAAGTTGTACAACTCCGCCAATTTTTTTTTTTTTCTCTTTCTTTATTTTAATGTACAACCATCACCCCCTCCCCATGTGTAATTTAAATACTGATAGGTTTTTTGAAATTTTTTCACTGAATTATTACTGATTGGACACTAATTAACCAGATTATATATAAAAAAAATCATTTCGACATTTGAAAGGGGTGCTCACATTTAGTTACAACGTTCTGGTAAATCGGTCACCCATTTTTTGTTGTTGTTGTTGTTGTTGTTGTTGTTTTCTAAATACGGAAGTGTCTTCGGGAGATATGAAATGGTCCCATGTTGACGAAGCAATGTATCGAGAGGCGTACGATATGAAAATTGACAACGGGATGGAAAATTATGAAACATTTCTCCAGCATATTAGTGAAATTTATAATACTTTAAAAAATTGGCAGATTTGCCGCTTTGTTGTACAAATATCCTCAAACCAGGTAATCACTAAAAGGGACACTTAAAGGTCGACACCAGTATCTTAGCAGACGCTTTTTTTAAATTTTTTTTTTTATTTACATATTTCACAAACTTTAAATGGGTAAAATATAATAACATAATTATTGTCAATAATTTATTGAAAATGTGATTTAGGTGTATTAAAAATGAAGATCAGAACTTTAATAATTCAACTTACTATTTTTCGAAGCTTATAACTACTTGAAAAATGTAATTCAAACCCTAATTTCTTTTTCAATTAAAGGAGCAAAGACCAAATTAAAAAAAATAACAGGTTCAATAGCAAATTATGCAATATTTGTTTTTTAAAGCGGTTTTTTTTTTATAAAAATATAAAGAAAATCAACATATTTTGACTTGCTTATAAATATATGTATATATATATATATATATATATATATATATATATATATATATATATATATATATATATATATATATATGCCAAAAAACTCACTTACTTAAAATATACTATTAAATAGGTAGTTCCTGTCCATCCTTAATTCTTAAGAATGTATCCATATTGATATTTTAAATTCCATGTATTTTTTAAATAAAAGGATTTTTTAAAGCGAGGGTCGTAGAAAATCACATTTTTACAACGTGTTTTGCGCGAAGCTGCTCCTGCTAAAATGTGTTGCGGACCAGGATATAAATACCCTAAACTCGCTACAAGAAAAAATAATGAAACGAATTGAATGAAGGAAACAAAGAACTCAAATGCTGGAATAAAATAAACATGTCATTCATTTTCTGTTGAGAAATGAAAGTCTTCGGTGTACACGTGTTCATTTAGCCGTTGATGACTACACGCGTGGAAGGAAAAGGAATGCAATAGAGAAACACAAAGTGGCAAGCCGTCTGTAGAAAGAAAGGGTTAAGCTCAGTCGAACGTCGCGCACATGTCTGTGTCGATGGGCCAAAGCGAAGGGGAGATAGAGTGAGTCAATCCAGCTCATCGAGAGGGAAAGCGTATAAAGTGTGCTTGAGCTTGCCCCACATTACAGTAGCAGGGAAAGTGACGTTAGAACACACGGTCGGTTCGTCGACTAAGCAGCTCGAACACTGGTCCAGACGAAAAAGGGAAGTTAACAGGTTTTGTTGACTTTTATACTGGAGTTAGTGTTCTGGGTGCGCATGTCTGGTTTTCACTTAAAAGGAAGTGACGTCACAGCTCGGGTGTGTGTGCGTGCATGAATGTGAGTGTGTGTATGAGGCTGTGTATATGCGTGCATGTGTGTGTGCATACGTGCGTACGTGCGTGCATGCGTACATGTGGGTGTGTAAAACATGTTCGAACAAAGGCGAAGGGGTAGAAGGTTAACCATGTAGAGACAAATGTGAATTCCTGACGTCATCAGCATTCGACTGGTCCAATGAATAAAGAATCACCATCGATATTTTGTAACTGTTGTCTTCGTGTCGTCATTTCACCAACTGTGTTTTGTCATCTTTCAACACCCAGAAGGCAATGTGTAGATTATTTTATTATGAACATTGCGTAGCCCTTCCAAGAATATGTATCTCTCCTCCTCTCTATATGTGTTACAAGAAATATAAGAACTGATATATAAATGTATCTCCCCTCATCATCACTATTGTTATATCTGTTATATGTATTGGTCTAATATAAACTCCCTCGCCATCTCTTAAATATATATACCACTACTGTACAACATACGAACATCTTCCAAGCTAGAAAGAGACCAAGTAATGTAATTTTGGGGTCGATATCAATATCTGTTTTCGAAGGTAACAGATTGAAAGGAAAACAACCCCCCCCCCAAAAAAAAACAAAAAACAAAAAGAAACATATAAAGCAAATGTTACAGAAATGGGAAACTAAAGGAAAGAGCAAATAAATATAGACCCAAAAGGTAATTAAATTGATCCAAATTTTATTAAAAGAAAATAAATTGTTATGGTTGCTTTTATTTTCCAAAGCTACGGTAAAAAAAAAGAAAATCCTTAAGGAAGCATATAAAATTAAAACATTTAGATAAAAAAAAAAGGGATAAACTGACAAGACATGCAAGAAAAAGAGGTCTCTAACAGAGAGAGACAACATCAAACAACTTTTATCGATTTGAGCGGTAAAAACTTCTACGCCTGAAACGACGAATGACACTTTCTGGGAAAAACGGGAAATATCCTCATTTCTTCCTCCAAAAAACTCTTACTTGAAAGGCTGAAAAATAAGAGCATACAAAAAGCAGAAAATAGGGCTGACATACACGAGTGAGGCCCCCATTACGAAATATGCACTGACTACAATGTTGTACGCAGCGCGTTGCAGGGAACGTTCCTTAACGTGTGCATGAGCGTTCCTACTTATGCTGTCGTCGCTGTTTTTCTCATATTGAAAAACTGAAATTTTATTTTCTTGAATAAAATAGACTTACTCGACTGTTTTTGTTTTAATAATTATTTTTTTATAAGAAAATAAAAATTTCAGTTTGGCTTGAACTTTGCAATTTTCGGATTATTTTGTTATTTCTTTTTTTTTTTGCCGAATTTTAACAAACAAATTTAAAATAAAAAGAAAAAAGAGATTTGGTGCTTATGCTCTTATGTTACCGTGATTTTTTTTCATGGTTTAAGTGCGCCCAAAAACAGTGGTGTTCTTGTAGAGTAGGTTTTTTTTATATTCAAGAAAATAAAATTTCTCTGTTTTTTGATACGAGAAAAACAGCGACAACGAAAGTTGAACCTGCACTCACGCCTTTTCTGGTTTAAGGAACGCTCCCTGTAACACTCTGCATACAACATTGTAGTCAGTGTACGTTTCACAATGGGGGCCTCACTCGTGTATGTCAGCCAAAAATAGTTCTTTTAAATCTTTGTTCCAAGTGTAGTCTTTCTTTTAAAATAGTACCTTCAAAGGCACAAATTATGCCTTGCTTGCCCAATCATAATAACAAAAAAAAAACGTTTTATAAAAGTAAAATATAATAGAGGAATTCCTACCAAACCATTTAGGCTTAACTGTCTTCTCGAAGTTCTGGCTCTTCTTTAGAGTTCCTCGAATATGTTGAAATTGGAGTTCCTCGAATATGTTGAAACTGATACTATTAAAAAAATTAGATAAGCTCTGTTTTATTCCAACAACCTTACATGCTTTCTTTCTTGACAAATTAACCAACCGCATTACAAACGGATTTCTTTTTACGATAGAGGGTAGAACTGAAGCAGTATACTTAATATGTACAATACGTGCGTACTAAACTAAACCACCTTTGCTACCTATATCTAATCGCCTATGCTGAATACTCATCAGCTCAGAACTTTCTGTATCCTCGGACTCTTAATTTCTCAAATCTTATATCACTAAGACATTCTTCTGAATAGATACAAAAATTTCTCCCGAGCAGGTCAACATCCAGTGATCATATATCTAATCATCATTTAATTCCTTATATCATTTTGAATATTACCTTAAATTTTCATTCTATTCCTAAGCTAAGTAGAACACCTCATAATACTCTATTCAACTACTTTTAAAAATTAGATAAACTCAGTTACAATATCAGAAGTGCTTCGTGGCTGACCTAGTCTACGGACTTGTACAATAAACCACAACACTATGTACCTATAATTCCTCTCAAAACCGCAAAAAATACCACTGCTAGTAGGCTACGTATATCCTATAGATACTTTACCTTCAAGATGACTGCCTTGTCTGTTTTGCATGACAAACTTCTTTTTTCTTTTTCTTTTTTTTTTTTTTTTTTACTTAAATTCTCTCTCTCCTGGTCACTAACTAATCAACTGCTCTATTTCCTAAGTTGCCACTAAATCTAATCCGTTGCACGTAACTTAGAGAGGTCCTTGCTCCCAGCCCTTGACCCTAACAGACTCATAAATCGATACACATTAACACCTAAAGATTTCTTAGGCATGCTTCTGATTATAACTCCTAACCCATAACTAAGCTTCTAAGTAAATACTTACTAGCCATAGTCCTATACATAGATTTAAAGTGATCTATAAGGAACAGCAACCCTTAATATCTTTCTTTTGATAAGAGATAGTATTGCAATAATTATTACACAAACTGAATCGGTACTCATTGTAATACAAACTTCCGGATATCAAGAGAAAGGCGGAGCCATCCTCCTTCATTAGAAGTCTGAAGGCAACTTATTCAATGTCTAAAATTCCATGCATTCATATACAGTGAAAACATGCTACTTATCCATCCATCTATATTTAACTATACTTACAGAATATGCCATAACCTATATCTATCTGTACTGTACTCCAACTGTACTCCAAATCAAATGTTCTCTTGTATCTATACTGAGCATATATCATATCCTTCAGTCATATTAAATACTTAGTTTGGGCACCAAATCTTAATTTCTAATATCAAGTAAATCATACTTTAACACTTTATCCTATTCCTAAACTTACTAAACTATATCTAACCATACATTAACTCGTCTCTCTCAAACCAATGCTGTTGCAAATTTAGTTACTTCCACTGCATGAATTTTTATCTATCCCCTCTCCCATTAAAAATGAAAATGGAAAGCATAGTAATGTCCTTTTTTAACCACTTTGAGGAGTGAAATTTTTCAATATATATTAACCTAAATGACCAATTACTATTAACTACCCATGCGGGGTCGCAGAAATAGCTGGATTAGGACCCAGGCATGGGGCGAACCCTCTCGGAGCTGATGGGCCCATAGATCTTCCCAGGTCATCCATCTAGGAGAAGGAAAACTCTGAAGGGAGGCCTCTTCAGTCCTGGACGACAACTTTCTGATTCAAACAAATCACCGGTTGGCAAACCTAAACTGCTTAAGGAGGAGATAGGCTCTGTCTATCGCCTGGCTTTCATACTCCTTTGCCTATTACTCAGGCGTAAAGGTGCTATCATAGGGACTCGTCTGAATCACCCAGTGGTTGACATTGTTTCCTGACTAGGGCAATGAACACCGCTTTTCCCCACTCCTGCCACATTCCATCACCCTAAACTGGACACAGTGGGGTGCTTCAGTACCATATATGTGGGTGCAGTTGGACTGGGCTGACTTTGCCTAATGGATTGAGGGTACCGGATTGACAGTTCCTGGCTGCTGTTTCCGACTGATAGTACAGGGGCTCTAACTCTTTGATAGCGCTTAGAGCAGCTGTTCCATCAACAGTTGTATAATATTGGAATGTTTGTAGTGCCATGTCGCGCATGGAAAGGGATCCTGCACTCATCCCCGGTGGGCTTTCCTGAGGCCACAACCCTGTGGGTGAGGACAGCTGATCGTCTACTTGTATTGCATGTGTGATATTCTGCACAATCACTTGTCCAGTACCCCTTCACTCACTCACCCTAACTGAAAATTTTAAATTAAATGAAATGAAATGACAGCTCAAGCAAAAGTTATGTTTAAACCAGGACCAAACTTAAAGAAAACCAACCTGCCTTCTCCCTTGAGGCTTGCATTTACGAATATCCGCGGGCTTAGAACTAACTTAGATGATGTTGAATCATTTCTCCTTGCAAACATCCCAGATATCTTAGCATTAAGTGAAACTAACCTTCACTCCTCCATTCCCTCTAACCACTTTAACATGCTGGTTATCTCCCACTCTGCCGTAAGGACTCAAACAGACATATGTATGGGCTTGGAGTCTATATTCGTAACACCCTCCCCCTAACTAGAGAAATAAAACTAGAATCAGACGACCAGGCCTTTATGTGCTCCAGACAAAATATGCAACATAATATTAGCTACTTGTATTTTCTCTACTGTTCTCCCTCAACCCAGGACTGTACCCTAATAAACAAAGTCTCTGACAGCATAGATATAGCACTCTCCCTCAATACTAGCGCACAAGTACATGTATTTGGTGACTTCAATGTCCACCACAGTAACTGGCTAGGATTCTCTAATTACACAGACGTAGCTGGTAGCACAACACATAACTTCTCTATATTCCATTCCCTATCTCAGACGATTACATTTCCGACACGTTTCCCAGACCAACAAGATCAACATGCCTCACTTCTAAGTCTCTTTCTGACAACGGTTCCCGATGATTGTACAACAAATGCTCAGTGCCCACTCGGGAATGCTGATCATGCTGTGATAATGGTAGAAATCACTTCAAATTCTCGCTCTAAAACTGAAGACCCACTTCTCAAAACAACGAGATATTACAAAAAGGCTGACTGGGAGGCCATCAGGGAACTCATCAGAGATGCCCCATGGCAAAATATCTTTTCTCTTCCAGCAGAACAGTGTGCAAAATGGTTCAAAACTGCACTTGAAGCACATGTTCCCGCACGGAAATTCTATAGCAAGCCCCACTCTCCCCAATGGTTTACTTCTGCTTGTACAGCTGCCATTTGTCAAAGGCAGCATGCGTTCCGCGGATTCAACCGACATAAGTCCAGCTCAAACAAACAGAAGTTTATAGAAGCTAGAAATAATTGTAAGAGAGTGATAACGACAGCTAAGACAGATTACTCTGAAACCACCAGAAAATGCATCGAAGCACAGAAATTAGGAACCCGGGAGTTTTAGAAAATCTACAACAGCGTAGTAAATAATGAGCAGTCAACGATTCCCCCACTATCAAACAATCATGAGGTTACTTGCATGGCAACTGACAAGGCTAATCTGCTTGCTAGTCGGTTTGCCTCAAATTCCACACTGAACCCGGTACACCACTCCCTCCCTGACTTTCCTTTGGGGACAGACGCTACACTAGACGATTTGAAAATCACCCCTTCTCAGGTACATGCTATTATAAAAAACCTAGACACCTCAAAAGCATGTGGACAAGATCTCATCCCGGCTTTGCTATTAAAAAAATGCTCTGCCAAGGTTGCTCCAGTTCTCTTCAAACTTTACAATAAATGCCTTAACGAATCTTGCTTTCTGACTGCTGGAAAACTGCTTCTGTGGTACCAGTCTTCAAGAATTCTGGTGAAAGAACTGACCCACTAAATTATCACCCCATTAGCCTCCTCCTGCTTTTCGCCAAAATATTTGAGTCCTTAGTTAATCAAGCCCTAGTCCAGCACCTAAAAGCTGCTAAACTCCTGACTGACAAACAATATGGATTCAGGCAAGCCCGTTCAACAACAGATATCTTAACTATAGTCTCTGAACGTATTCACTAGACAAAACAGGGGAGGATAGAGCGGTAGCCCTTGATATATCTAAGGCATTTGACAGGGTATGGCACGATGGTCTTCTAAGGAAAATTAGATCATATGGTATCACTGGAAGAATACATAATGTAATTAAATCCTTCTTAAGTAAGAGAAAAATCCAAGTTGTCCTCGACGGCCGTACATCTAAACAATATGACATAAATGCAGGAGTACCTCAGGGGTCTATCATTGGACTTCTATTATTCCTGATATTCATAAATGACCTCCCCGATAAAATTGTTTCAGAGATGGGTATATTTGCTGATGACACCACTCTCTATAACAGATATGAGGGGAAAACAAATGAACACATATCTAAGGAAATAGCAGAAACACTAGAGGATGATCTCCAATCTGTAGTGGAATGGGGACAAAAATGGATTGTCACATTCAATGCTGCTAAGACTAAGCTTGTTTCCTTCAATAACTACAAGAAACCTTCTCTACCACCAATAGCAATGGCCAAGAACACATTGCCTGAAAGTACTTCTTTTAAACTCCTCGGCCTAATGTTTACAGGGAATATAAACTGGAATAGATACACTGAGAGCATTGCCAAGGCTGCTGCAAGGAAGGTTGGCTCCCTCTACCGTGCTAGAAAACTACTTACGCCTGAAAGTATCCTGTACCTCTATAAGGTCACCATTCGCCCATGTATGGAGTACTGTTGTTACATCTGGGCTGATGCATCTGCTGCTTGTCTCTCGCTCCTGGACAGGGTTCAAAAGAGAGTCGCCAACCTGATAGGTCCTGAACTGTCATCTAGGCTACAGCCTTTGTCCCATCGACGAAATATTGCATCCCTCTGGCTGTTCTCCAAATACTTTAATGGTGAATGCTCTGACGAACTGCAAACACTTGTACCTCCTCGACATAACTACCCCCGACAAGCCCGACATCAACTAAGTCTTACCCCTTTACAGTAGAGATCCCTAGGTGCAAGAAAGCCTTTTTACTGCAATAGTTTCTTCCCCAGAACTGCAGGTCTTTGGAACTCCCTTCCGGGATTCTGCTTTCCCAATTGTACTGATATGCAGAAGTTCAAGTGTAATGTGAACAAACATCTTTCTACTCATCTCCCTTCATAATGCCCCTGCAAATTATGTCCCTGATAGTAGTCCCTGCTTCAAAGTAGCACTGTGCCTTGTTTGGGGTGAAAATTGAATAAAAAAATAAAAAAAATTATTTTTCTTCAATGGAATATTCAAACATCTTCTTTTAACAAAAACGGTGTTTTCCTCGAATGGGAACCACAAACAAATAAAGTCCCTATGGCCTTAAATAGGAGTGTTATATTATTCCGTTGTATTTGTTAGGATAAGTAAACATAAAGGAGAGATAACGACGAGACGTCTTTAGGATACAAGAAGGCATTTTTATTATGTTCCGAGGGACATGACTCGTTCAGTTAAAAATACAAAACAAGAGGAGATAATCCATATCTTGACACCCTTCTTTCATAAAGGAAATGTTTGATCAAGCAGAGTTTGCTGGAAGAGTTTTTGAATATGAACCTCTTCTACAGGTTGTATCTTTTAGGGGGTTAAACAACATGACCCGATCTTGTAATTGTTCCAGATGATTTATTATGGACTGTGTTATATGCGCAGGACTGTACGTTTTTGCAGATGGGGTGCAGATGCTTGTATGTGTATTGGGAGTTTCTGCAGGATGTATGCCTGAAATATTGGGTGATGTAAGCTGAGTATGATGCGAGGGTGTAGAATGTATAAATGACTGTGTTGTATTAGACGTGTGAACAACTTTCTTGAGATGTCTGCAGTTTCTGCGAAGAATGTGTCCTGATGGTATCTTGACAATGTAGGGACACGGTTCAGCATAAGCTTGTCTGGCAACAGCTGGAGTCCATCTACTCGTGTCTTGGTCTTGTATCTGCACTTGTTGTCCTGCACTAGGATTACGGAAGTCCTTAGCATGTTTGTCATGTTGTCTCTTTTTGGTGACAACTGTCTCTGTAATAGCCAACTCTGGATTTTCTCCTTATAGACATTTTGGTTCACACACTTTGTCAGACTAGTTTGCAATTACAGAGTAATTCTCCCAAGGATGGGAGAACATGATCTACCGAAGTTGATCGGAGACACAATAGGCTCATGTTTATGTCTCGATTGTTCAACATGGTTTTCTTCATAGCTGCTTTGATGGTCTGTAGACAATGTTCTGCCATGCTGTTCGATTGGGAGTATCTAGTAGAGGAGGTGATGTGCTCAAAATCCCATGTTTTAGCAAATTCTTTGAAATGCTGGAAGCTAAAATGTGAGCCATTCTCACTAACGAACCTTTCTGGGACTTCTTGCTCAGTAAATATTTGCTTGAGAAAACTAATGACTTCTATGCTGGAGAATTCTTTGAGTCTACGGATGAAGGGATACTTCGAGTAATAATCTACAATGAGGAGATAATTAGCCCCATTAAAATTGAAAAGGTCAGTGGCTAGAATTTGCCATGGTTGCACAGGAATCTCATGTGGCATGACGGTCTCAGCAGTTTGGGATTTTTGCAATTCTTGGCATATGGCACATTGCTGTATAATTAGGTCAATCTCATTATTGCTGCCATTCCAGAAAACATAGGTTTTGGCTCTTAATTTGCACTTGTCACTTCCTTGGTGTCCATAATGCACTTTTTCCAATACCTCTGGTTGCATTGATTTAGGGGTCAGAATTCTATCACTTTTGAGTTATATGCTATTCTCAATAGAGAGTTCATCTCAATAGGACCAGTAAGGGTGAAGGCCCTTATGTAATTTTCTGCGAGATTTTGGCCAACCATTAAGAATCTGCATCTTTAACTCACACAGTATTGAATCGTCATTCATTGCTTGACGAATCTGTTAGCTTCTCAGTTGAGAATTGAGCAAAGTCTACCTTGATATCTATGACTTACTCCTTTTTTTTGGTAGCCTGGTTAGGCTAAGATAAGTTATGGGTTTGCCTTCTTGTATTAGTGTTGCTCCCAAACCTATAAATAATGCATCAACTTGTATAACAAACTTTTTGGAAGGATTATAATATTGAAGTAATATCTCCTTGCATATTAAGTCCTTTATTTGTTGTAGTGACTTCTGGTAGCTATTATTCCATTGATAGTCAGCAACTTTTTTTAAGAGTTCCCTCACGTTTACTGTGAGGTCTGAAAATCTGGGAATGAATGGTGACATATAGGTAATGATTCCCAATACTTTTGCAATTTGGAAGCATTGGTTGGGCTAGGGAGAGATTTTACTTCCTCCATTTTTTGGGGGATCTGGGTGCATCCCATTCTCGTTGAAGACCGCACCAAAGAATCTTACTTGCTTTCGGCTGATTGCACATTTGCTGCTGTTGAATGTGAGGCCAGCATTTCATGAAGTTTCTATCAACTTAAGTTGTGCTTGTATGCGTCTTTGGTTTTCCCATGGATGATCACATCATCAATTAATGCTAATGCACCAGAGCATTTCTAAATGATCATGTCCATTCTTCGTTAGAAAACATCCTGAGACATAATCAATCCAAAAGGCATTCTCTTAAAACAATATCAAACCAAACGATGAATTGAATGTGGTAAGTAGTTGTGATTCTCTGTCGAGCTTGATTGACCAGTAGCCATTGTTTTGCATCGAGCTTGGAGAAGAACTTTGCACCAGACAGTCTGTGTGAGAGCTCCTCCATGGTTGGGGTTTTGTAATGGCAATGCATTGTGTTCTTGTTCAGATCTTTAGCATCTAAACAAAGGTGAAGTTTGCCATTGCTCTTATGCAAATACACAATACCGTTCACCCAATCTGTTGGTTCATCTATTTTCTGTATTATCCCCTGGGACACCATTTCATCCCGTTCTGCCTTTATCCCGTCCCTCATATTGATGGGGCATTTTCTTGGTGTGTGGATTATGGGATGATTGTTTGGACGGAATACAATGTGGTACTCCCCATCAAAGTTACCAATCTGATCAAACTGGTTTGGGTAAGCTCCCGTCAGCTCCCTTGTAGATTTTATTGTGATGTTTGCTGGAGAATCAGCTGGGGTACATTTTGTTCTCTGTATGGAACAGTGTAGAGTGGCCAAATTTAGATCTCAGATGGAGGGTAATCCTAATATGGTAGATCCATTGGATGTTACCACATAGAATTTTACGGATCTCCATATGCCCTTACAGACACATTTTATTTCAATGGATCTGTGCTGCGGGATATTAGAACCATTGTAAGAATTGCTGTTTCTTTATGCGTAGTGCCTGGACGTGGATGTCCATTTTTGTCCACACATTCTGGAAACATTTGTTGGAACGTACGCAAGGGGAGTGTATTTCCTTTTGCCCCTGTGTCCACTTTAATCTTTAGTTCATGAATACCTTCCCTGTTTGGCGAATGCAGATGTTTTTTCTGTGTTCATGCACTGAACGGAAAGACATTTTCTCAAAGTCACTAGCCATTTTATCTTGCATGTTTATGCAGTTCTGCCGGTTTCTTACTGTGTCTCATGCTGGTCCAAATTTTTTATGCTTGGCCAGCCTGTTTGTTTGTGTCTGCCTGTTAGTGTTCTTGGCTTTTTGGGTCTAGCATATTTTTGCCTAGTAGCCCTTTTGTGTGTAAATGCTGCCTCGAGCAAAACAATTTCCTTACTTATGTTGGATTCCACACCTACCACAGACGTCTGCATTCTCAGTTTTATGCCCAATTGTATTTATTTGGTTTTCACATTTGCCCTGAATCTCGCCCATCTTTTTTATGCATTCAACTGAAGCCTCATAGCTTCTGCACGTATCCAGCACTTCTGGCATTGACATGGTCTTGTTTTTTTGCTCAGTAGTTGCTTTTGTAATTCTAGGAATTTAGTCCCCACAATTATTTGGTAAATAATGCGTTCTTCAAATTCAAGTTCGTCCCTGAATTTGCATTCCTATGCCTTTAGCCTGCACCTTGCGAGAAAATCATCGATATTTTCTGTATAAGTCTTCAAATACTTCCATAAGCAGAAACGTGCAATTCTAAAATTAATTTGAGGCTCTATTTGCTCCAGGAATTTTTCCCAAATCACCGCCGGGTTGCACTTGTTGTCCTCATTTGCGAATGATCATGAGTTAAATCTTCTTAACCCTTCCTTCACTGATAACAATAATATGTGGTCAACTTGTTTGCTTTCGTCAATGCCTCTGACTGCAAAATATAACTTGTATTGTTGTTTGAAGAATTTGAAGGATTCCTCCAAATTATTGGTATCCCTGCACATGTGTGGTTCCATTGTCCGATTAGACATTTTTTTTTTTTTAACAATGTAAGGAAATAAAAAGAAGATATTAAACAAAAACAACTCACAGTTTTATGAGTAAGAATTCTATATGGCGTTTTCAGAGATGCAACGCAAAACGCATATGATTTCTCGTCCGGTAAGAAGGCTGAATTATTGTTGGGATGTTGGGCTGACCTCAATGTTTCTTTTTTTTTTTTTACGGTAACGTTTCATGCTTGGATTATATCGCTTTTTTTATTTATTGTCTTTGTCACCATGTTGTATTACTCCGTTGTTAGGGTAAATAAGTTAACATAAAGGAGAGATAACGACGAGACGTCATTAGGGTACAAGAAGCTAGTTTTATCATATTCCAAGGGACGTAACTCGTACAATTAAAAATACAAAACAAGATGAGATAATCCTTATCTTGACAAGTTGAAAAAAGGGGTAAAATATTTTTCCTTTGTGAAGGCTCAGATACCTTTAAATTCAAAGGCGATTAAGCAAAACCAAAAAGCCGCTTCGGTAACTACGCTAAGCTTTATGGGTACAAATAAAATAATTTTAACGTCTGAATTCCCAGACAGAATCCAGAATTCCGCTTGCCACAGGGTAGGGTGGTAAGTAGTCATCATGGTACGAGCAAAAGGGGTTAGTAGATGCTGCTGCTACTGGAGATGATGATGAAAAGAGGTGATGAAGAGGGCCAGCGACCTAAGAAGGGCAGGTCAACACTGTGCCCCTTTCACCAAATATCGAAATTGCCGGACATGTATATAAAGAAAACAAAAAATTATTCCTCTATCAAAAACAATTTTAACACAAGCTATAATTTCGAATCTTGTACTATGCATGTAAGAGTTTTTTTGTTTTTTTTAACTTCAAAACTGGAGTAATTTTTCAATCGCTGACTGTATAATTCAGGGGAGATAACTTGAATATAATTCAAGGGATATGATTGAATGAATATACTGCTGCAACTGTACCTGTCTGTCTTTGCAAATTCAACTCTTATTCTTAATTTTTATGCGATTATACCGGTTATAAAATGCTAATTTTACAAAGAAAATACATAAAATAGTGATATCGCATTTTTGTAGTTTTAAAAGGACATTACAAACGTGGTGCTTATAGTAGTGATGGGACGACTTCAGTATTTTTTTTTTTTAATTGTGATTGTGATAGAAATACCGATTCTGATGCTTTTTAAATCTCTAAATATTTATCAATAGAGTTTTTTTGTTTGTTTGTTTGTTTTTTTTTAATTTTGAATTACATTAAAAAGTAAACAAAAACATAATATATGCATATATTTTCACGAGCAGAAAAATACACTGGTAGGGGTGATCTATAGATTGAAGTTTTATTGGTGCTTAAAATCGGCAAATATTATTTTATCGCTAGTACAAGCAATGGAAGTTTTTAAGCAAAACAAACCAACAAAAATTTAAATAATTATTTTTGGCATCGAAAAATAAGCACAAATTTTCCTAACTCTGACATCGATTCCAATACCAAAATAGTTCTAATTTTTCTGATTCTCAATTTCAATTAATTGTCCCAACACTAGCTTATAGACTGCAGATATGTTGTGTTTCTGCCAGAGAACTTTAGATATCTCTACCAACAGCTGTCATAACCTCTTTGTGTTCTGTTATAGGACGCATGGCGAATCTAAACACCTGTTAACTTGGGACATGTGGCTAGGAGTTGGCAACTATTAGCGATGACATCATAAGCAAATTACAAGATGAATAATGAAAAAAGAAAAATATTTAGCATTAAAAAATCTATCAACGTCTATGGCAGTAGACGGTTCAGAGTGTGGGATAGACTCACGGCAGAGTCACCCATTTGTAGGAATATGGTTCAGTAGGATAAATAATTTATAATCAGGATTTATCAATTTTTAGGCCTGTGGTTGCATGTGTCACAATTTTATTGATGTCAAAAGTAGGAGTGTATCCATGAGACCATTAAAGGTAAATTTAACAAGATCGCCGATTAATAGAAAGGTGTGTGTGTGTGTGTGTGTGTGTGTGTGTGTGTGTGTGTGTGTGTGTGTGTGTGTGTGTGTGCACGTATCATAAAAATAAAAGAAAAGGAAGAAAAGAATATAAAAAAAACGCAACATCTTTGCTGTTGCGTCCATTGCAAAACCGGAAGTGGCGAAAATTTAAATTAAGGCTAGTCAATCGAAAAGAGGGGATGACCTTCGAAAATATCGTCGAAAAAAAAAGCGACCCTTCCTTGTAGAAAAGTACCCAGTTGAGGGTGAAGGAATTAATGGTTTTAGCTAATTTTTCGATATTTGTCGTCCGAAGGGTCGCACTTCAAAACAATATCAATCTCGTGAAAATCCGTAGCCTCTGTCAAAAGTTTTAGGCAGACATACATACATACATACAGACAGAGAAAATATCGGCGAAAAAAGCGCCCACTACTTGTAGAAAAGTACCCAGTTCAGCATGAAGGAATTATTGTTTTTAGCTAATTTTTCAATATTTATCGCCCGAAGGATCGCACTTCAAAACAATATCAATCTCGTGAAAATCCGTAGCCTCTGTCAAAAGTTTTAGGCAGACATACATACATACATACAGACAGAGAAAATATCGGCGAAAAAAGCGCCCACTACTTGTAGAAAAGTACCCAGTTCAGCATGAAGGAATTATTGTTTTTAGCTAATTTTTCAATATTTATCGCCCGAAGGATCGCACTTCAAAACAATACCAATCTCGTGAAAATCCGTCGCCTCTGGCGAAAGTTTTAGGCAGATATACAAACATACATTCATACATACATACATTTAAACAAACAGGCGAGATTTCTATTATAGATGGCTTCAATTAAAGTTTTAAATGCAAATATCAAGTATCATGGTTCAATTGTGCTCTAAACAGAAACATTCATTTTGAATGGTCCAGTCATATCAAAGAAACTACTGTTTGATTTTATATGCGGGTCTTGTTTGCTTGTGTAGTAATAAAACTTCTCAAATGCACTTGTGATATTAGGGTGTATAATGTATTAACTTCAGTCAAAATCGCCTGTTCCTTCTTTCATTGTTTTTTTTTTATTACAAAGACATTCCGATATAAAACCGATGTACAAACACTGCCAGGTACATATAAAGTACATTTGTGTGAAATTTCAAACAATTGCTACAACCATTTAGGAGTCCATAGGGAACTCGCGTGCGCGCGCACACGCACACACACACACACACACACACACACACACACACAGTTCCTTTTATATAATAGTAAAGATGCTGTTTGTAATAGTGGCAAAAGGATTACCCCTTAGAACTGTCAGTAAAGTTCATCCGTTAACTGAAATGAAGGAAGGCAATTAATCAAGGGTTAACTACCACAAAAATCTCCACTTGTGACACCTCTAGGTGAGACTCCAAATATAGAGATCGTGTGGTAACCCATTTGTGTTTGCTGGTAGGGGTCGCTACTTGCTCACTTGCTGAATTGAATAAATTAGAATTTTATTATTTCAGGATAAATACTGCCATTATAGATCAAGATTCGATATAACCTATATAATATAATATGTATATATTATAACGATAAAAAAAATCGATCTGTCGACTGTATTTTTACAAGCACCGATATTTTTTTCTTCTTTTAAATATCATCCGAGCGCTTTCGACGAATCCTTTCTTTACGCTTAATATGGTCTAAGAGAAATAACTCCTTCTGGAGAAAAGTTGGGTTATCTGTTCTTGGTAAAATTATTCCAACAGTCTTCTTTCAACTCCGGTTATTTTGCGTTCCTTGCTTATTATCATCTTATCGAATAGGTTGCTTTCATTTTTATAATTATTATTAATAACTCCTCTATTATCAAGGTAATATGTTACTCGAGGCAGAACGCAATGGAATGGATACATTCTCAGTTGATTAGTGAAAAATATTTTTTAAGCACTTTTCTATAATTCGTCATTGGTCTTAGGGGGCAACCCGTTCATTTTTATTTTTTTTTTCGTACGAAGATTTAGGACGCTGAAACCAACAACTTCGAGAGATTTTAAGAAAAGATACCGATGTGCAGTTTAGGCTTAAAATCTCTCGAAGTTGAGTTGGTTTCAGCGTCCTAAATCCTCGTACGAAAAAAAAAAAAAAAAAAAAAATGAACGGGTTGCCCCCAATGACGAATTATAGAAAAGCGCTTTAAAAATATTTTTCATTAATCAACGGAGAATGCATCCATTCCATTGCGCTCCTCCGCCTCGAGTAACATATGACCTTGATAATAGAGGAGTTATTAATAATAATCATAAAAATGAAAGCAACCTATTCGGCAAGATAATAATAAGCAAGGAACTCAAAATAGCCGGAGTTGAAAGAAGACTGTTGGAATAATTTTACCAAGAGCAGATAACCCAACTTTTCTCCAGAAGGAGTTATTTCTCTTAGACCATATTAAGCGTAAAGAAAGGATTCATAGAAAGCGCTTTTTAAAAATAAAAAAAATATCGGTGCTTGTAAAAATATAGTCGACTGATCGATTTTTTTATTATCGTTTGCAGCAAAAAACAAAAAACAAAACAAAAACATTACGTACTTAAATGTCATGCCGAAAATAGTAATATATCTAAAAGTTACGAAAAGTCATCGAGTAGCAAGTTATTTATAGTTAAAAGTAATTTTAGCAGTCTTGCACCTTGCAGTCTTGCACCTTGCAGTCTTGCACCTTGCAGTCTTGCAGGAAACAAAAGTACGAGGAAGAAAATGGGATATAAGTCGTATTACACCGGTTGAAAGAGTGCCATTTTATTGGATAGCAAAATATTAACGTCATTTTATAAATAAAATGGAATATTGAAATTGACAATATTAGAAAACATAATTTTTTTTTTTTTAAATAAGTGATTTTTTAACATTTAAAATAAAAGTAAAAAAGCTCACTATAAATAGGCGATCCAATTATGTTACTTAAATATGACTTATATTGCTGAAAAATTATTTTACAATAATTATTTTTTATACTATTATTAAATACTTACTAATTAAATTCTTTTACAATACTTTGAATTTTTCAATTCTATCTTAACTTAAAAATTAATTAAAAATTCTTTTACAATATTATTTTTTATACTATCAATTATTAAATACTTAGTTATTAAATTCTTTTTCAATAATTTCAGTTTTTAAATTCTATTTTATAGTGTAGAGGACTAGGATATATAAATCCTAATCCCGTTACAAAAGAAAAATAATGAAACGAACGGAATTGAAGGAAACAAAAACTCAATTGATGGATGAGATAAACGTGTCGTTTATTTACTGTTGAAAGAATGAATGTTTTAGATATAACACGTGTTCATGTCTGCGCGGGTGTAACCATCGTTTGTTGCGGGACTGGTGGTGTAGAAAGAAAAGGAAATGTGTGTTCATCTCACTATCGTTTGTTCGCGTGTGGGAAGAGAAGTGAGTAATATAGTAGAAATGAGAATGATAGTCGAGCGTGTAGACAAAGACAATGGATAGAGGGTTGACATCAGTTAGCAGTCAGCTACGTGAAGGTATTCTCAGGGACAAGTTGTATATATATAGAGAGAAAGAGTGAGAATGTCAATCCAGGTCATGGAGAGAGAAAATGTATAAAGTGTACGTACGGTCTGTTAGTTTTTTGTCCCACATAGTAACAAGTGTCGTGAGGCACGCGCATGTCGAAAAGGCACGCTGTCGGTCCGTAGAACGCCCAGCTCAGAAGCTGGTCTAAAAAGGGCTTGTCTCTTGCTTTTATAATTGTTTCCGGTGGTCTTTTATGCATGTGTGGATTTCCTTTGAAAGGGGAAGTGACGTTGTCCATGCGTGCGTGTATGTGAGTACATTAGTGTGTGTGTGTGTGTACACATGTTAATGTGAGTGTATGTACGCAAATGTGAATATATGTACGTGTGTGGACGTGCGCGCGTATGTTTGTGTGTGCATATGTATATGACAAGTGATATGGCTTGAAATGTGAACGTGTGTTTTTGTGTGAGACTAGAAAAGGCTTGCACAATAGCAAAGACATCAATATTTCACTATCCAAACAAATGGCATTCTTTCAACCGGTGTAATACGACTTTGTCCCATTTTCTTCCTCGTACTTTTGTTTCCTTAAAGTGCAAGAGGGCCGCAAGTTTTACGGAAAATTAGATAAACTCGTGTTTTTCTTAGACGTTATAAAGTAGTACACAGTTAGGAGTTTACATGCAGGGGACATAACTCCAAAACGAATATTTTAGATTACTTGTTCATGTCGTGCAATATTTGTTGTCTATAGCCATAGATATTTTTTTTTTTTTTACTAAAATCACAGTAGCAGTTGTTCTACCCGATGAATTTTCATAATTTTTGGATATATAACTATCTTCAACATGCCAATTAAGTATGTATTATTTTTTTTTTTTCATTAAAACGATATATTTAAAAATCGATTTGTTGACTATATCTTAACAAATACCAAGATTTTAAGCGCAATGGAAGTAATAATACGCGTGTTAAAGAAAGAATTTTTTTTTTAAATACTGAAACAATCAGAAAAAGTTATTAATCTTTTATTAATACTGAACTAAGGTTGTTTGTCATCGGGCATTTTGCAGTATAGAAAACGAAATGAAAAAGTAATCAAACAAAAAACAACCTAGCAGGACTCGTGCACCGCCGTTCGAAACACAAATAGTGTTGAGTATTTAAGTTAAAACAAGAACAAAATGGCTGAGATGAGACGGCCATCTGGTGAGTTTCAATAATCGGTTACAAATTAAAAATTTAACAAATGCTCCAACTGGCTTTACACTATTTTTATTTCTAATGTCACAGTGATATTTATTGGTGTGTGTGTGTGTGTGTGTGTGTGTGTGTGTGGTCTCCATATCAGCATAAATAGACATCGTTGATAAATAGAATAGGTTGTTCTCATTTTTATGATTATTATTAACTAGCGAGGGGAACCCGGCGTTGCCCGGGTGTTTGGAGCTGTGTGTGGAAACTCCCGGGGGGGGGGGGGTTAAAATAAAAAAAAAAGTTTTGGTAGGAAAGTATGAGGATCAAACCTGAACCCTTGAGGCAAAGTTGTAAATTAAAGTGTGAAAAAAAAAAAAACGTGCGATGTTAACAAGAGCAAATTAAATAGACAGGTGAGCTCCGTTGTTAACTGTGAGATATTATGATTTACATGTGATATAAAAAGTTTTAAAAAGTTGTGAACCGACTGACCGCTTTTCTTGGACATACACAAAAAGCGAACATACATTTTCGCTTTTATATATATAGACTAGCGAGGGGTACCCGGCGTTGCCCAGGTGTTTGGAGGTGTGTGTGGTTTTGGGTAAATCAAAACTCCGGGGGGGGGGTTAAAATTTAAAAAAAATGTTTTGGTAGGTAAGTATGAGGATCGAACCCGAACGGTTGAGGCAAAGTTGTAAATTAAAGTGTGACAAAAAAAGAATGCGATGGTTTTAACCATTGGGCCACCGTGAGATGCTGACAGAAACATGTTTGAATTTATTTAATTGCTTAGATTTGCCAGGTGCACGTTTTAATGACTTAATGAGGTCAAGTTTGACTGTGGGATAGTATTTCATTTACTGCGGGAACGCTTTTTTTTTTAATTTTTATTTTCCGAAGATGTTATAGGAAAAAGACTAACCCACATGCGGCGAGTGACAAACGTTGAATATTTATCTTCCCGAATTCGAGCAAATTAAATAGACAGGCGAGCTCCGTTGTTAACTGTGAGATATTACGATTTATATGTGATATAAAAAGTTTTAAGAAGTTGTGAACCGACCGACCGCTTCTCTGAAAAAAGCCTTTTGTAGACACACAGAAAAAGCGAACACACATACACACATACATACATTTCCGCTTTTATATTTATAGATGACTCCTCTATTATCAAGGTCATATACTACTCGAGGAGGATAGATATTGTTGGGCACTTTCAGTTGAAATAATAAGTCAGTCAATTCATCTCTTATGCGTAGATCATCATATAACGATTAGATCACTCTGACAGACGTTAAAAGCATTTAAATAATAAATGTTTAAATTTCAACAGTATTTCTCACGGTTAACGGTAGCCTAATGGATTAGGTCCTTGCTAATGAAGCAAGAGATGGCTTCTGTTGCCGGGTTTGAATCTACTGATTGCACTGATGATTCCCGAAAGGATGAAACACTAGTGTTTGTATCTATATCTATATATCTATCTCTCTCTCTCTCTCTCTATATATATATATATATATATATTTTCCCCGATTCCGATCCAATTACCGATTCTGTTCTAAATTTCCGATACGATTCCTGATTTTGATTCCGATTTTTTTAATATTTTATACATAGCTAATTAGAGATTTTTTTTTTTTTTTTTTTTTTTTTTTTGTAAATTTTCAAATTATTACATAAACCCCAGGGAAATTTCCGCGTATATTTTTTCTCAAATGTTTTCTTTGTAATTGATTAAAAATTGTAAGACAAGAACAAATTTATTTTGATTTCAAAACAAAGCCAGATTGAATCAGTTCGTTGTTAGTGTACAACAACATGCTACTGAAATAAACATTGAAGATAGTCGACAATTGGTAGGCAAAATGAGAAAACGATGTAAGAGCAAAATATTAACAGCACCTCCCTCCCATTGTAACAAACGAATTTCTAAATAATAATGTTACTATTTAGAATACCATTTTTAACATGGAGAGGGCGTTGGGCTTTGTTAATTATTATGTGCCTTCCTTCTATGAATGAAGTTTAAATTTTATTTTAGCTATAAAAATTTAGTGGGTTATTAAATTGATTTGCCTTGCTGTAAAAAAAACAAAACGAGATGTAAAAAAAAAAAAAGAAGAAGAAGAAGAGGAAAAAGAGGAGGAGGAAGAAGAAGAAGAAGAAGAAGAAGAAGAACAACAACAACAACAAGAAATTCGTAGGTTTACACTCTCAGCTAAATCGCCATTCCAAAATGAAATTATTTTTAAAAAAAACTTGACGAAAAGAAAAGCAACGATTTTAGTATTTAGAGTGGATGATCAGTTTCAAATATAAATTTAACGTAAAATAATCGGTAAATCTTTTTTGGGGCGCCAGCACGCCAGATTTCAATACGCCATTTTGGTTCGCCAAAAAGTTAGCCAGTGCACCAAATTTCATTCTGTTATGAAAACAAATTTCGACAGAAAAAAAATTGTACATTTTTATCTAGTGAATACACATAAAATTACAGAGGAACAAACGTGTTTACTACTTTTTAAATCCAACAACGGAGCTGAAGTCGATGTTTTGCTTCTAAAACAAAACTAATATTTTTGATAAATCTCTCCCGTAGCTTACCGGGAAAATATTTTTCTAATGGAATAAAAAGGGATAAAGTTTATTTTTACAAGAACATTTATACATTTATCTAGCCAATAAACATAAAGTTACTAATAAAAAGTTACGTTTATTATTTTTAAAAATTCAACTTATATTCTAATACAAATTTAGGTAAAAATAGCACAAATATAGCAAAAGTGAATAAATAGGTAAAAATGGTAGAAAAGAAGTGCTGGCTAAGCTCTCCCCTCAAATAAATATGTTTAGTAGGGTGAGGTTAGACATTTTAAATAGGGGCTAATCACGGTTAACTGAAGTAAAACTGAAAATTCTTTTTGTTAGTTTGACGGATTGTTTCAGCAAGCCAGTGTGAAAAGTCTTTAGAGAAGTAGAGATAAGAACTATAAAATTTTATTGCTATTATATCCACTCTCTTTCTTTCTGTGTTCTTTAACTGTTCATCGCATCATAACCAAGACCGTCGTAAAAGACAAGATGGCCGGTGGGCAAAAATAATTTAATCTGCTGACGTCATCACGGATAGTCCCTTAGTTGCTTGACACCGGTAGTCACTCGTGGATATTTCCATTCAGCAAAGTAAGTCTTTACGTGCTCCCCCCCCCTGTATTTAACACGATGTAACTATAATTTAATTCAATATTATCATCCTAAGTTTTTTACCATTCAAAAGAAGAAGCTTCAAATAAATTGCTAATATTAAAAAAAAATTTTTTTACAGCATACAAAACTAATGAAAATGCGAGACAACATCGACTCTTTAAAACACGTTCTTTTGAAGAGACGATTTTTTAAGCTGTTGACACACATGTTTTAAAAATCTAGCAAAAATTAATTTTCCTGAAATTTTTCAATATTTAAAAATAAATTATGCCGGCTGATAAAATTTTTAAACTTTTTTTTAAAGCTAGAAAGATAAAATTTAAAAATACTTATTTTTATATATATATATATATATATATATATATATATATATATATATATATATATATATATATATATATATATATATGAAACTAAACTAAAAAAAAAACGCGCGTTCACTCATGGTCTTACTGTTCATTTCATTTACGTAATTGGGTTTGTATTACTGTACACATAGATTCGAAAAAGTTGTCAAAAAACAAATATATAACAAATAAATGTTATCAAAGGCAAGATAAGTTACTTTTCTACCAAATATTTTTCGTGTTTTTATTCAATGTAACATGTTTATTCAGCTCGAAAAACATACAGTGTTTACCGATGTATTCGAAAATTCAAGATGGCGTCTGATTCTCTCTTTAACACGGTAAGTTTGGGATAAGGTGTTATAAATAAAAAAATATACAAAATACTATTAAAAACCCGCCGAATATATGTCAACCTATGTCACGGTAACATATATTGAGCGAGTTTTTAACAGTATTTTATCCGGTTTTGTATTTATAACACCTTTTCCCAAACTTACCGTGTTAAAGAGAGAATCAGACGCCATCTTGAATTTTCGAATACATCGGTAAACACTGTATGTTTTTCGAGCTGAATAAACATGTTACATTGAATAAAAATACGAAAAATATATCCAGTTTGGTAGAAAAGTAACTTATCTTGCCTTTGATAACATTTATTTGTTATATATTTGTTTTTTGACAACTTTTTCGAATCTATGTGTACAGTAATACAAACCCACGTATTTTAACAAACTGAAAATATGGATATAAAAAAATGATTTTGCATGTTATTTTTGTTATATGGTGAAATAATTTTAAATAAGAAACATGATTTTTTCTTTAGGTTAATTATTTTTTTTACTGTGCAATATTTCATGAATTTATTAAAAATATTGTTTTTGATTTTGAAAAAATATTGTGGTTCATTTGCATTTAAAAATATTGTGGTTCATTTTGATTAAAAAATATTCATTTTGATTTTAAAAAAATATTGTTCATTTTGATTAAAAAATATTCATTTTGATTTTTAAAAAATATTGTTCATTTTGATTAAAAATAATTCATTTTGATTTAAAAAATATTGTTCATTTTGATTTAAAAAATATTGTTCCTTTTGATTAAAAAATAGTTTAATTTTAATATTTGTTTATTGTCTTAACTCATATCAAATGTTTTGCTTGTGTTCTGCTTCAAATATTCATAATCTTACATGCATAATTTTCATTTAATTATATTAAATAACCTTCAAGTTTACTACAAATCAAATCGTGTTCCTTCACTTTTTTAAAATGTAATTTATAAGTAATTAAAGAACGCATTCTAATCTTTAAAATCTATAATACAACGAAATATTCAATTGCTTATAATACTTAAACAAACAACTTGTGTTTTTTTTTATTATTTTTTTATTATTAATATTAGATGAGTTTCAGTATAAATCATCGTGTTCTTTCTTTATTTCAATCCAATTTTGAAGTTTTGTAACGCTGTCTGTAAAAATTACTGTTCATTATTGACAGTCTAAGAGTTTCACATATCTTGCTTGTTGGGACCTCGGCGATGACGTCATTTTTTTCAGCGGGCCGGCCATCTTTATAACGAAGGCCACGATCATAACGCTAGCAGATCCGTTATCAAAGCACCAGCAGAAAACCAGGCATATAATTCAACAGTGGGTTCATGGATATGATAGGGCGAGTCTGAAATATATGTTCTGTTTAGAGCACAATTGAACCATGATACTTGACTTTTGCGTTTTAAACTTTAATTCAAGCCATTATATAAAAATAATTTTATAAAATCAACATTAGATTCTCTACAGTGCAATGTAGACTACAATGTATTGTGGACTAAGTCATTGCGAAGAGGCATGTGAAGCTTCTTCCCGGTGCATCGCGATGGGTTTCCAACTAAAGCAAGGAATCAATCGATTTGATTGAAAAATGGGCGATTTCACCGATTTCAATGACAATAAAAATATGGGCATGTGAAAAATTCGTTGATCATCATTCTATCCCGGGCAACGTCGGGTCTCCCTGCTAGTAATAATTTTCTTTCACAACAAATAATTTATAAGTGCGAATTGGGGATAAACGTAAACAAACAAAAAACAAAATAAAAGCAATGATAATTTTATAAATATTGGCAAACCAGAACGGTACCCTATTCTAAGTTAGCAGCAAACGATGTTTGGACAGATCCTTTTCCTTCTTTTTTTTTTTTTTTACACAGTGATCACCACTTATCAAGGCCCGGAAGCCACTCAGGGATAAGGGTTATTGCAAGTACATTACGTTAGTGTGGAGATTTGATCAACTGTTTACTTAAGGGGGCGGTTCATTAGGAATTTGTTAACATTGGACTTGAAGACATCCAAGTTGTAGTCCGGTGGGAAGCAGGCAGACGGAACAGAGTTCCACAGGCGTGCAGTTCTAAGAAAGAAGCTTTGTTCATGGAATCCACGTTTTGATTTAGGCACAGATATAGAGTGGGGGAAATTTCCTGATATTAAACTTCATAATATAATTTCCTGATATTAAACTTCATAATATAACTTCCTGCGATAGTTTCGACTTGCCAAGTTTATTTATTTATTTATTAAATTGTTAGGTGAAAGTACAGAATAGTTAACAAAGAACTTTCCTCTTCATGTTAAGGGTGGCTTTCTACATAATGTTATTATTTCAGCTCAGTAACTTTTATTGGGTGGATTTCTTCCAGTATTTTGTTTTTTTATTATTTATTTTCACGTCATTATCGAGACTCGAAAGATATGACCCTTTCATGGTGTTCATTTTTTTCTTATTCTCACATAATGCTCAACACTACTTCTTTTTCGAACCAAGAAAATGTTTTAAAGTCTATTGTAAAACAACCCCAACCTATTATATTAAAAAAAAAAAGTTTAATTTGATTATTTGTAAATGAAAATTTGTAATTCAATTTAGTCAATTTTCTGTATAATAACATATTTTTTTTAACAAGTAAAAATCGTTTTGGTGCAAAATAAATGAATAAATAAATAAAAGCAGTGGCCGTCAGTGATTAAATCTTTGAATTTAGTTACAATTTTCAGGACTTAAAAAAGAAATTGAATTTAGGAAAATGTGGCAGCAGTAAAATTTTATTTAGACTTTTCCCAGGTAAATATATACATAAATATCTATGATAAAATAATCATTAAATAAAACGTTATAATTATTTTTTTAAATATTAAAATTTATTTTCTTTTGGAGGGTGGGGGCTCTTTTTAAAACTAAATCTCCCTCAGTATATTTTTAATTTTCTATTTTTGAGCGATTATTATCAGAACCCCTAAGATGTAATCCCCCTGATGTCGGACATTATTTTTTGTTCTCACGTAACACTCAATGCTCTCTCTTTTTTTTTTTTACTGAATAAACGCTTTAAAATAAATTAAACCATTAACAACGTAGCTAGATAGGTAGAAAAATCGATTTTTCCCTTTTAAAAACAACAGTAAATAAGTATAAATATTTTTTTTAAATATTATGCGGTCTGTAGTCCTGTTTTTGAACTTAATAAACGTTTTAAAATAAGTGAAATCATTAACAACTTAGCTAGTTAGGTAGAAAACGAACACTTAGAAAATCGATTTTATCTGTTTTAAAACAACAATAAAAACGTAAAAATATTTTTATAAATATAATGAGGGGGTATAGTATCTTTTAAAAACAATATCTTCAAGAACGGTTATAAAATGTGTTTTCAATCGATATGTATTTAATAATGGACAAGTTCTCCTACCTAGCAAAAATAGACGACTTTTCCGGGGACGAGTTTTCCGGGGACGAGTTTTCCGGGGACGAGTTTTCTGGACACCACCAAAAACACACTTTAAAAAAAGTTTAAACAAATAAATTTATTCAGGTATCCAGAAGAGTCTTGCCTTTGGTAACATTTATTTGTTGAGTATTTGTTTATCATTCCTTTTCTTTTTCTGTTAATTACACTTGTTAAGTTTTGAGACATTATGTTGAACAAAGATGCCGGCATAGTTCAGATCAGTAATTGGCAGTAACCAAGATGGCGGCCAATAATCAAATGCAGTCCGTGGCGTAGTTAACGGCGAACTTGTATTTAGTCGTTACGGCCCCGACCTTGGCATTATCTACTGCCAAGGTCTTATTTGGGGTCCGCAACAACTTAGGCACCAGGGCCAGTAGGGGGAAGTGGGAAAAAATAGGGGTCTTTGCTAGTCCTAGGCTAGACTTGCGTTTGATAGCAAGTATTTTATTAAGTAAAACCTACACTAGAGTTTCTATCACACACTAATTGCAACACCGCCTAACATTCTTACCAGGACCTACTTAAAATAACAGCTCCCCAGCTTGCACGGATGGCGGGCGACATTCACGCTGAAAAAATTTAAAAACAAATATATACAAGAACATAATAAAACTTTTTTTTTTTTTTTTTTTTGTAATGGGGGTGAGATGATGGGGAGAGGGGCAAACTAGAAAACACCCAAAAAGAAAGAAAAAGAAAACAAATAAACAAAATGCCTAATGGGGGCTGGTTAGTAAGGGGACCCTCCCTACCTAACAGCTGGTCTGTCGTGTGAAACGCCCACTGTCTTCCGCTCCTCTCCCCCGGGGGAAGAGGTGAAAGCAAGCAAGTCGTTCCCTAGAGGGGAGTGGAGGACCTAAGGGTTTGTGTGAAAAATAACTTGTGGTCGGGGTAAACAGAGATGGATGGCGTCTTCCAAGATAAAGTGCGTAATGGGCAAAAATAGGCCAGGGACAAAATAAAACAAGTGGACTGGGCATCTTTGGAAGCTCTCCTAGTGCCAATCTAATGAAAAATAAAAGACTACTAGTCTAGGCCCTAATAAAGCATAAGCTATCCACTCTTGGTGGTTACACACCTACCTAGCCTATTCCTACCCATCGTATAGGGTAAACCTTATATTACTTAACATAAGGGGCTGGGTTCCGAGAAAAAACAAACCTCAGCACCTTAGGAACAATACCACTAGGGTGGAAACGCGAACTCGAACCTAGCTCCTCATCGGATGCACAAACTAGTGTTGTGCACCCATCTCCTATCAAAGTCTATGAGGGACAGTCTCTTCCAATCACATCTGATTTTTATTTTAAGTTGATGCTTAAAATAAACAACCAGATCCTGATCAGAAAAAGATCGCCCCTCATAGATAATGCCCGGACGTGTAAACCACGTCACTAATCGAGCTACTGCTAGGATCGCTAGAAACACCGACTGTTTCTCCCTGTCAAACGGCGGGTCCACATTGTCGACTACGTACGCTAAATCAAGTGGCACCGACCGGTCGGGTCGATGCGAGCCGTTACCCCTCCGACATACTCCCAGAGACTCCGCACCCTGCTGCAAAGAAAGAACGCGTGTTCTCTCATTTCCTCCTCCTCTTCATCATTGCAGCGTGGGCACGGGGGATAATAATATTCACTATCCCTACAATCCCTGGCTAGTCTGCCAAAGAGTGGCAACGCGTCCCGGACTAGCCTCCACGTAATTGAAAATTCAGAATTATTGATTTAGCTACTGGCAGGCGCCCAATTCCAAAGCGAGAGAACTTCCCCCCTCGACAGATGTAGCCGCTCCACCAGCGGGTCTTTTGCAGTCCCCACCACTAACTCCTCATATAGCCTCCACCTAGGCCGTGCAAGGTCCCTGGACCCCGGCAATGCCCTAAGGGTGGCTCGGCATTCGGTCAGGAAACACCATTCCCCCACCGGTCTTCTGCGACCTTCAGCAGCAGGGGCGGATATGAGCCGTAGAAAAGCCTGTTCCACGACTGGTACCCAGTGCGTTTCCTCCATCAGTGTCCGACTCAGGAACGCCAATCTTTCTGCGTGCTTGTGGCTTTGCAAATCAGGCATCCCCCAAGCCTCCCTCGCTAAGCTTCTGCGTACAGACCCGTCTACGGACAAACGGCTTTCCTCCCTTCCATAGAAGTTTGAAAAGGAGGCGCTCTAAAGCCTTACAGCATTCCGCAGTCAGGGGAAGAACAGATAAACGGCAAAGGATCAAAGGAAACACGTACGTAGCACATGCCTCCGCGCGACCCTTTAAGGACAATTTCCTCCGAATCCAAGTCCCAACCGACGACTCGACCTTAGTTTGTACTTCCAACCAATTCTTGTCCAACTGGAGGTCCGGCCCGAACCACACACCGAGAATCTTTACTGGGCCATCAGTCTAGCCGAACGCACCTGGAAACGAGTTTACCCCGGTCCAGGCGCCCAACCGCAGGCCAACAGACTTGCTGCGATTGATCACGGCCCCTGTAACAAATTCATACTCAGCGATCGCCTCTATCACCGCTTTAATATCGCTACGTCGCGCAGCAAACATGGTGACGTCATCAGCGTACGCGGACACCATGGCAAATTTGCCGCCAGGCAGAGCTATGCTGCGCAGGACTGGTCTCGCCGCCTCATCCCTTAATTTGCGAAGGAAGGGTTCCAATGCCAGGGCATACAACAGAGGTGACAGCGGGCAACCCTGCCGCACCAACCGGGAGACCCCAAAGGGTTCCGACAACCTACCATTTACCTGCACCACTACTGCGGGATCACGATACAGGGCGGAGATCCACTTGCGGAAGTCCGGACCAAAGCCGGCGGTTTCTACAACAGCCCTCAGGAACCTATGGTCCACCCTGTCGAATGCCTTGGACTGATCTAAATTGATCAGCGCGGCTTCAGTGTCATCTTCTAACCCCTCTAAGATCGTGCGAATCAAGTGCAGATTGTTCTGAATTGATCGACCCTCCTCAGCGTAGTTCTGATCCGGTTCGACCAAGTCACCGATAACAACCTGCAGTCAGTTCGCAAGAATGCGGGCCAAAATCTTGAAATCTGTGTTAAGCAGAGTAATGGGCCTATAATCGTCTAGATTCCCCCCTCCATATTGGTCCCCCTTCTTCAGAAGCGTGACCACTCCTTTGGTTACCTGCCTCGGGATTGAATCCTGGGCAAACCAGTGGTTAAGCACGCCCGTCAGAAGGGGCACAAACATGGGCGACAGCCTCAAGAACAATTCGTAGGGCAAACCATCGAGTCCCAGAGATTTGTTGCGGCCAACCTGCTTCAACGCAGTAATGACCTCATGCTCTGTAACCATCCCCTCACAGCTAGCCGCTCGGGCTGCTGTAAGGCGGGGCGAGCCAGCTAAATAGCTGCCAAACTCCTGGCCGCGGAGTCTGGGTAGTTGGGTGAAACGTTCCTCCAAATGTTGCCGAAACCCATTGCAGATCTCCCGTGCTGACACGAGAGAGCGCCCTTCCAGGTTTTTCACCTCCCGAATGTTCCCATCCGAGCCGCATCTTAAAGCGGCCTTATGCTCAACAGCGTCAACATTCCCGGCTTCGTTGGAGACTCTGTTTAACCTAGCCCTAACTACTTGACCTTCATATCGCTCGCTAGCCAAGCAATTGAGGTCCCCCTTAACTAGAGCTAGATCTAGGGAATCCCCCCCTGCCACCACCCGGGACAGTCTATCCTCTAGGTGCCTTCATTGGTCCGAGCCCTAATTAGCGCAAGGCGTTGGCTGTATTGGACACAAAAGTGCCTAATGGTGACCTTAAGCTTAACCCACCAGCTACTCCTGGTAACCGCCCCCACTAACTCCCTCTGAATTAGTGTTGTCAGCTGCTCCCAAAAGTCGTTCGACTCCAACAAGGAGACGTTCATCTTCCAGTAGCCCGCCAACCTAGGCCTATTACCTAATTTCAAACGGGCCAACACAAGTTTGTGGTCCGAATGACCTAGCCAGTGGAACGTGGGACAAGATAGGAAATCTATGTCGCCCCTTCTAATTAACATCCGGTCCAAGTATGTACTCGGACCGGCGGCCGAACTAGATTGCCACGTCCACATCTCCCTCCCTGGGTGATCCAGACGGAACCTGTCAACCAGATCGCATGAGGCCATCAAGCCAGACAGGGTGTTGTCACACCTTTCCAACCCACTAGCCCCCCCGACCTTATCTATCTTAGGGTCCAGGATGACATTCCAGTCCCCCATTAGCACTACCCGCTCCGGACCCGAAGACAGAAACACCTCCATCCGCCGAAAAAAGGAAACCCTCTCGCTTTGGATGTTGGCCGCATAAACTGCCACGATCTGGAATGCGCCGCTTTTAACGGCAACATCGACCACGACCAGCCTCCCATGAGCGTCCGCGTGAACAAGTGTAACCGTCGCAGCCAGGGTGCGACTCACTAGTACAGAAAGCCCCCGGCTATGGAGGCTGCCGTAAACATCAAAATCGTCTACCAGCACATTGCAGTCCCCATCCCCAACAAAGTGGGTCTCTTGTAGGGCAGCTACGTCTACCTCAAGGGGCACGAGATCCGTCAGCACGCAAGCAGCCTTGCTTCGAGATCTCATGCCCCTTGCATTTAAACTAGCTAGGTTCAAGGCCATGTTTCCTTAACTAGTAATATTCTTCTACTAAGGGTCTAAAGTCCTCGGGAGATAGTGTGTCAAAGGCCTGCCCGTGAGCAGGTCGGACTTAAGCCGTCCGTCTCGAGCCAGGCCCCCCACATTCAAGGGAAACGTCATTTTCAGAGCCCTATAGAGGGAGGGGTGAACATAAAGAGGGACCCTCCCCTTGCATTGTGTGGCTATTTTACTAAGTGATGGGTGTTCCCCGTCCACGATCTTGAGGCCCTTGAAGGCCGACTTAGCTGCTTCTATCATGCGCCATAGCGCTTTCGCCCTTCCTCCCCTATTCACCTGGACGAAAGTAATGATAGACGGAGCATCCTGGAAGTTCCTGGGGTCTGTAACCTCTTTTCCATCCACTTTCCGGAGACTTTCAAATTCCTTCAGGTACCGCCTCTGTCTCCCATTCAGATCAGAGACTGCGTTACTTAAGTCAGTGTTGCATATTTGTTCCCCGGGCAGGAAAGGGTACTTCCTGGTTTTCCCCTCCCTCGGGGCTGCCGATTTCTGTTCCTGCATTTTCTCCTTTTCTTCTACCTCTTGGACCTCTTGTTCTTTTGATGTCTCTTCAGGAGCTTCCATCTGCTCCGTTTCCTTGTTAGGAGTGGTGAATAGGGGAGAGGTTAGCTGATCTTCTTCATGGGGGGTTTGCGGCTGAAGTTCAGTGATCTGGTCTTTCTTGGCCTCTTCTTTCTTCTCTCTCTTCTCCCTCTGCTTGTCTTCACCCCCTTCGCTGTCGGAGCTCGAGGAGCTGCCTCTCGCCTTTCTTTTTATAGCCGTTGCCACCGTTCTGCTTGTTGGTTGTGGAGCCGGCTCTGCTTTCTTCGCCACCTTTTTGGCCGCCACTGTGCTCCACTTTTCTTTTACTGGGGCTGCTTCCTCCTTCCTGGTCTCTGTGGGGGTTTTTTCTCCTCCGATTTGCTCGTCTCGGCTGTTCCAGCTTGTCTTTGAGGGCAGAACCTCGCAACGTGGCCCGTTTTTTGGCATTGTCAACACTGGGGTCTTCTGCCCTCCACAATGACGGCCATTGACCAGCCCTTGCAGTTGAATTGGGCAGGGATCTCGTGAAATTCCTTGTGGGACAGCCTCATCTTCATTTTGTAATCCCCCGTCATTATGTTCCGGGGGCCCTTTGTCGCCTCGATGCCTTCAACCTCTCCGTATTGGGACGTGATGGCCCCCAGCTGCTCCTCTACAAGAAAGCACGGCACCCCTGTGATTGTGACCAGCGTTCTCCGCTTTGAAAGGTACTCTGGTCGTACCTTGATGTTCTTCCATGTGAGATCCCCTCTTGCCAGCTTCTCCGCATCCTCCTTTGTTGGCGAGAGGACGTCCCACATGGTGTTAAAACGTCTAACAGCATACTGAGCAGGGATCCTCAGTTCCCCCAGCAGCTCCATCATGCGGTCTTTTGGTACTCCCAGAAGGTCCTTTACGGTGGCATCCAGAGTCAGTAAAGACACTGATCTCTCCCTTATCTTAGTCAGTGTCTCTGGAACCACCTCTATCTGGTTTCCTTTGGTAAGGTCTTTGTACTTTTCTTCAAAGAGCCTTCTGTAGTATTCTGGGGACTTTGCTAGTGCTGATTGCTTCGGGCCCCAACTCTGCTTATTATCACTGGCTGTTGCCTCCACTGCTACCGCTGCTGCTGGGGTCCTCTGTGCTGGCGGTATCGGGGAATCCGTAAATGCAAGAGCTGGCCACTCCTCCTTCTTTTCCGGCTCCACCATCTTCGATCCCCCCCACACCCGGGGAGCACCCATCCACCACAAAAACCTCCATGGACCTCGTTCTCCGCAGGCTTTCTTTCGCCGACTTTCTAGGGCTACTCCTAGCTGATTGCGATACTGTTGGCGTTTCCTTGTCCCAACGCTTTGCGGGATGCCTCCTTTTTTTCACCTTCCACGGTCCGCCTGGGGTTTCTTCCACAAATTTTTTCCAGGCCTCGACCTCCTCCTCCCTGGACGTTGCTATTCTTGTGGCAGGCGTGATCCAAGGCCATCCTGCATTCACCGATCTAGGGGTGTCCTCCTGAGAGATCATCCCAGCGCCCGAAACCCAACCAGGCGCACATGCACTGGGGGTGCCCTGTGCGGCATCTGCAACCCTGCCAGACGCTATTGGGGTGGCAACCCCCGAAACCGACCGCAACGCAACTGACGACGACCCTTCTGAGTTGGGGGTGGCGACCCCCGGAACCGCACCGGCACTCGACCCTTCCGAACTGGGGGTGGCACTCCCCGAACCCTTCTCTACACCTGGGGCGTCCCCCAAGGTGGCAGGAGCAGCGGCCTGCTCCATCTATTTTGATGGCCCAAGACCCAACTAAGTGCCCGCCGATTTGGAAGCCAAGGGGACCTTCGCCTAAAAAGGCACGTCAGTTTCCCTTGGTCCTGCCGGCTGCTTAAGCACTAGCTGGACCCTGAACTACCTGCAACAAAAACGAAAACGAAAACAATTAGTAATATGCCCGAGGGCAATAACAAAAACAATCAGAAAAAACAAGCAAAACTTTGCTGGTCCAAATCCCCAAGAAGGGGCTGGTCCTTGCGAAGTCAAGCGCAAAAAAAAAAACAACTCGGACTCTTGGAGCGTGGACTGCAGTATAGACTTTGGTCTTAGCCGGCAGACGCCGAGCGTTGCCGTTACCGTAGGAAACGGCGAACTGATTGAATCCAAAATTTGACAATTTTTATAATAATTTTGAAAGGTTTTCATTGGTTGTTTAGCACAGCCGGTGGTTATAAAAATGATTGGCGAATCCATTCGTCACATACCCCCATCAGCAGTTGACTCGTGCAGTGCGTTATTTTATCAGCGATTTCTCTCCTTTCTGTCCTTTTCCTTTTATTTCTACTATCGTCGTTTTTTTTTTCTACTCAACGCTTTTTTTTTCCTGCTTTTTCTTACTGTTATTTTTAACAGTTTTGTGGATTATTTTCTTAACCGTTTTTTAACAGTCTGGCTATGGCCGCGTCTGTGAGCCAGACCCCTATTGTTATCGACATAATGGAATCGGAAAACGTCACATCTTCTACGCAAACATCTGGACTAAACCCCCAAAAGTTGACATCAATGTTAAAGACTTCATTGAAAAGGCAAAACAATGCCTGGAACTCATCACCAATACAGCATTGATTATTAACTCACCAAGGTTGGAGGAAATAAAAAAAAAGTGCCTTACACTATTTGTAGTGGACCAAAAGACGAAAAAAGTCATAAGAGCAAGCTCAGACATCGTCATCAATCTTTTGGTTTCAGCAGGATTCAGACCGTTACGCGTCATAAAGTGTAAGGGTTATAATACCTGGAGTGTACTTTTCAACTCATCAGAAGAATGCTTAACCATCTCACAAAAAGAAATAATCACGCAGCAATACATTCTAAGAACTGATTATATGGGGAAATGTCAGACTATGGTCTCTGTTTTTCAGGTTCCGCACGACATCGAAGGAGAACACCTTGGCACCTTCTTCCTAAAATTCGGCGAAATGGTTTCTGTACAGGTTGACGAGTTCCATGGTATATGGTCCTTCAACATCCTCCCTGATAAGGAAAATTTTGTAAACATTCCTTACTTCCTTGAGGTAGGAGAAGAAAAATTACCCATAATAGTAGCTGGCAGGAGACCAACGTGCTGGAATTGCAGTGAGATTGGGCACCTTGCGTCCGAGTGCCCCTTAAAGAAACCTCCACTAAACCCCAAAAGACTTATCGGACAACATTTGGGAATCACATCAACAAGCGTTCCCAAGCCTCCTACTGACGAAACGACCACAAACCCAGACGAAATCCTCAGAGGAGAACCCTGGCAGATCGCCCCTGGGGAAAAAACCCTGGACACCTGAGCCTCGATCAGATGAAGGAACAGGCAATGCTCAAGAACAACACCGGAAAGGAAAAATACGTCAAAATTGTCAACCTAAAAAAGAAATTGGACTCTCAACGGCCATCACCCAAATGTAAACTCCCTATAACCAACCCTATCACCCATTCTCCTACAAAGCCAAAAACTCCCTCCACTTTCAAAATGCCTCTTCCAGTCACAACTCCGGTCCCTCACAAACAGCTAAAGCTAACACCCCTAAGCCCTTTAAAAAAAAACACAAACCCTCATCTCCTATTCCATCCACCTCTGTGACCCCTCACAATACTCCTCCTGCATCTCCTGCAAAAACCCCTTCTAACACACACACACTGCTATGGACAGAGATATTACCCCCTCGTTTGAACAGAAGAAAAAGACCCTCTACCTCCTTGGCAAAGATATTTGCATTTTAAATCAAGCAGCCATAAATAACCACAAAAATGTTAAGGGAACAAATCTTACAAAGCTAATTGAGTTCAGGGAGGCAGGGGGAAAACTAATAGATATCCCTACTAACTTCCCTAACGCCAAAGGAGTACTAACAGTCATTCAAAAAAAAAAGAAGAGGCTAAGGATCTTTGACAAATGTTAGAAGAGGCAAACAAAGCCTTCAATCTTTCCCCTTCCCTTGTTGTTTTTAAAGATTCGGATATAAAAAGCCTTAAAAATGTTGTGTTGGGAGGGTCCCAGTAAAAATGCACCCCTCCCTGTATAGGATAGTAAAACTAACCTATCCTTTGCATGTGGGTGGTATCTCTCGTGACGGACTCATCGATACTACGATGGGTACCTATTCCCTCACGAGAGCTGTCGGCACACTCACGACCACAATATTTGAGGTTGTCGCACATCTTTGTCCCTTTGCTGACGGTTTTATTTAACTCATGGTTTAGGAACGGCTCAATCCCCAAATACTTTACCATGGGTGTGATAAAACTTGTTCGTAAAAGCAAAGATGGTGGGGATGGGTTAGATAATTTCCGGCTTTTAACGATGCTTAATGCTGAGTTAAAGATTTTGGCCAAGATTCTCGCAAATCGTCTGCAACTTGTCCTGGCTCGTCTTATTAGTCCCGAGCAAATGTGTGCCGTGAAGGGCAGGACAATCCAGGATAACTTGCACACGATACACCTGATGATAGAAAAAGTCGACATTGAGGCCGCGCAGATAAATTTAGATCAGTCCAAAGCCTTCGATAGGGTTGACCATCGGTACTTGGGGGCTGTTTTATCGGCGGCCGGTTTTGGCCCGCAATTTCGCTCATGGGTTCATCTTCTCTATGCTAACATAGTAGATGGTAGAAGTGAATGGGAAGAGGTCGAGACCCTTCAGTTTGTCACATTCAATTCGTCAAGGGTGCCCGTTATCACCCATGCTATATGTGTTTGCAATAGAGCCATTTTTGCGCAGGCTAAGGGTGAATCCAGTCCTATGCAGAATCACTTTGCCAGGTGTGGATGCCCAGGTAAAGTACTCTGCCTATGCCGATGACGTAACTGTGCTTGTAACAAGCAGTGCTGAGATTAGTGTCGTCGGTGTAGAAATCAGGTTGTATGAAACGGTAACAGGGGCCAAAATTAACTGCGAAAAGTCTTCGGGTTTACGCATCGGTTTCTTTTAATTGTATTTTACTTTTAAATGAAAATAAATATTTACCCCCATCAGCAGTCGAAAACATTTTACACACCCCCTTTTTTGATATAATGGAAAAATCCCTTCGGATTCAATTTTGGTTTGACTTGAGAAAAGGAAAGAAAAATAAATAAATAAATAAAAATAAACAATTAAATGAACTCCTCCCCCTTATCTAAACATGAGACTAACGAAAACACTTGAAAATGGCTACAAAAAAGAAACCTAAACAGAGAAACTAAATCCCCAATAAGAGCTGCACAAGATAACACGATTATAACCAACTAAATCAAAGCAAGGATCGACAAGACACAAGAAAACAGCAAATGCAGACTCTGTGGATTAAGATACGAAACAATAAACCACATATTTAATTAATTAGAATATATATAATTTTCCTTATCAAGGAGGATGTCGAAGGATCATATACCATGGAACTCGTCAACCTGTACAGAAACCATTTCACCGAATTTTAGGAAGAAGGTGCTGAGGTGCCATAAAATAGTATTATAATCTTGAAAGCCTGCAAATTTTCATGTAGTTTCGTCTCATAGAACCAAAGATATGAGCATTTCATATATATATATATATATATATATATATATATATATATATATATATATATATATAACACTTTTTTTTTGGCAATTTTATAACTTTGAAATCTCAGCAACTAATGATCAGAATTTAACAAATGAAGATTCGTTAGTAAACTAACGACTTGAATTGTGTAGTGGGCTATGTGACATTTGTCCCTAAGTTCGCACATTAAGGAGATCATCCATCATTCAGATCCTATTTTAGGAGTGTGTGTGTATATATATATATATATATATATATATATATATATATAGAGAGAGAGAGAGAGAGAGAGAGAGAGAGAGAGAGAGTTGGATATAGGACTATCCACTTATCTAGTGTTTCCTTTTCAGATTAAATATGTTTTTAACTCATTTCAAAGTGTTTTTTTAACATGTTTTATTAACTGTTTGCTCGTATATATATATATATATATATATATATATATATATATATATATATATATATATATATATATATATATATAGAGAGAGAGAGAGAGAGAGAGAGAGAGAGAGTGAGAGAGATAGAGATAGAGAGAGATGGATATATATTGACTGCCATGGCTCTTGTGGGTTGCGACGTTGTTTGGCTGTGGAATTTATTATATATAGATATATATATATTTATATGTATGCATATATATATATATATATATATATATATATATATATATATATATATATATATATATATATCCTTTAAATTATATATATATATATATATATATATATATATATATATATATATATATATATAATTTAAAGGAGATTAGAACAATAGTCTAAAGAGCAGAGTGTATTTTAATGTAATAGTGAAATTACTAGTTTAATTAAAATACAGGAAAGAAAAAGTGCTCGTTGTAATTTAAAAACTCTTCACAATTTGCTGATGAGGAAACCTTGTTTATTAAAAAACTATATGTAATAATTATTGTCCGTAACTTGATGTCTACCATAATAAAAACACTGTTTTCCGAAACGATCGTACAAATAATTGATTTTGGTGTTGTTCCTTCTTATGAAACGGATTTTTAATTTAATTATAATTTGATTTTTAAATTATCAATCACATTACTAAATATATATATATATATATATATATATATATATATATATATATATATATATATATATATATGCATATTTATGTTATATTTAAGTATTTATTAAGTATTATGTATAATTTAATATTTATAATTCATATAATTATTTGTAAATATTTATTTAAATATATATGTATGCATATATATATATTGCGACGTTTAAATATATATGTATGCATATATATATTGCGACGTTGTTTGGCTGTGGAATTTATTATATACAATCTCTCACATTCTGAAAATCCTATCATAAGTTGCTCGCTTGGTTAGCATTGCTGGATGGCATCGTCCTTTCGAGTTAAAACTCCTACTTGTGAGACATCGGCTTGGGGTTATTAGCTGGTTGGATGACCGTGTCCCTTGTTGAGACGAAGTAGGTTCGTTTCACAGTCGGATTTCGGCACGGTTTGCTTGATCTGTGTTGGTTAATTGAAATTCTTGTGTGCAGGGCGTTTACTCAGTTGGTAGAGTGCTTGCCTTGCATGCAAGAGGCTTGGGTTTCGAATCCTGAGTTCGGATGTGTCTAACTGATAAGCCCAAATGAGGGCGAAACTCGAGTCTTGGACTTCCGGTTCTTTGACTGCCATGGCTCTTGTGGGTTGCGACGTTGTTTGGCTGTGGAATTTATTATATATAGATATATATATATTTATATGTATGCATATATATATATATATATATATATATATATATATATATATATATATATATATATATAGGAGGTGGGCATGAGCTGCATGCTAATATTTTAAATGTTGAGTAAGAACTAATCTTTTACTGTATTTTTTGTTATTTTTCAGCTGTAAAAATATGTTAATCACATTTTTTATCTTAACCTTTCATTCCAATGATTAACATGCTAGAATATATGTTTAATACATGAGCTCTGAATTAAAATAACACATATAATATCTGCCTTGTATTTCTGAGCAGTTACAATGTTTTAATTTGTTTTACAAACAGCATTCATGTAGATAAAGTGATATAGGTGGGGATATCGCCGTAATATGGGCTTTGTCTGTGAAGAGCGTGCATGGTAGTCTAATCACTTTTACTAAAATCGCTTACCTTCAATAAGCACGCAAAGTAGTTTGTATTTTGCAAATGCAACTTGGGCATTTTTATCTTATACTAGCATGGTTACCTGGTATCGCTTGGTGGTCTAATTTCTGTAAGTTACATAAATTGCTGAAATAAATGAAAGTAAAACAATCATTCTGTTGAATATTGTAATTTGAAATGTTGAAGTGGAGTTTATTTTAAAACAAGATTAAATTAATAATATATGTATCTTTATAATGAACGTTACTTGTCTTTGCTATTTTTCAACTGTAAATAAGTTTGCGAGGTTCAAACTTAAAACTTTGTCTTATATAAGGTGCTACACATAACTGATCCACGAACGCAAATACAAAATGTTGATACTATTACATACATAACCCCAGACTATCTTTTTTTCTTTTCTTTCCCTTTTAAAAGAATTATCCATTATTAAATCAGTATCTGATGATATGAGTAGCAGTATTAGGACTTTTGAATGTGAGAGTAAGAAGCTTCCTTATTTTATGACTAATAAAATAAAATACTGACGAGGATTAAATATGAAAAATCAATACAATCGAGTAAAAAGTTTAAATTTTTATTTTAGCAAATATATTTATATATAATATTTCATTTAAATCTAAACTGAATATTTTATTTGATTTTCAAAAGGAAGAATTGAAGACTGTTATTATTTAGTCTTCAGTTATTCTTTAATACTGCAATCATTCCTCTTTCATTTTGCTGGAAGCAAAGTGTAGTATCTGTTCTGACTCTGCACTTAGTCTTTTCTGTCTTCGATCAGTAAAAGAGAAGTTCTTCTAGACTGAGGCAAATTTTATTTTTGTTCCAATCTTGAGTGACTCTTTTACTCATATTAAAAACCGATCTGGTGTCTACAGAATTTCCATGAGCAATGTTTATTTCCTAGAACTACCTGTCTGTGGAATGCAATAATATAAGGCTGCTTATCAGCTGATTATAGTATGATCGTTTTCAAGTCTAATCTAAACAAATTCTTTTTGAGCCATCCTCTTAAATAATCCAACTCTGCCCAATCACTACCATCTATCTACTAAATAATAGAGAAAACTTCCAAGAATTTTCCGTTTGGGAAACGTAATGACGATGGTCGTTTTCAAATCCAATGTCAATTTTTTCAAATCCAATGTAAATAAGTTTTTGTTGAGCCACTTTCTTAAATAATCACATTCTGCCCAATCACTGCCGGTTGCATCACTGTCTACATGACACTCTTTTAACCCTTATCCTTGAGTGACATTTTGGCCTTAATCAGTGATGACACCCTAGTAATAAAAAAAAAAAAAATTTGTCCTCATGCAAGTAAACAGAAACAATACAATCGTTTCTGTGTGTCCGCTCTTGCACGTTCATGGATTTTTGCTTCATGGAAATAAATAGAAGGTTAAATGAAATAAAGGTTGTGAAAGAAAAAAAAGGAGACATTAGGTCGTTGAAGAAGTCTAAGTACTTCCTTGGGTATGTTTCACAGGATGGAGACATTGGTGGTAGACTTCCTGCCTCTTGATAAGACCTGGTACGAAAAAGACAATGTCAAGTGACAAAAAACTCAAGTAGAAGGAGGCATCTTAAAAAGGAACATATATATGTGTGTGTGTGTGTGTGTGTGTGTGTGTGTGTGTGTGTGTGTGTGTGTGTGTGTGTGTGTGATCAGTCATGGAAAATATATCTGTATAATACTTATTATATAGAAACATAGTGACATGATTAGCACATTACATTTTCTTAAACAAATTTAACATTGAATAATTTTCATTATCATTAAACATTTTCTGTCTGTCTGTGTGTCTGTTGGATTAGTAATAGGCTCAAAAACTACCTGACAGAATTTGGTCAGAAATATTTTTAAAGCTGCTCACTGTGTTGTAAGATGGTGTAGCAACAGTCATCTCCATTTATAGTTATCTCCTTTTGAGGAGAAATTAGTTTTCAGACCAGAGTTGTTTAAAAGGAGTTTGGGGCTCCTTTTGTAATAAAGGGAATCCTAAAATACATATTATTAGTACTATTGCTACTACCACGACTGATAATACACTTATAGGCATCAAAACTGCATAACAGAATTGCATGAAAGTTGTTATGGAACATCCTTGACATGTAATATGTATCATACTGAGGGTTAACATCTCTTATATAATAAAATGAATGCAGAAATTCCCCGCTGAGCCAAAGTATTGTAGGTTTGAAACAACAAATGCCACATATAAAATCAATACATCTAGCCTAATAGCCACTATCTTATGTAGCTTTCGAACACGATTATAGACACATTCAATCGTGATAATGAAATGCTACATTGCATTCGAGGAGCAACACCATCACAGTTGCAACATCTTTACAGGGAGGAGTTCCTATTTTTCTCTCTAAATATTTAGTTCTAACACTGCTACCAGTTGTCACCAGGACTAATTCTACATTTTCTACAGATAATGTGATTACACTGATCGTAACTGGCCCATAGATGCATAAACATAACATAATCTTTCCGATTTCCAAATCATAAATAATAGCAGCTCCATCGCCAAATTCCGGCCATTCTGATTGGCTGTGCTCTGATAATTCTCATATTCTAGAATCCAATTCTACACTTCATAAATGAACAGTTACGAAAAATACAATATGGCATCCCTAACAGACATTACTTTGTACACCAAGTTCATTTCATGCTTAGGTCATTACTGTCTTGTGTGTGTGCTTTGCACTTCACAATTCGCTTCCCTGACTGTACTGACAAGCAGAAGTTCAAGTGTTGAGTGAACAGACATCGTACTGTTGAACTCCCTACAAAGTATCTCTGTAGATTTGGTCTCAAATAATACCCCCTTATGTCCAAGTGGCACTATGGTGTGAATTAACAGTAAAAAAATTTAAAAAATTTAAAAAATTTTTATTAATTTATTGGGGTTCAACTGGGCTAGGTTTCATCAAAAAGGGGGTTTATTTTTCAGTCAATTTAATTACTAATTGGGTGAAAAAATTTGTGACTGATTCCTTGAGGAATTTAATATATAAAGAAGAGTTGTCTGTGTGCATGCATCCAGCCAGAGAGGAATGGGTTGAGCAGAGGAGAAAAAGGGTTTTGTGTTCCTGATATAGAAGTGCTGGTTGATATTGAATAAAATAAATACGTATTAGATACGTTTGAAGCCAAAACAATGCATTATTACAAAATAAACAGCTATTTATTTTATTTGAAATTTATATATCAACCAGCACTTCTATATCAGGAACACAAAACCCTAACATGAATTCCACGTGACCAGCGCACCTTTCAGACATTTCAAAAGACTACCGCAAAACAATAAACAGACTTCTACTGATTCTATGCTTCAACAACAACATGGCAAAAAAAAAGACAGACATACTGATGATGAAGTTTTACTTCGAAATATATTTATAAATTTCAATATAAAAATCAAATTAATAAAATAATTATGTATTAAAAAATTAACTAATAAAAATTTATATATTAAAAAATAAATTAATAAAATAAATACATATAAAAAAATAAATTAATTAAATAAATATATTTAATAAAAAAATAAATTCATAAAATCAATAATAAATAAATAAATAAAAAATTTAAACAAATATGTAATTAATAAAGGCATTCGTCTCGATTGATATCACACAAAATAGCTATGATGGTCAAGGAGGATGGAAAGACTGATGAGGGAAAATACTAATCACACCTGCACTGGAACAGTACAGAGATGACTTCTATTTAAATTCCGGTGAAGATCAATGGTCATTGCTAGTGAGACATCAATATTAAGCAGCTATTGCAATAACGCAAATTGTTTGCAAATGTTATTGAAAGAAGTGGCGAATACTGGAAATCTGGGGAGATTGTTGTCACCCAAACTTCAGAGAACATCGCCGGTTATTATCAGCCAGTAATCTCTAATGATGACCTGTGTGAGAACTCCTAGTGAGTAAACTGAGGGTGGGGATTGCTAGGTTGTGGAATAAGGAAACTTTCCTCATGTCAGTCATCATATATGCGCTTGGCTCAATTACAGACGATTCTTGAGGAACAGTTGAACTCTTTGGGAATCAAGTACATCACCGTACTCCAGAGGTCAGTTCTGCTTGGCCCAGCAAACATCCTATGCCAGGTCCTTTCCATCTAATTGACTCTTTGACTGTGCTCACTAGCTTTGGTGTAAAAGCCTGCTCTTGAATGAAAGAAAACCGGCGTAAAACATCACAACATTGTGAAGTTAATAATAATAACAATAATAATTGCAATAATAATAATAATAATAATAATAATAATAATAATAAAAGAAAAGTGAGAAGAGAAAGAGCTACATGGATGCTTCATAAGAATGACCAAAGAAGAGAATCATGAAAACATCTAGACATGGCTAAGAAAAGGACACGTGTACAGAGAAACAGAAACAAAATTTCTGCACAGAACAACGGGATTAGAACTAACCATATTGAAGCTAAACTAGATAAAACATACGAAAACAATAAATGTAGACTCTGTGGACAAACAGATGGATCATTAAATCATGTAATAAGTGAATGCAGCAAACCAATTCAAAAAGAATGAGAAGGACAGTACACTGGGAGCTCTGCAAACTTAACAACTTCATCTACTTAGGAAGTTCCATAAACAAAGAAGGCAGTATGGACTATGAGTTGCAGTGCAGGATAGGTAAGGATTCAGCAGTATTTAACCAGCTCTGCAAGATCAGTAGGAACAAAACAGTCTCAGATCTAAATCAAGATTTTATTATAGCAACGTCCTGTGCACACTGTTATATGGAAGTGAAACTTGGCACCTCAAGATCAGCCAAGTGAAGAAATTCGATACGTTTGATTCCAAGTGCAAGGATTCTTAGGATCAAATGGATCAATCAAATTACCAATTATGAAGCTAAAGAATGAACTAATCAGCAGGTAGTATCGTCAATAATTTGCAAACGATGTCTAGATTGGCTCGGACATACCCTAAGATTGGCCCTAGACAGAATTGTCAATCAAGAGCTCCAATGGATCCCTGATAGAAAAAGGAGAGGAAGACCAAAAATGAACTGAAAACAATCGAAAGAGAAAAAACTGGACGTATGTTGTGAATCTGGCTTCAGATTGAAAATGATTATATACTTTGACTGCTTCATGTGTCACAGAACGCAATAGTTCCCACATCTAAGCATAAATAAGTTGTCAGTGAGGCATGTGAGTTCGGTAAAAATTACCAAAGCTGATTTGGTCTGTATTGAATGAGTATGCTTATTTATTCATTTATTTATTGTTTCCTTTCTTTCTGGAAGATGGGATCTTCAAACATGGATGAAACAACGATAAAATATATGATATGAATCGTTGCAACTGACCAAGTAAAGTTGGTGAATGAAACTGGTGTATCTTTTTATGTAGGAGTATTATTCTGTCTTTGTTAAAGAGCTCTCCCCACTGCTGCAATTGCTTCATACCAAATACACACTTGTCTACATTTATCTTTAATTTGTGCTGTCGTTACTACTGCTGCTGCTGCTGCGGCTGATGATGATGATGATGATCATCATCATCATCATCAACAGCAGCAGCAGCACAACTCATTCATTCATTTTCAAATGAATGAGATAATTATTGTTGGCATGGCGGTCTTCTCACCTGGATCGCATTTTCAACAGATGGTGTCTGCTTCTTGGTTTATTTTGGTGTGCCAATACTTTAGGTCCAGGTGCTGGCCACTGCACAGTCTGTTCAAGGTGACTTATGCTTTCCTGCCTAGCTCCATCTCAGCTTTATGATTGTTGCTGTGCATACTGATTTTTTTTTGGGGGGGGGGGCATTTTTTGAGCTAATACTATCCTTGATTCATCTGCAATCAATCACAGAAGAGAATGTTGCAGCAGATAATTCAAATCGCTGAATGATGCAGCCAATGGATATCTGCTCAAAATGATTTGCTCTTTCTTGTCCAGCTCTACCTCAGCTTGGTGCTTTGATTTCTCACTGTGTTCTACATACATTTATCCATTTATGATCGATTCCGTTCTTTCTCGTTACTCTCTAAATAGCCATCTAGGCTGAATCGTAATGGCAGTTGACGTCTGGTATACTTGAGCTTATTTGGCTTTGTCATCAGTTAATTCATTGCTAGAAACACTGTAGTGGCCGGGGCACTGGGTGAAAGTGATCTGGCACGCCTGGACATCTAGACCATCGGGGAAAGAGAAAGCCAGGAGTGTAAAGGGTGGGGTTGAAGAACAATAACAACATCATTCATTTTTGAATTAATAAAATTATTTTTTTTTTACATTCGTGTTCCTGATATCTTTCTAGTTGGAATTCTTTCTAGAAAGACATTGGGCACCTACAGGAAAGACCACATGAACATTGCCAACATCCTTAAGTGAAAGTGGTTTCTGTTAAACGAACTGATTTTTTTTTTTTTTACATTTTCACCCCAAACAAGGCACATTGCCACTTTGGTGTAGGGGGCTACTATTAGGGGCAACAACTACTGGGGTACTATGTTGGGATTTGGGCAGCAAGATGTCGGTTCACGTTACACTTGAACTTCTGCATGTCAATACAGTTGGGGAAGCAGTGGCCTGGAATGGAATTCCAGAGGTTAGCGGTTCTGGGGAAGAAACTACTGGAGTAGAAAGATCTTTTACAACTAGGGATCTCTACTGTGTGGGGATGAGATTTAGCTGCCTGTCGGGTTTGTCGAGGGTGTCTACATCGTGGGGGCACAAGTGTCTGCAGTTCGCCAATTCGAACTTGGCACACCAGTTTGTCAGTCTGTGACATTAACTGCTTAGCCATCGTTATCAACCTGATTCTGGTGTTACCTATGTTGCATTTCGGCTGGACTTGCTATAAAAACTTCTTATAATATAAGCGTATAGTCCTCTTTTAATGTTGTTAGAAATTCTGAGAGGCCAACCAATATTCGGAACACTTGGAAGTTTTGTACAGAAGTCACGTTTTTCACTGGTAATCACTCGATTGAATAAGAATACTGTATGGTGGTGGGAAAGTGAACAGCCCCAAACAAGATCTTTAGACAGTTACATCCTTCTCACAGATGTCCTACTTATAACTGATGGCCGGGGATAATGCGCATGTTTTATTATAACGTAGATGTTCCTACTTCCGGCTGTCCAAATTTAAAAACAATTTCTACACGCATTTCGTATATATTTCTTTGGTTAACTAGTGTGTGTGTGTGTGTGTGTCTGTGTGTGTGTGTGTGTGTATATATATATATATATATATATATATATATATATATATATATATATATATATAATAGGTTAGTGCAAAAATAATGTCATTTTTTGAAGTTCAACTTCAAAAGATGATAACTCCTTTCATAATAAACTTTATTAATCGAAATAATAACCATTAGAATCGACACATTTTTGCCAACGAAAAACAAGTTTATTTTCCCCATTAGTCATTGAAGGCCAATTCGGCATCATCTCGGCTTCTGAAGCAGGAAGTTGTTTAGATGCTTGAAAAAATGATAATCGGTAGGCAAGTGAATATGGCAGATGAGGCAGACTCTCATAGCCCAATTCGTTCAGCTTCTGCAAGGTCAGGTGTGTAACATGCAGACGAGCGTTGTCATCGAGGAGAATTGGTTTCTTCATATTCACCAATCTCGGGCACATATGTAGGCGCTTCTGGTGCATTTCGTCAATTTTTTGGCAGTACTTTTCCACCACAATCGTTTCACCCAGATTCAAGAAGCTGTGATCGATGAAACTGGCCGCAGACCACCAAACAGTCACCATAACCTTTCTTTGGTGCAATTTCGGCTTTAGGAAGTATTGTGGAGCTTCTCCAGCATCCAACCACTGTGCCGAATATCACCAGTTGTCGTAGAGGATCCACTTCTCATTACACGTCACAATCTGGTTGAGAAATGTGTCGTTTTTGTTGCACAGAAGGAGCATAGAAGACAACTCAAAATGATGATTTTTTTTTTTTATTATTGTTCAATTCATCCAGCACTCATTTATCCAACTTCTTTGAGTTCTCTATTTCCTTTAAATGGTTAATGACTGTTGAGTGGTCGACCTCTAGTTCAACAGCAACTTGTGTGGTTTTGCGAGGATCGGCTTCAAGTAAGGCTTCCAAATGTTCATTATCAACCGCACTTGGCCGGCCACCACCGTCTTCATCTTTGAGGCCCTCGTCACCATTGCTAAATTTTTTGAACCACCATTGTGCCATACATTCATTAATAGTTCCTGGGCAAATGCATCATTCATGTCACAAACTGTCTTGGCAGGTTTTTGGCATGGTTTGAACTGGAGCAAGTAAATCGTGCAGATTTGAATTTTGTCCGTGCTGTCGAAAAGCCTGCAAAAAAATGAATGAAGGGATTGAGAACTGTAATGAATAACACAATATGATAGAGCAAAAAACGCGCTTCAAAATGATATATAACATGGCTATATATATATATATATATATATATATATATATATATATATATATATATATATATATATATATATATATATATATATATATATATATATATCAATGAATTGATTCAGAAATCATATATGGCATAATCACATTTGACACACCGGTTCCCATCATATCACCGAAGTTAAGCAACGAAAAGCCTGGTCAGTACCAGATGGATGACCATTTAGGACTTCCAGGTGCTGTATGTGCTCTCCACTTATCTCGGCATTGTTTCCAATCGTCCCGGACTTTTCCTTGACACTGGGCCCAAGCAGTGCCGATTCAGTAGAGGTGTGGTTAGAAATTTTGCAACTCTTGCCTTCTAATTACACGCGCAGCTGCTCCTACAGGGGGTATCCTTTGTCTTTCGAGACTGAACGAAGGCATCGATCGAATTCAGAAATTATATATAAAAGTAACATATGTGAGAAAACGATATTGTTTTTGCACCAACCTAATATATATATATATATATATATATATATATATAAAATAAAATAAAGATTACAATTAAATTACCAAAATGATCCAAGATGGTAAAACTAAAGTATATTATAAATATTAAAGAATTAATATTTATAAAGTAATCTCAACCAGATGTAAAAGCTCGATAAAACCAAATAGGAGATAGAGCCTATAATAAGAGCAAATAGTTAATAAAACATGTTAAAAAACACTTTGAAAAAGAGTTAAAAACATATTTAATCTGAAAAAAAAACACTTAATAAGTGGATAGTCCTTAATCCGCAGAGTTTCGAAGAAATACTTTCCTTCTAATCAGAGGGTAGGAATTAGCAAAATTCGGGATCGGATTTTGCATACAAAAGTATTTGATGAAACTGCAAGTAAGTCAAAGATCTTACTTGATAACAAAAAGTGAAGCAGAGGGAATATATTGAAGAAAAAGGTGATTTCACATGAATGGATAGTCTGGTGAAAGGTAAAGTGTCCAATGAAAGGTAAAATCTAAAAATGTAAATCCAATTGGATACTTTACCTTTCATTGGATACTTTACCTTTCATTGGATACTTTACCTTTCATTGGATACTTTACCTTTCATTGGATACTTTACCTTTCACCAGACTATCCATTCACGTGAAATCACCTTTTTCTTCAATATATTCCCTCTGCTTCACTTTTTGTTATCAAGTAAGATCTTTGACTTACTTGCAGTTTCATCAAATACTTTTGTATGCAAAATCCGATCCCGCATTTTACTAATTCCTACCCTTTGATGAGAAGGAAAATATTTCTTCGAAACTCCACGGATTAAGGACTATCCACTTATTAAGTGTTTTTTTTTCAAAGTGTTTTTTATTAACTATTTGCTCTTATATATATATATATATATATATATATATATATATATATTTATATTTCATCCTTTCGGGAATCATCAGTGCAGGGTGTCACAATTAACACCAGTCGAGAAATTCGAACCAAGCAATAAAGCCATCTTTGACTCCATTAGCAAGGACCAAATCCATTCGACCACCGTTAACCATGAGAAATATTGTTGAAATTTAAACATTTATTTAATGTTTTTAACGTCTGTCAGAGTATATATACACACACACACACACACACACACACACACACACACACACACACACACACACACACACACACACACACAAATGTACACATATAACCATGTACATGGCAACTTACGATAAAAACAGAAATTACTGAATAACACTAATAAAAAATTCTACACACACACACACACACAAAGAGCATACGTTAGTTGAATTATCTGTAGAAATAATATTTTTCTAGATAAATATCTTTGGTCCTTCAATTTTATAATAATCATTAGTAAGATACTCTGGACCGTTTATAGGCTGGACCAAAGAAGAGCTGAGGCATCTCGATCAATAGACCAGGAAACTCATGACTATGCACAATGCATTACACCCAAAGGATGATACTGACCGACTTTACGTGAAAAGCAAAGACGGAGAAAGAATAATTACCACAACAAAAGACACTGAAAAACAAGACAGAAACACAAGAGATGAAGGCTAAGACCACAAAAAGAAAAATGAAAAGAGAAACAACTACATGAATGACAAAAAATGAGACTAACGCAAACATTTGAACATGGATAAAAAAAGGAAAGCTAAACAGAGAAACTGAATCCCTAACAAAAGCCGCACAAGATAACGCAATTAGAACCAACCACATCAAAGCAAGGATCGATATGACACAAGAAAATAGAAACTGCAGACTCTGTGGACAAAGAGACGGGGCAGTAAACCACATGATAAACGAATGCAGCAAACTAGCTAAAAAAAATATAAAAATAGACACGATCAAGTGGGGAAGGCAGTACACTTAGAATTATGCAGACAACTGCATCTTGAACACTCTGATTAATGGTACAAGCACAATACAGCAGCAATACTTGAAAATGAAAGTCACAAGATTCTGTGGGGCATAGATATACAAACGGATAAACTCATTCAAATAAGAAGACTGGATGTCATAATAGTTAACAAGAAAGAAAAGTCCTGCTAGATTGTAGAGTTTGACGTTCCTGCAGACCACAGAGTGAGGAGAAAGATGACTGAGAAGCAGAGCAAATATACGGAACTGGCCAGAGAGCTCAAATGTATATGAAAGATGAAAACGTCAAGATAACAACACTAATAGTAGGAGCACTAGGATCGATACCAAAAAAACTTTGAAAAAAGAATAGGAGAGATTGGAATCAAAAGGATGGATGAGAAGATATATAACAATAATGAAAACAGCTGAAATATTAAGGAAAACCCTTGAACACATAGAAACTGTTACACAAAAAAACATCACATGGAGTCATGAAAACTGTATAATTGTAAGTTAACCTTCACCTGTGCCCTCGCCTTCCCCTTATGCTTTTTTCCCCTTTGTATGTGTGTCACCATAAACTGCTGCCACACCAAATAATCAAGGAGGGTCAAGGAGGATGGCAAGACCGAGGAGAAAAAGCACTAGCCAGACCTCTGTTGGATGAGTGCAAAGAAGACTGAAACCTTAGGGAGGCTTATTGCCACCTAAATTCCAGTGAAGGCCAATGGTCACCGTCAACAAGAAATCAATGGTAAGCAGCTGTTGCGATAAGGCAAATTCATTTGCAAATGTTAATGAAAGAGTTAGAATCTTGTGAAACCCATTGTCACTCAGACTCTAGAGAACACTACTAGTTGGTCGGTATAGAAGACTGTAAATATCACACACAAAAATAAAAAGGAATTAGAAGAATACATAATGCAGAACATCGAAAGAATAATTATTGCAGCAAGAGGTAGGGAAGAAACAAACAAGATAGAAAAAGAGATGAGGAATAAGACGAAGAAAGAGAAATGGGAAGAGAATGGGAAGAGATATGGATGATTCATAAGGATGACAAAAATGAGACTAACGAAAACACTTGGAAATGGGTACAACAAGAAAAACTAAACGGGAAACTATATCACTAATAACAGTCGCACAAGAAAACGCAATTAGAACCAACCACATCAAAGTAAGGATCGACAAGACACAAGGAAACAGTAAATGCAGGCTCTACAGACAAAGAGACGAGACAATAAACCACATAATAAGTGAATGCAGCAAACTAGCCCAAAAAGAATATTAAAATAGACACAATCAAGCTCAAGCAGGGAAAGCAGTGTATTGGCAATTATGCAAACAATTGCATCTTGAACACACAGAAAAATTGTACAAGTACAAACCAGCAACAGTACTGGAAAATGAAAGTCACAAGATCCTATGGGACATGGACATACAAACAGATAAACCCACCCAAGCAAAAGAACCAATATCATTACAGTTAAGAAGAAGGAAACGTTTTGCCAGATTTTAGATTTTGCTGTTCCAGCAGACTACAGAGTGAAAATCAAGAAGACTGAAAAGCAAATACACGGAATTGGCCAGAGAGCTCAAAGGGATCTGGAAAATGAAGAAAGTAAAGATAACACCACTTATAGTAAGAGCGCTAGGAACGATACCGAAAAATTTTGAAAAAAAAAAAAAAAAATGGAGAGATTAGAATCAGAGGGATGGCCAAGAAGATACAACAGAATCTCAATAATGAAAACTGCAGAAATATTAAGAAAAATCCCTTTAATGCGGAGACCAACACAACACATGAACTACACAAACTGGCCATATAGAAATTGCTACAGATGCAAAACACAAAGGAACATCACATGGAATCATGAAAACTGAAATTGTATAATTCTAAGACACTTCAACATCCCTTCTTTTTTTATGAGTGCTGCCATAAACGGGCACCACACCAAATAATGAGGGTCGAGGAAGATGGAAAGACCAAGGAGGGAAAGTACTAGCCAGACCTCCACTAGCTGAATGCAAAAAAGACTGGGACGTTGGGGAAACTTATCACCAAAATCCCAATGAAGATTAATGGTCGCCGCTAACGAGAAATCAATGGTAAGCGACTGTTGTGATAATACAAATTCTTTTGCAATGGTTATTGAAAGAGGAGGAGAGTGCTGGAAATCAGGGGAGACTTGTTGTCACTCAGACTCCAGGGAACACCACAGGTTGTTCTCAAAGAACAATCTTTGATGATGGCTTGTATGACTACTCCTAGTGAGTAAATAATAATAATTTACTTGGTATTTTGTTTTAATTTGAATTGACAGACAGAAGAATAAAGAACTGAAAAAAAGAAAATGAATTCTATTGCCATGATTAAAACATGGATGAGGAGGATGAGGATGAGGAGGAGGAGGAGGAGGAGGAGGAGGAGGAGGAGGATGGTGATGATGATGGTGATGATGATACGGAGGAGAAGGAGGAAGAGAAAGAGGATAAAAGAAAATAAGAAAAAAATATAAATAAAAGAAATATTTTACAAAGGAAAAAAAAAAAGAGGAGTTTAATCCCAGATAAAATAGGCATTTTTTTTCTGTTTTATTAATCTTGAAGATTAAATCAGATGAAAAATAATTGAATCATATTTTCATGATGAAGTACAAAATTGCTGCCACAAAAGGTTGACCTGTTGACTTATTATGCATGACATCATCACTCTTTGCAAACACGCACAATCAATATATATATATATATAATATATTTATTCATGTATGTATTACAGAAGATGAGAACAACATTGGTACCATCAGTTTCAAATCTAAACGAAAGGGTAAGAAAATTTTATTTGTTCATCAAATTTCCTCTTCAGGAAAAAAAGTAAGCGAAAGAAAAAAAAATGGGAAACTCAAGGTAGCAATAAAAAAGGGGGAACAAATAAAAATGAGCAAATGAAAACTAGACCTGAAAATTATATTAATTTTGTCCAAATTTTATTCAAGGAATAAAAAGTCATTGCTTTTGCTTCCCAAAGCAAACATTAAAAAAATCAACTTTAAAGTAACAATTACAAAAATAAAAATAAAAACGTAGGTAAAAAGAGCCTCTAATTGAGAAACAATTCAAGAATTTGTTCTATCGACTGGAACAACAATATTAAATTTATCATTCAAACGATAGAAAGAAAATATTGGAAAAAAAACGGGAAAGTTCTTGTTTTCCTAGTTGAAATAAAAGAACAGTCTTATTTGACTTAAAAACCTGGAAAGCAAGAAACATACAAACATAAAAAAAATGTCGTCTTTTTTCTTTTAAAAATAGCATTTCCAAAGGTATAAAAATTATTGGCTTTCTTGCCCAAAAGGTAGTATAAAATCTTTTTTATAGCCATTTTACTCAAAAGAGAATTCTTTCTCAAACAACTTTGGGTTGAATTATCTTCTAAGACTCTGTCTCTCTTTTTTTTTTTTTTAATTCCTTGAATAAAGAAAGAATTTCTTTTCCTTCTTGTCACTGGAGTCGCATGAGCACAGCCGAAAACCTGCTTGTTTTCTTGTTTACTGGCTGGTCGGCAAATTTAACTTCTGTATCTCTTAAAAAAAAAAAAAAAAAAAAAATCCCAAAACAGCACAATCCGTAGAATTCTCCTGGTAGTCTTCTTGAAACAAATAATTCCACAGTTGGTAGTGCCTTTTTGTTCTGTAATTAACGGTGAATGAAACAAAATACGTTGAAAGTTTGGCAACTGTCAATGGAGCTCAAAAAAAAAAAAGGAAAAAAAAAAAAAAAAGGAAAAAAGTATCCTTTCTTTAAAGTAGAATCGTCCAGAACTAAAGAAAACGGGCAAAGAACCCTCCCTACTTAAACCCATCTCTTTTCTTCTTTCTCACACCCTCTGACCGACTCCTTTTGGACAACGATGGTGACAGATGATGATGATGAGTCAAAGGATCGCCTAGCCTCATCATCACACTGAACAGGAGGGGGCAAAGAGGATGACACCTAGGAGAATAGTGCAAGAAATGAAGACCTCTTACCCCATACTGGCACCACTTAAATGCTAACAGGTTTAAGAAATATAACATTTCCAAAGAGGATCTATAAGAGATCTCCACTATTCGATTCTAATATTGCTTATGAAATCAGTTTATTCCATTCCCCCACAGTCCTTCATGATGGCTAGACAAATGTCTGGTGGATTATCCACTGGTGTTGAAGCTCTCCTCTCCTAGTGTGAAACATCCTTCCACAGGTAGCACATGCACAGCAGCCAGGATTGAATCTTCAGAAGTGTCTCGGTTGGGCTGCGATTATTGCTTATTCTCGATCACTATCTTCCCCATATAAACTGCTGAGCTAACTCCCTCGGTCACTGGCTTGTATCTCCCAATTTGAGATATCATTGGCCATTTCCATTAGGTGGCATTTAACTACGTCATTGTACTGGAGTTTTTGCCCAATCAGTCTTCTATTGCCATTCTTTAGCTCTCCATGGGGGAGCATTATTTTGGGAACCTGTCATCTGCCATTCGTACAACATGACCAGTCCACTGCTTCTATGCTGTCCATATTTGCTATTTTTAGGACTTCCAGATTCGTCAAATAATCATTCCACCTGATTTTCATTATTCTCCGAGCATCTGGACAGGATCTCCACTACTTAACCACGGCCACCGAGAGTAAGAAGAAGGCCTGTTAACTGAAAAATATCTGCGGGCAATGTAGGTAAGATTTGTCAGACTGTCAGTACTATATGAGGGCCATTTAAAAAAGAGCAATAAAACATTTTTAAAAAGAAAAAGGAACACAGTTCGATTAATACTAAAACTGAACTTTATTCAATATAAAATATAAATATTATCTATGTAAAATTAAGTAATTTTAAAACAATATACAATTTAATGCTGATAAAACTGAATTTAGGGAACAAACAATTAAAGAAACATTAAATACAAATATTTTTTGGCCTTCGGAACAAGATCACAGTGTAGTATCTGTTTTGATGCTACACTTTACCTTTTCTGTCCTCGGTTGGTGGAGAAATCTTTCATGACTGAGATTATTTTTGTTCCTATCCAGAGTGCCCCTTATTGGGAAGTTGGATTTTGGCCACAAGATTATGTTGAAATATTTAAATAACTATTACTTTAAATACAGAAATTATATTTAAAGTTTTTGTTTTCTGTTCTTCTATGTCCATTTTTTCTCATGTTTTTCATCAAAATGTGTAGCGTATTAGTTGTCTCACAGGCCATCATCAGTGATCGCTCACTGGCAGTAACCTGTGGTGTTCCCTGGAGACCAAGTGACAACAAGTTTTCCCAGATTTCCAGTGTTCTCCACCTCTTGACCACTTGTGCAGATTATTGCATGTTATTGCAACAGCCGTTGTCACTGATTTCTCATTGGCATCGGCCATTGGTGTTTCCTGGGGTTTGGGTGACAAAATGCCTCCACAAGGTACCAAATTTGAACTGTACACTTCCAGTGGAGATTTGGTTAGTACTCTCCCACCTCGATCTTTCCATCCTCCCTGACCCTTCACAACTAGTTGGTGTGGCACCAGTTGATGTAATCTACACCAGTTTTTTTATTATTATTACTATTATTATGATGATAATAAGGGTGCTTGTGCAGTGTATGCACGTGTATTTTAAATATTATTTCCAAGTTAAATTAAATTTTGAGTTTGTATTACTGTACACATAGATTCGAAAAAGTTGTCAAAAAACAAATATATACCAAATAAATGTTATCAAAGGCAAGATAAGCTACTCTTCTACCTATCTGAAAAGGTTTTTAGGTGGTTTTACTCACTTTAAAACGTGCAATTGTTTTGAAAATCATACAATGTTTATCGATATATTTTAAAAAGAAAAATGTCGGCATGCTCGCTATTGAACTCGGTAAGTTTGGGAAAATGAGTTCAAACAAACAAATTATACAAAATACTATTATAAACCCATCGAATATATGTTCGACTATGTCACAGTAACATATATTGAGTGAGTTTCTAACAGCATTTTGTATAATTATTTTGTTTAAACTCGTTTTCCCAAACTTACCGTGTGCAACAGCAAGCATGCTGCCATTTGCATTTTTCAAATACATCAGTAAACACTGAATGTTTTTCGAGCCGAATAAACACTTTACATTAAATAAAAACACTAAAAATTTATCCAGTTTGGTAGAAAAGTAACTTATCTCGCCTTTGATAACATTTATTTGTTATATATTTGTTTTTTAATAACTTTTTCGAATCTATGTGTATAGTAAAACAAACCCGTCATGTAAATTGTTTACAGTTAAAATTTTATAAAAACAAAAACTTGAAGTTTTAAATATATTTCAAATAAATAAATTATGCCCGGTGCTAAAATATTGAAAATTCACTGATCGTAAAAAAAAAAAAAAAAAAACTGCTGTGAAAAATGCTAACTTTAAAATATTTGGAAATACTCAGTGAAAAGTTTTATTTATTATTAAAAGAACGGACTGTAAAATATTATATAAAAATTGTTTGTTTTGCAGTAAAAAAAATAAATAAATAAAATGAAATATTCGACTTTCTCCAATAGAAAACAAAGTTTAAAAACTAGTTCACTTACTATATTGTGTTAGATTAAAATTATCTTAATATGCAATTATAATAATTATTATTCAAATGGTGAATTGTTCTTTCTCTTTAGAACATACATGGACAATCGATAACACATATTGGTAGCCATGGACCATCGGTAACACAATCAGTAGCCATATTTTTATGCCTGTTAGCGTGATCACGTAGTTGAATACTGGAAACTGTCTATACCTACAAGTTAATCAGGAAGTGACGTTACGCTGTCATGTTCACTCTCGGTAGTGGTGACTTAACTCCTTTTAGCCTCTAGTTTGGTATGTCTTATATTATTTATGAAACCAGTAATAATATTGTAAAATGCTTAACATAATACAATTTTAACATGTGATGCTAATTCTGGCATCACAGAATTTAAATTGTTAACGCCTTTTCTGGAACAGTGTAAAAACGTTCCCTTGGTGTCTCACTTCGCATTTGTTTGGAAATTGAACATTTTTTCCCAACGTTTCATTATCATAATACATTTACTGTATCAAACAGACGATTCATACTTCTGCAGCAAACTAAGTATTATGGTATCCGTTCAATGTACAGTTAGAGATTAATATTGATTAGTACTTAATGCAAAGATGAACACAAATTTAACCATATTCAACCATCAATTTGGCATAAAGTGTTTATTCATATACAGAGTGGCCCACTTAAAAGTAGTCCGATCTAATCTTTCTCTTACCGTTTAACTGACACCACAAGACAAAATGCAATTCTTTTTCCAACAAAATGGTGCTACATGCCACACGTCTCATAGATCACTGACATGAGTTCATGACATGTTTACGGAATTGAGAGCAATAAGCAAAGGTTTATGGCCACCACATTCCCCGGACCTGTCGTCATGTAATTTTTATCTTTGAGGAACTTTAAAACAAAATGTTTATACAAGTAATCTTCACAATCTAGACTATCCAAAGGAGAACATTACCAACGCTATCAGAAGAATCACCAGAGATGATCTACAGGCAGTATCTGCAAACGTTGTTACATGTGCCCCGAAATGCATAGATGTTAACAGGAGCACTTCCAGCATCTTTTATAACACTATATGTAATTTAAACAATAAAAGAATATTCTTCTTCTCTACTACATATTCTGGGTTACTTTTAAGTGGGCCACTATATATATCTATATATATATATAAATGTAATTCTTGGTTTGTTCAAAGTTTATACAACCATATTTCTACATTGCCAATTTAATTGAAATTTTCAGAAAATCTATCTGTAAAGTCAATGAATGTTTGCATGTTATTAAAATAATTTTACATTGCGAATTATAAAAATATTAATTAAAATATAAATATTTTTCGAAGTCGTTTTTGCGAGACTGCCCGTTTTATTTCTGGTAACTTCCGTTTCAACTACTCTCGAATTACAAGATAAGTAAAAAAAACAAACTTACTCATGCAGAGAGTGATCCGTGCTGAAATAATAACGTTATTATTTAAAAAGCCATTCTTAACATGGGGAGGGGAGGGTGTTTTGTACCTATTCTGTACTTTAACCTTACAATTGAATAAAAACATATCATAAAACTTTAATTAAATGTGGAAATACGATATAAAAAAAATAGCGTGCGGATCACTCTCTGCATTAGTAAAAAAAATCCCATATTTTTTAAATTTAAATTCATTTATGTACTTACCAATTTTTAATTTTAAATTCCTTTATTTATGTTAAGGCCTTTCACTCATGAAACATTACGTTTTAATTGTTTAGTTTCTTTCACGGCATTGTTTACATAAAAAAGTTTGTTTTAACTTTTTCTAAACTGTTTCATTTTTTAGACATGCCTCAACGTATTCAACGTATTATAAACACCATAACCTCCCCATGTTAAACAAAAAAAAAAAAAAAAGCAAAACACGTCCTTCCATAAACCTTGGAAGCCGTTCTTAATATGGGGAGGTTGGGGGTGTGTTCATTCCGAAAACCGTTTTAACATGGGGAAGTTAGGGTGTTTATAATATGCTGGGGCGAGTCGTAAAATTAATGAAGTTGCTATCTATTATTTATTGCAAAAATTGCTTGAAATTTATTTATTTGACAAAAAAAATATATTTTGGTACTCCTTGGGCGTTGAGTTCCATGGCGACCAGTAGAAAAGAAATAATAGTCGCTCCCTTAGTCCCCCACCCCACCACGCACGTAACATCTTTTATTTACTGACGTTGCCGTAACTAAACGATTATTTGTCACATTTACAAACATTTATTTATTTTTTAACTTTTACTTTTTATGAATATTAAAAGAAAAATGGGTACTCATGCAGAGAGTGATCCATGCTGAAATAATAACGTTATTATTTAAAAATCCATTCTTAACATGGGGAGGGGGAGGGTGTTTTGTACCTATTCTGTACTTTAACCTTGCAATTGAATAAAAAAAAACACGATTTAAAAAATAGCGCGGATCACTCTCTGCATTAGCACCGAAAAATGTTACTAAACATTTATTAATAATTTCTCACTTTTGCAAACATTTGATTTTTAATTTATTTTTAAATGACGACTTTTATCGACTTTTTTTTTTAATAGTATTTGCGGATGGGTATGTTGACAACAAATATCAGTTAAATTTTGTAAATATTCCCCCCCCCCAAATGGTGTTTATTCCGAAATCCGTTGTTAACATGGAGAGGTTGAGGGTGTTTATTCTGAAAGCCGTTCTTAACATTTGTGAAGGTGGACCTAATGTAAAAAAATAAATAAATAAATTAAAAAAAAAAACTAAATCGTTTACTGATAACTTTTCACTTTTACAAATATTTTTTAATTTACATGCGCAGATGAACAAATTGTTGAATAGTGCGAAGACAAAACGTTTTTGTAATAAACTTCGGGATAATTTTTTGGGTAAATATTTACATTTAGGTCCACCTCCACAATTTTCTTTTTTAAATGACGACTTTTATTGATAAATAAATTTACTTCTCCGCAACTTTTATTGATAAATAAATCTACTTCTCTGTAACAGGCACTGAACCCCTCGTTTTTTTTTTTTTATTTAATAGTATTTTCGGGTGGGTATGCTGACAAAAAATATCAGTTAAATTTTGCAAATAGTCCCCCCCTCCAAAAGAGGTGTTTATTCGGGAAGCTGTTCTTAAGATGAGGAGGTTGGGGGTGATTATAAGGTGGACCTAATCTAAAAATAAAACAAACAAAAAAAAAAACAAGTTTTTTAAATGATTAAAATAATTTCTCACTTTTACAAACATTTTTACATGCTCACATAAGCAACTATTTTTTTAATAACTTTTTTTTACTTTTTTATTTAAAAATTAGTAAATTTCAATGAATAGAATAATAAATCATTTATCATTAATATGTTTTGTGTTGAATGAAACTTTTTTTTTTCATTACAACAATAATGAACCTATTTAAATCTTCCAATATGCGTTTAAGGGTTACGAAATTATCAATAAAGTCAGTAAATAAAAAATGCTATGCACGCATGCATTAGCCTTGACTAGGTGGGGGGGGGGCTAAGGGAGCGACCATTAAATAATTATGCTGGTCGCTATGGAACTCAACGCCCAAGGAGTGCCTAAAGTGGCACTTATGTTATCGTGCTATTTTTTAAAATAGTATTTTCATGTTAAATCTAAATTTTACAATATCTTTTTCTTTTATTAATTTGTTAGATGAAAGTACAGATAACCCGGTCGGTTTCTAATGTGTGGAAAATCTAGTCCCCCCCCCAAAGAAGGGGTACTCTGGATAGTAACAAAACATTAAAATTGCCTCAGTCTCGAAAGATTTCTTCTCTACTGAACGAGGAAAAAAACCTTCTGTTTCTCTCCCCCCTCTCTTCCTCTCTTAATATCTCTCTCTATCCATCTCTCCCTTTCCCTCTCTCAATCTATCTTTCTCTCTATATTACCCTCTTCATCTCTCTTTGAGCTCCCTTCTCTCTCTAACTCCCTCTATCTCTCTCCTTTCCTCTGTTTCATCCCTCTCTGTTTCTAACTCTCCCCCTCTCTCTGTTTATCTATCAATCTCTTTATCTCTCTATCTCCTTCTCTTTCTCTATTTTCCTCTCACTTTCTCTTTTCTATCTATATATCTTCCTCTCTATCTGTCCATCTCTAATCCCTCATCCTATTTTAGTCTCCTAAATTAATTACAGTGAATAAGGCATTGTCAAAATATGGATAAATCCTATTTTAGTCACCTAATTTACTGACTGTGAGAATAGAAGTTATTTGGAAATTACTGCTACCTTGAACAGCACCAGAAGTAACTGATAAAACCTTTCTAATTAAATTGATTTTCGCAGCCATTTGGTAACAAAATGACATAGCCTTAGCCCTTGCTGCATGAGGAATACCTGCGACATTGCTGCCAAGTAGAAGAATTATTTATTCTACTTTAAAACATTCAATTTTTCAAAAATCTCATGTTCGACATCTCCAAAACATCCAATATGGGGAAAAATATTGCAGAAATGCAAACTTATTGTTTAAGATGAATGCACAATGGTACACAAAAAATCACTTGAAGCTCTTGGTCGATCCTTGCAAGATTTGCGTGGCAATGTCAGACCATTTGGGAATGCAGTAATATTGCTTGCAAATTTCAGACAAATGTTACCTGTTATTTTTCAATCAACACCAGCAGATGAAATAAATGCTTGCCTCAAATACTCTACTTTTTTGTTCCATGTGAAGACATTAAACTCATCACTTGTGGGAAATTGTGTACGAAAAAGTGCCAGCTGATCAGAGTTAAGGGCAAAATTCTTTGACTTTTAACTTCTGTAATTTCTGTAATTTTATTTCATCAAAAGAAGAGTTAGTTTAAAAGGTTTTTGCAGATATTCAAATTACAAGAATTCCACTTGACTGAGTGAATGAGCTATTCTTGTGGGTCAATAGAAAGACGCCCATGAACTTAATGCTATTATTCAATGTAAAATTCCAAGTGAGGTAGTCACATACAAATCCATCGACACTGTTGTGAAAGCAGATAAAGTGGTTTATTATCCAACAGCTATATTTGCCAGGGATGCCACCGCATGTATTGCAACTGAAATTTGGCGTACTGATTATCATGTTGTGAAATATAAACCACTCCAAGCTTTGCAATGGCACATAGCTTGCAGTAAAAAAATTAACAAACAATATCATAGAAACAACAATCTTAACAGGACCTTTCACAGATGAATAAATCTTCATTCCATGCATTCCTATGATTCCACCAGATACATTATTACACTTTAAGAAATTGCACTTTCCAATTTTATTGTCATTTGCAATAACCATCAACAAAGCACAGGGAACAATCTTTACAATTGTGGGTCTTACAGTTACACACTGACTGTTTTTTCACATGGACAATTCATGTTACGTATTCAAGAGTCACCAAACCAGAAAATCTCTATATCAGCTAAGAAAATGGAACAACAAAAACTGTGTACCCATGCAAAATGGGAAATTAAACCTATAAGAAACATGCTTTTTCTCATTTTGGAGCTTTTTCCATTGCACCAATTTGAGCCACAGCAACGCGTGGCAGGGTACAGCTAGTATATATATATATATATATAAGTCCTGGCACGAAAGAGAAGGACACAAAATGTTTTAAATAATAATAATAATAATAGAATAACAATAACAAACACTTTCGCTGGCGAGGACTACTATTGACCGTTACCAGTTATACAATCCTTTTGAAATTTTTATCTCTATTTTTCTCGTTATGTACTGAATATTTGTTAATGAAACCTATATGAAATATGTTCCTTATTAAATTTTAAAGATTTTCTATTCTGAAAGAAGTTTAAAAAAATTTAATCTAAAAAAGTTATTTTAAAGCTTCTGTTTAAAAAAATTAAGATTTTCTCATTATTCAGACCTGTATACAAAGAGGGGGTTGCAAAAAATGAGTTGTGGTGTGAGGAGAAATACAAACTGAAACAGAGAGAATATTCAAACCTGTAATAATACAAAGGGGAGGGGTCGCAAAAATGAGTTGTGGTGTGAGGAGAAATACAAACTGAAATAGAGAGAAGGATAATTTTAAAATATAATCTTAAAAAGATAAGATACAAGTTAGAAAAGCATTTAATCCAAGGCATGAAAATTTTTTAAAAACATTATCTTTCAATTAATGATGAAGATATAAAATTTTCGATGATTTCTTTTTAAAAAGTGAACCAAAATGTACATTACATAAAATAAATCCAAGGTAATTTTTTGATTAAATTTAAATAAAATTTTTATACCTTACTTTGTAAAATTTATAAAAGTGCACTTTGAAGATTAATAAATTTCAAATTGAATCTTGTACCTTTATTTTTAAAGCCTATAGTAAAAACACTTTAACAATTTTCATGCCTTGGATGAAATGTATATATATATATATATATGCAGATAGAGAGAGAGAGAGAGAGAGAGAGAGAGAGAGAGAGAGAGAGAGAGAGAGAGAGATTTAAAATCAAGATGTTAAACACACTTATAACTATATCATTTTATTATTCATGCTTGTCATTTATAAAAGCTAGAATAAATATTCTACATCACAATCTAGACAATGCTCGGTAAATACAGATAGTATTATATATTTCTGTTGTATTCAGCGCATCGTGTCAATGAAACGTGTTTCTTTGTTCTTTAATCTGAATCCGAGCAGGTCATGTTCAGACAAGTGCGTAACCACATAGCGTGTGACGAATGGCGGGTTCGTTAATGAATTATCTCCCCTGCTGACAAACGAATAAATCAACCCAATAACGAGAAGGGATAATGGGTTTCAGTATTAATATTAACTAAGCTCCGTTGCTCAACACAAGGTTCATTGGGGGATGAAACGGAATCTGCATTCTATAATCTCCTTATATTATTCACCTTTAAACAAAACAGCAGGATATAAAAACCCGCCCTTTAGCTTAATTTGAATACTTAAAACTGTTTTCAGTTAGAAATATGGGTGCTTGTCCATAACTCCCCCAAAGAAGAAAAAAAAATTTAAAAAAAATTGTAAGATGTACATATCTGTGATGGAAAGAAAATGCTGTGCAGCAAAAATCATGTAAATTGAAGAAGTAGTTTTATTATTATAAATAAAATCATTTTTGAGCTGTTAATGGGAATTCGTAGCCATTTCAGTTATGTAAAAGACTGATGTTAACGTCTATTTCTAAAAAGTTATCTAGGGGAGAGTTTACCAATGATGAATTTCAAAATGATATTACGAGATCGTCGATCGTCGTTTAGCCATAAAATTTGATTTTCTTTTTTTTAATAAAATAAATTGATTAATTTGCATAATTTGAGTGGTATGCTATTTTCTTTCTGTCACTGGTACATACATCATAAACATTTGTTTTTATTTTGATTTTTTTAAGGGTAATTATGGACAAATGCCCACTATATATAACGCCTAGCTGAGGTACCTGTTCCAAAACAAGTTTATAATATTAAGGCAGATTGAACTTTTAAATATTTACAATCATGTGAATCTCAAAATATTTCAAAGTAATAAAAATATACCATTATTGTGAAAACTGTGTAGGAAATATATTTTATTAGAAAAAAAAAACTTGAGATCCATTGGTTCATCCACTGACCTCTGTTTAAAGTGTTTGAATTAGGAAAATGTAATGATCTGGTCCCTGTTTGATTTTGTGGTGAGAGTTTAGTTCTGTGCAGTTTTAGGAGGTCTACCCTCCCAGGATTTGCCTTCTCTTTTTAAGAAGGGGTTATTTTATTATTGCTAATTGCCTGCGGTGCCCTCACCGGGGAATGCCGACGGGACTGCTCAGGCACTTTTTTCAGGTCAGAGTGGCTCTCCTCTGGGGCACTGACTTCTCAATCCCACTTTCCGACCCTGGTGCCCAAGTTCTTGCAGTGGGAGAGAACTAAATACCTTCATCTACTTAAACACGTCCTGACTGGTACGTTACAAACATTTCCACATATGAACTATTTTCCTTTCCTTACAACCAGGAGATTCACTCTATTCTTTATCCATAAACACTTCCTTATTTTACAAACAGGACATTCATTCTCGTCTTCATATTTGAACTTTTCTCTCTTCCTTACTAATGGGACATTTATTTAACGCCATATTGGCTCTCTAATCTAGAGAAATGCATCTCATTTCTATAAGAATCCTTTCATAATTAAATTTCCTAGAAATAATGACCGTTTGGTACAAATAAACTTTAGTTAATTTCTAACTTGTCCGACAAGTTTAAGTTATGAATATCCAACAGTCTTTGTTCTATCGTCATCCAATGTAAGTCATGATCAAAAGTGAGTGCTATCTGGTGGTTGTTAAGACGTTTTGTGCAGCCTTGGGCAGTCGAAAATGGCTTGGGATGGATGGAACACTGATTTAAAAAGGATGCAACAACATCAAGCTCTATCTCAAAGAAACATGCTACACAAATTTATTCATAAATTTTAGATAAGTCTTTTTGCCCTCTTATTACTTGCTACCAGTGATAAGAAGGCATTTTATCACAATTGATATTTATTTCAATGCCAGATTTTTCTTTTGTATAATTTGTTCTTAATTATGACCATAGTTACAATCCTTTCAGAATGACATTTTCCGAGAGCAATGACCGTTAAGTATTAGTAGTATAAAACATATGAGCTAATTCATATACTTGACAGCAATAACATATTGATAAATCCATATAAATAAAGATATAGGTAACCTTAAATAAACAAAGGCAAATTCGTATTTTAATTAATGAGCGTTTTTTATATATATAGAATTTATACTTAATCATTGCTATACTTACAATATTATATTTTCAAAACGGATCGATTAGAGAAACGCATTTGTTTTTCAATTGAAAAAAATGATGAAAAATTATGAAGATGTAAGGAAGGGGAATGGAGAAAATATGATTGGACATTTCTGGTTTGAGTCTCAAAGGTTTCTTACTGACTCGATCTGACGTTATGATTTAATGAGAATAGAAAATAGATCTTGGGTTTATTTTTGGCAGCCCCATAACGCTTACTTCCCTTTTTTTGTTGTCATATTCCATGAGCGATGTTTCTGACAAAGAGGAAAGAATTGCTGTTTTCTAAGTCAGAATCTATTCCATCTGACACTTATCCTTGACAAGCTTTTGAGATTGAAGTAGTATTTTTTTAGCTTCTTACATCAAGAGGCTTCATGCTTTGTCTGGAGTGATTTCCATAAAAAATTTTTTTAAACATCCCTTTTTAGAATGAATTTTCTTGGAACAATGACAGTGAAATAGCGTATTTGCTGATTGATTGGAATCTTTCTTCCAGTCAAAGATTCCAAGTTCTATCGTCTTATTATAGATTAGGGTCAGAATTGTTATATGCCATGATCAGTATTTAACATTAATTGAATATGGAAACACCAATTCCTAAAATTGCGATTGAAACAACAGACTTAAATTTATACTTATAAATGCTAGTCAGCATTAAATGATGATTACCTTGAGATTTATTCAAGCTCATTTGAATCAGATCATTAATCCTTTATGTTTTTAAAAAAAAAAAACAATATTATTAAATGACGACTTTGTGGCCTGGTGGGAGATGTCCTTTTCTCTTCGCTGCAACCTCTATCTCACAGAAGAGATGTTGCGAGTTTGTCTCTGCTTTATCTTTATTTTCATGGCAGGTGCTCAGCTGAGCTTCAATCTATGGTCCCCCCTCGCCAAACTTTCACAAGAAACACTCGTCTAGCTGAAAACACTATCAATAATTCCCCCCACTCTTTACCTGTGCCTAAATCTAAGCATAGATTCCATGATCAAAGCTTCTTTCTTAGAACTGCACGCCTGTGGAATTGTCTTCCGTTTTCCTGCTTTCTAGCTGTCTATAATATGGTTGTCTTCAAGTCCAACGTGAACAAGTTTCTGATGAGCCATTCCACTTAAGTTAATAAATTTACTGAACTTCCATTACTATCGATTACTATATTGTCCTTTTGACTGCTGTACACTCTTTAACCCTTATCCTTGTGGCCTATCGGCCTTGATAAGTGGTGACGCCTATGTAAAAAAAAAAAAATAAAAATAACAAAGTCTGAATTAAGCAGTTGATAGTTTAACTTTTATATAAAATGGCTTGAATCAATCAACATTTGGGCTCCATCTAAGCTGATCTAAACTTAATTTAAACTTTGAGATTCATACAAACTGGTCCAAATTAAAAATTCAACTTTTTTGAATTAGGCTGTCAATAATTTGGCTTTCACACAAACTGAACTATATTTGAAAAAAAAAATCAATATTATTGAATCACAGAAGCGAATTTGAATTAAGCAATCAATACTATGAGCTTCATACAAGCTAATCTGAGTAAAACAGTCAATAATTTAAGCTTTATACCAACTAGTTTGAATTAATCAATACTTTGCGTTCCATTTAAATTAAACAATACTTTAGGATTTATACAACCTAGTTCAAAGTCAATATTTTTGATCACATAATGATTCAGGAGAATAGTTGCAGGCTCACTTTAGTGAGCGTCTCATCAGTCAGATGTATGATCCAGAATGGGGTTTGTATGCACCAGAACTTAACCCTCAAATTTTTATCCATGATATTATTTTGAAGATAATGTCTATCAGAACAATCCCCAAACTCTTCTTGAACTGAAGAAGGCTATCACAGTCCAAATCAGGATAGTACCAAAATAGAAGGGTTTCAGAGTTACTGACTTTTTGCATGTCATATCTGAGTCTTATATTCGACATGGCCGCATTAACTTAATGTTACTTACATCACCAGAGTTAAGCAACCTTGCGCCTGATCAATTCCATCTGAATAACCATTTGGGAATACTTAGCACTGTATGTTATCTCTTCAGACCAAAAAGTGTAACAGTGTGGACGCGTGTATGGCAGCTGTATGCAAATGACTTAGCCATGTGCAAGGTGAGCTCACAGCAGGAAAGAAGGAAAAAAAATCGATGTATTTACATTAGAGACACGTGGGTGACGTCACAGCCGAGACTAGAAGTCATGTGTGGCTGGAGAAAGATGAATGAATAAAAGTCTCTTGTTAAAACCTGAAACAAACAGTTGAATTTCTTCCCTCTTCCTTTTTTTATGTTCCTTGTGACGAAGTCTACAACCTGTATTCGAAAGAGATTTGAGAGACTGAGAATCACGTCAGAGAAGGACAGAGATAAACCTGTTATGCACGTCGGCCAACTTCATGTTTGAAATTCGGTGGACAAGTCAGGCATAGATTAAAATTTGCTTGTAGCAAATATAGTTGGATTGCAGAAAGGCTTGTGGATTTTATTAGTTTACACATAGATCTCTCATTGTTACCTTAAAAAGATGTGTTTTTATCATTTACTTCTGACTATTATTTCTAAACGTTTACTTTTACGGGTCTGTGTGTTCTTATTAATGTTCTTACATATACGTGTGGGTGTGTGTGTTCTTACGTATGAACGTGTGTCCTTATGTGCAGTTCACTGTTATATGTGTGTGTGGGTGTGTGTTTGCTATTCTTCTACAGTTTCTTCTTGCCTTGGGGAGTTTCCGAGACGTGTATGTGCAACAATATAATACGGACGTACCTGGTTTACCTTGGCCAGTGCTTGGCATCTTCTTGGTCGCTGGTCTTCCAGATCTTGCTGGGGAGTGGTGATGCAAACAGATTCATGAATGAACAATAAGATGGAATTGAAGCTTCAATCTTTTTTATTCAAGGCAAGCCTAACATCTCGGACCCTAGTCATCGGGAGAGACCCAAAATCTCCCGTCTGTATTCCTCTGCTGCCCAGATCAAACTCCCCCATGTAGTCGTCAACTGGAAGGCCTATGACCACAATTCCGTGTCACCCCATAATTTTTGGTACATTCTAATCTAGGTCGTTCAAGGTGACTTGGGTTTGATGCCTGTCAAACCTAACCTTTTCTGATCCTGCTAACTCGCTGATGGGAAATCAAAATATATTTATATATCTTTCTATTTCTAAAACTACCTATATAGCAATTAAACTGGGATTCCCAATACTACATCTGTACTAGAATAATCTGAGTATTAGGCCAGCTTTTATTATTGTTAAGTTACTTTCATTGATTATTGAGTTAAGTACTATTCATATTAATTTATGTGCTTGATTAATATATATCTATTTTGCTAAGGAGTCACAACTTATCTACTACTCGAGGATAAGGGTAAATGGATGTCAGGTGTCTGGTAAGACAACACTGTGACGATTGTTATTGGTGTAAATTTAGTAAAATTTGATTATTTAAGAGGACAGCGCAATAAGAATTTTTGTCACACTGGATTTGAAAACAACAATGTTATAGTCAGCTGTGAAGTAGCTCCACAGTATTGTTTTCCACAGACGGTTAGCTCTAAGACAGAAACTTTGCTCACAGGACTTTTGTTGAGTTTTAGGCACAGACAGAGAGTAAAGGAAACTGTTGACAGTGGTTGTATATAAACGAGTGTTTGTTGTAAATGCTTTACATGGGTGTGACATAGATTGGAGCTCAGTCGAGCACCTGCCATGAAAATAACAATAGAGTAGAGAAAGAATAGCAATGTCTCTACTGTGAGAAAAGGGTAGTAGGGAGAAGAAAAGGACATTATCCACTAGATTTCAAAGCTGGTGTTATACTCTGTAAAAGCAGGAAAGGATGCTCTAAGCAGCACCTCCTCAGATATGGCAGCAGTACTCCATATTAGGACGTACTTGGCTCTTATACAAGTAAAGGATTGCATCAGGAGCAGTAAAATAATCTAACCATTTTCCAACGCCCTTGGCAACGGAAATCAGCTTCTATAGAGCTAGTTATATCGATTATTGAATTGAGACCAATTTCTACTAAGACCAAAGTATTGATTATTCAATTCTTGGCATCTTGTCTGAATCCACAAATATTAATTGTTCCATTTTGTGAGCTTGCATGAAAGTCAAAATATGGATTGTCTAATATCGGCCATGTTCTATGCGATTGATAGTATTGTTTGCTTAGTTTGGGTCAGTATTGATTGCTTAATGTGGCCCTTTTTCACGAAGCACAAAGTATTGATCTCATATTGATCTTATATACAAAGGAAATTCGATTTCTCTCCCTCCTCCTCATACTTTTGTGATTAATAGATGTTTTACTTGTGGCGACTGAATTGCGAAGTGAGTCCTATGTACATTAAAAAGCAAATAGCTCTAATTGCTTACCCTCTTTCTTTCTTGGCTTTGTTCGGATTCAATTTCTTTCTCACTTTCTGAAACAAGTAGGTTTCATAGGATCGTGTGAACTCAGAATGTTTTCTAACCAATGAAAATCGTTCCAGACCCCCAAAAGTTGCATGTGAAAATAGTAAATTAGCACAAAATTAGAAACTCTTATAAAACAAACAGCCAAAGGCTTAAGAAAGATGATATTAGCCAGCTGAATCCAAGTACATGGCCGAAGGAGGTAGAAAGAACTCAATGACTCATGTAAAAGCGTTCTCCATCTGCACACATTCCTATATGCAAGCAAGAGTCAGGCGAACAGAAAAGAATTACAACCCACTCGCATGCACTAACAAGAACACGGTAAACCAACACACATGCCAACACAATGCCACGTTGTTAAGCTGCATAAAAAATCTATTACATTAGTGATGTTTAAAAAAAAGAAAAATGTTGATTTTATTGATTTTTATATTTAATTGTGATTAATATTTCATTTTCTGTAATACAAATATTATATCAATTTTTATATAATATTATCATATAAATTAATATTATCTCTTTATCTATTAATATTATCTCTGTCACAAATAAAAAGTTCCTGTCCTGACTATCAAAAGTCCTAATACTGCCACCCAAATCACCAAGTACTGATTTAATAACAAATAACTTTTTCAATATTTACTGGTGAAAAAGTGAGGAAGGAAATTTAGATTTGTCTCTTTTACTTTCTTTCTGTCTTGTATTCCATTGGCTGACAGACATTTGATTCGAAACTGAAAGAGAGAGAGAGAGAGAGAGAGAGAGAGAGAGAGAGAGAGAGAGAGAGAGAGAGAGAGAGAGAAAGACAGACAGATAGACAGACAGATAGAGTGACTGAGGAAAGAAATAAAAACAGTTTAGCTTATCTCCATATATAATATTTTGATTGCAGAAATTCCTGTCTGGACCAAAGTACCGTAGGTTTGCAACAATAGATGCCACATACAAATTTATTATTTCTAGACTATTAGCCACTATCTTATGTAACTTTAGAACAACATTTTAGAAACATTTAGTGGATCATAAACTCATAGACAACATAATTTTTCCTTTTTCCGATTCAAAAATAATAAAGTCTCTTCAGACTAATTCCACTCATTCTAATTGGCTGGACTCCGACCATTCCTATATTCTAGATTAACGGTATTCACGTGCTAACCGAACGCTAGTGTCCCATTCAAATATGGTTTCACAATGATACTTCTGCCATCTGAGTAAATTCCTTTTTTACATTTTATGGTGTCAAACATATCTACACCAGTTGGTATCCCCCTCTCTCTCTCTCTCTCTCTCTCTCTCTCTCTCTCTCTCTCTCTCTCTCTCTCTCTCTCTCTCTCTCTGTATATATTCTTACCAATTCTCTTCTCTTTTCTCTTTCTCTTGCTCTCTCTCTCTCTCTCTCTCGTTAGCTTTTTATTTCTTTTTATACCAAAGAAAAAAAGACATTTTACGCTGATGCCGAAGAAAAAACAACAAACATTTATTTCCTCTCTCTCCTGCTCGCTTGCTTTGTACATTTGTTATGATGAAAAAAAAAACATTTTATGGCATCAACGTTATCTACGATAGTTTCTATTTCCTTGCTCGCTCTGTACATTTCTTTTTATGCAAAAAAAAAAAATATATTTATGGCATTAACACTACCTACCACAGTTTATATTTTCTCTCTCTCTCTCTCTCTTTCTTTCTCTCTTTTTCTCTCTCTCTCAACGCTTTTTACATTTCTTTTCAACATTTCACAACGTTAACACTACCTACAAGTTTTTATTCTCCCCTCTTCTCTCTCTCTCTCTCTCTCTCTCTCTCTCTCTCTCTCTCGAGCATGCTTGCTTTTTACATTTCTTATGCAAAAAAAAAAACAAATAATTTTACGGTGTCAACACTATTTACAACAGATTTATTTCCTCTCTCTCTCACTCTCTCTGTATATATTCTTCCTAACTCTCCTTTTCTCTCTCTCTCTCTCTCTCTCTCTCTCTCTCTCTCTCTCTCTCTCTCTCTCTCTCTCTCTCTCTCTCTCTCTCATAGACTCTCTCTTCTTTCACTCTGATTACTATAAGAAATGAAGATGACAGTCCACAAATAAATAAATACATAACTATTTTCTTTATTTATTAACTTACAAATATTTTTCTATAATGAAAAAGAAAAAAAAACAGTTTGGCACACTAATTCCTTCTTAATAAAGAAATGAATTTTCTCTTTTTTTGTGTGTGGGGTGGGCAGTTCCATTTACACAAACTGAGTCACAGCAGCGCGTGGCCGAGTACAGCTGTGTCTTTAATAATGTCACCATTTCATACTTGCTGCCGTGATTCAGTCAATTATCACACCATACTTAGAGAGAAAGTTCATTTTTCACTAGGGCCAAAATAATTCTTACTCTGATTTTGTACCCAAATAAACTTAGACATTTCAAATTATAATATTAAACAAATTTTAGGGTTTTTTTCTGTAATTTATATAATTTACAGAAATTATGAAAATGCCAAGTAACTATGATAGAGGCTAGTTTGAATCTTGCAGTATAAGGTCGTTATAGAAAAAATATCGATTTTATTTGCAATCAAGTGATTATTTAATGAAAATATGATCTATTTGAATCAATAATCCTTTTCCAGTGATCAATGACAAAATCCTATTAGATGTGAGTATGTGAAAAAAGTATTAAAAACGGAATTTTCACATAAGGTTAGATTAAGTAGAAAAGTGGAAAATTCTATTAATCATTAGAATTAGAGCTATACGTTTTGGATATTGTATCTCAAACAGGAAGCCTCCAGTAACACATGTTGATAAGCTGATAAAATCTTTCTCCTGTTTCTGAACTGTGAAGACAGTGGCTGTGTTTAGAATAGTTGCGCATTCCCATATTAAAGAATGGGTTAAGAAAAGACTCACAGACTATTATCTATGTATAATATATACTGTAAAAGAAAAAGAAAATTCCCGCAAGAATTGTTAAACCTAATGTTGAGATGCTTTATCAGAATCGGAATCAAGAATCGAAAAATATCAGAACTTTTTGGGTATCGGAATCGCTATCAGAATCAGAAAAATTTGTGCTTTTTTTTCTATTGTCAAAAACAATTGTTTTTATTGCCTTTATTTGTTTGTTTTCATTTTTTCCGTGTTAATGATGAAGTGATAAATATTTGATGATTTAAAACTACCAGTAAAACCAGAATCCATAGATCAAGTAAACTTTACGTTTGTGTGCTCATATTACATGATTTTTTTCTATAATCTGAACCTCCCTTCCAATAAAGAATATAGTTATAAATTTAAAAAGAATCTGAATCAGAATAAACAATTGTATCAATATCGAGAATTTAGAATAGAGTCAGTAATTGTATCAGAATCGGCAAAAATATTGGAATCGACCGACTACTAGTTAAACCCCAAATGATTTATGCTGTCATTATTAATAAATTTTACAACTGCTGTTATTATAAAAAAAAAAATAAACAAGACAACTATAACAAAAAGTATGATAAAGAGGAAGAGGAGATAGAACAAACTACTGCTACATGTCATCGATACAACAGCACTCTAGCGGTTTACATAAAGTCAGTTTCTGAAATGTATGGTTATTATTAAGAAAAAAAGTAAATCCATGATTGATAAATTGTCGTTATAATTAGAAGTGAGGTCATTTTTATAGATGTCACCATTTTACAAGTTGTTTACATGCCGATGCCAGTAGTAAGAGACTACCGGTAGCGTTGGTTTTCTCACCAAGAAGAAATAGTGTTAGCGTATGAAGTGAGAAAGATTTGTTAAGAAATTTGGCTTTGTCACTGGCTTTTCACATGAAAATGTAGCATGTAATTGTTACCTTTGAAGCATGGACTAAAAAAGGGGCACCATTTATCAAGGTCAAGAATAACTTAAGGATAAGGGTCAATGAGATGGAACGATTGTCAACCAAAAGATATGGAAGAATCAATGGTACAAAGTAAAAAAATAGGAAAATTTTATTACGCCTATATATACACAGGTTAGAGTATAAAGTTTATGAAACTGACCGTCTTCATATTATTAGAAAGTGAATCCATGTACCGAGGTACCGCCATCTTTACAAGTTAAATCCACACGTCAATATTGCCAGTAGCGAGAAAGAGGTTAGAATGCTTTCTGTTGAGCGTCAAGATGTGTAGTAGTGTTAAAAGTTACAAAGATTTGGTAGGCAACTTGATCGTCTTGCTGGAAAGTTCATATATGGTTGTTTTTTTTTTTTTGTTTTTTTTTTTTTTACAAAGGCATCACCACATTATCAAGGCCCAGAGGCCACTCAAGGATAAGGGTTAAAGAGTGTACAGTAGAAATTGGTCAATATAGTAATCATTAGTAATGAAAATTTGATAAATTTAATAACTTATATGGAATGGCTCATCAAGAACTTATTTACTTTAGACTTGAACACAACCATATTGTAGTCAGCCGGAAAGCAGGAAAACGGAAGACAATTCCACAGGCGTGCAGTTCTAAGAAAGAAGCTTTGTTCATGGAATCTACGTTTAGGTTTAGGCACAGATAAAGAGTGGGGGAAATTATTGATAGTGTTTACAGCTAGACGAGTGTTTCTTGTGAAAGTTTGGCGAGGGGGGACCATAGATTGAAGCTCAGTTGAACACTTTCCATGAAAATAACGATACATCAGAGACAAACTCGCAACATCTCTTCTGTGAGATAGAGGTTGCAAGGAGGAGAAAAGGACATCTCCTACGAGGCTACGAAGTCTATTTTGAACTCTATCAAGGCAGGCCAAGTCCTTTCTAGCAGCTCCTGCCCAGATGTGGCAACAGTATTCCATCCTTGGACGTACCTGGCTCTTATATAGGTAGAGAATAGCATCAGCAGTGAGATATCTACTGGATCGATAGAAAGAACCCACCATTTTTCCAGCGGCCTTGGCAACAGATTTGATATACGTGTTCCATTTAAGATCAGGAGTAATGGTCAAGCCCAGAAGCTTGTCAAAACTTGAGGCCTCCTGAAGACGAGAGCCATTCATTTCAATTGATGACAAATGTGAATTAGAATGTTGATGATGTAAAGAGAGAAGCTTGGTTTTAGATGCATTAAAAGTAACCAGCCACTCCTTTCCCCATTGTACTACGTGCTCAAGATCAGAGGAGAGAGAATTGGAGAGAACTTGGTCGTTTACTGTCTTAGATGTGGTACCATAAATGGTAGTGTCGTCAGCATAAATGTCTACAAATGATGTAAGGATATGATTTGGAAGATCATTAATGTAGATCAGGAAAAGAGTTGGGCCCAGGATGGATCCCTGAGGGACACCGGCATTAATACTGTGAGCTTCTGATTTTTGCCCCTCAACTACTACTCTTATGAACCTATCAGAAAGAAATGATTTAATAATTGAGAAGACTTTTCCAGCTATACCATAGCTAGCGATCTTATGAAGTAAACCTTTATGCCATACCCTATCAAAGGCTTTAGATATGTCAAGAGCAATTGCCCTAGAAAGATTGCCACCGTCGAGAGATTTGCTAATCCTATGCGATATAACTGTAAGGACATCTGCTGTAGATCTAGCAGAACGGAAACCATATTGAGTGTCACTAAGAAGGTTATTTTTGTTGAGATGTTTGATTACTTCTGTATTTAACACAGATTCTAGCAACTTACTCATGACGCACAGGAGACTTATTGGCCTGTACTGAGAGGGGGATGAGCGATCACCTGAATTCTTAAATACAGGGCATACTGATGAGATTTTCCAGGGAGATGGGAAACTATTCTCCTTAAGACAACATTTAAACAGTTTTGTAAGTATGGGCGCTAGTTCAGGTTGAAGTTTTTTGAGTACTATAATTGGAATACCATCAGGGCCAGTTGCTTTACTCGAATCAAGGTTTTTGATTAGCTTCGCAACATCACGTACAGATATATGTATATCACATAGCGTGTTTTCTGATACAGGAGGAAATATTGGGGGTTGGCGGTCTTGGTCGCAAAGGGTAGAATTAGCTGCAAAGTTCTTGACAAAGAGTTTGGCTTTGTCTGATGCTGACGAGATTACCTCAGGTCCATTGATAATAGTTGGGATGGAGCACACGCTTCTGTTCAGGATTCTGTTTGCTATTTGCCAAAACTGGTGGGAACCAAGCCGCTGCTCAGCTACTTTGGACTTAACAGATTGAGCATACAACTCTCTTGCGTTCCTTATTACTTTCTTACAATGGTTGCTGGCAGTCCTGAAAACGGCTTTAGTTTCCATACATCTATTATGTTTGAAGCAGTGGAAAAAGTGATTTCTGTGCGCAATGGCAGCAGCACATTCTGGAGAGAACCATGGCTGGCTGTTAGGTTTTTGCTGAACCTTTTTAGAGGGTATGAAATGGTCAATACCTACAATTAACCATTCAGTCAGGTCTAATACTATAGAGGACACATCCTTTTTAAACATGGAATGCAGAGGTAGATCAGATATAAATGTAGGGAAGCTATCCCAGTCAGCCTTAGTGTATCGATATACTGTACGATGAAGAGGTACGTCTGGGGACTTATTACATTTCATTTTTATCTTAATTGATACAACAGAGTGGTCGGAAGATCCAAGAGGCGACAGAACAGAAACTGAACATAGTTCAGGGCAAGTTGTGAGAAAAAGGTCTAGTAGGCTCGCATACTGGCCGTCATTATCGGGCACACGGGTAGGTTCCTGAACAATCTGAGTGAGGTCATAGGCAATGGAGAAATCATGACAGAACCTCCCCTCATCATCGGTCTTGTTTGAGTGGGTCAACCATTCGACGTTGTGAACATTGAAGTCTCCACATACGTGAATGTTAGCTGAAGGATAAGTAGAAAGGACTTGGTCAATTTTCTCAGATATGCTTTGAAAGATAGTAACTCCGCTGTTGTGGGGGCGATAGAGAGTAAATATAAATGCAGTTTATATGTTTATATAGGTTTGAGGAATTAGTGCCCGGCTGCTGCAGATACTGTTTCTGATTGATAGGTAACAAATCAATATTGAGTATTTTGATTCAATGATCATTGGTTGGTTGGTTTTGTTTTACGGCATATCAACCCTTTTCAGGTTATTTAATGCCGAATCTAGTTATTTTGAGGAACGATTTTTAATGGAGAATATTTTTTTTTACATCAGATTCTATTTAACCCATAGTTGGGACCCTAACAGGTACTACCACTCTGGGTCAGAGTGGACCTGGGAGCAATGGCAACTAAAGGGTGGCTCCACACTCCTCAAAGCCCGCAAGGTGGAGCCTCACCATCGGATATAGGTTTAGGTCATATCCAGGACCTTGATTCAATGAATACCAAGCATTTAAGTCAAGCAAATATCGAATGATTTAGAGATTGCTCCTGCTGCTGCTGAAGTTGCTGTTGCTGAGTGTCATTCATTCATTCATTTCGTGACTATTGTTGGCATTCGCTTCCCCAATATCTTTCTTGTTAGAATTCTTTTCAGAAAGATATTAATCAGAGACAGGAAGAACTAGGTGAAGGTTTCCAACATCCATAAGTGAAAGTGTTGATGTGGAACGAGCTAGATTAAAACTTAGCACACCCAAGTTGTCAATCTGTGTCATTAATCACTTACCGTAACTTCTCTGTTGCTGCTGGTAACACATTTTATTTCATATAGAGATTCACTTCAAGTCAGTATGTCTAAAACTCAAAGTATTAATTATTTGTTTATTCCAATTTCGGTGAATCCTTAAGTATCGATTGCTTAAATTTAGGTCTATGGAGTTGAAAGTTTTAAGTAATTGTTCAATTCAGGCCATCATGTATGAATGTGGAGCTCAATTTGCATTCAAAATACTGATTGATTAATATAGCTCATGTGAAACAAAGTATAGAATAATTCAGACCAATTTTTATAAGACAAACCACTGATCGCTTAATTTGGACTAGCTGGTATAACACCTCATCATAACGTTCTCAGGCAACATGAATTAGAAGAAGTATGTAGAAGATGCTGCCAGTCTACTGCAAATAAGGTAGGCTTCCTCTACTGGGCTAAAAACTTCCCATACATATGAAGCCACCAATTTTCCATACATGAAATATTGTTAGCACATATGTTGCATCAATGACTATTCTGTTTCTCTTGGACATTGTACAAAAAAACCTCTACCCTAATAGATCCTGCCAAGTTTCAGTCCCTGTCACATCACTAGAGTGTAATATCACTGTACTTGTTTTACATGTATCAGGCTGGTGCAAAAGTTTTTGTTGGTTTGTAGAATGGGCATTTTAAACCATTCTAATTTATTTTATGAATATTTTTATCACTCAAACATATCATGATTAATTTATATTTTTTCTTTCAGATTATTAAAGCGTCATTCATATTTTTATGCAATATTCTCACCCATGTTGACCCTCTTTAATCAACAGAAAGGCAGTCTTCCTCACACAGCACTACTGACCAAAAATCTCCTAGGAGAGTTTGGTTGGGAGATCTTGCCCCATCTTGCATATCCACCTGACCTTGCTCCTTTGGGATATCACTTATTTCGAGGATTACAAAACCACTGAGATGATCATTAGAGGACATTGTACATAAGTTAGATTCATGTTTCACATCAAGACCTAAAGAATTTTACAAGCAAGGAATTTATAAGCTCGTTGGCAGATAGAATTAAGTTATAGTAAGTGAAGAGATCGTTATTGTTCTGAATAAAGATTTTCAAAAACACAGTTTTTCATTTAAAAGATGTAATTTTAAATCAGCCATACCTTTTGCACCGACCTGATACTTCTATGGAATTTGTTTTGATGAACCTACTGCACTTGTATCCGCCTCAGCGAAATGCATCCAACTCACTTGACTAGCAGCTAAATCCCATTTCTTCACTAGCTCTCTAGATAGCACAACATTTTCTACTCTAAAAGCTTTGTAGCAGCAGCAGTGACACTTTGTGACTTATGCGTTTGGATTTCTGGTTTGAAATCTCAGTATTGATTGCATTTATCTTCACTTCCGGTTTTCCCAATCAGAGTCCATTTTTCATGTGAGCTGAGCACATGAAAGAGTTAATAAAAAGATTAAATGCACGGCAAATTCCTCTTTCTTGGTCAGGACGCGGTACTGACATCTCCACGTGGATTGGACCAACTCCCAAACTTCTCTCTTGTGGCGGAACAGAACCCACTCAGGCCTTTGATCCTAGGTTGAACTTCGACATGTAGATAAATAATCCATGGCTACCACCAGACCCTTTTCAATACTGTACACATGCATGAACTTTTCTCCTTAAGCAATTTTTATTCTCTGTCCATGCTAAAAAAAAGGGGGGATTTACTTCTCTTCTCTTTTCCCCATAATATAATTATCTTGTTACCTACCCCTACTATGTTGAAAAAGGCCTATCTGATTGGTCAAGGCGATTCTTCTTAACCAATCAGCAAACACCTTATTATGTCGGGCTGAATGAAAAAAGTCCTTATTCTTCCTCTTTCTGAATGCGAACCGTCAACAAGTAAGGAAACCTTCCCTAGTATCTCATTTTGAACATTCTGAGGGCTGTCTGTTTCTTGAATGTAAAATAATTTTATAGTTGGACTTCTAAAGCTGCAAACGTAATCAGTTTTGCAAAGACATTTTTAATTATTATTGTTTAAATAAGTCAATACATATATTATCTTTATCTCAGTCTTGTGTGTCTTCTGTCTTCTTTCTTTCAGCATTTCCCAAATTCAGCAAGTGAAAATTTAAGCACCCCCTTGCCAAAACATTTTATTGCTCATGAACTTGTATTACTGTAGGGAAAATTGTGGAAACCAAGAAAATGGTTTACCGTTAAAGCGTCTGCGCATCATGTGGAATCAAGCTGTCGGGGGGTGGGGGAGAAAGAATCAAGATGGCGGCGTCCACAACTTTTATAACTAGCGGTCCCGCAAAGTGATGCAAAATCTCACTGTTCAACTGGATAAAAGGAGGCCACAGGAAGAACACAAACAAACAGTTGTAGGAAAATCCCTGGAGACTGTTGTTGCATGTTACTGAGTCACTTTGCTGTCTTGCCTTTTTTTATTAATTTTTTTTCCTACCTTTTTTGGGTTACAATTACTAACCCGCTTCTCGTTTCCGTTCTTATTTACATAACAAAAATAACCAATAACTAAGATAATCAATAAAGTTGTTTAAAGTAATGAGACTTTGTCTTTTTATTTTACAGTTTTTTTTCTTTGAACTGCTTGTTTGAAAATTCCTCTCTACTCTGTTTCCCCGACCATACCAACCTACAAAAAATTTAAATGTAATGTTAACAAACATCTTGCTGCCGAACTCCCCGCTTAGGTTGCCCCTATAGACCTAGCCTTTTAAGATTCAGTGGCACTATTCCTTGTTTGGATGAACAAAGGTAAAAAAGAAAAAAAACAACATTCATCAGCTTATAAGTATTGATTGTTATTGATCAGATTATTCAAATGTCCAAATAAAAGCCAAGTACGTCCAAGGATGGAATACTGCTGCTACGTCTGGGCAGGAGCTGCTAAAAACAGCCTATCCTGCCTTGACAGAGTACAGCCTATCCTGCCTCGACAGAGTATAAAATAGACTTCGTGGTTTAGTGGGGGGTGCCCTTTTCTCTTCCCTGCAACCTCTCTCCCACAGAAGAGACATTGCAAGCCTGTCTTTGTTTTATCGCTATTTCCATGGCAGGTGCTCGTCTGTGCTCCAATCCCTCGTCCTCCCTCGCCAATCTTTCACGAGAAACACCCGTCTTGCTGAAACTACTGTCAATAATTTTCCCCACTCTTTATCTGTGCCTAAATCCAAACGTAGATTCCATGAGCAAAGCTTCTTTCTTAGAACTGCACGCCAGTGGAACTCTCTGCCGCTTGCCTGTTTCCCACCTGACTACAACTTGGACGTCTTCAAGTCCAACATAAACAAACTCCTGACAAACCGCCCCCTTAAGTAAGACACTCTATCAAAACCCCCAATACTAATGATTACTACAATACTATCTCATTGATTACTGTACACGCAATAACCCTTAACCCTGAGTGGCCTTCGGGCCTTGATAAGTGGTGACCCCCATGTAAAAAAAAAAAAAAGTATTGATTGTTTGATTTAGGCCAACTTATATTAAGTTCAAAGTATTGGTTAATTAATTCAAGCCAGTGTGAATGGAGCTTAAATTATTCACTGTTTAATTCAAACCAGTTTGTATAGAACTAATAGTATTGATTGCTTAATTTAGGCTAAATTTTCTGAATGACGAGACATTGATTGTTTAATTCAGACCTACTTCTCTGGAAAATTTTTAATATAGGTCAGATTTTATGTGATTCCAAATATTGACTTTGTAATTTGGACCAGGTCGTATAAATCCCAAAGTATTAATTATCTATTTTAGACTAGCTAAGTTTGAACCCAAATATTGATTAATTCAAGCTAGTTGGTATAAAGCTTAAAATATTGACTGTTTTATTCAGATTAGCTTATATGAAGCTCATAATATCGATTGCTTAATTTAAACTTGCTTCTCTGTAATTCAATAATATTGATTTTTTTTTCCTTCAAATATAGTTTAGTTTTTGTGAAAACCAAAGTATTGACGGTTAGTAAAGCTGAATTTTTAATTTGGACCAAAGTGTAAATGCAATAAGTTCATCAGAGCACATTCCATTTAAGCACATGTAAAAGAGGCATAGGAATGCAACATTGTGACGAGGGAACAAAAGTTGGAGCTTAGCACAGTGTAGGACCTATTAGATTTGAAACATTTTTTTTTACCCTGTCTTATGGTGAGAGACTAGTTGATTATTAAACAATAATATGATTAAGTAGCGTTTTCACCTTGAAGATCTTTTTTTCTTCGAAAATAGCCAATATTTAGAATATTTTATTTATTTATTATTTTATACTCTACGGACATATATATATATATATATATATATATATATATATATATATATATATATATATATATATATATATATAAGTAATAGCGTTTGTGTGTATGTTTGTCTGTGTGTAGCTGGAAAAATGGTGGGATCTTTCTATCGATCCGGTAGATATCTCACTGCTGATGCTATTCTCTATCTATATAAGAGCCAGGTACGTCCAAGGATGGAATACTGTTGCCACATCTGGGCAGGAGCTGCTAGAAAGGACTTGTCCTACCTTGATAGAGTTCAATATAGACTTCGTAGCCTTGTAAGAGATGTCCTTTTCTCTTCCTTGCAACCTCTATCTCACAGAAGAGATGTTGCGAGTTTGTCTCTGATGTATCGTTATTTTCATGGAAAGTGTTTGACTGAGCTTCAATCTATGGTCTCCCCTCGCCAAACTTTCACAAGAAACACTCGTCTAGCTTTAAACACTACTAATAATTCCCCCCACTCTTTATCTGTGCCTAAACCTAAACGTAGATTCCATGAACAAAGCTTCTTTCTTAGAACTGCACGCCTGTGAAATTGTCTTCCGTTTTCCTGCTTTCCGGCTGACTACAATATGGTCGTCTTCAAGTCTAACATAAATAAGTTCTTGATGAGCCGTTCCATATAAATTATCAAATTTACCAAATTTTCATTACTAATGATTACTATATTGTCCAATTTCTACTGTACACTCTTTAATCCTTATCCTTGAGTGGCCTCTTGGCCTTGATAATGTGGTGATGCCTATGTAAAAAAAAAACAAAAAAAACCAAAAAACAACTCCCTATGATCAAAGAAATATAAAGTGTCTATAGTGTGTGTACACCTCTCCTGGTCAAGAAATATTAATGCCGATTATAGGATACTTCTGTCAAAGGCGACATTTATTTTTATGTGTAACTTCTAAATCCTTCATAAAAGGGTTAAATCAAAGGAAATCACAAAGTATAATATATACTTTGAACTGCTCTTTTCAACTCAACAATCGAATTTAAAAAAAAAAATGAATAATAAAGAAATTACAAACGATATTTCAAAATTGCCTCGTTCAAATTTATTGGCACCGTAATTCTAATGATCGATTGTATGGCATTTAGCTTTAATTACTTGCTGTAGTCATTTATTATAGTTTTCCACTAACGTGTAGCATTCTTCAGCAGTAAATTTAGCTCATTCCTCCTGACAATAATCCTCTAACTGAGCGAGATTCTTAGGCTTCCTCTCCATTACCCTCAATTTTTAAATCCTCCACAAATTTTCAATGGGATTAAGGTCTGGGCTCTGGGATGGCCACTCCAAAACATTAATATTGTTGTCCTCAAGCCATTTTTGGGTCAGATTAGCCGAATGCTTTGGGTCATTATCTTGCATGAAGCACCAACGTCGACTAAGTGACAACTCTCTAGCAGAGTCCTTCATGTTTTCATTCAGTATTTTAACATGATCCTCCTTTTTCATGATGCCCGTGACCTTAACAAGTCGTCCTGGTCCAGTGGCAGCAAAGCATCCCCAAAACATCAAACTGCCTTCGCCGTGCTTCACAGTTGGTATGGTGTTTTTAGGCAAGAAGGCTTCGTGAGATTCCTGTAAACAGAAGAAATACTATAATGGCCGATTAACTCAAATTTTGCTTCGTCGGACCCTATAACATGTTTCAAGAAGGCAGTATCTTTATCAATATGGTACTTTGCGAACTCTAGCCTTGCTTTCAGATGCACAGGTTTCAATAAGGGAGTCTTCCTCGGGCGACATACTTTCAAACCAGCTCTCTTCAAAACTGTATCAACTGTGTCGAGACACATTCACTCCAGAGCTTCTCTGTTCCTCTACAATCTCCCCAGCAGTGATTCTTGGATTTTGGTTGACATGTCAATCCATTTTTCGCTCTGCTTTCGTGGTAGCCTTTTTCTACCTCGACCTTCCAAATTCTTAATATGAACTTGTGATTTGAACTTCTTTACGATGGCTCGAATGGTGGATTTGGGAAGGTTTAGCTTCTTAGAAATCTTATAGCCATCCCCTTTGGAATGACATGCTATCACACTCTTCCTAAGGTCTTCGCTGTGTTCCTTAGTCTTAACCATAACGAAAATTCCTTGATTTAAATTAATTCAAAGCAAACGCTGTCTAAAAATTATCTGAAAAAGAAATTTTTTTAAATTAACATTAAATAAGCATAATAAGGCTACAAAAAGGTAACGAAACAATGTCAAACATTAAATTGGTTGTAATTATACTGGTAATAGATGGAAATAATAAACCGTGCCAATAATTTTGAACACGGTAATTTAGAAATTTCGTTTGTAATTTCTTTAATATTCATTTTTTTTTTTAAATCTAATTGTTGCACCGGAAAGAGCAGTTCAAAATACATATGATACTACTTAATAACCTTCGATTCTGACCATTTTTATGAGATTTTATTAACAAAATATGATTTTTATTGGACCGTGTCAATAAATATGATCATGACTGTAGATTCGAAAAAGTTCTCAAAAAACGAATGTATTGCAAATATTATCAAAGGCAAAATAAGTTACTTTGCTATCAAACTGGATATTTTTTTAGTGCTTTTATTTAATGTAAAATGTTTATTCGGCTCGAAAAACACAGCGTTTACCGCTATATTTGAAAATTACAAATGACAGCAGACTGTGTTAAACACGATAAGTTTGGAAAAATGAGTTAAAACTAAAAAACTATACAAAATACTGTTAAAAAAAATACCGAATATATGTAAACCTATGTCACAGTAACATATATTGAGTGAGTTCCTAACAGTATTTTGTATAGTTTTTTTAGTTTTAACTCATTTTCCCAAACTTAACGTGTTCCACACAGTCTGCCGCCATTTGTATTTTTCAAATATACCAATAAACACTGCATGTTTTCGAACCAATTAAACATTTTACATTAAATAAAAACACTTAAATTCTTATCCAGTTAGGTAGAAAATTAACTTATCTTGCCTTTGATAACATTTATTTGTTATATATTTATTTTTCGACAACTTTTTCGTATCTGTGTTTAGTAATACAAACCCTTTTTATTTAATGTAACATTTAGTCGGCTCGAAAAATAGTGCTTATCGGTGTATTTGAAAAATACAAATGGTGGCAGGCACTGTTGATTACGTTAAGTTTGGGAAAATGAGTTAAAACTAAAAAAACTATACAAAATACTGTCAGAAACCCACCGAATATGTCAGCCTATGTCACGGTAACATATATTTGTGGGATTCTGACACTGTTTTGTATAGTTTTTTAGTTTTTAACTTATTTTCCCAAACTTAACGCATTCAACAGAGTCTGCAACCATTTGTCTTTTTCAAATATATCGATAAACATTGTGTGTTTTTTGAGCCGATTAAACATTTTACATTAAATAGAAACACTAAAAAATTATCAAGTTAGGTAGAAACGTAACTTACCTTACCTTTGCTTTCATTTATTTGTTTTGGACAACTTTTTCGAATCTGTGTATAGTAAGCCCCCCACCCACCCAAATATTAATTAAAAACTCACATTTTTTAATACAAAAAAAAAAAAAAAAAAAAACTAGCGTTTCAACATTTTAGCAACATTTGGCTTAATCCACTGATTGTTAGTCAATCCCAAGCCATGATTGACGGAAACTTCCGAGGATCTGGATCAAATTCTGCAAGAGTACCATTTTTTTTTTTCATTTTCGCCTTTTTTTTTTTTTTTCACTTTTTGGAGTGGATTGCTGAACTAAGAATATAAGAAACATGCATTTTCACTTTTTATTAGATTTTTCCATTACACGAAACTGAGCCACAGCAATGCATGGTAGGGTACAGCTAGTATATCTATCTATCTATATCTATACTCCTATAAATTCGTTTTTCTTTTGTGTGTATTGATATTCATATTAAAAACCCTCTTTTCTATTTATTTAAAAATAAAATACAATTTTCTTATATATGGGTTGTGGAATTGCATTCACTAGCAAAAGATCTAGCTAATTTGCATATTCTTTTAAACATTCATTTTAATTAATTCCCTATTAGTTTATATATTGTTTTAATTGGAATTCATTATTGAGATGAATATTATTTATATTAATTTATTTTATTGCGGACTATTATTCTTATCTTTATTGGTTGTTGTTTCATGACGTTTTGGCCAACTATTCCTCTGGCCTTCATACACAAGTCTGCCGCCATTTGAAATTTTCAAATATAACAGCAAACGCTGGGTTTTTTTAGCCGAATAAAAATTTTGCATTAAAAAAACAAAAATAATTATCCATTTCGGTAATAAAGTAACATATCTTGTCTTTGATAATATTTGTTATACATTTATTTTTTGACAACTTTTTCGAATCTATATGTACAGTAGTACAAACCCAATAAAAACACTAAAAATTATCCAATTAGGTAGAAAAGTAACTTATCTTGCCTTTGAAAATATTTACTTGTTATATATTTGTTTTTGTTGACAACTTTTTCAAGTCTTTGAAAGTACAAACCCAAAGGTGTATTTTTCTGTCTAATTTTATTTTTGTTACCGCACTTAAATTTAAATTTCACAATATCTTTTTGGGGGAGGGTATTTTTTTTTACATTAGGTCCACCTCCACAATTTTCGACTATGCTGAATAATAAAATCTCATTTAAAATTTGCAGAGGCCATTAGTTTTCGAGATATAAAGACCTGTACTATGCATTATAATTCACTGACGGCCATGAATAAACACTCCCAACCTCCCCATATTAACAACGGCTTTCAGAATAAACAACACCCATGCCTAATCACATGTTTTAACTTTTTACCTGTCTTTCGTCTTTTAAAAACGTCTTTTGGAATAAATACCACTATTCTCCCCATGTTAAGAACAGCTTTCAGAATAAACACCCCCAACCTACCCATGTTAAAAATTGTGGAGGTGGACCTAATGTGAAAATTTACCTTTTGTTTTTTTAATAAAGTGTTAGTTCAAAGAAGAGAATGGTGACAAAACATCATCCCCTCCCCTTGGTAAAATAGCAAAAAAAAAAAAATAATGGTTTTCTTGGTAGAAACTTTTCTGTATTTCACCTAACAATTTCTGGTGCTAATGAACTTACTAATCCGCGCTATTTTTTAAATCGAATTTCCAAGTTTAATTAAAGTTTTATGATATGTTTTTTTATTCAATTGTAAGGTTAAAGTACAGAATAGATACAAAACACCCTCCCCTCCCCATGTTAAGAATGGCTTTTTAAATAATAATGTTATTATTTCAACACGGATCACTCTCTACATGAGTACCTAATATTTTTTTTCAGCCATTCTTTCCGTAGAGAGGGGATGGTGTTTTGTAACTATTCTGTGCTTTTTTAACTAACAATTTATTATTAAAAAAAGATATTGTGTAAATATAAAAAAATAAAAAGATATTGTGAAAGTTGAATTTAACTTGAAAAAAAAACAATGTGAACGGCGCGTTCAAAATTGTAGCCAGACCTTATTTGGCAATAAGGTCAAGTGAGTCAATTAATGGGTTCTAATGCACTTACTGATCCGCGCTATTTTTTTAAATCATATTTCCAAGCTTAATTAAAGTTTTATGTTTTTTTTGGTATTTTTTTTAGATTAGGTCCACCTCCACAATTTTCTTTTAAATGACGACTTTTAAAGGTTTCCGACTATGCTGAATACAGAAATCGCATTGAAATTTTGCAGAAATAAGGAGTTATCGAGATATAGATAGTTGTTTTATGCCTTGTATTCTTTGGCGGCCATCTTTGTTACGCCCGTAGATTTGTTTATGGCACGCGCAAGCATGTACAAAAGACGGCTGCCAGAGATTACAATGCATTATACAAATTTTTAATATCTCGATAACTACTTATTTCTGCAAAATTTCAATGCGATTTCCGTATTCAGCATAGTCGAAAACCTACAAAAGTCTTCATTTAAAAGAAAATTGTGGAGGTGGACCTAATCTAAAAATTTACCGTTTTTTTTTTCATTCAATTGTAAGGTTAAAATACAGAATAGGTACAAAACACCCTCTTCTCCCAATGTTAAGAATGGCTTTTTAAATAATAACGTTATTATTTCAGCACGGATCAATAAGTGCACGAGTACCCAATTTATTTAAAAGCATTCATATTTTCTTATATAAAAACAACTTCTGTAAAAAAAAAAGAAAAAAACGTGCACTTTCAATCTTTGTTTAAAAAGGTTTTCTTGAAAAAAAACAAAAAAATACGGTAAAAAAAGCAAAGAACAAAACGTTAATCGGTATTCATGCAGAGAGTGATCCGTGCTGAAATAATAACGTTATTATTTAAAAAGCCATTCTTAACATGGGGAGGGTTTTTTTTTACCTATTCTGTACTTTAACCTTACAATTGAATAAAAAAACATATCATAAAACTTTAATTAAACGTGGAAATGCGATTTAAAAAATAGCGCAGATCACTCTCTGCATTAGCACCAAAAGTACAGAATAGTTTGAAAACATCCCCCCTCCCCATGTTAAGAATGGCTTTCTAAATAATGTTAATGATTCAGTACTGTTCCTTGTCTGCTTAAGTTTAACTTTTGTTTATTAAATTGTTAGGTGAAAGTCCAGAATAGTTACAAAACACCCCTATCCCCATGTTAAGAATGGCTTTCTAAATAATAACGTCATTATTTCAGCAGGGTAGCTTCTCTGCATAAGTACCATGTTTTGTTTTTAAATTGTTAGGTGAAAGGACAGAATTGTTACAAAATACCATCCCCATGTCAAGAATGTCTTTCTAAATAACATTATCTCAGCACGGTATTTTCTATGCGCTTTTTGTTTATTAAATTGTTAGGTGAAAGTATAGAATAGATGCAAAACTCCCTCCCCATGTTAAGAATAGCTTTCTAAATAACGGTATTATTTCAGCACGGTACCTTCTCTGCATAAGTACTATCTTTTGTTTATTAAATTGTTAGGTGAAAATATAAAATAGTTACAGAACACTCTCCCTTTCCCATGTTAAGAATAGCTTTCTTAATAGCGTTATTTCAGCACGGTACCTTCTCTGCATAAGTACCATCTTTTGTTTATTAAATTGTCAGGTGAAAGTATAGAATAGTAACAAAACGTCCTCCCCATGTTAAGAATGGCTTTCTAAATAACGTTATTATTCTATTATTATATTATTATGGCACTTTCTCTGCATAAGTACCATGTTTTGTTTATTAAATTGTTAGGTGAAAGTACAGTACTCATGCAGAGAGTGATCCGTGTTGAAATAATAACGTTATTATTTAAAAAGCCATTCTTAACATGGGGAGGGGAGGGTGTTTTGTACCTAATCTGAATTTTAACCTTACAATTGAATAAAAAAACATAATAAAACTTTAATTAAACCTGGAAATACGATTTAAAAAATAGCGCGGACCACACTTTGCATTAGCACCAAATATTATTTAAGCAAGTTACCAATCCGTAAAAAAAACTGTACTTTTACCAAACAATCTTATATCGAAAAAAAAAAAAAAACTCAAAAAGCAAATGACAAACTTTTTTTTTTGCCTTATATAATAAAGAAAAAATGTTTAAATTTAAAAATTTGGAAGATAAACAAATGAATTATGTTTTTTTTGTTTTTTTTACTTATCGAGTAAACAGAAAATGAAATCTACTTCGTTTCGTGAATTCGTGGCTGTGAAATGAATCAAACCGGAAGTTCAGTTTTATCAACAAAACAGGTTCGCACTAACGTTACGAAAATATATTTATTTTATTTAATATTTTAATAATTAGCAAGGTAAATTTATTTTAATAACATAAAAACATCTCTCGACTCGAAAGATGGGTTGTCTGAAAATTTCAAATAAATTGGTAACGTGGAAATATAGTTTTATTTGCTTATAACGAACCAAGAATTACATTTTTATATATAGAGACTAGCTGTACCCTGCCACGCGTTGCAGTGGCTCAATTTGGTGTAATGGAAAAATTTAATAAAAAGAGAAAAATGCATGTTTCTTATATTCTTAGTACAGCAATCCACCCCAAAAAGTGAAAAAGAAGGCGAAAATGAAAAAAAATGGTACTCTCGCAAAATTTGATCTGGATCCTCGGGAGTTTCTGTCAATCATTCATGGTTTGGACTCTACCCACAATCAGTGGATGAAGCCGAATGTAGCAAAAATGTTGAAACGCTAAATGTTTTTTTTTTGTTGTTGTTTTCTGTATACAAAAATGTGAGTTAGTAATTAATATTTGGTTGATGGGGGGGGGGGTTACTATACACAGATTCGAAAAAGTTGTCCAAAAACAAATAAATAAAAGCAAAGGTAAGGTAAGTTACGTTTCTACCTAACTGGATAATTGTTTAGTGTTTTTATGTAATGTAAAATGTTTAATCGGCTCGAAAACAGAAATGGTCGCAGACTGTGTTGAATACGTTAAGTTTGGGAAAGTAAGTTGAAAACTAAAAACTATACAAAACAGTGCCTGAAACCCCACAAATATACGTTACCATGACATAGGCTGGCATAATCGGTGGGTTTGTGACAGTATTTTGTATAGTTTTTTAGTTTTAACTCACTTTCTCTAACTTAAAGTAATCAACAGTGTCCGCCACCATTTGTAGCTTTCAAATACACCGATAAACACTGTTTTTCAAGCCGACTAAACGTTACATTAAATGAAAAGGGTTCATATTACTAAACACAGATACAAAAAAGTTGTCAAAAAATAAATATATAACAAATAAATGTTATCAAAGGCAAGAAAAGTAAATGTTCTACCTAACTGGATAAGATTTTAGTGTTTTTATGTAATGTATAATCGGTTCAAAAACATTCAATGTTTATCGGTATATCTGAAAAATACAAATGGCGGCAGACTGTATTAAGTTTGGGGAAATTTTGGGAAAATGAGTTTAAACTAAAAAACTATACAAAATACTGTTAGGAACTCACTCAATATGTTATCATGACTTAGGCTGGCATATAATCGGTGGTTTTAAACTTTTGCTCGATACAGGTGACGACTTTTAAAAGTCCCTTTTAGTGATTACCTGGTTTGAGGATATTTGTACAACTAAATGGCAAATCTGCTCCAAAAAATCCAGTATTATTTTACTTTAAGGCCCGTTTCACGTTCATATATAACGAAATATTTTATTGCAGATTTTGGTGTGCTAAAAACGAATCGGCAAACTGTTTCCGTAGCAAAAAGAAAGTTTTCATGATATTCATGAAATTACTTTTTCGAACAGTGGGTGATCACTTTTCAATGTAAATTTAAGTTAGAATGAGCACCCACTTTCTGGCCACCTGAGAGAGGGGCATTTTTCTGTGTGTTTCTTGGCTAAAAAGTTTTTTGTTTGATTTCTTTTTTTTGGTAATAACCCCTGAACTCTGGGACTATTTTCCATTTCACAGCTGTAGCCTTCGTTTACGCTATGCATGAGCATAAACGAAAGCTGGTTAGCCAATAAACATGGGAAAAAATCCCCCCTCTCTCAGATGGCTAGAAAGTGGGTGCTCATTTTGAGTTAAATTTGCATGGAAAAGTGATCGCCCACTTTTCGAAAAAAGTAATTTCTTCATATCATAAAAACTATTTTTTTGTAACGGAAACAGTTTGCAGATTCGTTTTTAGCACACTGAAGTCTACAAAAAGATTTTTGTTATATACGAACGTGAGATGCACGGCCCTTAATGGAAAATTATATAAAAAATCCTGGGGAAAATAGTTGTCAATAAAAACATCAAATGAATTCGATAGAAAAAAAATGGATGCTATGTTTTTTTTTATTTTTCTGTGTGTTTCTTGGCTAAAAAGTTTTTTTGTTTGATTTCTTTTGCATGGTAATAACCCCTGAACTATGGGACTATTTTCCATTTCACAGCCGTAGCCTTTGTTTATGCTACGCATGAGCATAAACGAAAACTATTAAATATGCACTCGCGTACCAAACTGCTTTGTCAAAAACCTTTAAGCCAATAAACACGAAAATAAATGCACCTTCCCCGGGTGGCCAGAAAGTGGGTGCTCATTTTAAGTTAAATTTACATGGAAAAGTGATCACCCACTTTTCGAAAAAAATTTCTTCATATCATGAAAACTATTTTCGTACTTATTGGGCGTTGATTTCCATGGCGACCCGCAGAATTATTTAATGGTCGTTTCCTTAGTACCCCCCCCTAGTCAAGGCTAATGCATGTGCACGTAACATTTTTTATTTATTTACTTACGTGGCAGAGTTATACAACCATCACCCCCATGCGAATTTCTATACTGATAGGTTTTTGAAATTTTTTCACTGGATTATTATTGATTGAACACTAACCAGATTATGAAAAAAAATTGAAAAAAAAAAAAATTATTTCAACATTTGAAAGGGTACTCACTTTTTAGTTATTTTATTTTTGGCTAAATACGGAAGTGTTTTCGGAAGATATAAAATGGTCGCATGTTGATGAAGCAATGTATCAGAAGGCGTACAATATGGAAAATTATTGGTAAATTTTTAGATTAGGTCCACCTCCTCAATTTTCTTTTAAATAACGACTTGTAAAGGTTTTCGACTATGCTGAATACGAAAATGGCATTGAAATTTTGCAGAAATAAGTAGTTATCAAGATATAAAAAGTTGTATTATGCATTGTAATCTTTGGCAGCCATCTTTTTTACGCGCGTATATTTGTTTATGGCGCGCGCGCATAAAAAGATGGCCGCCAAAGAATACAATGCATAATATAACTTTTTATATCTTGATAACTACTTATTTCCGCAAAATTTCAATGCGATTTCCGTATTCAGCATACTCGAAAACCTATAGATGTCGTCATTTAAAGGAAAATTGTGGAGGTGGACCTAATCTAAAAAAATACCAAATTATTAAACATTTCGGTACTCATGCAGAGAGTGATCCATGCTGAAATAATAATGTTATCATTTTAAAAGCCATTCTTAACATGGGGAGGGGAGGGTGTTTTTTACCTATTCTGTACTTTAACCATACAATTGAATAAAAAAAAACATATCATAAAACTTTAATTAAATGTGGAAATACGATTTAAAAAATAGCGTGGATCACTCTCTGCATTAGCACCAACATTTCTCCAGCATGTTAGTGAAATTTATAATACTTAAAAAAATTAAAAAAACAAACAAACGATTTGAAAAAAAACAAAAAACCCACACCTTTCATAAAAACAAATTATTTAAAAAAAAAAAAAACACCCACAAACTGACTTTTAACTAAATAAGAAGAAAAAATTTTTTTAAAAACTCGTAACTTTATTTTCATAAAAACAATAAAAAAAAGTCATGTTCAATCTATTTTTTTTCTTTGAGAAACAAATATATTTCTGATTTACAAATGCGGTAGAGACTCATATTATTTTTACTTTCTATGGTTTTGATATACCGCGTTTTTATTTGTTACAAAATGGGTGACTGATTTATCAGAACGTTGTAACTAAAAAGTGAGCACCACTTTCAAATGTCGAAATAATGATTTCTTTTAAAAAATTTTTTTTTAATAATGTGTTTAATTAGTGTCCAATCAATAATAATCCAGTGAAAAAAATTTCCAAAAACCTATAAGTATAGAAATTAAGCACTTACTTTTACAAAGATTATTTACGTTAACTCTTTTCATAAATAATAATAAAAAAAAAAGTAACTAAACCATTTATTGATAATTTGTCACGTGTACAAACATTTATTTATTTATTTATTTACGTAGGCTTAACTCTTTTCATGAATAAGAAAAGTTTTACTCTTTAAGAATAATAAAAGGAAAAAATGCAGAGAGTGATCCGCGCTATTTTTTAAATCGTATTTCCAAATTAAAGTTTTACGATATGTTTTTTTTATTCAATTGTAAGGTTAAAGTACAGAATAGGTACAAAACACCCTCCCCTCCCCATGTTAAGAATGGCTTTTTAAATAATAACGTTATTATTTCAGCATGGATCACTCTCTGCATGAGTATCATAAAAATTAATACAAATAATACTTATCTCAATAAGTGAAAGGCTCATTTCTACCGGAAATGAAGTGGGGACAATCTCGCAGTTACGAAAAATATTTTCGTTTATAATTTAATATTTTTATAATTCGCAATGTTAAATTATTTTAATAACATGCAAACATTCTTTGACTTTAAAAATAGATTTTCTAAAAATTTCAATTAAATTGGTAATGTAAAAATATGGTTTATTCACTTTTAACAAACCAAAAATTACATTTTTATATGATGATTGCAACGTCTTGTCAGACGAGTGCCACTCCCTCAGACATTTAAAATCCATGAGCCCAAATGCCTGAGGGAGTATCTATACAAAGATGATGTTACAGAGTCTTAGCTTTGTACGACAGCTAAGTCTCTCTCTCAGTTCAAAATGTTGAGATCCAGCAACAAGCAAGAGCAAGATAGCCAGCAACAAATTAAACTGCAGACCAGCTTAATGCAGGTAACGGTCTTCCGCTTTATGTTTTTTTAAATCAGAGATTTGCTTCTCCTAGAAAGGTTGCCTTCACCACGACTTACAGGAGCCCTCTCCACCCCAATACACATATACACACACGCACACAAATATACACTGTGCTAGTTGGCACAAAAAGAGTTCATTCGCCCTTTGGAAGGTCTTGTTTTTAATCCTTCAGGGAGACTAGCCGCCCTCCGCACCAAATAAGCCTGGTGGGGGAACCAGTTTAGTCGCCGTCACCCGACCATGAGGCAGGTAGTACTGGGTTACATGGTACCAGTAGCAAATGACATGACCTGACACATATATACATATATATATACACACATATATATATGCATATATATATGTGATGATTGTAACGTCTTGTCAGACGAGTGCCACTCCCTCAGACACTGAAAGTTTATGAGCCCGAAAAATGACATATAGTCCTGCCAGCGAATTCACATGCTCAAGCAGACATGACACTAAAGACGGTCATTGTTATACATACATATATATACATTCACACACACATATACATGCGTACATACACAATACACAATACGCACACATACATATACATACACACACACATGCAAACATAAACAAGACGGTCATTGGTATACATACATATAAATGTATACATGCATACATACATACATACATACATACATACATGTCTATAAGCATACGCTCATATATACCCATATACATACACAATGCATAATACACAAACATACATATACATACCCACATTCATACATACACATATGCATACATATACATCCACATATACAAATACATACACACATATACTTACACATACATATACGTACACATATACACATATATATACATACACTTACCTACATATACATACACATCCATATATATGCATTAATACACATACACACATACATGCACACATACAAATACATATACATACAAACCTGCATACATACACATACATGCATATACACACATACATGCATACAAACATTTATAAATGTATATATGTACACACACAAACATATATACACATAGACACATATACATACATATACACATAGATATAAATACATATAAACTCACATGTACATATATAAATATACACACACATACATATATAAATATACATACACATATACATACATAGATACAAATAATGATGGCAGAATAATTGTTACATGCATCCAGCATTACAGGCGTACACACGTCACAGCTTTTTTTATCGCAACAGGACTTTTTTTCTTTTTTCTTTTTTTTATAATAGACAAATACCTGAGGGAGTATCTATACAAAGATGATGTTACAGAGTTTTAGCTTTGTACGACAGCTAAATATCCCTCTCGGTTTCAAATGTTGACATCCAGCAACAAGCAAGAGCAAGATAGCCAGCAACAAGTCAAACTGCAGACCAGCTTAATGCGGGTACTGGTCTCCCGCTTTGTTTTATTTTTTTATTTAAAAAAAACATATATATGTACACATATATATACATATATATATGCATATATATACACATATATATACATATATATATATACACATATATGCATATATATATACATATATATACATATATATATATATGCACACACATACATATATATATATATGTATGTATATTTTATTTACTGTTTTTTGGGGAAGAATTCCAACAAAGTGCTCAATTACAAAGAAAAAACATTTTTCGATGTAAGAGCTTAACATTTATTTATTTATTTAATATTGTAATGATGGTCAGAAAAACATTGGTACCGTCGGTTTCAAGCCTAACATAAGGGAGACCAGACGATGGACTAGCATTATTTACGATTTACTATATACATATATATATATATATTCATATATATATGCATATATATATACATATATATATATATACATATATATATGCATATATATACATATATATATGCATATATATATACATATATATATATACATATATATACATATATATACATATATACACATATATATACATATACATATACACATATATATATGCATATATATATACATATATATATATATATATCAGAAGGAACGTCTAAGTTTTGAATTATCGTAAATTCTCATGTATTAAAAGATAAAAGTTTTATAAGCTATAAATAGAGATTGATTAACATTACATTAACATAATAAGTTACAGTTTAATAACAATTTGGTTCAATCAATAATTTTATGACCAAACGATATTATAATAATTAAATTTAATTCTTAAAATGCTATTTAAAAACAATAAGTATTTAATAAACAAAAACAGACGAAATTGGTAAGGTATATGGGAAAAAATCGAAACAAAACTGAAAGAGAAAAGATTCTCGGGCAACGTCGAGTCGGAACAGCTAGTAGAATATAAAAGCTACACATAAATACATTTGTTAAGCAAAAAAAAAAAAAAGCTATGAAAGTAGGAATTGAGTCTGACATAAAACAAGTTACTCACAAAAGGTTATTATTTCTTGTTCTATACATATTTATCTTTGCACGCATATTTCTCACACTAAACTGCCTCGGACACTGTGGTGAAATCCATTTTTCCCAGCTCTTTGTATGTTTTTGTAAAAATAAAACAAAAACAACTGTTTCCTTTGCTTTCCTACTTCCCAACGCGGATTCACTATTCAACTCTTATCTACCCCAACCCTCAAGTCCTGGGTATGAGCTTAAAAACTACATCCGGTCATAAGGTCCAATTTAAGAACTTTGAGGAGTTTGGAATTACTCCTTAATCACTATTACTCCCAGATCCACTCTGACTAATAGTGGCTGTATCTGCTAGCGTCTCATCTATGGGTTGAATAGGATTTATCATTTGCAGACTATTCACTTACAGAATGTGAATGTTTGTCCATTGAAACGATGAGGAACATCTGATCATCGCACAGAAATGGTGAATGACATGCGCTGATTTGTGAAACAAGGGTTGCACAATTTCTAACCACTCATCTCTGGAGTTGGCACTGTTTGACTCCAGTGGCAAAGAAGTCCAGAATGACACGAAACAATGTCGAGATGAGTTGTGAGCATATAAACCACTTGATATTCTCAAATGCTCACTCATTTTAGTACTGACTAGGCTCAACGATACTTAACTTTAGTGATCTAATCGAACCGGTGTATTAGCATGATTATAATAAATATATTGTGCAGTGATGGGACGATTCCAATATTTTTCCTGATTCCGATACAATTACCGATGTCATACTAAATTCCCAATTCTGATTCAGTTACCAATTCCGATTCTTTATAAATCTCTAAATATTTAGCTATAAAGTTGTTATTTTCTCCCGATTACACTAAAAAACACATTAAATGTGCATATATTTTTTAAATGTAAAAACACCCTTGTGGGGAAGGGAGTAACCTATAGATTTTACTTTTATCGCTAGTTTAAAATCAATAATTATTTATTATTCTAACATTTCTGCCAACAGTGGAAGAGTTTGTTTTAAACAAAATTAAAGAGAAAAGATAATTAAAGTAATCCTTTTTGACATCATAAAATAGACACAAATTTTTCCAATTCCGATATTTTGGTTGATGTAACCTTTAACTTTCTTCAGGTATATTTTGTCAAATTCGGGAATCTTTCTGTTCAACTCAGGAATCTGTGCAAAATTTTGAATGGAATCCATTATTTAATCCCTGGAGGAAGAGCCATAGCTCTTAGCAAAAAAAAAAAAAAAAAAAAAAAAAATACACTAGGAGTAAGGTATTGACATAGTTATACATTATGCCCATAAAACAAATCTATATAAAAATCCACTAATACATTTTATGTTTTTATATATAAACATGTGCTGTGCTGCTGTTTTTTGTGGTACATGTGAATGTCAAACATAGCAGGTGATAGATGCTTGGTTTTGTCTCTGGCTGGAGTTTGACCAGCCAAAAGATATTTTATTTGTTTGAAAAAATAAGTACCTCAGTAAATAGGAAAATCGAGCTGTGACCGACTTACTTTTCTAGATGGACTTCAGATAAATCCCTTTGAATGGATGTTACATGGCGTCATATCAACCTTTGATGATTTTGAAGAACAACAAAGTGTCATATATCCATTAAAGCATGTTATGCATGTATGTATAAATGTACATGCTTCATAGTCATAGAACGAGTTGTGTATCAATATGTGTCTTATAATGTATGCATAAACGACACACTCATCATCATTGGGTGTGTAAATAATCGTCTATGTTATCTGTTATATCATGTTGTTATGTATGTATAAATGTACGCATTGATCTTTTTGATATCACCGAATAAGAACATGTTACAAATGCGGTATGTATATAGTGCATCATTGCGTATGTGGATGTGGGTGTAAACATATATAATAAACAATAATGTGGGTGTTAACATATATAATAAACAATAATGTGGGTGTAAACATATATAATAAAGAATAATGTGGGTGTTAACATATATAATAAAGAATAATGTGGGTGTTAACATATATAATAAAGAATAATGTGGGTGTTAACATATATAATAAAGAATAATGTGGGTGTTAACATATATAATAAAGAATAATGTGGGTGTTAACATATATAATAAAGAATAATGTGGGTGTTAACATATATAATAAAGAATAATGTGGGTGTTAACATATATAATAAAGAATAATGTGGGTGTTAACATATATAATAAAGAATAATGTGGGTGTTAACATATATAATAAAGAATAATGTGGGTGTTAACATATATAATAAACAATAATATGGGTGTTAACATATATAATAAAGAATAATGTGGGTGTTAACATATATAATAAAGAATAATGTGGGTGTTAACATATATAATAAACAATAATGTGGGTGTAAACATATATAATAAAGAATAATGTGGGTGTTAACATATATAATAAAGAATAATGTGGGTGTTAACATATATAATAAAGAATAATGTGGGTGTTAACATATATAATAAAGAATAATGTGGGTGTTAACATATATAATAAAGAATAATGTGGGTGTTAACATATATAATAAAGAATAATGTGGGTGTTAACATATATAATAAACAATAATATGGGTGTTAACATATATAATAAACAATAATGTGGGTGTAAATATATATAATAAACAATAATGTGGGTGTTAACATATATAATAAACACTGATGTGGGTGTAAACATATATAATAAACAATGTTAACATATATAATAAACAATAATGTGGGTGTTAACATATATAATAAACAGTGCTTTTAGACAGATCGAATACTAAGACATTTTTCTTCTTCAAGTGTTCGGTCTGGTCTTGCAGACTTCGACGATCATGGTCCGCCATTCTTTCTCGTTCTAGGTCTTTCTCATGAGTTCATTGTTCTTGTCATCTTTATTCGTCACAAATTTGTTCAAACTGTCTTTGAATTTAGTGTGTTGTATTCCTCTGCTCTTGTTTCCGCATATTTTGTCACTCCATAACAGTTTCTGTAGTCCGGCAGCCCTGATTATAATAATACATTAAACCGTTATTTTTAAAACGGGCTGCTAGCTCCAATCCATATAACCTTTTTCAAATTTTGTTGTCACCACTTTCTGTCGTTTATTCCTTCTCATCATAATGAGGGTTTTTTCGCTGATTACATTCTCTGTTCCTTCTTTCATTTACTTTGACTTATCTTTCATTTCTTTCGGCCATTCTGTATTTCTATTATGACCCTTTCGCTCTCCAGTAGCGTTTTGCTTCTGTTGGGTCCGGTTCTTCTGTTTTTGTTTTAACTCCATTTACATTTTGGTAGAATTGGCTTTTATTATTTTCAAAGGTCCTGTTTTGCTTGCACTGTTCCGATTTGTATTGGTATCGTTTTAATCTTCTGTTGCTGCTATTTTTTTTACTTCACTTCTTCCTGTTTATTGTTGAGCCTCTCTTTGCTAGTCACATTTCTACTTTTCCATCCTCTTCTAGTGGTATTCATCTTGTTTGGTCGCTTTGACTTGTTTAGTTTGTTTGTTTGATCATCATCATCAACTATATATATATATATATATATATATATATAGACTAACATAAAAAAAACAAACACTAACCTAGTTTTAAAACAGATCAAGAAACTAAATATCCAGGCTAAATAGAGCACACACAAAGGAACAGGTCAACCAGAGGTCAAATAGGCCTTTGTCCAATAAATGCATGCTCATTGGCTGATAGGAAGGGCGCGGTGGATACTAGAAAGTTGATTGGCTAACTAAAATCTCAATAGAAGATGCGCATATAAAAACGACAAACAATCACAGAACTCGCGCATAAGCCTGAAGAGTCCTAGAGTGGATGAAACGCGGAATATTCAGTGTAGCTTAATCGCCATATATATTTTATAAATTATTATATATATATATATATATATATATATATATATATATATATATATATATACATATATATATATATATATATATTTTTTAATACGATAGCGTGTGTACTATTTTCTGTCTCACGCTCACATCTGGGTCGTTTTGTTGTTATGTACTTCCATTTCTTGTAATAAATAATTTTACCAAGAATTCTTCATAAGTTTTGATTTCGGTTTCGATTATAGCTGATGGCACTTAAGTCATCTATTCTTTTTATAAATAATTTTACCAAGAATTCCTCATAAGTTTTGGTTTTGGTTTCGATTAAAGCTAATGGCATTCCAATAATCCATATTTTTAAAAAATAATTTTATCAAGAATTCTTCATAAGTCTTGGTTTCAGTTTCGATTTTAGGTGATGGCATTTTAGTAATCTATTTTTTTATAAATAATTTTATCAAGAATTCTTCATAAGTTTTGGTTCCGGTTTCGATTATAGCTGAACAAACTAAAGTTTATATATATATATATATATATATATATATATATATATATATATATATATATATATATATATATAGTAAGTTATAAAAATATATATGGCGATTAAGCTACTACGCGGAATATTCAGTGTAGCTTAATCGCCACATATATTTTATAATTTACTAACTAGCTCTACCTACGTATTGAGTACTTTTGAAGTAAATACTTAAAGTTTACGCATAAATTTATACTTTCGTATATTAATTTA
>NC_136488.1:63437471-63459971 GCF_053919585.1 Euprymna scolopes | reverse complement strand
GCTAGCCAAAGATAGATCAGCATAGAGGCGTGCCTTGAATACGGGTGGCGAAGGACTTGAGAACCTTTGGTTTGAAAGGCTGGTGCAGAGAAGACAAAACTAGTGACTACGTTTACTGTTGCTTGCATTAATCTTTCATAGATTGCTTGCCATTACATTACATAGCATTATATATATATATATATATATATATATATATATATATATATATATATATATATATATATATATATTTAAATAAGGGAGTAGTCACCAACAATGTGTATTTTTTAACATTATTTTATTATTCCGTGTCTTGGTTTTTCATTGAGAATTATGTCTGGATCATTGTAATAATGTTTTTAAGTCATTGAAATCGTTTTTACGCGCGTTTCAAACGTTCTGTGATGCGTCCTCGTCAGAAATTATTTTCAAATGTGTTGGAGATGTAAAAATGGCGATTTTCGTAGTTAATTTGAAGTTTTTCCAAGGGGGGAGGCTTTATATATGTCCAGTAAGAAATGTAAAAATAAAATGCTGTGTTGAGATATTTCTCTATACAAGTTGTTTGTTTAATTGGTCTTGGGTAATGATCGTCCATGGCAGACTGCTTGCCAAATCATTTACTGTGAAAGCAAACATGCTTGCTTGTACGGAATAATATTTGTTTGTTTGTTTTAGAAAAGATTCGTATATCTGGCAAACATAAACAGTAATCAGCTTGAAAGAAGATCAAAATTCGTCATCAACGGATCAGATTTAGATTTTACAGTTTATCGCATAGAAATGGAATTATTGGCGTATAAATATTAATACAGGTGTAACTATTTTTGTCACATAAGTATGAAGAGAAGGCTAAGGTTAGCCTAAGTATAGAAAATAAGGTTAGCCTGAGTATAGAAAATGAGCAGTAGGTGTAGGATGATCAAAGTGTAGTATTACTCTCCTGTAGTATTGCATTTGGACAGTATTACACATAGTTTTACATTTGGATAGTATTACACTAAAGTAGTATTACATTTATGTGGTATTACACTCAGGTAGTATTATATTTGGATAGTTTTTCATGATGTCAGTATTATATTTAGAAAATATTACACTCGAGTAGTTTGATATTCGATAGTATTATACATGGGTAGTATTACATTTGGGTCGCATTACATTCTGATAGTACTATGTTTTGATGGTATTAAACTCGTGCAGTATTAAATTTGGGTAGTATTATACTTGAGTAGTATTACATTTGAATGGTAATTCGCTCAGGTAGTATTACATTGTAATTGTATTACACTCTAATAGTATTACATTTGGGTACTATTACACTCGGGCAAAATTATGCTCAGTATTGCATTTGTGTGGTATTACATTTGGATAGTATTACACTCAGATATATTATTACATTTGGATATTATTACATTTGGGTAGTATTACACTCGAATATTGTTACACTTATATAGTATTACATTCAGGTAGTATTACTATAGGGTAGCATTAGATTTAGGTACTATTACACTCGGATAGCATTACACTTAGGTAGCATTACATGTGGATAGTATTACACACCTCATGTTCCTCGGAATCGTGCTTTCTCATCAAGAGTTCATCATTCTGATCGCTGGACTTTACTCAGGCCTATTTGTATCATGCACAATACTGTTCTCATCTTGAGTGTTATTCTTATAACATTTAACTGGCCATGATAGCATTTAACTGACATTTTGGATGACGATAGTCTTTGAATAGCGTCGAGAACCACACCTGATATGAATTGGGTAAAAAAAAGTTACATTTTAGCAAAGAAAAAAATCGAAAGAAAAATATGGACATGCATATAAAATGGGAATAAATATAAATATTAAGAGAAGAGGAGGGTCACCAGTTAGAAGTGCTACCTAAAACATAACATAGTTTTGTAAATGCAAAGATTGAGAAAAAAGAAGCTTCATAATTTATGCATTCATTCTTTTTCTTTTTTTTTTTGCGGACTATTATTCTCATCTTCATAACTATCATTGTTCCCCCACGCTTCGGCCAACTCATCCTCATCCAGCTTTTTTCTGCGATGAGGTAGGAATGCTCAATCTTGTAACTTATCCCCAGTAATTACTGCTTCCCGTAGTTTTGGCCAATAAATCCTCTGACCTGCTTTGGGTAGGATTGAAACTGCTATCTTCAGACAATGCTCAATGAACCAGAGATACTCAGCACCTCTATCCACTGAATTATGGGCCCCAAAAAGCGATCAAGCTTGAGTTATATGGCCTTATAGATTCAATTTTGTCTGGTCTTCCATTCTGAAAGGTATTGGTTTTTTGTTGTTTTTTTTTTAATGAAAAAAAATACTTTCGGTATGAACTTAAGAGAAAGAGGGAAACCAGAGATAGCTTAGTTTAAAAGTCGATTTCTTAAAACCCTCCAGCACATGCCAGCAAGTAAAATGGACGTTAAACCGAACATGATGATGATATATATCACCACACAAGACAATCAGAATTTTGAAGGTTATTAAAAAATTATTGGTTCAGACTAAAAGCCGTTTTTTGGTCAGCTCTTGGCTCGTTTACATTTTTGCTTATATGTAACATTAATAAATTCTCATTGAATTATTATTTTTTATTTATTATTTATTAAGCGGATATTTATTTGAGTCAAATATGAAATAAGGAAAAACTAAAATAAATTTTTTAAAATCTTATTTTTAAATCGTAAACATTACTATATCTTGAATTATTTTCCGCTAAGCCAGGGATCGGCAACTCATTCAACCCTGTGGGCCAGATCGTGTTATAATTACTGGTTGCGGGTTGAACAAAAGTTGTTAATTAAAATATAAGGACAATTACATATGCAGAACCTAAATGTTTGAAACCATCATTAAAATAAGCATTGAGAAATCAGAAAAACAAAACAAAATTTAAAATAAAAAACACTTAATAGAAGTTAATTTTCCTCAAAGAACGTCAAAATACTGCAAAGTAAAAACAATCAACTGAGATGAAATAGATGAAATTATTACATGTATGTTTGAAACTGTTATTGAAAATTGTACCACAACCGAACGACACACACACACACACACACACACACACACACACACACACACACACACACACACACACACAGAAGCGAAACACATATATACATAAACTCAAGTACAAATTTATGGTCGCCCCCCCCCCGGCCTGACTTTCATGAAAAACACTCCTCTAGCTAAAACCACTATCAATAATTTTCCCCACTCTTTATCTGTGCCTAAATCTAAATGTAGATTCCATGAACAAAGCTTCTTTCTTAGAATTGCATGCCTGAGGAATTCTGTTCCGTTTTCCTGCTTTACAATTGACTACAATATGGTCATCTTCAAGTTCAACGTGAACAAGTTCTTAATGAGCCATCCCCCTGAGTAAACCAATTTACCAAATTTCCACTACTAACGATTATTACATTTTCCCATTGACTACTGTACATTAACCTTTATTCTCGAGTGGCCTCCGGGCTTTGATAAGTGGTGACTCCTTTGTAAAAAAAAAAAAAAAAAATAGTTGCAAGCATATAGACTTATGTATGTACACATGTGGCAATATCCACACATACATGAGGCATAAAACAGAAAGCTGACTGAGACAACATTGTTCCTTTGAAGTTGTCCCCGCCTAATGTCTGTTTCTGTCAGTCAATCAAATTAGCTCTTAGTTTGTGTTTTATGTTTATTTTTTATGTTTTATGCAGAAACAGAGATGAATGAGTTTTGATCATGTTTTTGCGGTCATAGTATTCGAATTCTACAGAGGAAGATAACAGCATGCCTTTTGTTGAATTAGAAAACCTCCTCTCTATTGTTAAAAATAGAGTAATCAGTACTCAGGCTCACAGGTCGGTCAAAATGCCATCATGGGCTGGATTTGGTCCACGGGCTGTAGACTCCCAGTTTTGCTCTAAGCCCTCCCCACCTGGCACTATGGTTCTGCCCGGGCAACACTGAATAAATGCAACTAGTTAGTAATAATGTAAATTCCGGAATGATTATTACAAATGCCACATATGAAATCGAGAACAACTAATTTGAAAAAAAAAAAAAACTCTTAATGTATAAATACAGTATATAGGTAATTATGTCATTTACATATAAGTATAATAACCTTAGATAGCCATGTAATAATGTCTCTTTAAATAATAAAGTCCTATTCACACAATTGAAGCAAAGAAAATCACATTCCTTTGTGTTAGTATTGCATTACTTTGAATCCATTGCATATGTGAGAAGTAGAAAGTGGACATGGGGTTTACTTTCGGCAGCCTCATAACTCTCACTTCCTTTTTGTCCTTTAGTTCTCACATTCCATGAGCAATGTTTCTGACAAAGAGGGAAGAATTGCTGTTTTCTGGGTTGGAATCTATTCATGTAACGCTTATCATTTGCTAGCTTTTGACTTGGGAGTCATATTTTGTTTTTAGCTTCTTACATCAAGTGGCTTCATCATTTGTCTGGAGCGATTTCAATAAATAAAAAAAAAGAAACTTCAAATTTACATATTTTCTAGATTAACTGTTCGTAAAGTTATTTATTTTTCTTTATTAAAGTTATTTTCACCGGAATTTTATTTTTCTCATTATGCGCATTTAAAATACAAACAACATATATGCATGATATAAATTAAATCGATATGATAATATGGTAAGTCAATTTTGTGCTTGTATGTAACTTATCATCCATATAACCTCTATTAAAATATGGGATCACTCAATTGTTGAAGATGGAATAGAAATAAAAGTAATTTTTAGAATTTCATCTGAAGACACTGTTGGATCGAACGTGAAACTCAAATTAAAATAGACTTTCTTGGCCTCCAGACTAGGATCAAAGTATATGATCAAAGTATATGATCTTCGAAAATCTAACAATAATAGTGTGGGCTATTCATGTGCACATGTCGTCCCTAGAATGGAAATATGTCATAAACACCTACAAGGGTTTTGGAGATAGGTCCCTATAACTAGAATAATATATCTAGGTCCCTATAACTAGAATAATATATAACTAGAAATATTCTTAAACTACTTTAATTAAAGTATTTAGATAAGTATTTTCTAAGCTTGAAGAAAAGTGTTACAATAATATCGTGGGGTCTGTATTACCACTAGACTCCATAGAATAAAAATAGGTAACAAACTCTTACAAAGATACCATTGGAGAATTTCCACAGGTCCTATTATTAAAATCATAATTTATATCACACATGCATGTCATATATATATATATATATATATATATATATATATATATATATATATATATATATATATATATATATATATAAGGAAAAGGGGGAAAAGGAACCAAAAGCAATTATACCTAGCATATCAAGAAGAATTTCCAGATTATCCCATAATGATGTTATATTTAACAAGAAAGAATATTATAATGAAGCTGGATATAAAGGAGAAGTAAAATATATTAAAAACGTAAATAAAATATTAATGGAAGGAAATATATCAAAACCGAGACCATCACATGTTATTTCATACAATATGGCAGTGGGCAAATCCAATTGTAAAAACAGTATAAAAATATAACTTGTAAAAATATTGGAGATAATGTCAAGACGTCCCAAAATAATAAAGGTAATATCAATAAAAATAGACGTAGAAATTGCATTTGGTTTAACCCGTCTTACAGCACACACATAAAAAATAATTTGCTGAAGGAATTTTTTCAAATTATTGATAAAAATTTTCCTAAATCTAAGTAAAATTATAAACCGCAATAATGTTAAATCATCTTTTTCGACTCTGACTAACTTAGTGAAAACTATAATTAGTTCTAACAGTGCTAAAATAAACAAAGAGACAAATGAAAGAGATCTATTAAATAATCAAAACATTGAAGGGAATTCACTTTGCAACTGCAGGAATATAGATGAATGTCCGTTAGAAGGTAAATGTTTCATTTCCAATATAGTAATAAATGTGACGTAATAGATAATAATAAAGCCAGAACATATATTGGGGCCACAGATTATAGTTTTAAAGATAGATTTAACAATCGTACAGCATCCTTTAAAATACCATAAGCTAACAATAAGAAAAAAACATTAGAAAATTGGATTAGGGAATTAAGAAAAAACAAAATTGAATACAAATTGAAATGGTCGATATTAAAAAGTGCTAGTAAATACTCATCTAACAAGTCTGGCCGAATAATCTTTGCAATCTTGAATCGTATCATATAATAACATCTAAAGTAAACCTTCTTAACAAACGCCAAGAAATAATTCAAACCTGTTTACATAGATCTAAGTATATATTGTCTCGACTTAAACCTGATTAGAAGCATACATTAAATTAAAATAAATTAACATACAATATATATATATATATATATATATATATATATATATATATATAGTAACCTAGGGCAATTCCATACCATACTTTTTGTTTGTTGAATTCTGATTCTTGGGTAAGACATATCCACTCTTGACATAGATTTTTAAAAATTACAACCAGTTCAGTTTTCATACGACAGACCAAGATTAAAACAGAAAAATGGAAGAGTTAACTCTGAAAAAAATCATTGAATACATATGAAAATGGGGTAATTCTATACCCTCCATTTGACAATTGCATAATGTGGGAAATATCAACATATTAAGATAGAAATAAAGCCAACTAGTAAAGTAAGCATTTATTTATTTAATATCATAGTATATGCATGCCTATAAAAGAGAAAAAAGACGAAGATTGAATGTTTAACTTTCAATTTTATTTTAACAAATGCAAACTGCACAAACCTTACTTCATAGCAGCAGATACACTTTTAAAATGTTTTCTCTGGCTTTTGAAGGAACCCATTCAGAGTCGCCATCACTACGTCTGGCTATGGGGTGTCAGCACTTGGCTGTCCGTCACTACTTTTTAACTTCTCGTACGTACCTGTATTCTGAGTCTTTCTTCCTCTCCCATGACATCGCCCTTTAGATCCTGTCCTCACTTTTTTTTTTGCTGCTTTCTCTTTGTTGTCTTTTTTAAATCGCTGCAGACATTCAGGCCAGGTTCTCTCTATACTGCCTTTTGATGAACTTTGTTTTCTATAGGCTTTCAGGTGTGCTGAAAATGAATATCGCATTTAAATTTTCTGCAAATAAGTATTTTTCCAGATATTAAGCAATGTAATTCTTTATGTTATAAGTCGTGGCCATTGTTGTATGCACATTTTTGCTTTATACCCAGAAAAATACTTATTTGCAAAAGATTTAAATGCGATAATCATGTTCAGCACCCCCCAAAACCATTAGAAAACAAGTTTTATAAGGTTGGTTTTGTGTTGGTCTACAAGGGCACTACCCTTAAAATACATAACAGACCCCACCCCCCAACAAAAGTAGCAATAGAGATGTTGCTCATTTGACATTAAATTAATATAAAAAAGTGACTCCCCACTTTTTGAAACTATAATTTCTTCATATCTTGGAAACAACTCCTGGAATTTCAAACGCTATTTTCGTTTTCAGCACCCTCGAAAACCTCATTCCATGGAACCAATATATATATATATATATATATATATATATATATATATATATATATATATATATATATATATATATATATATATGGATATATATATGCTTGTAGCCAATGATGGAGGATCGCCTTAATATGTGACTTTAAGGGCAAATATCACATAGCCAACTACACAATTCAGGTCATTACCGACGAGCTTTTATTTGTTAAATTGTGATTAATAGTCACTGAGATTTAGAACTTATAAAATTGCCAAAAAAGGTGATTAAAATTTTATGACAATTGGTAAAAAAGAACCTATATTTTCAAACCAATAAAATATGCCTAAATTTGCTTACATTTGTATATATAGTGTCCTGGCAAGCCAGATTTAGTTTTGCTGTTTTGGGATGAATTTTGCTTAGGTTTTTTTACTTGGTTGTCTCCCCTGTGGTCTTGCCAGGCCATTAATATATATATATATATATATATATATATATATATATATATATATAGTATATAAAATGTATATGGCGATTAAGCTACACTGAATATTCCGCATTTCATCCACTCTAGGATTCTTCAGGCTTATGCGCGAATTCTGTGATTGTTTGTCGTTTTTCTAAAAACGATAAACAACCACAGAATTTGCACATAAGCCTGAAGAATCCTAGAGTGGATGAAACGCGGAATATTCAGTGTAGCTTAATCGCTATATACATTTTATAACTTACTAACGAGCTCTACCTACGTATTGAGCACTTTTGAAGTAAATACTTAAAGTTTATGCATAAATCTATACTTTTGTATATTAATTTATGTGAGTAAATTAAGTAGTTATATATATGTGCGTGTGTGTGTGTGTGTGTGTGTGTGTGTGTGTGTGTGTGTGTGTGTGTGTGTGTGTGTGTGTGTGTGTGTGTGTGTGTGTGACATGATGGAACACATGTTGTCCATGGATAGATAAAAATAGAAAGGCCAGTTTTTTGTTGCTTTTTTTACTGTTTGGTCATCAAATATCAATGCCAAGAGCCACTCAAGACAAGAGAAAGATTATCCATTGGAGTTGATCAATGCATTGAACCAAGTTTGATTACTTATTGGACGGTATGTGGCATGGTTTCTGTTTGAAGCATGCCAGGTTTAATCTTTTTTGCCTGAATATTTCCATCATATTATAAAAGTTCTAAGTTTGCATCGCCTTGTAAGATTTTGAGTTTAAAACGATTTTCATTAGTTGAAACATATTGAGTTAACACGTTCTGTAAAAACTCTACTTTTTTTTCTTTTTTTATGGAAGTGAAGAAAAGAACGTATCCCAAAAGAGCAAAGAAAAAGAAAGAAGGTAGCTATTTAAGCCAGTCGCTTTTTGCTGTTACTTTGAATCCCATCTTGATTCAGTCGCTACAGGCACTTTGAAAATTCGATTTGAAGACGGTTAAGTTGTAGTCTGCAAAGAAGTAGTTTTACAATAATGTGTGTCACAGATAGGAGGCCCTCTAAAAAAAGTTGTATCCATAGAAATTTCTCCTGACGCTAAGCACATGGAGAAAAAAGGGAAAGTTTTTTCCATTGTGGTAGAAGATGATGTTAAGCTTAATATGAAATACAAGGTTGTATAAGAAATTTCCAAGATTGAGATAAAAATAATTATTCTAATCATACTTGTTTATACTCGCTACTTAAGCAATGTTGATACAGTACGTGAGTGTGGTGATTTCAATCTTTATCTAGCTTCTCCAGATTTACAGCTAATAACAAAAAAAAAAAAAAGTGTTTCTATAGGATTTGAACCAGGTCAAAACAAATGAATTTTTGACACAACACGCATTGTCACTTAGTATTTATATACTTCCCATAAAATATAATGAGGCATAAGGCTGGAAGATGTCAGAAGAAAAACCAGAACCTTAAATCATTTTCTTTCATTCTCCATTCTGTGTTTTTTCACCAATATTCAAGAAAACTCTTTGTACATTCTCTGGGCCTGCCAAAGCCAGCAGGACACCGATGAAACTTTCTGATAGTAGCATATTGGTTTTTGTCATTGATGAATAAATTTTATATTCCCCTTTTTTTCGTTTGCTTAAAATAAATAAATTATTCAACAAATAGAATCTAACTGTTAAGGCAAGAAATAACTCAATGTTAAAAGTACAGATATTAAATAGGATATTTTAAAGTTATTTTTCTGATGTTTTTCTAATGGAAATGCTATGAGAGAGAATCGCCAGCACGTCATCATAAACGTAAAAGAAAAACGTTCGATTCTTTCTTCATATAACTAATATCACTCATTCTCAGTTAGTAAAGTTTCTTAGTTGTATAAATGAGTTCTGAGATGAGCCCCTATTCTTTTTTATTTTATTATAGATCATCCGAGATTCCCACTCTTCATTTTTATTTTGTCTACATCCCAACCTGGCAACTACCTCGGAAGACACCCCTCTTTTCCCACGAATCCCCATTCTTTTCACCGCCCTCAATAAGCCCCACCCCCACCTGAAAACTGGAAAGACTCTGGTAAACAGTGAACAGTCCATTTCTATCCTGATTGATTTTGAGGTCTTACTAACCACCTAGCATTTTATTCCATTTTGCTATAGATACTGCCTGCTTTTTAGTAAAAAGATTGCAGCTCTGATGGAATTGAAATTGTATATGTGTACATTTTCTTGTAAATAAAAACGTCAAAACTCAGAGACAACATTAAATAGGATTGGCTATAGTGTGAATACGATATTGTGGTGACTGGAACTAGTTTAACTGAATATACTAAAAGAATGATGCACGACTCCTATCTCACCCCACCCAATTTGGCCTTGTGCCACATCCGTTGTGTAATATTTTCAATATTTCTTGTAAAACTTATTATAATCTTTATACACAGTATATAAATATGGTCAGAAGGAATTTCCAGAAACAAAGTTTCTCCACGATGGCTATCCATCTACGGAACACATTATCAGCAGATTAAAACATCAAACGTTATGCGAAATATTTTATCTCACCTGCTTTTTGCTCCATGACAGTGGCAAAATAAGACAAACACAACAAAAGCCTACATTAAAATTCAGTACAAATTTTATTAGATCCCTGGTTGCAAAAAAAGGAATGCCTGTTCTCTCTGAAAAGAGCTATTAACAACCTCGAAAGGCGATAGTCTTTCATCTTCAACAGGAACTGGAATTGTAACCCAACATGTGTCTCCCTCGTCAGATCGCCGACTCCCAACGTTGTGTACCGTGGATTTTTCGTTCGACTGTTCTTCTTATGGCCGGATCATCCTTTTCCCATTGGCGACTGTCGATGAGAACACACGCAGTTCACAAAATAGAAATATGAACAAACAAAGGAAAAACACAAACGCCAATGTTCACATATAAATTGACTGTTGGACTTGTGAGTGTGTGTGTGTGTCTTCCCCTGTTCTATCAATGTTACATTTGTCTATCTCTGTTTCACAATCAACTCTAAAATTGTCCACGCCTCTATTTCACAGTCAATTCTATAACTGTTCAACTGTAGTCGTCATCAACTCCCACCCATCGCCTAGCGCATCTACATCTCAACTGTCACTGTCCAACTTACATCCGCTGCGACGGGCATCTAGATGTCAACTGACTGTCCCCTCTACGTTGGTATCACAGGTAGCCCACCCCACGCTGGCTACCGGAAGCTGCCCTTCCCTGTTTTATCAGTAGGTTTCTATTGTTATTGTTTGCTACTTCCTATCTATTGTTAATTGTAGGCTATTTCCGATTTCTTTGTTTATTCTAAGCTATTTCCTCTTCCTTTGTCAATCCCCCCCTCTTAGCACTTAGTGGTTCAAATCCACCCTAGGGCCACTTTATAGTATCACACACCTCCCATGCCCAACTTGTCATTTATTACATAAATTACAAAAACACAAAATCATATCAACATCAATTACATAAAATTCGTACATATTACATGCATAATGAAACACTATAGATATGTCCTTCACTTAAAAAAAAAAACAGAAACAAAAAAAAAAGCAGAAATTCGGCGTATCATTTCTAAACCAGGACCACAGGTGTGCAGCCAACTCTCTCGGTATTCCAGGGGTATTTGAATACCCGTAAAAAAAACTCTTCAAAGCAATTCCTTTTTTTGACTGGTTTCAGTCAACTGGTACAGCTTTTCATACCAGAGAGGGAAAATCAACCTCGACCCTCCATCGAGGTGGAAAAATAAGCAGGGGGAATTTTAACCATCTCCAAAATATTTCGCCTCACCACCTAAAAAATAAAAACAAAATCATGAGGAATTCTAATCACCTCAACTGTAACAGGCATAGTGCCACTCTCCTCTCTCCCTTTCTCCCCCCCCCAAAAAAAAGATCAGGAGGATTTTTATTTTGTCACCTCCTACCGGGAAAACCTTGTGCACACACCCCTGAACCTGTCTGGTCTCTCGCCATTTTTTCAATAAGAAGGACAATCTTATACATTTTACTTAAATAACACTTGCAATATTATTAAAAAAACAAGTTACATTTTAACAAAACAAAATTGCTTCTCTACTGTTTCTGTTTTCGACAACACTAAAACAAAAATATAATTCAACACAATAAAACCTAACCCGAAAAAAATTGCATTCAACAATTATAAGTCTCTTTTTTTCCAAATTTTTCTCATTTCTTGTACTAATCGATTAAGAAGTCCCTGTGCAATTTTACAAGCATTAAACATATGTAATCTTCATCGTTAGAAATACATAAAAATTCACGTAAGCAGTTCTTTTTTTTTCTTTTTTTTTTTTCGCATGACCAAAATGTTTTTCTTTAAAATCAAGGTAAGTCTCTTTTTTTTCTTCTATTCTTTTTAACAACAATTAAAATGTAAAGTTCGTATGCACGTGTACAGAAAAATTTGTTGTAACAGTCTCCATTTTTTTTTTCTATAAACGACAATTTTAATAAAAAGAAATTTTCATTATGACCGTCTATTTTTTTTATTTTCTTTTCCTTATTATTTTTTTCTTCAAGTGAAGGGCCTTCTCACTTCCACTCTGCACAGATCATCGGCTCGCGTGTCCTAATTTTACCCACCCCCCGTGAATCGTGAACAGTGATAAAAAATAACATTAAAATTCTAAAATTCTTGATTGACCTCATGGCAATCACTCATCGCGTCAACCTTGATCTTTACCAGTAATTTATTCTCCAAACATTAAACTTTCATTTATCCACGTTCTCGACGTATGTTAAATACATCCACTCTCTAAATACAATTTCTCAATGATTCTTCATCTGCCACCGGATAATAGAACCGACGTACACCACGTGCCAGTGTGCCATATCCCTAACTATCCGAATTTCTGGATGCTTCTTTTCCTGCATCCCACAAAAACTCATGTTCCGTTTTCCGCCAACAACCTGGCCAAGTCGAATCACCATGACTTAATTTTTTTTTTCAACAATCATCACCTAGCACATGACGTAAGACAAATCCCCGTTCCCACAACAGACGAAGTTCCCAGGAGATGTCTTAAATCGATGAACAGGGCCACTTTATAGTATCACAGAAGCAGGTTCATCTATCTTTGAAGATCTGAGTTTACAGCTGTTTGAAGGGGGTCGATATGATGCCTTCTGATGAAAAAGATTCAATTCTCACATTGAGACGATATTACAGAAGTTCATGATTAATATTCATATAAGGAATGGTCCTATATAACAGGTCGCCAATTCAGACCTAAAGGTCTCACAGAGACTTAAATAATTATTGAGCCTAATTATTTAGGCTTAAAATAAAAGTCTCAAGGAGATGAACAGGAAGAGGAGAGCAATGATGCTCATTCAGAGAGTTGGAGTTCCAGTCCTTCATCATTGCCTATATCTGTAGAACTGAAAAAGAAGAGGCATGCAAGCAAAAAGCCCACAAAGGCGAACCCTGCAGCAAATATAATCGACCAATCTGATTGGTCCAAAACAAATACAATGGGAGGCATGATATAATTGTCAAATTTCTAACATTTAACAGATTTCTGCTATGAACAATCTCCATGTGCATTTTGGTCCATCCTGTCAATGATCCTCAATCCTCTCACAATATTCTTAATTTCTCAACTAACAATCATTCCATCTCCTTAACACTTATCCTCGAGTGGTTTTGGGCCTTGTTAAATAATGACCCATAAGTAAAAAAAGAAAAAGAATGAGTCAAAACGACTCATCTGCATTGGTAGCGACACAGATTACACAATTATTTCGACTATTTAGTTGACATCTAAACATTCCCAAGTTTGTGCTGGCTTTTCTTGTTCTGCATTTCCACTACAGATCCTGCCCCCAAGTCCCACCATTCCTCATCATGATAGGGGCGATAGCAAAATGGTATTGTCAGAGTTATCTTGCTGGGGAAACCTGTCAACCTCTAGACGTTTCTGCCTCAGTGTATGGCAAGCAAAGATGTATCAGGTAGAGAACCACAAATAGAGACAGAGTGGCAAACCTTCCCTGACTTTGCATGCAATCTTGCTGTCTTTGGTGTTTGGGTAAACACTTGCAACCTTATAGGATAACAAATAGGTGCACTGAACAAGAGTGACTCCATGCAACCCAGACAATCCTGAGGCATGATCCTTGTGAACTCTATGCAAAAGTTTGACTTGCTTAACAACAACAATAACAGCACAAAAGGTGGTAAATATTTTGTCTGATGAGAATGGCTGTTGAAGTATAATTACCTAAATTATCTTTATTGAATTTACGAGTTATCTCACTTGAACTTATTCTATCTAATATTAGAGAGTGTTCTCTTCTGATTGGAAGTTAAGAAAACTTATTCTACTTACATGCAGGATTTAGAACAAGATTTTGTTCCCTTTCTGGCCTGTCTTTCAAAGCTATCAGACATAGTTGTCCATCCTCACATAGCTTTTACAAACTCTGATGTCGTGTTTATCACATACCTTTCCTGGTAGCAGTTACAGAGACTCCTAGAAGACAGCTAACACAAACTAAATAACATTTACTAATCCATTTCTCACACATATTTTCTATCTCCAAATCTGGCAAACATTCATTCTGATTAGCCAATTTTCATTTGATATTTTTGTACCCTGTTATTGTCACTTTAATAACATTCTTTTGCTACAGTTTATTAAAAAAAATGATGCAATTCAGCCCCGACAAATGGATATCGAGACATTTTTTAATAATGAGCTAAAAGTAAAAATTAGCAAGGGGAATAATTCATATTTTTAATTGAAGAATATGAAATCAGTTGTTTCCCTTACAATTAAATGTTATTTCTTTTTTTTGTATAAGTTTTTTTTTAAATGTGCAAACAAATAAAAATTAAAAACTAAAATGACATCACTGCATTTTGGACAACACCGAATAGGTAGAGTTAGTATATTATGTAAAATTTGTTTGTTTTTTTTTCCAAATTTTCTTATTATTTTGTTCTGGCTGGTAATTGGGCATCCTTCCAGATGCAAGAAATTCAGCCACTTTCACAGACATTCCAACTGAGAGATCTCCCCAACACTCTAACCGTCTCTTTCAGTGAAACTGCTTGTATCTCTCTCGCACTTAGTGTACCGGGTATATTTGCCAGGGAGTTTTTGAAATTATCTCCCATGAGTCCGGTTTCTCCTATAATTACTCGAATGGTGAAGATTTTCTTAAGATTTCAATTCCCCTTTCATGCTATACATATTTTGGACAGGAAATGGTGTTATTGTTAACATTAAAAAGCTTGGCAGAAGAAATACCAACAACAAAAATATTTTTAAGGGATTTGGAACCATTTAAATTGACGAATAGCAATTGAAAGTATAAAACATCATGATTAACATTGTATAAGCCCAAGTAATTTAATTTATGTTTATTTTATTTATTTTTTACACTAAAAGCATAAAAGATAGGGCATAGAATGAGACTGTGGCGTGTATTAGTGATATGTTCACTGATTGGACTAATGCGTTTTTAATGAAAAAAATCATCATTCTAACAAATAATATTTACCCAACTCGTCACAAAAGTCTGATTCGACAAAAGGTCAATTTTTACGTTGCATCTGGAAGTGTGAGAGTATTACCTTTATAGAACATCACAAGAATTCTCATGCTTGTGTTGCATTCAATAATGGTCACTATATATTGGACCAGTAAGTAGAGATTATGTTGACTTATGAATTTTGGCAAGAGTTACATGGGTGCATGTTGGGATGGCCTGACAGCAAATGAAAATAGACCACCTGCAACTGGCAAGATTGAAATGACGAGTCAAGGTTACCTCCCTAGACAAAACACACTAGAAATGCAGGCGTCGAATGATATTATATAGAAATTACATCAAGTGTTCAGGGCACAGAACAAAGTTTCTAGTGAATTTGAATTGGAAAGCAAACAGACAAGATGTTCCTGGCAATCTAGAAATCTAAGTGAATATTACCTTGAGACTCTGTCCCTGTGTCAACCACTTTAACAAAGTTAGAAAAAATAAGTTAAAAGTAATCATAATTAGATTGGTCTCTACTCCTGTAAACACTCCTTCTTTAAATAAAACTATTAAAAGCCAACAAGTCTTCATTGCAGTCCATGCATAAGTAGATTTGTTTTAAGTTAAACAGAAGATCACAACCACAAGGGATCAATGGCCACGCATGGAAAAGTGATGATGGTGAGAATGAAAGTTCAGCGACTGTGCACATATGTAAAAAGACTTTTATTATTTGATTGGTTTTCTTGATTGCTCACTGGCAAAATCTCTAGAAGTGCACAAGTACGTGTTTGCAGGAAATGACGTGTGTAAACAGTCGGTTCACTTTCGTTCATTAAAATGTTACAACTGATTGGACCAAGAGCTCTTAATTAAAACTCATGATTCTCTTTTGGATGATTATTATAAAGAAATAAATCTACATGTATGCTGGAAAATAGATTCTACTGCTGCTTTCAAACCAACACGTATGTTCACATCTTTTATGACGTCATACTGCTTTTAACAATTACCCTTTATGACAAGGTCCAAAGTTGTATTAGTATTATCAATGATTTGTAGGGAACAGAGATTTTTATACTAAGTCAAGAAAAGTTCTTGACAATCAGTCTAACAGAGTCTGTTCTATTTGAGTTGGGTGAACGTTTTTTCTGTTGGACTGAGGATGGTTCTGTGCAATCATAGGAGGTCCATCTTTTCAGACTTTGTTTTCTCTTTTTGAGAAGGGGTTAACTTATTGGTAATCGTTTGAGGCCTCTCTATCGGGGAATGTGGATGAGACTGGTTGGGCATTTTTTTGTAAGCCAGAATGACATGCCTCTTGGGTACTGTTTTTTTAACCCCACTTCCTATATTGTCACATTTTCACGTAGTGGATGTGAGGTAAATTCTATTAATAATTCATAGCATGTGTATTATGTTTCTTGCGTCTTAGTAAAGCGTTGGAATCAGTGTATCACCCTAAAAGGAAATTATGTTATGAATTAAGTCGATATTTTGCTTAAACGTTTGCTGTTTTGTTAGAGACTTATTCACAGATGTGTTATGTTTATAAAGAAATGATACTTAAAACTGGTTAAGTTAAACTTCATTTGGAAAGATAAGATAATCAAGCTCAAAGATAAGACTCATGCGTTCCCTTGTCCACAGTTTTCCGGTATGCTTGTGAAACATAGACCTTCACAGCAGAATTAGAGAAGAGGATTCAGACTTCAAAAATGAGATGCTTCAGAAGACTACTTGGCATCTTTTACAAAGACCAAATAACCAGTAAGGATATCAAAAACAGAATAAGGCAAGCTATTGGTCCATATGGAGATCTTCTCACCACAATCAAGAGGTGCAAACTAAAATGGTTTGGCCAACAAAGAGAACAAGAGAAGAGAGGCTTGCCAAGACAGTGCTCCAGGGAACAGTCAGAGGAGGAAGAACGAGAGTAAGACAGAAGAGATAAGAAGATAACATCACTGAATAGAAAAGGATTGAAGCTGAGCGAGGCAGTCAAACATGCAGAGGATAGGAAAGGATGAAAAGGACTGGTTGTCAGGTCATCTATAGTGCCCCAACGACAACTGTCACAGGGCAGGTGAAAATGTGAAGTGAAGGAATACTTGAAATTCAACCATATTGATTTCTATGAACTTATTGAACATGCTTGAGTGTACTGTTTTTCTTTCACTGATGGGTCACAACTTAACAAGACCCAGGGAGAGGGGACCACTCGAGGATAAGGGTTAAAGAGATTGTCAGTTGAACAATAATTGCCGCAACTGGATGACCGTAAACAGGAGCTGAAAAATTACTTAAGAGAAATTGATTATCCAAGAATCCTTCACATTAGATAGAAGACAGCAATGTTGTAGTCGGTTGAGAAACAGACTCATGGTATTTTGTTTAACATATAAAATGCTCTAAGTATGAATGTTTGTTCAATGAAGTGCCATTTTTTTTTTGTTGTTGTTTGTTTTTTATAGAAATTATGTTGACGAATAAAGTCCAACTTTACGTAAAAATTGTTGTTTTATTAGTTAGGCTCGGCACATATTGAGTGATGTGTTAAAATTCACAGACCTTTTTGCAATCAACCATATTTGGTACAATCAATGTCTGACTTGTCCACAAATTTTCAAAAGACTTACATTACAGCCTAAAAGATACTATACCACAGCTTCAAAAGTAGGATAATGCCTTGGACGATGGTATCATAAAAGAATAGATACTGCATTACCTCCCCAAAAAAGAGGAGTCAATCCTTGGCAGGATGGTATTATGAAAACAGAACAAGTGCTATACTACTCTCTTCTACTAAAACAAAAAAGTAAGACTTAGGACTATGGCATCATGATGAAGGGAAATATACTACACTGCTCCATAAAGGAGAAGGTAATGCCTGGGAGGATGGTCCTATAACGACAAAACTATACTATACTACCCTCTTCCACTAACAAAAAAAAAGGAGGTAAGATCTGGGATGATTGTATCATGACAAACGGAAATATATTACACTGCTCCAAAAAGGAGGAGATAATGCCTGGGATGATAATCTTATGACAATAGAATAAGTACTTTACTACCCTCTTCCACTAAAAAAAGGAGGTCTGACCTGGCATGATGTATCATGACGAACAGAAATATACTACACTGCTCCACAAAGGAGAAGGTAGTGTCTTGGAGGATGGTCTTATGACAACAGAACAAGTATTTTACTACCCTCTTGCACTAAAAAGGAAGGAGGTAAGATCTGAGATGATTATATCATCACGAATGGAAATATACTATACTGCTCCACAAAGGAGGAGGTAATGTCTGGGAAGATGGTCTTATGACAACAGAATAGATACGATATTACCTCTTTCACAAAAAGGGAAGGTAATGCCTGGAAGAACGGTCTTATTGATTTTATTTTATTCAATCCCATTTTATCACTGTTCAATGATAATAATGCATAAATATGACATAAAAAGTTGTCAATATCTCTGACATTCCACCTCTTTTGACACTACCCTTATTTGAGATGTGATGACCCTCTTCAGTTCTAACAAAGCCTGAGGATCGTTTAAATAGACATTATCTTTTAGATAATTCAATGGTGACCATTGTAATTTCATTAACCCTTATTCTCAAGTGGATTTCGGGCCTTGATAAGTGGCGACTCTCTTGTAAAAAAAAAAAAATCTGCAGCGTTGAGGTCTGAATGGTGTAAAGCCCATTCAGTATCAAATCTCATACAGATAAAACGATCACCAAAGTGATTCATGGATTTGTAATATATTTGTTTATCTTAGAGGCAAAGACGACCAGAGAACAATGGATTCTCATGTTGACTTTCTGGATTTTCACCAGAGTTGGGTAGCTGTGGTAGCTGTGACACTGATACGGTGCCAACACCCTTACCATGGTGGGGAGGATAGTTGCAACCATCTGACTTACAGAAACACAAGTAATTAACGTGTATTAATTGATTAAGTGGTGTTTAGTGTTCGTTGTACGACAAAGTGCTCCTTTGTAATTAACATTCTTCTTTAACCCTCACCAAACCCCGCTTACCACCTGCACCATATGTTTATTGTTTTTCTTTGTGTACTTCAAGTAGTTGCAGAATAACGTGAAAACGTGTAAGTACAGCTCAACAGTTCAATCATGATATTTGGCCTTAAGAGGCTTATGTTTTCTGTTGTGTCTAAGACACTCGATCAATATCATTTGTCAGTTAAAGAGTTAATATTGACACAAAGAGAAAAATAGTCTAAATTGCATTCCAGTTGAAGAGAGATTACCTCATTGACCTAATGGATATCGACATGGACTATGGAATCAACTAAGCCAAGTTCAAATCCTATCGGATCAATTGTTGAAGTTTATGCACTAATAATGACAATTTTCCTCAGGCTATAAACAGAATAATACTTTGTGCTCAATTAATTGTGAGTAGTTGTCATCGAGTTAAAATGTCTAAAACTGAAAGGCACGAGAATCTCTATCTCTACAATTATATAAATGCAACTTTGTGTGTGTGTGTGTGTGTGTGTGTGTGTGTGTGTGTGTGTGTGTGTGAATTCGTTCCTTATAGATTCCGAAATGGCTGAACAGATTTTTTTTTTTAAATTTCCAGAACTTTAGTGTATAAGTCTGGGAGTGATCTTAGTAAAGTTTTGCCTCAGAATACCTCCTGATAATTACCGATAATCAATAATCGAAACCATTATTTTTATTTATCTATCATCGGTAAAGCCATTTTTTCCATGTCGTCACTTAGCAACAATGATAGAACAACGGGCTGTGAAAATTCTACCGTGGGTAAGTTGATAGCATGTTTTTTTTTGTTTTTTGTCTGACGTGATTATAGGTTCAAACTCGGCATGTAAATTTCTTAATATTTTTGTTTCGTTAACTGCAAAGAATTTTATAAGATTTGCAAATTTACATGTTTTTTGTTGTTGTTTTTTTTTTTTTGCATCACGTGGTCTGTAGGTTCAAACCCCGCAGGTAAATTTCTTAATGTTTTTTTTTTTGTTAACTGGAAAGAAGTTTATATAAAACAATTTTATAAAAGAAACAATACGTTCTCAAGAGTGAAATGTAGAATAACATATTTTGGACTAAGCTACTGCATGGATGCATGTGAAGCATCCTCCCGGGCGACTTCAAAGATTTCGATGACAATAAAAATATAGGAGTGTAAATTATTCGTTGATCATCATTCAATCTTGGGCAACGTTGGATCTCCTTGCTAGTATGTAAATAAATGGAAGCGTCAGTTTGTAAGTTGGAAACTGCGAATTCATTTAGCTATTTGACCGGAATTAATTTTACTTTCATTTATTGGTGTAAGTGAAATGTAGTATCATTGCCAGACGTGTAGTATTTACATGCATGTATCATTGTTGCCAGACGTGTAATATTTACATGAATGTAGTATTGTTACCAGACGTGCAGTATTTACATGCATGTAGTATTGTTGCCAGAGGTGTAATATTTACATGCATGTAGTATTGATGTTGGACGTGAAGTATTTACACACATGTAGTATTGTAGCCAGATATGTAGTATTTACATGCATGTAGTATTGTTACCAGATGTGTATTATTTACATGCTATTAGTATTGTTGCCTGACGTGTATTTTTACACGCAATTAGTATTGTTGCCTGACGTGTAGTATTTACACACATGTAGTATTGTTGAAAGACGTGTAGTATTTACATGCATGTACTATTGTTGCCAGATATGTAGTATTTACATGCATGTAGTATTGTGTCCAGACGTGTACTATTTATACACATGTAGTATTGTTGCTAAACATGTTGTATTTACATGCATGTAGTATTGTTAACAGACGTGTTGTATTTACATGCATGTAGTATTGTTAACAGACGTGTAGTATTTACACGCATGTAGTATTGTTACTAAACATGTAGTATTTACATACATGTAGTATTGTTGCCAGATATGTAGTATTTACATGCATGTAGTATTGTTTCCAAAAGTGTAATATTTGCATAGATGTAGTATTTTTGCCACTCGTGTAGTATTTACATGCGTCTAGTATTGTTGCCAGACATGTAGTATTTACATGCATGTAATATTTTTGCCAAAGATCTAGTATTTACATCCATGTAGTATTGTTAACAAACGTGTAGTATTTACATGCATGTAGTATTGTTGCCAGATGTGCAGTATTTACATGAATGTAGTATTGTTGCCAGATGTGCAGTATTTACATGCATGTAGATTTGTTGCCTGACGTGTAGTATTTACATGCATGTAGTATTGTGTCCAGACCTGTACTATTTACACACATGTAGTATTGCTGCCACACGTGTAGTATTTACATGCATGTAGTATTGTTGCTAAACGTGTAGTATTTACATGCATGTAGTATTGTTGCTAAACGTGTAGTATTTACATGCATGTAGTATTGTTTCCAGACAGTTAGTATTTACATGCACGTAATATTTTTGCCAAAGATATTGTATTTACATGCATGTAATATTGTTGCCAGACGTGTAGTATTTACATGCATATAGTATTGTTGCCAGATGTATAATATTTACATGCATGTAGTATTGTTACCAGACGTGCAGTACTTACATGCATGTAGTATTGTTGCCCGATGTATAATATTTACATGCATGTAGTATTGTTGACAAAAGTGTAATATTTACATACATGTAGAATTGTTAACAAACGTGTAGTATTTACATGCATGTAGTATTTTTAACAGACGTGTAGTATTTACATGCATGTAGTATTTTTAACAGATGTGTAGTATTTAGATGCATGTAGTATTGTTGCCAGATGTGCAGTATTTACATGAATGTAGTATTGTTGCCAGATGTGCAGTATTTACATGAATGTAGTATTGTTGCCAGATGTGCAGTATTTACATGTATGTAGATTTGTTGCCTGACGTGTAGTATTTACATGCATGTAGTATTGTTGCCTGACGTGTAGTATTTACATGCATGTAGTATTGTGTCCAGACGTGTACTATTTACACACATGTAGTATTGTTGCCACACGTGTAGTATTTACATGCATGTAC
>NC_136488.1:63429971-63432471 GCF_053919585.1 Euprymna scolopes | reverse complement strand
ACTATTTTCATTAGATGAAAACATTTACAAAATAAGCTGTGGCAATAATTTCTTTTTTTTTTTAATTAAACAGTACATGTTATAGTAGCGTTTTTAAAACATTTGTCTTTAACATTAAAAAATCGTCCTGGCTTTCTTCCTTTATTGTTTGGAATGTCATTCGATCGAGTGTCCGAACTTATGAGATGAAAATATCAACTACTCTCTTATTAAAAGAGAGTTTTAGTAGTCACTTATATCAAAGTGGTACCTAGATATGAGTAATTAGGCAAAAAAAAAAAAATGTTATTTTTCAATTTTGAAGCGTCTTCTAAACTCTTACACGATCATATTTATTTTTTAGTTTTGTTTTCTTTTGTTCTTTAAGGAGGGACTATGTTTTGGATTCTTTTTTATCATTTAATATTACTATGGATGCTTCGTTTGTTGACAGACTAACAAATCATAGAAACTCTTTTCTTATTAGATAAAACACGTTTTTACACTAAAACCAGAAAAATTCTCATTTTCATTAATTTTGATTCAGTTTGTATCTGACTACATTTACGCTAGTTTTTATAAATTTTTTGTCTGTCAAATAATTTATACTGCTAACATACAAATGTCCCCTTCATTACATTGCCTATGGATAGACTTATTTGTTATATATTTGTTTTGTTTTTTTACTGCAATTGTTTTTTGTTTAGTTCTATTTTCAGGACTCATTTTCGACACTGCTCAGACATTCATTTTTTTTTTGTTTTAGGTAATTTTGTACCTTAACTCCACCTACATAATTTCCTTTAAACTGAAGACTTGTATAGGTTTTAGGCTATGCTGAATAAGACCATCTCTTTTAACTTTGGCGAATACAAGTAGTTTTCGAGATATAATGACATGCATTATGCCCTGTAATTCACTGTTCTACTTGCGCACTTCTCTCCGCATGATACTGCCATCCCCACCATTTCTCTTTAGGATTATAGTCTTTGTGGATGGATATGCTGACAACATATATCAAGGTTAAACTTGTCGCAAACACTTTGACAATCCTCCATCTCATAAAATGGAGTTTCTATTCCGGAAGCCGTTCTTACCATGGTGATGTTGGCCATGTCTTTTCTATATGACGTTCTTAACATTCTTAATATGAGGTTAGAGGTGTCTATTCCAAAAGCTGTTCTTAACATTAGGACGTTGGGGATTGACCACCAACAACAACTGTAGTTTAATTTTTTATAAGGGGTGGGGCATGCTTCCACTGGGCAACACTGGTTAACGAGTCCTGCTAGTATTATGTATATATATATATATATATATATATATATATATATATATATATATATATATATATATATATATGACAGTATAGCTACATTCCAAAATCCAAACATTTATTTATTCATCCAAAACAACTCCTCCACATGTTAAAATTTTGATACATTTTTTACAGATCCGTTTTCTTATGCAGAAACAATCGATTATTATTATGTCAATACCGACTCTGTTTTTTTATGAAAAATTAATACTTGGATCTTGAAATGTAGCTATATTGTTATTCTTTTATATATGATCTGTTGTTATATTTAACATAGATTTGGCTTGCTTAGAAAATGAGTCCTGAAAGTAGAACTAAACAAAAAACAATTATAGTAAAAAAACAAACAAATATATAACAAATAAATCTATTCATAGTCAATGTAATGAAGGGGAAATCCTTGGCCCAACTCTCTTCCTGATCTACATCAATGATCTCCCAAAACACATACTTAAATCCTGCGTTGACATCTATGCTGATGACACGACCATCTATGGCAACACATCAAAGGCCGTAAATGACAAAGTTCTCTCTGATTCTCTCTCCTCTGCTCTTGAGTGTGTGGTACAATGGGGTAAGAGGTGGCTGGTTACCTTTAATGCATCTAAAACCAAGCTCCTATCTTTACATCATCAACGCTCTGATCCCCATCTGGCATCAATTGAAATGGATGGCTCTCGTCTAGGGGAAGCCCCATGTTTTGATAAGCTTCTGGGTTTGACCTTTGCTCCTGATCTGAAATGGAACACATACATTAAGTCTGTGGCCAAAGTCGCTGGGAAAATGGTGGGATCCTTCTACCACTCCAGAAGATATCTCACTAATGATGCAATTCTCTATCTATATAAAAGCCAAGTACGTCCAAGGATGGAGTACTGCTGCCACATCTGGGCAGGAGCTGCTAAAAACAGCCTATCCTACCTTGACAGAGTACAAAATAGACTCCATGGCTTAGTGGGTGATGCCCTTTTCTCTTCCCTTCAACCTCTCTCCCACAGAAGAGACGTTGCGAGCCTATCTTTGTTTTATCGTTATTTCCATGGCAGGTGCTCGTCTGAACTCCAATCTCTGGTCCCCCCTCGCCAATCTTTCATGAGAAACACCCGTCTAGCTGAAACCACTGTCAATAATTTTCCCTACTTTTTATCTGTGTGTAAATCAAAACGTAAATTCTATGAACAAAGCTTCTTTCTTAGAACTGCA
>NC_136488.1:63419971-63424971 GCF_053919585.1 Euprymna scolopes | reverse complement strand
AATTAAAAAAATAGTGTGTCAATATTGTTAGCTGCCCGTGCTCCGGCATTGCCCAAGAGATTTCATGATGTACAGAATAGTTAACTTGTTTATGCATAGCTAAATAAGAATGTTATTATTTCAGCAGAATCCATAAAATGCAGAATTACTACTTACACATCCATATTTACAGATTGTGAGAGTTAGCTATGTCAGAATTAATATGGGAAATTTTCAAATTTAATTTAAGTAACCGATAATTTCAGAAAACATGCAGTAGTTATTGACTGGAAGTGTGATCAGAATAGAATTATTGCATGTAATGTCTGTGTTTATAGCTTAATCATGACAAAATTTATAGCGAAAAAAAAAATCGAGATTACTTTATAATTATCAACTCACTTGGATTTCTCTAGATCATCATTAGTACTTGCTCATAATAACCAGTGGTGTTTCCTAGAGACTGGGTGACAACAAGTCTCTCCAGATTTGTAGTACTCTCCACCTCTTTCAATAACCATTGTAAATGACTTTGTATTATCGCAATAGCCGCATACCATTGGGTTCTCGCTGGTAACAATCACTGGTTTTCTCTGTGATTTGGATGGCAATAAACCTCTCCAATATCCCAGTACCGACTATACTGTTCCAGTGGAGGTCTGGTTAGAGCTCTTCTTCATTGATCTTCCATCCTCCTTGATCCTTTATGATTATTTTGCGTTAGCTGAGGCTGACAATATCACTTTTTGATTTTGTTTTACTTAATTTTTAAGAGGTGGGGCAATTTGTAATATTTCTTGCTTTTTCAGCTCCTTGGGTTCTTGTGGTGGTGTTCTTTCTATGCTTTGATTTTATATCTATTGCCATTTTGATGGTCCGATGGTATTAGCGGTAAATCCAATAGTGGAATATTCATCTGTAAACTTGAGAATTCCAGATCCAATATTGAGTATTTTCAACTTGTTAAGATTGTCTTATACATATTAGTAATAATATGCATTTATCTTCTTTAATTTCCAAAATTCTTCATTTTGTAAAATGTAATTTAGAAAGTTGAGAAGAAAGTTCTCGCAGAATTTTCAATTTTGATTTCAAATAAGTTTTTGTTACAATACTTTCACTTTATATATGATTTTAAAGAGCGTTTTTTTGTTCTATCTGATCGTTTAAATTACAATCGTTTTATAGCAATTACGTCTTTGTTTCAGAACGTTGAATACAAGATGGAAATAAAAGCAAAGTCGCACAATTTTATTATTTCAATTCAAGCTAGGCAGAAAAGCTGCTGAAACAGCTTGCGATATCAACAAAGCGTTTGGCCCAAGAACCACTACTGAACGCACAGCACAATGGTGGCTTAAGAAATTTCGTGGTGGTGACAAGAGTCTTGAAGATTATGAGCGTAATGGTCTGCCATTAGATGCTGACAACAATCAATTAAGAACCTTAGTCGAAGCCAATCCATACACAACTGTTTGAGAACTTACTTCTGAATTAGATGTAATGCATACAACGATTTCTAACCATTTGAGAGAGATTGGAAAGACAAAAAACTTGATAAATAGGTGCCTCACGAATTGAACGACAACCAAAAGAAATGCCATTATGAAATGTCATCTTCCCTTCTTTTACGCAACAAGAATGACCTGTTTCTCGACCGGGTTGTGACTTGAAATGAAAAGTTGGTTCTTTACAACTGGTGACGCTCAGTTCAGAGGTTAGACTAAAAATTGACAGAGTAGTTTGGTAGAGACTGTTCTTCACACTGACAGACAGACAAGATCATTTATATATATATATATATATATATATATATATATATATATATATATATATATATATATATATATATATAATTATAAAACTCAAATGATGTATGTAACCCACTTTCCAGTTTACGACATCCGGTTGCGCATGTGCACGTGACCTGCGCACTGAAATATTAACGTTATTATTTCGAAATTATTATTTAACATGGGAACAATGGGATTTAAAATAACTTAAACGTAATACAGAAATGAATGATGTAAAAAAAAAAAAGCAGATATATCAAAATTTGAATTTCACTATAATAAGTATTATGGTATCTGTTCAGTGCACATTTACTTATAAGTATGGCCAACCACTTATAATTCAGTAGGTGTAAATTTTTTTTTTTCAAAAATAATCACTTCTAATAAACAGAACGACTCATAGAAACCTATCTATATTCTTTTTTAATTTTAATATACTTTCATAGAAATGTTTCTGTTATGTCAAAAAAAAACCCTACTTTCTTTACGTCACAAGTGTACTGCTCATACATGAATTCCATAGCTAATATAACATACTGACCCAACGGGTCACGGGTAGTCTAGTATATATATATATATATATATATATATATATATATATATATATATATAGTGAGAGAGAGAAAGAGAAAGAGAGAGATGGAAAGATGTCAATATTTTTCCCGAATCTGATACAATTACTGAATCCGTTATAAATTACCAATTTCACTACATTTATCGATTCCAATTTTAAAAAAAAATCTAACTATAGCTAAAGAGAGTTCTTTTTTTAATTTTCGGATTACCTCAAAACCCCATATGCATATATTTTTACAAATGCAAAAATATACTTTTGAGAGGGAGGGGATCGATTTAAGTTTTGCTAGTAGCCCAAAATCAATAACATTAGTAGTATCACTAAAGAGAAATTTTTAAAAAAAAATTAAATTAAAGAAATCGTTTTTTCTAATTGGAAAATAACCAAATAAACAAGCACTCTAACTACAAAACGCCAGGTATGGAATACTCTACAAATATAGATACATATATATTACTAGCTTTACCCTGCCACGCGTTGCTGTGGTTAAATTTGGCGTAATGGAAAAAGTCTAATAAAAAGAGAAAATGCGTGTTTCTTACGTAATGGTTAGATATTTTAGTGTTTTTATTTAATGTAAAATGTTAAATCATCTCTAAGAACACAATGTTTATGTTTGTATTTGGAGAAGACAAATGGTCGCGGACTCTGTTGAATATGTTAACTTTGGGTAAATAAGTTAAAAACTATCTAAAACAATGTCAGAGTTTTTTTAGTTTGAACTGACTTTCGCGAACGTAACGTAATCCACGATGTCAGCCAGCAGTTGTATGTTTGAAAGATACAGGTAAAGACTGTTTTTCGAGCCGACTAAACGGTACATTGAATAGAAAGGGTTTGACAGAAAAGTTGTGGGAAACTCAGTATGTAGCAAATGTAATTGCGTTAATGAAGAATAAGCATTCATAAATGTTAATGTAAATACGTACAGAATTCTTTAGTAAAGAAAAAGCAATCATATTTTCGGATCTAAATCGGACCTTTATCGAGTTCTTTATTTTGTTTTTGTTTTTCAATTTGAATGCAAGTAATTAAACGATTTAAATATGTAAATAATAAAAATAAATAGCAAATGCTCATAGTTAGAATCGTCGGTTAGAGTCGTCCAAAGCGGAAGTAAGAACTGAGTAGTCGCGCAGTTAATGGTATTGTTTTTATTTTTGTTTTTTATTTTCAAGTGTAATGTAAGTAATTTCACGATCTCGTTTCGTTGTAAGAGTATTATTATTTTGTTTTATTTTTGTTTTTTGTTTATTTGTTTTTGTTGTTTTTTTGATTTTCTAGTGTAATGCAAGTAATTTCACGATATGGTTGCGTTGTAACAGTAATTTGTAAAAAAAGATATGTTAGTTTCAGAGAAATTGTGTAGTTGTAAGCAGTAATAAACGAAGCTCATAGTTAGATACCTCGGTTGGAGTCGTCAAAACCGGAAGTATAAACTTAGTAGTTTCGCAGTGTGCGTCTTACGGAAGAAAGAAATGCAAAACCAAACAATAATCCTAATCGGACGTTTAGCGCGTTTATTTATATAATTCTTCTTTCTTTTTTTTTTTTTGTTTTGTTCTTTAAGTAAAATGCAAGTAATATCATGATATTGTTGCATTCGATAATAAATGGTAACAAAGAAATTGTTTGTTTATGTAATAATAAGTTTTTAGTGTGAAGTACTAATAAATAAAGCTCATAGTAAGATTCCGCGGTAAAACTTGTCAAAACCGGAAGTAAAATACGAGTAGTCACGCAGTTTGCGTTGTACGTTATAGAAGAAAAAATAGGCAGATAGACAAAAAGATAATGTTAATCGGACCGTAATTTAGTTTTTTTTATGGGAGAGAGGGAAAAACCATATAGAGAAAAAAATTGGCTTTAATAACTCTTTACGATTCCACACCGGTGTTTATTCCTACTGTTCCCTGTGGACGCGTTCAAAGCGGTGTTAAGTGGTAGCAGAAGTAGTAGGAATTTAAAAGAGAGAAAAGATTTTACAACTTCCATTGATTCTAACCGGTTTGGGCAGTGAACTATCAAAAATATAGGAATGTACGGTTATCGAGGAAGTGTAAGGGTAATAGGGCTGTAGCACCCCTCAGATCCTGTGCTGCAGTTTGTGCCCATTACATTTGCATGTAATGCCTTGATTTTTAATCCTATTAAGGTCAAACACACACGGGAAAAATGAGTTCATTTTATTTATATAGATAGATAGATAGAAGATAGAAGAATGGAAGAAGATATAAATAGAAGAAGATAGAAGATAGATAGATAGATAGAAGAGAGATAGATATATAGATAGATGGATAGATAGATAGGTAGATAGATAGAAGAGATATAGAGGAGAAGAAGAGGAGAAAAGACAAGAGAAGAAAAGAAGATAGAGAAGAAGAGAAGAGATCATGCATGGGTATGGTCTAAAGAACATATCCCTAAAAAAGCATATAAACCTACCAAATATATACATATTCTAGCATTGAAGAAAGGACAAATAACCCAAATGAAAAAATGGTAACCATCGAAATTAAATTTATATATAGGTATAAAACCTTTGCCACGATAATTACCTCAGACAAGTTGGTAGAGAAGAAAGTATAAAAAACCATATATCACCTTTATTTAAATCATATAAATAAGCCCATATATCTGTTAGATTAACT
>NC_136488.1:63409971-63414971 GCF_053919585.1 Euprymna scolopes | reverse complement strand
AAAAATCAGTTTTTTAGAAATTTACCTGTAAAGTCCGAAGTTTAAAACCTTATTTTATAAGAACACATTTTTTCTTTTTGTCTTTTTTTTTTTTTTTTAATGAAACCTTGGTCCTTGCTCCTTTAATTGAAAAAAAAATTAGGGCTTGAATTACATTTTTCGAGGAGTTATAAGCTTAGAAAGATAGGGGGTCGAATAATTTACGCCTCTCATTTTGAAATGTCTATTAAAAAGTAAATAATTAATTTATGTTTAATAGGTTTATATATCACAAATTGAAGAGAAAAGGTCAATAAATAATATATTCAAATTTAAAACAAAAAAAAAATCAGTTTTTTAGAAATTTACCTGTAAAGTCCGAAGTTTAAAACCTTTTTAAAAAAAAAAAAACACATTGTTTTGTTTTGTTTTTTTTTTAAATAAAACCTTGGTCCTTACTCCTTTAATTGAAAAAAAAAATTAGGGCTTGAATTACATTTTTCGAGGAGTTATAAGCTTGGAAAGATGGGGTGGAATTATTCACTATTTTCACGAAATTTCTGACACTGCTAACGCTACAGTTAATATCTATAGAGAGAGAGTATTTTTTTTTCTTTTTGCAAGTTTTTAAGGGGAGATAATTGTCATGGCTTTATTTATTATTTGATTTACGAGTCTAAGGGCGGTAATTGGTTTAACTTAATTTATTAAAAAAAAAAAAATCTATTTTTACTAATGAGTAATTTTTAATGATTTAAGGTGGTTTATATTTATTAAATTTAAACCAACGTTTATGATTACATGATAGAAGCTCGTGTCTTGAATTTACTAGTTTGGTTGTGCTTTTTATATCTTCATATTTTAAAATTTTTAGGGTTTCTTTTGTACAAAAATACGCTAACGGAAACAATTTACTGCACGAGCGTCGCCCTTTTAAAATTCATCATTCAATAAAATAAAAAGCTATAGCAAACATCTAAATGACTACTTTAAATACAGTTCCGGATTTCAAAAGAAGAAAAACCAAAAGGTAATTATATATCTATATATTTTTAAATCAAATTTATTATGTAAATTCAAAAAAATATATATTTTTTCTACTCATTTCTATCTCTAACCTATACCAATTTTCTTATTAATTTTCTTATAAATTTTAAATCCAAACCTTTTACTTCAATTTTTCAGATTCATCTGCCTTACTTTTAATGCTAGGTTTATTTTTGGTGTCTTTTCAATTCAATAGAAATCCTCCTAAATTTGCTGATGAGGAGACCGTGCTTACCAAAAAAACTATGTATAATTGTTCTACGTGACTTCATGTATACCACAAATAAAAAGCACGGATTTCCGAAACGATCGTACAGATAATTGACTTTGTTGTTGTTCCTTCTTATGAAACTGATTTTTAATTTAATTAAATTTTGATTTTTAAATTTTAAAAATTTTTTAAATTTTTAAATTATAAATCACATTACTTAATATTGAATTAGCTCTAGGACATTTAACTATCGAGCTTATTATATATCTAAATTACAACGAGCATTTCCTGTATTTTAATTAAACTAGTAATTTCACTATTACATTAAAATACACTTAGCTCTGTAGACTATTATTCTAATCTCCTTTAAATTATATATATATATATATATATATATATATATATATATATATATATATATTCCCTTTAAGCATATATTGTTAAACAGCACAGCATTTTCTTGTTTGACAATTTTCCGTTTTATTTTTTCCAGTTTTCGAAATATATATATATATTTATATATATATATATATATGTATATATATATATATATATATATATATATATATATATATATATATATATATATATATATATATATATATATATGTATATATATATACTAGCAGTTCCGCCTGGCTTTGCTCGGACCCTATATACTGTCCATAAGGTTGTGTGCATATGTATATATTAAAAAGTGTGAATATGTAAAGTAATGTATTTCTGTATAATAGTCTTCCTTAATTACCATAGAGAAAGGACAGACAGACATTTTCACTTTTATAGATGTAGATAGATAGATAGATAGATTGGATGCAATATATAATAATGATTTAAAAAAAAAGACTCATGCGCCACCATTGAGAATCGAAACCAAAACGTTCATCTCACGATTTATTTTGCCTCTGCCATAAATGACTGGGCTATGAAAACATGTTTACTGCAAGGCTAAAAATTAAAACATGAACCAATATTAACTACATTATGCATTCGTAATGGCGGCATTCGACCTTCACCTGGCAAATTTCATTTTTTTTTTTTTTTCACACTTTTGCACGGATTTTTCCAGGCTAAAACCCAAATATAAAGTTTTGCATGGATTCAAACATCTTATATATGAAATTTTATGTCCGTAGACCAAAAACTCTAGGAGGAGTTTGGTAGGCAAAATCTGTGCAACAAAAATATATACGTATATATAAATATATATGGAAACAATTTTGTGTTTCCTGTAAACGTTTTACGCAAATATTACGCAAGTATAAATCATGTAGAATATCTGCATGAATATAATTACACGTAATAGTTAAATAAAGATGATCACCCCATAAGAAAACCGAAAAAAACTAATAGGAAATTAATTAAAATGAATGTTTAAAAGAATATGCAAATTAGCTAGATCTTTTGCATATGGATGCAATTCCACAACCCATATATAAGAAAATTGTATTTTCTTTTTAAATAAGTAGAAAAGGGGGTTTTTAATATGAATATCAAGACACCCAAAAGAAAAACGAATTTATAGAAATATAGATAGAAGAAGATAGATATATACTCCATACATATATATATATATATATATATATACTCTCTCTCTATATATATATATATACTCCATATGTATATATATAGGAAATTTATTACTGTGAGTCCAGAATGAGTTTACAAATTGTTTCACCTAGAGGAAAATCCTCAAAGAGAGGAAAAAATCCAACTAGCATCGTCAGAATTCATAGATGGACTAAGTTATAAAGTCAAATAAGAATGGAAAAATCGTAGATAAAGGGGAGTTAGAAAAGAAGGGGGGAATGGTAGGGAGAGGACGTTGGAGTTTAAAGTAGTAGGAGTGTCTTCAATAAGAGAGGGGTTTATAATTAAATATTAATTATGTGTAAATTCTTATATACGTTTTTTTTTAACGGTTTAAACTTAAAAGACCCTACTTTTATTGATAACGGCATAAGTAACAGTTAATTTAAAGGATCACCATGGCAACAGTTTGGAGAGTTAATGTTAGTGAAGGAACGGGTGAAAATGGGGTTTAAAGTGATTTAGCCGGGCGGGGAGAGATTGAAAGATATTTATTGTTTATAAAATGGAAAGAAAAAGAAAAGGAAAAATAAGTTAATGAATTATACTTTTCAGGTTTATTTTGATAGTATAATGATATATATAATTAAATATAATATATATATATATATATATATATATATATATATATATATATATATATATATAAATAAATTAGCCGGGCAGGTAGAAATTATACGTTACAGGTTTATTTTAATAAAATAAAACAAAATAGGTGAAAGCTTAAGTAAGTAACTTAAATAATAGATAAAAAATGAAGGGGGGGGAATGAAGGGGGAAAAAACCATTTTCATAAGTAACACACAAATACAAGCACACGCATAAATATGTACAGCAAATGCACATACGTAAATGGGGGAAAAGCACATGCGTGATTACACACACACACACACACACACATATATATATATACATATATATATAAATATACATACACATACACATATATATATGCACACATACACAGATACGTAAAAATACACGCATATATACATATATAAACATATATATATATATAAATACACATACATCCAGATGCACACACTTACACATACATATACATATATATATATATATATATATATATATATATATATATATATATACATATATATTTAAATAAGGGAGTAGTCACCAGCAATGTGTATTTTTTAACATTATTTTATTATTCCGTGCCTTGGTTTTTGTTGAGAATTATGTTTTGATCATTGTAATAATGTTTTTAAGTCATTGAAATCGTTTACGCGCGTTTCAGACGGTCTGTGATGCGTCCTCGTCAGAAATTATTTTCAAATGTGTAAAAATGGCGATTTTCCTAGTTAATTTGAAGTTTTTCCAAGGGGTGAAGGCTTATAAGTGTTTATTAGTCATTGGTATGCTGAATTTTTATTGCTTTTTTATTGGGCTTGTCCAGGGAGACGTTGACCTCCCTGTAGTCGCTATCTCTTTCTGCTAATGTCTTTTTCCTTTCCTTTAGGGTGGGGTAGGGTGTGTGTGTGTGTGCGTGTGTGGTATGGGAGGGGGATGATAGAAGGGATGATAGTCGTTTCAGTCATGAGGGGGTTCTCCTCCACTGACTGAAGAGGGAGCGAGGTGTTGGAACAGATATTATACTATGGTTCTAGGTGTCTCCTAGTGCTGTTGGTTTCGAGGTTAAGTAGGGTTGGTATTGTTCAGTGTGTTGTATTAGAGATAGGGGTGTTATGTCTGTGTGTGGTTGTATGCGCGCACGTGTGTGTGATTTAATGTGTCGGTTCTGATTTATGTGTGGGTGTGTATATGTGTATGTGTATGGGTGTGCATGCGAGTGTACCTTGCATTTCATGTTTTTGTGTGATGGTATTAGGTTCTGTTCATTTCAGGAGTGAATCTGGTGATGAAGTTTTTTTCCTGTGTAACTAAATAAAAATAATTGTCTGTTTGGAAGATTGGCATTATCTTGAAGCTGTTTCCACTGCATGTGTGTACGTGTTTTGAAACATAGAGGTGTCTGTTATCTGCAATTTTTATGTTGCTCTTATGTAAGGCCACTATATTGCTGAAATTTTTGGTAGCGCCTATGTAGGATTTGTTGCATGTTGTGCATCTTAGTGCATATACTACATTTCTGGAGGTGCAATTTAGATCCTTTTTTTATTTTGAATGTTTGTGCTGGGTTTTCGAATGTGTATTT
>NC_136488.1:63397471-63402471 GCF_053919585.1 Euprymna scolopes | reverse complement strand
ACTTATCAAGGCCCGGAAGCCACTCAGGGATAAGGGTTATTGCAAGTACATTACGTTAGTGTGGAGATTTGATGAAGTGTTTACTTAAGGGGGCGGTTCATTAGGAATTTGGTAGCGTTGGACTTGAAGACATTCAAGTTGTAGTCCGGTGGGAAGCAGGCAGACGGAACAGAGTTCCACAGGCGTGCAGTTCTAAGAAAGAAGCTTTGTTCATGGAATCCGCGTTTTAATTTAGGCACCGATAAAGAGTGGGGGAAATTTTGACAGTGGATTCAGCTAGACGGGTGTTTTTCGTGAAAGATTGGCGAGGGGGGACCAGAGATTGGAGTTCAGACGAGCACCTGCCATGGAAATAATGATAAAACAAGGATAGGATCGCAACATCTCTTCTGTGGGAGAGAGGTTGCAGGGTAGAGAAAAGGGCATCCCCCACTAAGCCACGAAGTCTATTTTGTACTCTGTCAAGGCAGGATAGGCTGTATTTAGCAGCTCCTGCCCAGATATGGCAACAGTATTCCATCCTTGGACGTACTTGGCTTTTATATAGATAGAGAATTGCATCAGTAGTGAGATATCTTCTGGAGCGGTAGAAGGATCCCACCATCTTTCCAGCGATCTTGGCAACAGACTTGATGTACGTGTTCCATTTAAGATCAGGAGTAAAGGTCAAACCCAGAAGCTTGTCAAAACACGGGGCCTCACCCAGACGAGAGCCATCCATCACAATTGATGCCAGATAGGGATCAGAGCGTTGATGATGTAAGGATAGGAGTTTGGTTTTGGATGCATTAAAGGTAACCAGCCACATCTTCCCCCACTGAACCACGCGCTCGAGATCAGAGGAGAGAGAATCAGAGAGAACTTTGTCATTTACAGCCTTTGATGTGTTGCCGTAGATGTTCACGTCATCAGCATAGATGTCAACAAATGATTTAAGTATGTGTTTAGGGAGGTCATTGATGTAGATCAGGAAGAGAGTTGGGTCCAGGATTGACCCCTGAGGGACTCCAGCATTTATATTGCAGGCCTCTGATTTTTGTCCATCTACCACTACTCTTATGAGCCTATCGGAGAGAAATGATTTAATGATTGAGAAAACATTTCCAGTTATACCATAGCTATAAATCTTGTGAAGTAGACTCTTATGCCATACCTTGTCGAAGGCCTTTGATATATCAAGAGCAATTGCCCTAGAAAGGAAGCCTTTGTCAAGAGATTAGCTAATCCTGTGGGATATAACCGTCAGCACATCTGCGGTAGATCTTGCAGAGCGGAAACCATATTGTGTGTCACTAAGAAGGTTATTCCTACTGAGGTGGTTGACTATTTCTCTATTTAATATGGATTCCAGCAACTTACTCATAACACACAGGAGACTTATAGGTCTGTACTGAGAGGGAGATGACTTATCACCTGAATTCTTAAATACAGGGCAAACTGATGAGGTCTTCCAAGGAGTCGGAAAGCACTTCTCCTTAAGGCAGTGCTTAAATAGTTTTGTAAGTATGGGAGCAAGTTCTGGTTGAAGCTTTTTTAACACTATAATTGGGATGCCATCAGGGCCAGTTGCTTTACTGGAATCTAGGTTCTTGATTAGCTTGGCGACCTCATGCACGGATATTTGTATGTTACCTAGCTTGTTCTGTGTTATAGGAGGAAATATGGGGAGTTGATGGCGTTCGTCGCATAGGGTAGAATTAGCTGCAAAGTTCTTTGCAAATAGTTTGGCCTTGTCTGACGCTGACGAGATGACCTCTGGTCCATTGATAATGGTTGGGATAGAACGCACACTTTTGTTCAGGATCCTATTTGTTATTTGCCAAAACTGGTGGGATCCAAGCCGCTGATCAGCTACCTTGGATTTAACAGACTGGGCATATAGCTCTCTTGCATTTTTTATTACTCTTTTACAGTGGTTGCTAGCAGTCCTGAAAGCAGCTTTAGTCTCAGTGCATCTATTACGTTGGTAGCTATGGAAAAAGTGATTTCTGTGCACGATAGCAGTAGCACATTCTGGGGAGAACCATGGCTGGCTGTTAGGTTTTTGTTGGAATTTTTTAGATGGTATGAATTGGTCTATGCCTACAATTAACCATTCTGTCAGATCTGATACTATAGAGGACACTTCCTTTTTAAACATGGAGTGCATAGGTAAATCAGATATGAATATACGGAAGCTATCCCAGTTAGCCATAGAGTATCGGTATACAGTACGGTGGAGGGGTACGTCTGGGGGCTTCTTACATTTTGTTTTTATCTTAACTGATACGACGGAGTGGTCGGAGGATCCTAGAGGAGAATGAATGGAACATGAACATAGCTCAGGGGAAGTTGAAAGAAAAAGAACTAAGAGGCTTGCATATTGACCGGGTGTATCGGGCACACGGGTGGGTTCGCGAACAATCTGAGTGAGGTCATAAGCAATGGCAAAATCATGACAAAACCTCCCCTCATCATCTGTCTTATTTGAATGGGTCAGCCATTCCACGTTATGGACGTTGAAGTCACCACAGATGTGGATGTTAGCCGAGGGATGTGAAGACAGTATGTGGTCTATTTTCTCAGATATGCTCTTAAAGATAGCAACTCCGCTGTTGTGGGGCCTATAGAGGGCAAATATAAATGCGGTGGTGTTAGCAAGTGCAACCCTGAAGCACATATAGGGTAAATTAGGATCTTCTCTAGAGATATCCCTGCCACACGGGAAGCCATCCTTAATGTAGGCACATATTCCATGCCCATGGCGATCTTGGGTGTCAGATTTAGCTGTTAAATTAGAGTATCCATTAATTATGAACTCATCTAGGGAAGTGGTCGGCCCTATTCCAGTTTCACTTAAAAATAATATGTCCGGTTTCGTCTCCTGTAATTGGGTTTCAACCTCTGGAAGGTTGGAATGTAGACACCTGATGTTGGAGAAGGAGACCTGGTAGTAGGGGTCTACGTTGGAAGATGGGGTTCTAGGTTTAATCGAGTTTTTATTCTTGAGATATTTCATGTTGAGGTTTTGGGATTTGTGGAATAGATCGGCATACTTGGTTAGAGCAGTACAGAGAGGGAAAGTAAGAGAGGAAAAGTCAGGAATTTTTTTTTTTTTTTTTGTAGCACACAAAAAGGTAAAGCTGTAACAATTATCCACTAGTATGGCATCGAGAGGCCTCACCAAAGACTTCTGCATGGTCCGCCCAGACAAAACGTTTACCTCCAGCACCCTTACTAGTGACATGGCCACAAGGACAGACAGAGACAGAAAAATTTCCGACATCTCAGACTATTGGTCACCAAGTACTACCGACCTTTAAGCAGCTTTTTCTTCACCCTTTGTCAGAAAAATCACTCATTGAATGAGGACTGAATGACAAAATAGGAGAAGCGAGAGTTACTGGAGCTGCCAATAACACATCCACTGTATTATCTACTCTCCATTTAAAAAAAAAATAAAAAGGGGGGGGGGAAAGGGGAATGGGGACAAGTGACTTATTTATATCTAAGTAGTAAGTCCGGTGCTAAGTTAACAATTCAGGACACTTTTGATGATAATCTCCCCTCCCATATTAATGGATGGAAGTTTATCGTTATCTATCGAGTTTGAATCATTAGAGTTTTTCCATGTAAATTTAACTTAAAATAAGGTTTATAATTAAGGTAAACGAGTAGTTTCCAAGATATGAAGCAATGTTAGTTTAAAAAAGTGGAGGATAACTTTTCCATAATAATTTAACGTAAAATGATCACCCACTTTGTGGCCACGATTTTTTTTGTGGGGAGGGGCTTTCTTTTTACCCTCGGAAAATCCTTTAAAATTACCTGTTTAAATTGCAAAATGCAAAAGAAATCAAACAAAAAACTTTTTTGCCAAGAAACACACAGAAAAATTTAAAAAAATAGCATCCATTTTTTTCTATCGAATTCATTTGTTGTTTTTATTGAAAACTATTTTCTCCCGGATTTTTGATAAAATATTCCATTTTTCGTATATAACAAAAAATTTTTTTTGTAGACTTCGGTGTGCTAAAAACGAATCTGCAAACCGTTTCTGCCGTAAAAAAATAGTTTTTATGATACAAAAAAATTAATTTTCGAAAAGTAGGCGATCACTTTTCCGTGTAAATTTAACTTAAAGTAAGCACCCACTTTCTAGCCAGCTGAGAGAGGGTGGGACTTTTCCCATGTTTATTGGCTAAACAGTTTTCGCTTATGCTAGCGCGTAGCATAAACGAAGGTTACGGCTGTGAAATGGAAAATAGTCCCAGAGTTCAGGGGTTATTACCATGTAAAAGAAATCAAACAAAAACCTTTTTAGCCAAGAAACACACAGAAAAATGCCCCTCTCTCAGGTGGTCAGAAAGTGGGTGCTCATTCTAAGTTAAATTTACATTAAAAAGTGATCACCCACTTTTCGAAAAAGTAATTTCTTCATATCATGAAAACTTTCTTTTTGCAACGGAAATGGTTTGCAGATTCGTTTTTAGTACACCGACATCTACAATAAAATATTTCGTTATATACGAACATGAGATGGGCCTTAAAGTAAAATAATACCGGATTTTTGGAGCAGATTTGTCATTTAGTTGTACAAATATCCTCAAACCAGGTAATCACTAAAAGAGACTCTTAAAAGTCGTCACTTGTATCGAACAAAAGTTTAAAACCACTGATTATATGTCAGCCTACGTCACAGTAACATATATTGAGTGAGTTCCTAACAGTATTTTGTATAGTTTTTTAGTTAAACTCATTTTCCCAAAATTTCCCCAAACTTAATGTGTCTGATACAGTCTGCTGCCATTTGTATTTTTCAAATATACCGATAAACACTGCATGTTTTTGAACCGATTAAACATTATACATTACATAAAAACACTACAATCTTATCCAGTTAGGTAAAACATTTACTTTTCTTGCCTTTGATAACATTTATTTGTTATACATTTATTTTTTGACAACTTCTTTGTATCTGTGTTTAGTAATACAAACCCTTTTCATTTAATGTAACGTTT
>NC_136488.1:63309591-63389591 GCF_053919585.1 Euprymna scolopes | reverse complement strand
TTAAAAGCTTTCCTTGCGAAGCCTACCTAAAATAAATTTGTCTTATTCTTAATTTCTTATTTTATTGGGGGGGGGGGGTAAATATGAAGAATTACTCCACCCTCGAAAATTCCTTTAAAATTACCACTCTTATTTTTTTTTAAAATTACCACTCTTATTTTTTTTTTACACAGTGATCACCACTTATCAAGGCCCGGAAGCCACTCAGGGATAAGGGTTATTGCAAGTACATTACGTTAGTGTGGAGATTTGATGAAGTGTTTACTTAAGGGGGCGGTTCATTAGGAATTTGGTAGCGTTGGACTTGAAGACATTCAAGTTGTAGTCCGGTGGGAAGCAGGCAGACGGAACAGAGTTCCACAGGCGTGCAGTTCTAAGAAAGAAGCTTTGTTCATGGAATCCGCGTTTTAATTTAGGCACCGATAAAGAGTGGGGGAAACTTTTGACAGTGGATTCAGCTAGACGGGTTTTTTTCGTGAAAGATTGGCGAGGGGGGACCAGAGATTGGAGTTCAGACGAGCACCTGCCATGGAAATAATGATAAAACAAGGATAGGATCGCAACATCTCTTCTGTGGGAGAGAGGTTGCAGGGTAGAGAAAAGGGCATCCCCCACTAAGCCACGAAGTCTATTTTGTACTCTGTCAAGGCAGGATAGGCTGTATTTAGCAGCTCCTGCCCAGATATGGCAACAGTATTCCATCCTTGGACGTACTTGGCTTTTATATAGATAGAGAATTGCATCAGTAGTGAGATATCTTCTGGAGCGGTAGAAGGATCCCACCATCTTTCCAGCGATCTTGGCAACAGACTTGATGTACGTGTTCCATTTAAGATCAGGAGTAAAGGTCAAACCCAGAAGCTTGTCAAAACACGGGGCCTCACCCAGACGAGAGCCATCCATCACAATTGATGCCAGATAGGGATCAAAGCGTTGATGATGTAAGGATAGGAGTTTGCTTTTGGATGCATTAAAGGTAACCAGCCACATCTTCCCCCACTGAACCACGCGCTCGAGATCAGAGGAGAGAGAATCAGAGAGAACTTTGTCATTTACAGCCTTTGATGTGTTGCCGTAGATGTTCACGTCATCAGCATAGATGTCAACAAATGATTTAAGTATGTGTTTAGGGAGGTCATTGATGTAGATCAGGAAGAGAGTTGGGTCCAGGATTGACCCCTGAGGGACTCCAGCATTTATATTGCAGGCCTCTGATTTTTGTCCATCTACCACTACTCTTATGAGCCTATCGGAGAGAAATGATTTAATGATTGAGAAAACATTTCCAGTTATACCATAGCTATAAATCTTGTGAAGTAGACTCTTATGCCATACCTTGTCGAAGGCCTTTGATATATCAAGAGCAATTGCCCTAGAAAGGAAGCCTTTGTCAAGAGATTAGCTAATCCTGTGGGATATAACCGTCAGCACATCTGCGGTAGATCTTGCAGAGCGGAAACCATATTGTGTGTCCCTAAGAAGGTTATTCCTACTGAGGTGGTTGACTATTTCTCTATTTAATATGGATTCCAGCAACTTACTCATAACACACAGGAGACTTATAGGTCTGTACTGAGAGGGAGATGACTTATCACCTGAATTCTTAAATACAGGGCAAACTGATGAGGTCTTCCAAGGAGTCGGAAAGCACTTCTCCTTAAGGCAGTGCTTAAATAGTTTTGTAAGTATGGGAGCAAGTTCTGGTTGAAGCTTTTTTAACACTATAATTGGGATGCCATCAGGGCCAGTTGCTTTACTGGAATCTAGGTTCTTGATTAGCTTGGCGACCTCATGCACGGATATTTGTATGTTACCTAGCTTGTTCTGTGTTATAGGAGGAAATATGGGGAGTTGATGGCGTTCGTCGCATAGGGTAGAATTAGCTGCAAAGTTCTTTGCAAATAGTTTGGCCTTGTCTGACGCTGACGAGATGACCTCTGGTCCATTGATAATGGTTGGGATAGAACGCACACTTTTGTTCAGGATCCTATTTGTTATTTGCCAAAACTGGTGGGATCCAAGCCGCTGATCAGCTACCTTGGATTTAACAGACTGGGCATATAGCTCTCTTGCATTTTTTATTACTCTTTTACAGTGGTTGCTAGCAGTCCTGAAAGCAGCTTTAGTCTCAGTGCATCTATTACGTTGGTAGCTATGGAAAAAGTGATTTCTGTGCACGATAGCAGTAGCACATTCTGGGGAGAACCATGGCTGGCTGTTAGGTTTTTGTTGGAATTTTTTAGATGGTATGAATTGGTCTATGCCTACAATTAACCATTCTGTCAGATCTGATACTATAGAGGACACTTCCTTTTTAAACATGGAGTGCATAGGTAAATCAGATATGAATATACGGAAGCTATCCCAGTTAGCCATAGAGTATCGGTATACAGTACGGTGGAGGGGTACGTCTGGGGGCTTCTTACATTTTGTTTTTATCTTAACTGATACGACGGAGTGGTCGGAGGATCCTAGAGGAGAATGAACGGAACATGAACATAGCTCAGGGGAAGTTGAAAGAAAAAGAACTAAGAGGCTTGCATATTGACCGGGTGTATCGGGCACACGGGTGGGTTCGCGAACAATCTGAGTGAGGTCATAAGCAATGGCAAAATCATGACAAAACCTCCCCTCATCATCTGTCTTATTTGAATGGGTCAGCCATTCCACGTTATGGACGTTGAAGTCACCACAGATGTGGATGTTAGCCGAGGGATGTGAAGACAGTATGTGGTCTATTTTCTCAGATATGCTCTTAAAGATAGCAACTCCGCTGTTGTGGGGCCTATAGAGGGCAAATATAAATGCGGTGGTGTTAGCAAGTGCAACCCTGAAGCACATATAGGGTAAATTAGGATCTTCTCTAGAGATATCCCTGCCACACAGGAAGCCATCCTTAATGTAGGCACATATTCCATGCCCATGGCGATCTTGGGTGTCAGATTTAGCTGTTAAATTGGAGTATCCATTAATTATGAACTCATCTAGGGAAGTGGTCGGCCCTATTCCAGTTTCACTTAAAAATAATATGTCCGGTTTCGTCTCCTGTAATTGGGTTTCAACCTCTGGAAGGTTGGAATGTAGACCCCTGATGTTGGAGAAGGAGACCTGGTAGTAGGGGTCTACGTTGGAAGATGGGGTTCTAGGTTTAATCGAGTTTTTATTCTTGAGATATTTCATGTTGAGGTTTTGGGATTTGTGGAATAGATCGGCATACTTGGTTAGAGCAGTACAGAGAGGGAAAGTAAGAGAGAAAAAGACAGGAATTTTTTTTTTTTTTTTGTAGCACACAAAAAGGTAAAGCCGTAACAATTATCCACTAGTATGGCATCGAGAGGCCTCACCAAAGACTTCTGCATGGTCCGCCCAGACAAAACGTTTACCTCCAGCACCCTTACTAGTGACATGGCCACAAGGACAGACAGAGACAGAAAAATTTCCGACATCTCAGACTATTGGTCACCAAGTACTACCGACCTTTAAGCAGCTTTTTCTTCACCCTTTGTCAGAAAAATCACTCATTGAATGAGGACTGAATGACAAAATAGGAGAAGCGAGAGTTACTGGAGCTGCCGATAACACATCCACTGTATTATCTACTCTCCATTTAAAAAAAAAAATAAAAAGGGGGGGGGGGAAGAGGGGAATGGGGCAAGTGACTTATTTATATCTAAGTAGTAAGTCCGGTGCTAAGTTAACAATTCAGGACACTTTTGATGATAATCTCCCCTCCCATATTAATGGATGGAAGTTTATCGTTATCTATCGAGTTTGAATCATTAGAGTTTTTCCATGTAAATTTAACTTAAAATAAGGTTTATAATTAAGGTAAACGAGTAGTTTCCAAGATATGAAGCAATGTTAGTTTAAAAAAGTGGAGGATAACTTTTCCATAATAATTTAACGTAAAATGATCACCCACTTTGTGGCCACGATTTTTTTTGTGGGGAAATAAAACGTAGGCATCTCATATGGAAGGAGTCAAGCTGATTTATATGTTTGCCGTACAAGGTTCACATTTCGCCACCATACAGAAGAGTAGGCAGAACAACAGATTTGTAGACTGCCACCTTTACTATTAGAGACACATCGTGGCTGTTCCAGAGTCTGTGTCACAACCTACCAAATGCCTCACTAGCTTTATTAATTCTACTTTGGATGTCCTTTTCAAATTTAGCATCATCAGACACAATAGAGCCGAGGTATGTAAAAGAAGATACTGTTTTCAAAGCTTCACCATCAACATATACCACTGGTTGTGAAGAGGACGTAGCATTTGGTTTTGGCTGGTGAATAATTTCAGTCTTTTTTATGCTAATTGTAAGACCGAAGGCCTTACATGCACCAGAAAAGCTACTGAGGATGTTCTGCATGTCATCAAGACTATGGGTCACAAGAGCACAGTCATCAGCATAAAGGAGGTCAAGAACAGTCTGCACAGAAGTCTTGGTTTTGGCCTTGAACCGTTACTGGTTAAATAATCCTTCACTTGATCGATACTCAACACCTATGCCTCTTGAGGTGTTCCTGAAAGCTGTCTCAAGCATCACCGAAAAGAAAAGAGCAAATAAGATCGGAGCAAGGACACATCCTTGCTTAGTTCCATTTGACACTTCAAATGGTTCACTTTGTTCACAGCCAGATCGTACTGTCGCCACCATTCCCCAATGAAAGGAGACAATCACATTCAACATCTTGTCTGGAATACCAAGCCTCCTCAAAACAGCCCACAGGGCATCCCTAGAGACGGTATCAAATGCCTTTGTGAGGTCAATGAATGTGACAAACAAGTCCTTATTCTGCTCCCTTGCTTTCTCCTGTAGTTGCCGAAGGCTGAAGATCATGTCCACGGTGCCTCTTCCTGCCCTAAAACCACACTAGGTTTCTGGGAGCACAGTTTTACAGTTTGAACCATTGAGTCTGTTTAGGATTACATGAGCTAGAATCTTACCAGCAACAGACAAAAGAGAAATTCTTCTATGGTTCTCACACTCACACTTATTTTCTTTGTGCTTAAACAGGTGAATAATTGACGCACCTTTGAACTGTTGTGGCACAGTACCAAGTTCCCATATTAATGAAAACAGGACACTTAGTTTCCTGATTAACAGTTGGCTTCCACATTTGTATACTTCTGTAGGTATGCCGTCATCACCTGTAACCTTACCATTGGAAAGTTGCTTTACAGCCCATTCAATCTCCGACATGGATGGAGTATCAGCAAGTGCCTCGATGGTTGGCCTTTGAGGAATGTCATCAATCACTTCTCGATCCACTGTCGATTCTCTGTTTAAAACATTTGAAAAGTGTTCAGCCCAGCGCTTAGTAATTTCTTTCTTATCAGTGAGGAGAATGCCATCCGACGAAAATATTGGAGATGCCGCCCTTAAAATGCGACCAAACCGTGGCTGCTGAGAGTAAAGAAGGCCAATGCACATGACAGCATGACGTCATTATCAGATTCAGTTGTAGGTATATGGTCTAGGCTATCAGCAGCAGTTTCCTCTAGTTTTCAGTTTGCTAACATGGTGTATTCTTGCGTTGTTCCAAATTACCGGGGAAATTATCCAAAAGGCCCCAAAGTACATACATTTTCTTTTCCTAAATTTTCTTAATTTGGATACGTCCCATTAGAAGGGAAAATTTTTATTCCAACCAAATATAGTAAAGTAAGTAATATTATTTGTTAATAATTAAACGTGTATTTAATTAGAACTGTATTCAAGTACTTTCATAACGTTTGATAACAGTGTTAATATAAATTTAAGAAACAATACTATTTATTGTTAATACAGCAAATATTATGTTGATATCTTTAACTGTTTATTTTCGTATAAGTCTAAAAAGTCAATCAGGAAGGTTGAAAATTTAATTTAATTTTGTTTTAGTTTTGAAACTTATAAACAAATAATTTTTTACATGAGAATAATTGTCAAAATGTCTTTTTAGTAATGAATAAAACCTTTCATTGATTATTTCCAAATTATTTTGAAGTTCTATATTTTTTTCTAAAGTCGGTTTGAAAATTATTCCCCACGCGGCTATTAATGAAATTAGCCATGACTGAGCGTTATATATTAAAATTGATTGTTTCTTTTTAAAATTATAAACAAATAATTTTTGCATGAGAATAATTGTCAAAAATATTGTTTTTTAAATTTATTTACTTGCCTCCCCACGAGGGCACAGTTAGACACAAGGTCGGTTTTTAATATGGGAAAATCTAGCTCCCCATAAAGGAGCACTCTGGATAGGAACCAAAATAAAATAAAAATTGTGTCAGTCATGAAAGATTTCTCCTCCACTAACCGAGGACAGAACAAATGAAGCGTAGCATCAGAACACTGTGATTATTATTATTATTGTAAATGTTTGTTTACTATCTTTTCTTAGATTTTAGCAATAGTTTACATTATGGTATGAATGTTTTCTTTAATTATGTTTTTAGGAATGTGAACATCATTTTCGGCCTGAGGATGTAATAAAGGAGAAGTCAAGATTCGATGAAAAACGTTGTGAAATAAACACGCAAGATGAGAACATTAGTCCGAATAATCTCTAAAGTTCCAAAAAATAACATTCAACCCATATGATTTATCTCTAAATTAAATTAAAAAATATTTCTGCACTAGTAACTTTTATCGTTTGTTTGTATTTAAATTATCTATTTCATTTCAATTTTTTGTATTTTATCGTTTGTTTTCATTCTTAAAATTATTTATCGTTTTCACTTTTAAAATTATTCATCGTTGGTGTTTAATATGTTATTTAATTCTTTGTTTCCTAAATTCATAATTCACTTTTATAAATATTAAGTTGTATATTGCTTTAAAATTACTTCATTTTACATAGATAATATTTATATTTTATATTGAATAAAGTTCAGTTTCAGTATTTATCGAACTGTTTCTTTTTCTTTTTAAAATGTTTTATTGCTCTTTTTCAAATGGCCCTCATATACTACTGACAGTCTGACAAATCTTACCTACATTGCCTGCTGGCATTTTTTTAGTTAACAGGCCAGGCCTTCTTCTTACTCTCGGTGGCCGTGACCAAACACCCCCTTGAGGTTTTGGTAGAATGATTTAAAATCACACCTATTCGCCGCATCTTGTAAGGCCTCAGCTTTCTGCTCTCACCAGTTTTGTTTCATTTTCCAGAGCCGAGATTGTGCCAACCTTTTGGCCATTCTGAAAGCCTTGTGTTTCACTGAAGAATTTTTGTCAGTAATCCATACTTAATGGGTTTGAGGCATATTATTGAGCAGTGGGACGATAGTTGGATCATTTTCATCAAACCAATCTTGTTTTTTCCTTCGAACATTCGAACATATCCTAATGACTCTTTAGAGAGACATGATACACATATAATATATGTCTCTCTCGATATATATATATATATATATATATATATATATATATATATATATATATATATAGATATATAGATAGATATATAGATGAAGAATTGAAGTTAAATTCAGTAGATTAAAATATACATAGTAATATATTCAAATTGAGAATTTATTGTTTGAGACAAGGAATATATAGAAAAAAAATTATATTTATTCCCTTAAACCATGGAATAATAGCTCATATCATCAGAGGAAATGAATTGCAATTAGCAAAATTGTCAATTTTGAATAAACATATATTTTGCTTGTCAGCACATATATTGAAAAAGTTTTTCAAAAATCTTAAACGGCATAGATAAAGGATATCATACAGCTTAGGCAATCCAACGTTGAAAGGGGTTCAATTATCTCTAGGATATTTCTGCCAGGTTTCTGCCTAGATGTTTTCATAACGTTTCCAATATATGTATATTTCAATCTACAGAATTTAACTTCACTTCAATACTTACATTTATACTGTGCTCTATTTTTTTATATATTGAACTTTACCTTTTCGACTAGGATTGTCTTGAAAATATTATCTCACTGTAATATTTAGTAAGACAATAACTCATTTGATTAATATATATAAATATATATATATATATATATATATATATATATATATTGTCCACTGACAGGTGTTTCGTCGTCTACGACTCATCAGAGTGGCTGAATCTAGCGAGATTCGAAATCGGGACCCCCAGGGTAATGAGCCTGACCTCTTTACCCGCCGGTTCATCTCGCGATTTATTTAGATGTTATTTGTTTTTGCGATACGTTTTGAATGAATTCAATTATTAATGAAAGTGCATTTTTACCTAAATGCGAGTTGGGAAAAATTTTCCCTTTAACCAATTTGGTAACCCACATGGGGAGCGATATATATATATATATATATATATATATATATATATATATATATATATATATATATATATATATATATATATATATATATATATATATATATATATATATATATAAAGATAATTGAGATGGACCAGTTGGTAAAGAGGTCAGGCTCATTACCCTGAGGTCCCGATTTCGAATCTCGCTAGATACAGCCACTCTGATGAGTCGTAGGCGACGAAACACGTGTCAGTGGATAATTATATTTTAAAAATAATATATATATATATATATATATATATATATATCGCTCCCCATGTGGGGGTACCAAATTGGTTAAAGGGAAAATTATTCCCAACTTGCATTTAGGTAAAAATGCACTTTCGTTAATAATTGAATTCATTCCAAACGTATCGCAAAAACAAAAACAAATAACATCTACATATATATATATATATATATATATATATATATATATATATATATATATATATATATATATAGATACACATACAGAGAGAGAGGGGGGTATAATACACCGTTACAACACACATGCACTCCATCTCTTGCTTCAACTGCAAGTTAAATAATATTATTGCTCACCATGAGTGGCTGTCGAATTTTTTAAAACAAATGTGAAGCAATTTTCACCCCCAAAAGCATGTATTATTATTAAACATGTTGTAATGCCTATTGATGGTTAAAACAAAGATAACATTTCACCATCACCTTGTGATAAAAATAAAATCCTTAAAAATTATATTGTAGAGTATCACCTTCAGCTCCCCTACCTCACCTCACCGTTCGCAAAAAAAAAAAAAAAAAAAAAAATGAGATTCTACTTTTTTTAGGCGATTATGTATAAACACCCTGAAAATGTTGGCGGAAAGAAGACCCCCCCCCACACAAAATAATTAATTTAGAATTTAGGATGTGGTATCAGTTTTGTATGTAAACATAACGTAAAATATTCTTTCCCTTCCAAGCCATTCTAACTGTTACAAAGGGCAACAATTTTTGTTTTTTATCACTAACCCTAAGTCCGACAGTCAAGGTCGTAAAACCACACGACTCCAATAAAACACATAATTTATCTGTTATAGCAAAATAAAAAAAAAAAGATAAATAAATAAATAAATGTTGACTGCCCTAAAACGCTAGAGTGGCCCGGAAATGAAGGATCATTTTACATTAAATCTATATGCGTATACTAATCTAATTTCTAGAATAACTGTTCATTATTATTATTATTATTATTATTATTATTATTATTATTATTATAATTATTATTATTATTAGTTTTTCTATCGTAGTTTTACAAGATGTTCAATGTTCATATATAATCACCTAGAAGAAGTAGAATTTCATTTTTTCTGTGAGGAGAGCTGAAGGTGACAATGTACATATTTACCAAAAGATGATGATGATGATGAATGAATATTTTTAATTTAATATCTGATATTGGAATTAAGTAATAGCAGAAAAGGCATCCGTAATAATCTCCTATTCACCAGTCGTACGGTTCATCACGCATCATGTGAGTCTTCATGTCGATAGTAGCGGTCGATGGTAGTCACGTCACACACACACAGATAGAGAGAGAGAGAGAGAGAGAGAGAGAGAGAGAGAGAGAGAGAGAGAGAGAGAGAGAGACTGGTCGTTGTGTCGTCATCATTTAATAATGTTGGTGGTTGCGGCAGTAGAACTAGCTATGAATTACAACTAAGTTCTACCATTTCTCTCATCTACCCCACTCCCACCCGGTGCAGTGTATATAGTTGCTACTATTTTTGCTTACTAACTAACACTGCCATTGATTGTATATGTTGCATTAAAAAAGGGATTTGAGGGGGGGGGGGTAGCTGGCGTAGCTCATCCGGTAAAGACAGCTGTTCGTTGCTTCTTCCAGCGTTAGATTTTTGTTTTTTAATAGTTATGCAATGCATTGATTTTTTTTTCTTATGATTTTAATGTCTCGCTTAAATCTTTCTCTCTTTTTAGGATGTAATTTATTATTATTATTATTATTATTGCAAGCAATGTCTTAGTAAAAGATATCTACATAATCAAGTACCAGCACTCGCCTCTATTTACTTGCCTCCCCACAAGGGCAGAGTTAGACACCATGTCGATTTTTAATGAGAGGAAAATGCAGCTCCTCATAAAATGGTCACTCTGTATTGAGACCAAAATTTTCAAAAAATAGCATTAACCTCGAAAGATTTCTTATTTACTGACAGAAAACAGAGTCGTTAATTTTTCGTTCAGAACTGTTTTAATTTTAAAATAATTTTCATTTTAGTTATATAAAAAAAATGTTTGAAGGGCTCCTCTGCCTACATGCAGTCATTCCTCAATTAATTAATAATAATTATAACATTAACATAAAGGCGATCCATAACCCTCTTCATTTTGGGAAATGAATATCTTTTTCGAATTACTGAAAGTAAACGGGAGAGGTGAAATGAATAAATAAATAAAAAAAAAAAAAAAAAAAAAAGAAGCCCGTTACATTTACAAGGTGGTATTAACTCCTATATCTAATGCGTGTGTGATTTTGATAGTCAGGATTATTAAAAAAAAAAAAAACAATCTTCCAATTCAGCTCCCTACCCAACTCGGCGTCAAAAGAGACGGGTCCCACACTTTGATCTAAGCAAACTCTTATTCCTATTTACAACGGAACAGAGTTAGACACCAGGGTCGTTTTATAACGTGGAGAAAAGGAACAAAAAATAAAAATTGTGTCAGTCGTGAAAGATTTCTCTTCCACTAACAGAGAACAAGAAATTGAAGTGTAGCATCTGAAGAACAGATACTACACTTTGATCTTGACCCTAGACCCTAAAGCCAACACTTATTGCTTGTTCGTTTGTTTGTTTGTTTGAGAGAGAGAGAGAGAGAGAGAGAGAGAGAGAGAGAGAGAGAGAGAGAGAGAGAGCTCGTTTATTTTTCGTGGAATAAAACTTATCTTTATTAATGCTTTTCTTACTTTTTTTTGTAAAGTGAAGAAAATGAATTAATCGTAAATTTTGAAAGGAAAATTCTACAGTTTATATAATGTAATGTTTTACATCAGAGTCAAGTATCTGTTCTATCTCGGGGTGGAGCCGGAACAATCTCTTCCTTCGAGAAGGTATTGATTTACTGCCGGTCGCCTGAGGTGCATCCACTGCGGAATGTCGACGAGCTCGATCATGCAAACTGTCTGGATTTTGAGAGTAAGGGACTGGATTCCCCCTCACATTAAATTGATATGATGATCTCATGTCACATCCATCATGTTCATTTCTTCGTCGGAAAAGACGGGCAAATATTACCTGTAGCGGTTTTTTTTTTTTTTTTTGTGCAACTATTACAGCTGAAGTAGTGGATTGAATTAAAAAACAAAATATCGTCCAATTCGTCAATATTGCTTTTCTTGTTATCAAAGATTCATTCATATGATATTACTCTTAAAGCATATGGACACTGTAGACGACGGCACAGAATGTAGATGAAATACCGAGAATGACTGCAAATAAGTGACGTCATTTTTCGGGTAGGTTGTGCCACGTGTTTGTTCTGCGATCACCTACTTAGTTGCGTTTGCGCTAGTAGTCCAAGTCCACTTTTTCTATTCACACTTGTTCGCTTCTTTTACAATTCTTAAATAAAGTCACGCAACGATGATGATAAATGAAAACGAATGCATTTAGTTAATAGATTACAAATACAAAACAAATGCAAACAAAACAAATAAACAAACAAAAAAACGAGGGAGGAGAAAAAAAAAAAAAAAGAAGGAATCATTATTCAAAAACTCAAAAGAAGTCAAATCATTTTACGGAGTACAAATTCCAATTTAATGATTGATTTTTAGGGGCGAGGACTCGCTTTTATTGTTAAATCAAAAATTTAATTGAAATAATTATATATGCTCGGCGTTGCCCGGGTGGAAGATATCGGGAAAAATAAGTCAATATAAATACTGGTTTTTAGTTCTATCTTTTTTTTTTATTATTTTATTTCTATAAATATCCGATTGTTGTAGTTGTTGTTGTTGTTAATAATAATAATTCAATGTATGCTCATCAAAGTTAAGTAAAGAAACAGACACACGCGATATATCTCTGAGTTGTATTAAATTAAGATCAAATATTTAATTATTTCTTCAATTATTTCCGCTCTCAATATGTAATTAATTTCGAAATCATCAATATATTTTGTAAACGAATCTTTAGTTAATGTTATATGCTCGCGCAAACAAAATCCTCTCCATTTTTCTCAAATCATTATTTTTTAACAATAAATAAATAAATAAATAAATTAAAGAATGTATTTACAGTCATCGTATACTTATTTAAGATATTTTAAGGTTTTAATTAGTCTAATTGAATTTTAGATTTAAGGGACAATTAATTTCATTCTTGTTTAAATTCATTTAAGTGAGATTGACTTGACAATCCATTAAACCTAAAATTAATTTAAGTAACAGTGAAAATAACCTAAAATTAATTTAAAGAAATATATTTAAAATTTTCTTCTTTTGTATTGCCACTCAGACTTAGGGTTAATGTGTTGCGATTAATAAACGGCATTTTTTTTTTTTCGGTAAAAAAGTTGTCATATGCTTATTCTGATATTCTCATTCTTGCTTGTTTTCGAAATAAAATATAACTAAAGTTTTAAAATAAAATATGTTCGCATCGTGATTATAGATTTTTGCCACAATTAAAATGATAAAATCTTATTAAAAAATAAGTATGGAATTAATTAAATATTCCAGCGAGGCGACAGGCGTTTCGTTAATTTTTATAGTAATTTTTGATTCATCAAGAATGCTAATTTTACAAAAGCTTTTAGGGATCTTTAAAAGTAAATGTTTTAAATAGTGAATTAAACCGTATATATATATATGAGAAAACGGTTTACCTCGGGTAAGAATTGAACCCGAGACTTTTGGATTCAAAGATGAAGGGATTTCAAGACAGCCTCGTTTTCGAATCGACATTTTATGATTTATGCACGGCACTTTTTTTCTTTCTTCTTTTATCACTGTTTAGGTCTGTTCTCTCTGGAACCAAGAAACACTGCCACCTATGTGTTGCTCTTTCTTGCTATTCCCTCCTGCGACCCTGCATTTACCATTATTCCTTAGAATCAGACTCGATCGTCTGTCTTTTCGAAATTAACTCACAACATCAACGCAGAATAAACGCTAAAAGAAACCATTGAAATTCATTTAATATTTGGTTCCTACTACGTAACTTAATTAATTAAAACTATCATTATTTAAAAAATAATAATTTAACGTGATCCTTACGTTGTATTTTATGCTCACCCAAACAAAATTAAAAGAAAATAAATAATCTGGTCAACACGGAATTTTAATAAAATATTACAACCGCTTGACCGCTCTACTATTATTATAACTATTTATAAAAGAAAATGTTTTCTTTTAAAGCCTTACAATAAATATCATAGAGAAATAAAAAAAAAAGCCGAACAGACAATAATAGTAACAATAAATTAAGAAAAACAAAACATTTTTGCGCTAACATCTACAAGAAAATTATTTTCTTTTTAGAAGAGTTCCGTCTGCGTGACATAAGAGTTAACAAAGATCCTCCTCATGTCAAGAATGGCTTTCTAAATTCGCTTGAGCATGTTAAACTGCACAAGTGCTAGCATTTTATAGTAGTTATATTATTTTAGTACAATGTCAATTCAATGTAATACCGAAGTACGACTATTCGTACTACATGTATCAGTAGTAGTAGTAGTAGTAGAAAAGCCGTATCGAGTAGAAATCATTAAATCCTAAATTATATCCATCCGAGTAAATTAATCGATTTAAAGAAGTAACTTTATTTTGTTCGTTTAAGAGAAGGATCTTTTGCAAGAAAACAATAATTATCTCTTTTAGTGTAAAAAATACAAAAAACAAAAACAGGCGCCACCAATAAGTATTTCCTTCATTTTTCTACTAGTTGTTCTAGATGACTATAGTACTCCTACTTAGTGCCACATATGAGTACTGTTACCATTTCAGCTCCGTCAATTTGCGACATGACAAGTGATGTAGGCTGAGGAATTATATTTGTACCACTAAAAAAGAGCAAATAACGCAATGATGTTTTTCTAAAACAAACAAACAAACAAAAAAAAACATTAACTTGTTTAAAAAAAAAAAAGAAAAAAAGATAAATCCCTTTTTTTTTATTTTTGGAGTGGAGAAGAAATGATTCCAAATTGTTGAATAATAGAATCAGAATAATAAATAATAACAATCTTCACATTGTTATTTAGTTTTAAATTAAAAGAATAAAAAAAACCTTTTCCCTAAAATCGGGAATAAAAATTCTGAAACACTTCGATATATATATAGATATATATATATATAGATTAAAAAAAGATCATGAAAAGGAAGAAACGGCTGATAAGTGTGATATAAAAAAAAATAAAATAAGGAAATATAATTATTATTATTAATAACTGTTCGTTTTGTGGTTGCGTATAATACACAATTAATGACGAAGGGAGGAATCACCACTAAAAGGATAAAAAGGTTTTGCCTAAAAACAAGAAAGAAAAAGAAAAAGGATCGTCTGTGAATATTTATAGTATTTTTTATTTATTTAATATCTCTGTCATTCAATGTTGCGTCTCTTTCTTTGGAGACTTGGGATTTACCAATATGAAGAAGAACCGTCTTCAGTGAAGAAGAACCGACAATTCATTGATGAAGCTGGCTACCATACACAGTGGTGGTTGGAAAGAAGGAATACTGAAGAAGAATAACAAGAAAAAAAATTGGTATTACTGCTTTATTCCGAAGAGTAAGTAAAAGAAAAAGAAAATATCTGGCAATGATGAGAAAGAGAGAAAGGGAAGAAAGTGAGAATGAAACGGATGAATAATATTTTTCCCCTTGTTGATCAGAGTTAAAATGTATTCTAATATTTCTTGTAAATGGAAAAATCTTTTATTTTTCTTCCTTCCCTCCAAATTTTTTAAATTAGAAAGAAAAAAAAAACAAAACAAAAACAAACAAACAAAAAAAAAAAACACAACAAAACAAAAACAAACTTATTTTCAATCTACCCGGCTTTACTCGAAAATATTTCACTTTCATTTTTAAATCAGATTTTGGTGCTTCTACAGAATTTGAACCGAACTAAACCGATTTTTGCCGACTAACTTAGAGTTAAAAAAAAAGTTCAGTTTACAAAATTCTGCAGAATCACCATTATTAAAAAAATATATATTTTGACAATTATAATTATAACGACATCGTTTGTTTACCGATTTGGACCACTTCCACTTTAAGGTAAAAACAATTAAAACTTGCTAAAATTATTGAATGCAAATGTTTTTTTTTTTTTTTTTTTTTTTTCTAAAACTTTCAATTTTTAATGCACAGGATTAAGAATTTTAAAGCCAATTTGAATATTTTTTATTCGACAGTTTAAAGGCTTTAAAAATAGGTAACTTGTTTACGAAAAAAATCGAAATGTATTCTGGCAGATTTAAATAAAATGTTTAAAATCTGATTTAAAAAGTTTTAGTACTTACTTTGCAATAAAAATGCAAGTCAAGTAGAACCAAGAAATACACACATATGCAGTGATGCACGTTGCACGCCAGAAGTTGTGACAGATTGCCCCCCCCCCCCATCATTCATTTTTAAGCGTAAAAAAAGAAAAGTTGAAAGTATGTGTGGAGAATAGATTTTAAGATCTTGTAAGATGTCCTATCGATTTTATTGCAAAACTGATTCAATGATTTTTCGAAAGCTGTAAATATTTTCTTACAAAAAATAATGACAAGAAATTACAAAGTGTGGCGGTAGTGGGTGGTGGGCGAGATAAAAACTGAAATTAAAAACTCCCGGGCAACTTCGGATGGATACAGTGAGTAGAGGAATATTCGCAAGATTTCAGAATATCTTCATCCTCACTCACTACAGGTTTTAAAAGATGTTCTCTTTAAACCCTTTCATGCAACACAGTAGAATCTCGAGTTACCATTTCTAGTTTTTATTATTAAAATCATTTTAGCATTTGTACGGAGTAAGAACGAAATCGAAATATTTAATTTAAATTAAAACCAATCGTATATATTTAATTGTCATGTCGCAATTAGTAAAATATTCAAAAATTACAAAAGAAAAAAAATTGAAAAAGAACATTAATTTATGAACATCTTCGAAAAAATTTCAAATTATTTTTTAAATAATAAACAGACGAGTTTGTATGATAACAGGGGAGGTAACTGCAGTCTGTCTTGTTACAATTCCAAAATAATAATGGCGCATCAATGGACAGTGAAACTGTGAAAGTACATGTTTTGGTGGACCTGAACGAGCTTCCCCTCTCCCCTGCCGTAAAATTATCATCAATAACAGATATAACTTATGTTTTGCTCCAAACATGCACCATTTTTTTTTGTTTGCATTTCGATTAAAATAAAACGTGATTATTTCTACTTTTTGTTTTGATGTTTGTTTACGCATATTGAATTGTAATCACTCCATAAAATTGTTACCACTTACTTCGTGTGCTTCTCGCTTGCACATTCTTAATTTTTTATTGATCAATTATTTATTGAAAACAAAAGAAAAAATGCAATATAAAACGTATTTTAAATAATCTTATATTAAAAATGTTTCTGCACTTATTGTACCGTGCTATTTTGTAAAATAGTATTTTAAAATTAAATACAAGTTTAACGATCTTTTTTTCTTTTTTTTAATTAAATTGTTGGGCGAAAGTGCAAAATAGTTACAAAACACTCTCCCCTCCCCATATTAAGAATGGCTTTCTAAATATTTCAGCACGGTACAATAAGTGCACAAATACTAAAAAAATAATTTAATTTCGTTTTCTTCGTAAACACGTCAACCATTTTTTAAACCTTTTGTTAATGAACAAATATAAAAGTATGAATTACTTTGTGACCATTCGAAATTTAAAAGGCGGGCCTATTCGAAAGTATTTAAACTGTTGAATAGAAAATCAGGTACTAGTGCACTTATTGATCCGTGCTGAAATAATAACGTTATTATTTAAAAAGCCATTCTTAACATGGGGAGGGGGAGGGTGTTTTGTACCTATTCTATACTTTAACCTTACAATTGAATAATAATAATAATAATAATAATAATAATAAAACATAAAACTTTAAACTTGGAAATACGATTTAAAAAATAGCGCAGCAGCGGATAAATGCACTAGCACCGAAAATCATTTGCGGCTTTTAAATTATTAACAAATCCTCACGATGGAAGTTTTGGAAGCTACTTACATAGAATAATTTTAGAAAGATTAACAAAGTTAGTTATAGTTTTATTACAGTTTGTTTAATTATTGGCGCACGCACGTATGGAAGCGAAGCGGTACTGCTGAGTGCTGAAATAATGTTATTTAGAAAGCCATTCTTAACATGGGGAGGGGATGGTGTTTTGTACCTATCCTGTACTTTAACCTTGCAGTTTAATAAAAAGCAGATAATAAAACTTTAGTTAAACTTGAAAATACTATTTAAAAAATAGCGCGGATCAATAAGTGCACCTACAAGTCGAGGCAGCTACCTTATTTTTTTTATTTCCGTCGTTTTTTTTTTTTTTTTTTTAAATTTTTTTCAGCGGATTATTATCGAATAGTCACTAATCTACCAGATTATCCAAAAATACACAAAAATTAATATTCAAAAGTTTTTTTGGGTTTGTATTACTGTGCAGATAGATTCGAAAAAGTTGTCAAAAAACAAATATATAACAAATAAGTGTTATCAAAGGCAAGATAAGTTACTTTTCTACCAAACTGGATATATTTTTCGTTTTTTTATTCAATGTAACATGTTTATTCAGCTCGAAAACCATACAGTGTTTACCGATGTATTGGAAAATTCAAAATGGCGTCTGACTCTCTCGTTAACACGGTAAGTTTGGGAAAAGGTGCTATAAATATAAAACTAGACAAAATACTGTTGGAAACTCGCTCAATATATGTTACCGTGACATAGGTTGACATATATTCGGTGGAATTTTAATAGTAGTTTGTCTAGTTTATTATTTATAACACCTTTTCCCAAACTTACCGTGTTAAAAAGAGAGTCTGGCGCCATTTTGAATTTTCCAATACATCGATAAACACTATGTTTTGGGGGCTGAATATACATGTTACATTGACTAAAAACACGAAAAATATATCCAGTTTGGTAGAAAAGTAACTTATCTTGCCTTTGATAACATTTATTTGTTATATATTTGTTTTTTTTGACAACTTTTTCGAATCTATGTGTACAGTAATAAAACCCCCTTTTTTTTCAGCTAAATTCGCGATATTTGTCCGACAAAGTCGATGCTTCAAAAATGGGGGATCGATTTACTAGAACATTGTATTAGAAACGAAGCATTCCTTAAAAATGTTTAATATTTTGTATTTTTTTTTTTTTTTTTTGATAATCTGGTAGATTAGTCAATCGTCACTATTCGATAAATAACCCGTTGAATAAAATGGAAAAAAAAAGAAAGAAAAATAAATGAATAAAAATACAGGGGGGGGGGGCGCGCTTCCAATAATGAATTCATTACCAAACGATAGGGTAATAATTAAATTTAATTTTTTTAAATCCTATTAGAAAAAACAACAAAAAAAACAAAAAACAAAACAAAATGTAGCGCGAAACAAAAATGAAAGTAAAAATTCCCGGGGAGCAATGAGTTGGAACAGCTAGTTTTGAATATGGTTGTATTTTTTTTTTTTTTTTTACTTGTACACCTACACCGGCACCCCCCACCACTTTTTTTTTTTTTTAAACAATAAACACATTTACTTTTATTTAGAAATTCAGTAATATATTATTGCTGTTATTGTTTTTTGACGTTGGCATACATAGAATTAAACTTGTAAAAAGAAAACACAGGAAAACACCTAAAAAAAACTGGATGTTATGAAGAATACGGACCGTGCTGAAATAATAATGTTATTATCATTCTTAATATGGGGAGGGTGAGGTTTCACGTAACAGTTTAATAAACAAAAGATGCTGTATAATTGAATTCAGCTTGAAAAACATGGTCCGTATTCTGCATAAGTACAATAAATAAATATAATAACAGTAACAAAACGACAATTCCTTCCGTGACCATTTGTCTTTTACAAATCCAAATATTTGTAAATCTGTTTACATGACAACCATGATTTTATCTTGTTTTGTTTATTTCACTAAAAAAATGTTAATGGATTTTTATAATCGTATTTGAAATAAATTTGTATTACTATTTGGGTTGTGTACGTATTCAGCGTCGCAAGTTCTTTTAACGAAATACTCAATTATTACGTTTGCAATTTGATGTAACACATATTCCCGAAAATTCAGTTTAATTCGAGTTTTGTTTTAAATATAGAACTTCGTATTTTTTATTTTTAGCAAGTTTTGAATTTGTATCTGTCTGCCTTCCCCGTATCTGTGACTTAAGAGTCCTTTATTTTTAATAATCAAAGTTAGCCCAAGAAAATTAGTTCTCTAAAAAATAAGGAATGATGTATAATATTAAATTGCATAACTGTTATGACATTTTCAATGTAATTTTAAAAGTTAAAATCAAATAATCGTCTCCAACATACTGTGTTTTTAAAGAGAATTTGGGACGCTGAAAACGTACACGATTCAAATATTTGTTTCTTTCATGCGTGCGCGTGAGTGCACTTTTGATCAATAAGTGGGGGATCGATTTAATGTAGTTTGATTATTTATAACCAAACCCTAACTTCATGTCCATCTTGTGTTGTGCGTGTTTTTCTTTATATATATATATATATATTTTATATAATGATGATGACATAGACTTATCTTCTCATAATTAATTCACTTTCATGGATATCTTTTTTTTTTTTTTTTTCCAAAAAATTCCTTTCGATTTGTCGAAATGTCTTAAAGATAGATTTGTTTTCGAAATGCGATCGCTACTTTAATTTAAATTTATTTGTGGAGGAAAATTAAAACGTGAATAATCAGTTTTCAGTATTTTTTTTTTTGAGGGGGGTGGGGAGTAAGAAGTATACACATTTTATCTTAATTTTTTAGAGGTCTTGTCTCTTCATTATTTGTCAACAAATATTTTTTTATTAAATTCTTTTTAATGTTTGTAAATCAATCAATAAATAAAAATATAAAGTCAGATTTTTTGAACATCAAAAAAATAAAAATAAAAATAAAATTATAGACCGATTTATTTATATTTTTAATCTTAATGATTCCATCTATTTGTTTGGATTATTTGGACTAATATTTACGTTATTGTTTATATTCACAACGTTTCAGCCGATGTGATTTCCAACCTTATTTAACTTTTCCAACTTGTGAATGTTCTAGTCAAACTTGGGGAGCGGCAATGCATGGAATTTTGAGCTGAATCTTTTATTTAATCCACAGGGGTATATTGTTCTCATTCCTTCAGTCATGAGTTGTCAACCATTAGACCCTGGGTACACATGGACAATTCTAGTATGAATTTTGCGAACCTTATTAATTTTATAGTAGCAATACTACACATCTATATATGATTAAGTTTAAGGCTACTAAAATTCATACGAGAATTTCCCACATGATCCATGACGTAATGGTTAACAACTTTAGTTAACAATCGGTTCCAAGAGACAGTATGTAAAGATTTATTTTTACTACCAACATTGATAACTAAGAATAACATTAACACTTGTCCGGTCATCGCCGACAGGTGAAGAATAATCTACTTGTGGATTAAATAGTTTAGTTCGAAATTATGTTCCCAAGTTCGAAAATATGCACCTGAAGATAAGTCCGAGGTAACATTGGCTGAAACTTCGCGTGTAACAAGATGAGAATAATAGTTTAATCAATCCTCATCTAAAAAAATGCTGGTTATTGAATTTCTTGGTTTATATTTAAATATAAAATGTAAATGATTTAATATCGTGTTCTTTCATGTTTCACTGTTTCCAACTCTTCGTTTATTCCTCATAATTCAAAACTAGCTTAGTGCTAGTAGTGCTGCTGCTGCTTGCAGTCTAGTGCACGATTTTCATTTTTGTTTCGAAGGCCTAATTTTTAACCTGAAAATAAATGAAACCGGGTCTATCTCCATTTAAATATCAATCTTAAAAAAAAATCTTTTTTTTCTTTTAAACAGAAAAATGGCGAAGTAGTAAAATTGGATTTTGAATTTGAGCAATACAACGTTCTGTTTGACGCCAAAACTTAAATGAAAGCGGCGTTTGTTTTTGACCCAACCCCAAACTTTCTGTCCATTCATTTTATTTATTTTCTGTTTTTCTTCCTTTTCGAACTGTATACACTTGTAAATGGTCGACTACGACGATGCTTGTGGCATCAGTCAAGCAGTGACGACTGACCCTCTTCCTCCTCCTCCGTCTTTGAGTTTACCAAGCTCTCGTCTTGCAGGAACCAGCAGCAGTCAAAGACAGAACAGACAGTCGGAATCTAAGACTGTCAATCGAGATAAAATAATTCTTTACTTGACCTTTTTTTGACCCACTCTCTCCATGAAAATAAAAAATAAATAACCAATAATGCTCACAATTTTTCTAAGGATCCCTCCCCTAAAGAAAAAGGAAAGAACGACTTTATATTTATTTAGACTGTAAGCGTCGCCTTTCTATCAAATCAAGGCTTTCTGAAATATGAAGTCAAACTTAAACGAATAAAAGCAACAATTTGATCATCTATTTAATGTTGTGCATGGATGGATATTGAGAAGAAGAAAAAAAAACAACAAAACAAAAAGCAAAAACATGCAGATATATCATCTTACCATCTTCTGAAAGACACAATCCTTATTTTTTATGTCTATTAGCACTACCTATCCGGCGTTGTCCGGGACTTTTATTTTCATTTTTTTTTTTTTTTACTAGACCTATACCAATTTTGTTGTTGTTTATGTTTTACAAGTAATATTCCCGAATTCTTTTAAAATTTCCATTAGTCACGAATATTTTCTTTTCAATTATAAACATTAAAATCGTCAATGTGTTCATGAATAAACCGAAGTGCATTCTGGTGGATCTAATTTTGTAATTAATTTTTTAAATTATTCATAAAAAGAATTCGGTGTAAGTATTTTAATACATCTCTTGTTTCGTTAAATCATCTATTAATAACAATTACAAAAATGGGTACTTATACAGAATACGGATCGAGCTGAAATAACGTTATTTAGAAATCCATTCTTAACATAAGAAGGGGGAGCTTCTTTTTTTGTATATAGCTATTCTGTACTTTCATCCAACAATTTAATAAATAAAAGATATCGTAAAAAATCGAATTTAACTTGAAAATCAAATCTAAAAAGAAAAAAAATTATGGTCCATATTCTGCACAAAAAGTTACGCAGAGACGAGAAATGTGTGTACAGTACGCACGTGCACACACACACACACACACACACACAAGAAGTGGTCGCACAGTTTTACTAATATAGACATTATTACTAACTTACTATAACGGCCATTATTCCATTAATTTTTCTGAACAGTTTTCCAGATTTTGTATTAAATTATTTAAACGAAAATACTGACCACGAGAAAGGAAGACGACACTCATAATAATGGAGAATTTTAAGAGAAGATTCAATTAGTAGTGATATCAGCAAATCGTCTTTTTCTCTTTATTCTTCCCGCTTCTTTCATTGTGAACGAATCTGACATTATAATCTATCTCCCACACAATTATTGTCGCAGAAATCAAAACAGAAATGATTAATTCTTCGTTTGTTCCACCTGTTGTTTAGAATGTTAGATTTTGCTCTCGTTATTGAAAGGCTCTCATGGCTGACACCAAAATATCAGCATACCAGACGTACATTCTTTGAATTTTTCTATGCCCCTTCTATTGAAGTAAGTTTTTGTTTGTTTTGTTTTTCTTTCAAGATGATCGTATTTTCAAAATTAATTTCCAAAATACCTTGGGAATTTGGGAGGGTGTGTACTTAACTGGCTCCATACTATTGTAAACCTCTACAAAAAAAAAAAAAAAAATCCGTTGTTTCTTAAATCGTTTTCTTTTTTTGATTCAATATGCTAAATAAAGCAATCCTGTTTCTACTGCTAAATTCTTCATCAGGAAAATTTAGTATTTATATAGAATACAAACCGTGCTGAAGTAATGTCATCTATCAATCCATTCTTAGCAACTTCTGTAATTTTACCTAACAATTTATTAAACAGAAGATACAGTAAAAATGGAATTTAACTTGAAAATCCAAACTTATTATTTTGCATAAGTGCCAAACTTTTAAATAAGGCTAATCTTTCAACACAAAATAGTCCATTAATTTAATTTGAGAAACAATTAACTGAGCAGACATTTTGTTTCGAAAAATTTTTTAGATGAGGATTGATAATTTGTATTGTTTTATAGGATCATTTGAACTACAATTTTTAGCTTGGCTAGGTTCACAATGTTTCGTTGATGTACCCCCCCCCCCCGGCCTTCTTCAGGTGCACTTTTGAACTCTGGAACCTGTACGGAGTTTCTAACTTTTCTTTTTTTTATTTTATCAGCGGGAGCAAAGTACTCCCCCCCCACAATCTGTTAATATTATGTCGGTCTTGGTTATTAGCGCCTGTAGCATTGGCTTCAACCTTCGACCTTCTGAAGAATGTTGCTTAAAACTGATTGTTGACCAATACTGCTAACCATTAGGCCATATAGGTTCGAGGGGTTTGTATCACTGTACACATAGATTCGAAAAAGTTGTCAAAAAACAAATATATAACAAATAAATGTTATCAAAGGAAAGATAAATTACTTTTCTACCAAACTGGATATAATTTGCGTGTTTTTATTCAATTTAACATGTTTATTCAGCTCGAAAAGCATACAGTGTTTACCGATGTATTGGAAAATTCAAAATGGCAGCCGACTCTCTCTTTAACACGGTAAGTTCGGAAAAAGGTGTAATAAATAATAAACTAGACAAAATACTGTTAGAAATTCGCTCAATATATGTTACCGTGACATAACTTGACATATATTCGGTGGTTTTTTCATAGTATTTTGTCTAGTTTATTATTTATAACACCTTTTCCCGAACTTACCGTGTTAAAGAGAGAGTCGGTCGCCATTTTGAATTTTCCAATACATCGGTAAACACTGCATGTTTTTCGAGCTGAATAAACATGTTAAATTGAATAAAAGCAAGAAAATTATATCCAGTTTGGTAGAAAAGTAATTTATCTTGCCTTTGATAACATTTATTTGTTATATATTTGTTTTTGACAACTTTTTCAAATCTATGTGTACAGTTATACAAACCCAACAATTTCAATCTCTTAACAAAAAACTCTGGTTATATGATATGATCATAAAGCGCTTACAGTTGGGTATTGGTCCGGAAATCAGTGGTCAGTTTATGTTAAATTTATATGCGAAACTAAAGTTTAAAATATTTTTTCTCTCCCCCAAGTTTTTCAGTATTCACATGTAATCACCTAATGTTTGTTTATTTATTATTTATTTATTTATTTATTTTTTTGCCGGGTGGGGTGGGGGGGTCTTATCTACAAATTACTCAACTTATGATATTAAAATCAAGAAATTAGAGGGGAATTAGAGAAATTAAAATGTTGATAAAGATACTCCTTAACTAAAGATGTGTTCTGTACGTTCTGTAAACGAAAAGAATACTTGACTTAGTCAGCAGCAAACGGTGTCTAGTCAGATTCAGTTCCTGATATTAAACTTCATCTGTAATATAACTTTCGGTGAGAGTTTCAGTTTACCAAATTTAACTTATTAAATTTTTCGGTGAGAGTATAGAATAGTTAAAAAGCCGCCAATCCCCATGTTAAGAATGGCTTTCGAAATATTATTTGTGCACAGTCAGTAAACTTCAGATTATTTAGAAAGTCATTCTTAACATAGGAAGGGGGGGAGGGGGCTTTATTAACTATACTGTACTTCACCTAAAAATTTAATAAGTAAATGAATAAATTTAGTATACTGAGACTTTCGCCGGGAGTTATACGAGGAGTGTGCAATAAGTAATGCCCCTAACCCACTTCCCATAGCAGTAGAGCAACAAAACATGGCACAGGTATTAGTCTTTCTCTACATAGGAACCACCCAAAGTTATGCATTTCTCCCATCGTTTGATGCAGCTCTGGAGACTGTTTTTGTAGAACACCCCAGGTTGGTCCTCCAACCACGACGTGACTTCAGAAATCAAGGCTACATCATCTGGGAAACGCTTTCCTTTCAAAAAACAACTTCATGGCTGGAAAGAGGTGAAAGTTAGAGAGTGCAAGGTCAGGAGAGTAGGGAGGATGGGGAGGATTTCATAACCACACGCCTGTGCCTCTGATCTGGTGACATATGAGTTGTGGACCGGAGCGTTGTCCTGCAGGAGGAGAGTACCTTTGCTGATCTTGCCCCGCCTCTTGATTTTGATAGCTTCCATTAATTTCCTCAAAAGTGAAGCATAATAGGCTCGTGTAATTGTGGTACCCTTTGCCAGGAAATCTGTCATCACTACTCTGTCCTGGTCCCAGAAGACTGTGAGCATGACCTTGCCAGCGGAGGGCTGCACCCTTGTCTTCTTTGGAGGTGGTGAGTCCAAGTGCTTCCACTGCATTGACTGGGCTTTGGTCTCTGGATCATAGTGATGGACCCAGGTTTCATCCTGTGTAATCAGTCTTTTGAAAAACTTTGACTCATCTTCTTGGCACATCTCCAAATTCATCCTCAAGCACTCAACGTGTTCTCGCTTCTGGAATGGTGTGAGCAACCTGGGAATCCATCTGGCAGACACCTTATGCATATGCAAATGGTCATGAATGATAGTTTCCACAGACCCTGTACTAATCTTGACATCTTAGGCTATTTGGTGAATAGTAATGCACCAACCTTCCAAAATGGCAGCCTCAACTTGATGGACAGATGCCTCATCAATGGCAGAAGGGGAGGAGCGACCAGGTCTGGGAGCTGTTTCCACAGACTTTCGGCCATGTTTGAATTCACGATGCCAGCGTTTTACAAGGTCATATGATGGGGCTTATCACCATAAGTTTCTTTCATTTCATCAAAAGTCTCCTGTGGTGTGCGTCCTTTCAAATACAAAAACCGGATCACTGCTCGACATTCAACAGGCTTCATTTCACACCTGACTCAGTTCAAACACCTGTAAAACAGAAACCACAATTAGTTCAGAGCTGTAATTTGCCACATAGATATAAATCATTGCACGTGCAAAATTTCAGCTAGATCAGAGAACTGGAAGTGGGTCAGGGGCATTACTTATTGTACACCCCTCATATTAAGGATGAAAAGGATAAAGCTTAATATCAGGAGAGATCACATGTAGACTAAAATAATGCTACGAAACTGAGAGATTTCAAATTTAGCATGTTGATCTACACTGCTGCCACCTCCTAGTCCTGTTTTTGAACACTTCATAAACATTATTATAATGTGAATGGATTTGTTTTCCATCTTTCAAGTACATTCAGAACTTTCTGGTCAGTCTAATATTAGTACTGCCCTCTTTCCACAAAATTTCGTTGTTTTACAAAATTGAAATGTTTTCTTTGCGCCAGATATTAAGAAGATAAAAAAGGGCAAGCTGACATGAGAATACTTCCTCTTAAAATTCAACCCTGACCAAATATTCAAAATAACGTGGTATTCATAACCCAAATAAGATACCTTTGATATGGCTATACACTGGCTCATAGGAGGAATAGTGCATCTTCTAAGTGAGGTAACATCATTTAGCTGGATATTTTATCAGACTAGATGAATTATTGTCCTGAAATCCAGTAAAAAAGATAAACTATAACAGTTTAGTGATCAGTTGGTCATAGAAATATTACTATTCTTCACTGCCTTACTAACTCAGTATTTGAGAAATTGAGAACTTTTAATGAGCGCTTAAATGTCTATGAATCTAATCGAGTGTTGTTTTCATGAACATAACCTTATAACCATTGTGTAAATGGTCTTTTGGTTGACTCAAATTCTTTGCATATGTGATTGTGTGTATTGGGGAGGACATTGTTTATAACTTACAATTTAGAAATAGATTGTAACTTTTTGATAATCAAGTTGTTCTGGTAGAGGCAAATTTGCAGAAAATAACTTGATCTGAGAGCTAACTGAGCAAACTAAAATATACTGTTTTGTGGCAGCGATGAGGCAAATTTGGGCCATGCCTATCGCTCAATCCAGGTTCAGAATCATCACATCCGCAACAGTTACAGTTTCTCTGAGCTAAACACCTTCGTGAGGGGCGGCCATGTGGTACACATGTTGACATGGTTGCAGTCAGCTCTTGTAAAAAGTACAAGTGAAGGTGTGCTTCTGTACTCGTCAAACAATAGTCCCATGTTGGATCATAACAAAATGAAAAACGGGGACAAAATGTCATCACTGGTCTCTCTCAAATTGATTTAAAAGGTTTCCCTGTGAATGAGGTTATGATTCGTAGGAACTGGTGGATTCAAGATATTTGTGTTCCCTGGTGACTTGATTCGCATGGGGTTGCCAATAGATGGGAGTAATGACAGCTGATGGCAAAATTCTTGTCCTCGCATAATAAGGCGACATGGATTAGTTGACCATCCTCAATATTTGTTTACATCCAAATGTTTTGGGATTTGTGCTATTTCCATTTCTTTTAGTGAAGCCACTGTCTCAGCACCTCTGTAGATATAGCATGACAAGCGGTTGTATTTCACCTGACAAGGACATCACCATTGTGGGCAATAATCTTTTTTATATCAACTCTGTAGAACAAATTGATTTTTATCGACCAATAATGCTCAACTCTAGCAAGAATATTCATAACAGATTATCCACCCGTGAATTAGCAACCAATCAGAACTCAGAACGGATTTGGTGATATAAACATAATGGAATATTTCAGTCTTTTTATGAACCGGCCTGGTGCTACCAGATTAGGCTGTTTGAAGATACTGGATTCCTGACCTAAAATGCATCAAACATTGTTTTTTTCCTTTGCAAAATTCCAATCATGTTCTGCAAACTAAAAAACAAAAACAACTTTTCTCTAGAAAACAATCAAACTAAACGTCATAAATAAATATTTGAAGATATGAAGAGCTTCACATTACATTTAAACTTTAACAGGTTAGTACATTCAGGGAAGCAGGAAAAAGGAGAGAATTCCAAAGTCTAGCAGTCCAACTATTAGAGTAGAAGGTTTTCCCCACATCTAGGAACCTCAACGTTGAAGGAGTGGGATTTTTCTGTTTATCAGGCTAGTCAGGGGTATATACATCGAGGGGGCACAAGTGCTATGAAAATCAAAATACATTCTATTAAAGTACTTGTAAAACAGGCATAGGGATGCAACATTGCAGCGATGGGACAGAGGTTGGAGATTGATTGACAGTGCGGTACCTATTAGACTTGTGACTCTTTTGGATACTCTTTATGAGTAAGAAACTAGTGGTAAATGCACAAGCCCAGATGTGTCAACAATACTGCATCCATGAGTGAATTATGGCTTGGTAAAATAGGATACTCTCTTGTGAGAGTAATTTTTTAGTACAGTAGAGGGAGCCCATCTTCTTTGCAGTAGCAACTTCTGAAGGGTTTCTTTTTTTTTTTTTTTTTTTTTTTTGTTAGTTCAACAAATCAGACAGTTAAGCATGAACTACTTAATTCGATATTTAAAAATCTACTTATTTAATTCAATGTGCTTTAGACTGAACATGCAACATAACATTAGCTACTCATATTTTCTCTACTACTCTTTATCGACCCAGAACTGTACCCTAATCAACCAAGTCTCTGACAGCCTAGATACAACATTCTCCCTTGATACTAGCTCACAAGTACATTATGTATTTGGTGACTTCAATATCCACCACAGTAATTGGCTTGGATTCTCTACTTACACAAATGCAGCTGATAGCATAACACATAGCTTCTCTATATCTTATTCCCTATCACAAGCGGTTATGTTTCCAACACATTTTCCAAATCTGATAGGCTCATAAGAGTAGTGGTTGATGGGCAGAAATCAGAAGCCCACAGTATTAATGCTGGTGTCCCTCAAGGGTCCATCCTGGGCCCCACTCTCTTCCTGATCTACATCAATGATCTCCCAAAACACAGACTTAAATCATTCGTTGACATCTATGCTGATGACAAGACCATCTATGGCAACACATCAAAGGCTGTAAATGACAAAGTTCTCTCTGATTCTCTCTCCTCTGATCTTGAGCGTGTGGTACAATGGGGGAAGAGGTGGCTGGTTACTTTTAATGCATCTAAAACCAAGCTTCTATCTTTACATCATCAATGCTCTGATCCCCATCTGGCATCGATTGAAATGGATGGCTCTCGTCTTGTGGGGGCTCCATGTTTTGGCAAGCTTCTGGGATTGATCTTTACTCCTGATCTGAAATGGAACACGTACATCAAATCTGTTGCCAAGGTCGCTGGAAAAATGGTGGGATCCTTCTACCGCTCCAGTAGATATCTCACTGCTGATACAATTCTCTATCTATATAAAAGCCAAGTACGTCCAAGGATGGAGTACTGCTGCCATATTTGGGCATGAGCTGCCTTCGGGCCTTGATAAGTTGCGACTTTCTTGTAAAAAAAAATAAAAATCACTAAGATCAACATACCTCACTTTTAGATCTATTTCTGACCCCAGTTCCTGTAATGAATGCCCATAGCCCTCTCGGGAATGCTGATCACGCTGTGATAATGGTAGAAATCAGCCTAAATTCTCAACCCAAAACTGAAGAGCTATTTCTCAAAATGGCAAGGTATTATAAGAAGACTGACTGGGAAGCCATCAGGAATCTCATCAGAGATGCCCCATGGGGAAATATCTTTTCTCTTCCTGCTGAACAGTGTGCAAATGAGACCACTGAATGGTTCAAAACGGCAATTGAAGCACATGTTCCCACACAGAAATTCTGTAGCAAACCCTACTCTTCCCAATAGTTTATTTCTACTTGTGCAGCTGCCATTGCTCCAAGGCAACATGCATACTGCAGATTTAACCGATATAAGTCCAGTACAAACAAAAGTTTAAAGAAGCTAGAAGTATTTGTAAGAAAGAAATAGTGACAGCTAAGAGAGAATATACCGAAACCACCAGAAAATGCATTGAAGCACAGAAATTAGGAACCCGTGATTTCTCGAAAATCTACAATAGTGTAGTAACTAATGGGCAATCGACAATTCTCCCACTATCCAACAATTATGAGGTTGTTTGCACGGCAACCGAGAAAGCTAGTATGATTGCCAGTCGGTTTGCTTTTAACTCCACATTGAACCTAGCAAACCACTCCCTCTGTGACTTTTCTTTGCGGACAGATGCCATACTGGGAGATCTGAAAATCACCCCTTCTCAGGTGCATAATATCATAAAAAACCTAGACCCCTCAAAAGCATATGGACCCGATCTCATCCCAGCTATGCTATTAAAAATTGCTCCAGCCCTCTCCAAGCTTTATAACAAATGCCTAAACCAATCTTGCTTTCCTGACTGCTGGAAAACTGCTTCTGTGGTACCAGTTTACAAGAATTCTGGTGGAAGTTGAACTGACCCATTAAATTATTGCCCCATTAGCCTCCACCCGCTTTTCATCAAAATATTTAACTCCATAATTAACCAAGCTCTAGTCCATCACCTTACAGCTGCTAAACTTCTGACCGAACAACAATATGGATTTAGGCAAGCCCGTTCTACAACAGATATCCTAACTCTGTGAACGTATTTACCATACATTGGACAAAACGGGGGAGAGTAGAGCGGTAGTCTTAGATATATCTAAGGCTTTTGACAGGGTTTGGCATGATGGTCTTCTCAGGAAAATCAGACCATACGGTATCACTGGACGAATACTTAATATAATTAAATCCTTCTTAAATAAGAGAAGAATCCAGGTTGTCCTCGACGCTCATACATCTAAACAATATGATATAAATGTGGGTGTATCTTAAGACCTTTATTCCTAATATTCATAAATGATCTCCCTGATAAAATTGTCTCTGCGATAGGTATATTTGCTGATGATACCATGCTCTATACAGGCACGAGGGGAAAACAAATGTACTCATATCTAAGGAAATGGCAGAAATACTAGAGGAAGATCTCCAATCTGTAGTTGAATGGGAACAAAAATGGATGGTCACATTCGATGCTGCCAAGATTAAGCTTGTTTCCTGCAATAATTACAAGAAACCTTCTCAATCAACAATGGCTATGACTAAAGACACATTACCTGAATGTACTTCTTTCAAACTCTTTGGCTTAACGTTCACAGGAAATATGAGTTGGAACAAATACATTGAGAGCATTGCCATGTCCGCTGTGAGGAAGGTGGGTTCTCTTTTCCGCGCAAGAATGTTACTTATACCTGAAAGTATCCTGTACCTCTACAAGGCTAACATTCGCCCATGTATGGAATATTGTTGTCACAGTTGGGCTACTGCATCTGCTACTAGTCTCTCACTCCTGGACAGGGTTCAAAAGAGAGTCACCAACCTGATAGGTTTTGAACTGTTATCTAGGCTTTAGCCTCTGTCCCGTAGACGAAATGTTGCATCCCTCTGCCTGTTCTACAACTATTTTAATGGTTGATGCTATGACGAACTACTAGCTCTTGTACCCCCTCGACATAAATACCCTCGACAAACCTGACAAGCAACAAAATCCCACCCCTACACTGTAGAGATCACTATATGTAAGAAGGCTTTCTACTCTAAGTTTCTTCCCCAGAACTACTAAACTTTGGAACGCCCTTTCGAGTTCCTGCTTTCCCAACTGTACTGACATGCAAAAGTTCAAGTGTAATGCGAACAGACATATTGCTGTTCAACTCTCTACGTAGCAGCCTTGCAACTTATAGCCACGATAGTAGCCCCTACATCAAAGTTGCACTGTGCTGTGTTTGAGGTGAAAATGGAATTTAAAAAAAATATTAAAAAATAAGCTTCACTACATGTTTCTGAATTTTTGAGATGAAAATTGATAATTTGTATTCTTTAGATGATCAGAACTACTGTTCTCTGCTTGTGTGTTATTCACACAATGTTTCGGCCTATGTAACCTCTGACCTTCTTTTAGGTGTATTTTGTCGAAGTCGAGAATCTTTCTGCTAGACTCAGAATCTGTACAGAATTTTTAACATACAACCCTTTATTGAATCCACTGGTGTAGCATGCCTTCGTTCTGTCAGTATGTTATTTACTATTGTATATGTACTATTGCTTGCATTGAGGATTGAACCTTTAACTTCCTGTACAGTGTCTATTAAAACTGAATTTACTAAGTACTTTATCCATTACTTTTGTGGGTCGGAAGTTACATTGGCCAAAATGTTGTGAGAATAAGACTCAAGATGAGAATAATAGTCCGAATAATCCAAATAATACTAAGCTTCACTACATGTTTTAAATTATCAAGCAAGGGGATTATTTTACATTTGGGTGGAGCATTGGGTGTTAAGAATTCTCTGCTTGTCCGAATGATATCTCCAGGCATGAGTAGTTTCTTCCCCCCCCCCAACCTTTACTTTAGAACTAATAATAGTTTCTTGCCAGATAATGATTGATTTTGTTTAGACCGTATTTGTTTGTAAACAATTTCATCTTGACTGCCAGTATATTATTTCCTATTTGCTGAAACACCTGTGAAAATTACATTGCTGATTTTTTTTCTTTTTTGGCTTAGCTTCACTAAATAAAGTGTAATAGATATATCATGAACTATGTTGAAACTAATTATGCTGGGTTTAAATCCTGTTGGTTATATTTTGTTCAATTATACACTAATATAGGTTGGAAAGACGCAAGTATTTGTGTGTGTATATTTAATATAATATATATATATATATATATATATATATATATATATATATATATATATATAGTAAGTTATGAAAATATCTATGGTAATTAAGCTACGCAGAATTTTATGCATTTCATCTTTGTAAGGATTTAACATAATACCTAGCTCTACTAACTTATTGAGTATTATTGAAGCACTGAAAATTGATACATAAATTTTGTGGATTCGTAGAATAAGAATATATATATATATATATATATATATATATATATATATATATATATAATGCTGTAGCCTTTTAAGTCGGTAATACAGAGAAAAGTATGTTATAGAAGTACACATCATTATTCTGAGGCCATAATTGCCATGAATCGTTACCCCGTATTGTATTAAATGTAACTATATTTATAGTCTGGGTAAGTCCATTATTCCAGAAATAGATAGATCAGCTTAACAATATGTATGTATATATTTCTGTGTATAGTATTCACTCTCAAATTAATTAACCAATCATTATCGATTTTGGAACATAGCTGCTAGGTGTAAGGTTAGATAATGTGGGCTATATTTAGTTTGAATCTTTTACTACCATTAGGATTTTAAAGTATCATTTTAAGTAGTTATTTCTAATGAAAAACTTGTTCATTTACAAATGAGTGAACACTTCTGAAGGTGAAATGTCACCTGAGAATAATGCTTAACGAGATTGATAGACTGCTAGTTAACGTGTTTAACAAATGGGGAGTTCTTGGAAAGAAACTCTGTTCATGGAAATGCTGTTTGATGTTAAGTAAGTGGAAGGAGAAAGGAAAGTTCTTTGTAGTTATAAAAACGAATGGCCCAAACTTGGCAACATAGTAGTATCAAATTTAGCTACTTTTGAGCTTTTGGTAAGTTTTAAATGCAATTATGTGGCCTTGACTATTCTTTGAGAGTTGAACTAATGGCCTCATTTTGTCCATTTTCTATAGAAATCACTACTAGTTGCCATTTGGATTCTCATTTAAACAATCGGATATCAGTTTATCAATGATAATGAGTAGAGTTGGAGAAAGTTGGAGGGTTTGCAAGGAGTTGAAATGTGGCTACTGAGAGTAAAGACGACCGATGCACATGACAGTGTAACGTCACTTCCTGATTAACATGTAGGTATAGACAGCTTCCGGTATTCGACCACGTGATCACGCTAATAGGCAAAAAAATATGGCTACCAATTGTCCATGGCTACCAATATGTGTTATCGATTGTCCATGTATGTTCTAAAGAGAAAGAACAATTCACCATTTGAATAATAATTATTATAATTGCACATTGGGAGAATTTTAATCTAACAAAATATAGTAAGTGAACTAGTTTTTGAACCTTTTCCATCGGAGAAAGTCGAATATTTCATTTTATTTATTTTTTTTTTACTGCAAAACAAACAATTTTTATATAATATTTTTCAGTCTGTTCTTTTAATAATAAATAAAACTTTTCACTGAGTATTTCTAAATATAGTTAGCATTTTTCATGGCATTTTTAAAAAAATTTTTTTTTACGATCGGTGAATTTTCAATATTTTAGCATCGGGTGTAATTTATTTCTTTGAAATATATTTAAAACTTCAAGTTTTTGTTTTTTATAACATTTTAACTGTAAATAATTTACATGGCGGGTTTGTTTTACTATACACATAGATTCGAAAAAGTTGTCAAAAAACAAATATATAACAAATAAAATATATCGATAAACATTGTATGATTTTCGAAGCGGTTACATGTTTTAAAGTGAGTAAAACCACTAAAAACCTTTTCAGATAGAAAACTAACTTATCTTGCCTTTTGATAACATTTATTTGATATATATTTGATTTTTGACCACTTTTTCAAGCTATGTGTATAGTAATACAAACCTCTAAAAGCATATCCAGTTAGGTAGAAAAGTAACTTATCTTGCCTTTGATAACATTTATTTGTTATATATTTTGTGGGCAAAATCCAGCTTCCCAATAAGGGGCACTCTGGATAGAAACGAAAATAATCTCAGTCATGAAAGATTTCTCCTCCACCAACTGAGGACAGAAGAGGTAAAGTGTAGCATCAAAACAGATACTACACTATGATCTTATTCTGAAGGCCAAAAAATATTTGAGTTTAATATTTCTTTAATTGTTTGTTCCCTAAATTCATAATTCAGTTTTCTCAGTATTAAATTATATATTGCTTTAAAATTACTTAATTTTACATAGATAATATTTATATTTTATAAAGTTCAGTTTCAGTATTAATCGGACTGTTCCTTTTTCTTTTTAAAAATGTTTTATTGCTCTTTTTTAAATGGCCCTCATATACTACTGACAGTCTGACAAATCTTACCTACATTGGCTGCAGACATTTTTCAGTTAACAGGCCTTCTTCTTACTCTCAGTGGCCGTGGTTGGAGTCAGTTGAGCTTGTAAGAATGTTAGGAGTTATTCAGATTTTTTAATCTCCAAAAAAATCAAGCAGCAATCTGAATATTGGAAAACTTTACAATGAAAAGTCGGAGTTTGGATACTTTTGGAATCCTATAGATTGGGGTTTACATTATAAGAAGAGTTGATATTAATGCAAGTAATATTTGAGTATCATTTCATCATAATGAGTTTATGAAAACTGCAGCTCACCCTCATGCAATAATATAACTGTAACGTTTTGCTTTTTATGAAGGGAACAGTTTTTGTTATTTAGATAAGATTTAAAATTATAATGCTTTCAAAACTAATAAATGATTCTTATTATATATAATGTTTTATAAACAAACATAAAAACCTTTTCTCCAAACTGTGCTTAAAAGATGCTTTAAAATAAGCACATCACTGTCGAAAAATTCTTGTGACCGACGTACGTGACGGATGTACAAAAAATAGTGTATATCCGTCACAGCAATTTTCCTAAACTGAAAGTTTCCCGGTACAAATTTTTATCCAGTTTGCTTACACACAATATGCTTATTTAAAATCCAGAAAAAAACTTCAGTATTCTCACATGAGGTAAATTAGGAAAACTTTTTGTAATTTTTTTATGACGGACGTACAAAGACAAAAATCCTAGCTTTTTGGGCTTATAAAAAGCTAAATATTTTTTTAACAATTTTCATGTTGAAAATCACTTTTTCCATCTCTTACCAGTTACCTTATTCCATAGTTATCAAAAATAAAAGATTGATGCCGCCTTTGAACTAATTTTTTAAAATATACCCAGCAAAACTGTTTTTTTTGTTTTTTTTTTTGCTAATGACAAAACCCTCTGTTTCACAGGTAAAATGTCAGTCAAAATTTAGTTTATCAAGTTTCAATATGAAAAACTAAAACTCCTGAATATCTTAGCTTTCCAGTGATACCAAATATGCCATACTTTGAAGAAAAATTAATTTTCACATTGTGGTTGACATTTTCGTGGAATTGCCCGTGTGTGTGTGACACCATCGACTTTATACATGCTATGGTCCACGTCTGCTGAGGCGTCTTTGAAAGCGGTTGGTCAATTAATTTCCAATCTGCTCCTAGCTACAATTTGTGTTCTACTGTGTCAAAGTCACAACTTCTCAACTCTATCATCAACCGTCACAAACCTCAAGACTATCCGCAATTGTCCTTAACTATCACAAAACGCACCGCCACACTCAAAATTGCCTGATAAAATAACTCTAAATTTATATTCAGTCATTTTTGTTCTCATTTACTGTCACACCTTCACCAACAATTCCATGTCAGTTTCCTTTTGTGTGTCTTTGTGAACAACTTCCTATCCATTTTTCTTGCGATAAACCCATTTCTTCTTTCTTTTGTCATACCTTTTCTCCCCAACTTGGGGTCGGAGGTGCCGATAGTATCACAATGGTTACTTATAACAATGTTAAAAAGGTCTTTCTGACCAATCTTCATCTAGAATATTTAACTGAAAATAATACTACCCTAAAGAATTTGACCTGCTTGGTCTATTTTATCTTAACATTAGGGGAGGGGGCAGGTATTTTTGTATGAATTTTTAAGATATTGATTGGATATCAGACAATTTATTAATATTTTTAGGCATCTTATGGAAAATATCTTTTCTAAATAAAAAAAGAAACAACTTCATTAATTAATATTAAATATGAATTAATAATCCCTTATGTATATATATATATATATATATATATATAGATATATATATATATATATATATATATATATATATATATATAAAATGAACTCATTTTTCCCCCCTGTGATTTTGACCTTAATAGGATTGAACATCAAGACATTTCATGCAAATATAATATGCACAAACTGCAGCACATTGTCTGAGGTGTGTTATAGGCCTATTACCTCTACACTTGCTCGATAATCGTCGATTCCTATATTTTTTCTGGTGAGAGTTCATGGCCAAAATCGGTTAGAATCTATGGAAGTTGTAAAATCTTTTCTCTCTAATAAATTTCTCCTACCCCCACTACCACTTAAACCATTGCGGATTCGTTCTCAAGGGACATTACGAAGAAACACCGGTTTGGAAATTCGTTTTGTAGTTGATTTAAATAACTGCAATGCACTGAGTGAAACGCACCATTGGATTTAAGCGATTCGAAGGGTTATTTATGCTATTATTTTTTGCTTTTCACTTTGCGCTGTGTTCTTTTGTTTTCGTTTTCCAGAACATGTCTATCATCTTTTTCCCTGATTTATCCTTTCTGTTTTTCCGATTTCTTTTTTTTTTTTAAAGAAGTTTGGCGCTTGTTCACTGTTTCTTTTTTTTTTGATTTTGGTTTTGCCGATTTTATACACAAATTTAACATCGTTTTTATTTTTGTTTTTCTATTAAAACATGGTCATTTCTTCGTTTATTCTTTACTATACCTCACCTCCCCATTATGCACACACCGGGCAACGCCGGGTACTCCCGCTAGTATTAAATATAATTAATAATAGGATAACTTCCTAGAGCAAATGTGATATAGTGATGACTGAAATAATTCTAGCTAAACTTAAGATAGTATAAGATAGAAAATGACCAACGACCCTCACTTTCCCATACTTTTAATGGCCTTGTGCTATATTATGTTATCTTTTAGCAAATAATTCAAAGTTAAGAAGTCCTTCTAGACTGAGGCAATTTTTATTTCTCTCCCAATCTAGCATAGTCTTTATTGGAAATTTGTATTTCTCCTATCAAAAACTAATCTCCGCCAGAGACAAGTAAATAAAATGACACATAATTAATAACACCCTTTACTGAATAACTTTCCTCCTGAATGAGATTTTACTTTTGTAGGCGATTATGTATGAACACCCTGAAAAATTTAACAAAATGAAGAAAAACAAAGAATTATTTTAGAATTAAGAGAAGCAGATCCTCATTTTCTAACCATTATAAATTTTTAGAGCTGTTCTTTAAATATTTTTCCATTAACCATAAGTCTGATTGGAAAAATTATAAAGGCATACATAATCGCTTAAAAAAGTTGTTACCCCCCCCAAAAAAAGAAAACACAAATAACTGCAAAGTTACCTCCCATATCATTTTTTATTAACTGTCTCAAAATGCTAGAATGGCCAAGAAATGGGGGCTCATTTTATGTTTAATTTACATATGAAACTGATCCCCCCATTCAAATTCTAAAAAAAACATTAACTGTTTTTCCTCTCAGTTTTTCAGGGTGTTGGCATGTAATCGCTTAAAAAAGTAGAATCTCATTTTTGCTTGGAGACTTACTTAGCAAAGTATTTTAAAGAAAATATATGGAACAAATGAATAAAAATTAATTTTTGATTCATGAAAAATGTTTAATTTCTTTCAAGTAGGTTTTACCAAAGATACATTTTCACATTGGTAGGCATATTTTCACTACCTTTTGAAGCATAGGTTGTGTATTGTCACTAGAAGGAAACTGAAGTGCCAAAACGATTTCACATTGTTATTATTAGTTTTTGATTTTATTGGCTCTTCTATATTCACCCCTCCACCTTTTTTTTTTTTATATTTAGAAATGTTTTTACAACCAATTAACAGACAGGAAACTCAAAATGAAAGAATAACTGATGCCAAAGTATCATCTTGCATAGAGCCATGAAAAATCTTTAAATTCAGTAATTCATTTATACCTAATTCAACCAAAAGTGTTCTAATTTTTTCTTCACACCTTTTGGCCAGCTTATTCTGAAGGATTGTACAATTAAAAAATTTTTTTTTTATTTACAAAGGAATTACCACATATCAAGGTCTGGAGGCCACTTGAGGATAAGGGTTAACGAGTGTATTGGACAGTTGTGTAATCATGTAATCATCGTTTGTAGTGGTAGTTTGGTATAATTAGATTATTTATGAGGACGGTTCAATAAGAACTTGTTTATGTTGGATTTGAAGACTGATATTGTATTCAGCTGGAAAGCAGACCACAGGCGAACAGTTCTAGGAAAGAAACTGTTCATGGAATCCATGTTTACGTTTAGGCACATATAGAGTGGCAGAATTTATCGATAGTGATTTTGGCCAACATTTTATTTTGTTTTTGTTTTTTGATACAAGTAAAATGAATTTACATTTGAGACTGCCAAAAGTAAACCCAAGGTGGACGTCTCGCTTATCATCATCAGCAGCAAGTATAATAAGCAATAGTTAACAACAATAATGACAACTAGGAAAACCTGCGGAAATTCTGTAGCAAACTCTTTCACATGTAATATATTGATGTTAGCATTCTGTGGATGTTCAGCTTAAATGGAGACTCCCTGATATTATTGTAGCTCTTTTGTTAAAACTGCAAAAGTATTTATCTAAGCTAGCAGGGACGCCTGACGTTAGTCAGTTGTAAAATATGCTTAAATATATTTTAATTTATGCAGGTCTTGCATATTATTATAGAGTCAATTTTTTATCGATTCTTATCTATAATATAAAAGCGAACATGTGTGTGTGGATGCATTTTTTTTTTTTTTTTTGTATATCTATGAAAGGCTTTTGGACGTGGAGCGCTCGGTACAGTTACTGTTTCTTAGAACTTTTTATATACTTCCTAGATTATAATAGCTCCGATTTACGAAACGAGGTTGCGGCTATCTTTTATTTCAGTGACTTTTATGTTACTGAATTCGCACTCTGATTACATTTCTCTACTACTATGTTTAACCTAGAAAACCACACGTTGATGTTCGTTTAACCACCTGCTTTTTTAAACATTTAATTTCAACTATTATGACTTCTCTGCCCTCATAGCATCGTGGTAAGTTATCAAGTTATTCGCCTCAAAGCTTCGAGTTTGAGCCTACCTCCCTACCAAAACTTTTTTTTTTCTTTTACACCGCTAGTATATTATAAAGTTGTGATTTCAAAAAGAAAACAAAAATATATACATATGACTTTGGTGCATCAGCTTAAATCGAAACCAAAACATATGAAAAAAAAAAAAAAAAAAAATATATATATATATATATATATATATATATAACCTTAGTTCCTTCAGCTATAATCAAAACCAAAGCTTATAGAGAATCTTTGGTAAAATGATTTAGTACAAGAAAGGGAAGGTCATAAGAATTAAACGACAGTCACTCGGAAGAAAAAAGATGTAAACATGACACACAAAATAACACTAATCGTATTAATAAATAAATTTGATTTCCATTTCATAAGGCATCAGAGGAGATTTCTTACTTAACCCATGGTAGCACCTGGGTGATGACCTGAGTTTTCAGACTCAATTGAAGCATTATACAGACATTTTCCGATAACTTTTAAACCAGTTGCTAGTTTTATCAGCTGCTTCTAGAGAGGGGACAAATACTTAAGCTTAAGTGCTCCCTCCTAGTTTAATCTTCACTTAAGTTTCCACTTAGAACCCTTCAAATGAACTTATCCTGAAAACTGCAATAAGAACTACTTACGCAGGATTAACCTACTTGAAACAAGATAAGATGCTACGGAATATTGAAACATTGCGCGTTTTACTGGTAATCACTGTCAAGTTTGTTATGCATGTTACGTGTTTTGTATTAGCTGCCAGTGTCGGTTGGTTGTTTCAACTGGGAATCATGTCTGTGGAATCGATAACTCAAATGCACGACTAATTTTACCTCTTGAAAATTTTGAAGTTACAACGATTTTTATCAAAGAAATCATCACCTAATAATTATATATATCTTAGATAAAAAAAAGTTATCTTGTGAGATTGTAAAAAATCTGACCTTCACAACAATCTGCAGTTTATCCTTGTAAAACATTCATAGTAACTAATCGTCTAACTACCACCACTGCAAAAATCTTTTCTTCTGTGTTCCTAAAACCAAATGGAACAGAGCTTTTTTCCAAGAACTTCCTATCTATGGAACACAATACCAAAAGACTACTACGGTGCTGACTACAACCTAGTGATCTTCAAATCCAATGTCAATAAATACTTATTGAGTCGTCATTTTGAATAATATAAAAACGTCTAGAGTACCTTTTCCTGCCTTGACACAGTACCAAATCCGACTTCGAAATCTAGTGGGCATTGCTCCTCCCCTTCTTTCTCTTTCTCTATTCTGTCATTGTTTTCATGGCAGATGCTCGGCTGAGCTTCAATTTTTGGTCCCATCCTCTGCAAAACATTCATAACAAAAACTTCTCTAGCTGAAATAACTGTCAATAGTTTCCCTTTTTCTATCTCTAGCTAAAATTCAATGAAATTTCCATGGACAAAGTTTTTTTTCTTAGAACTGCCTGTCTGTGGAACACAATACTGCAGGGTTGCTTCCCAGTTGACTACAACATGGTTGTTGTAAAGTTCAATACAAATTCTTGTTGAGCTGTTGTTTAAAATAACATTTTGCCCAATGACCAGCATCATTACCAATCACCAGTGCTGTCTCACTATCCACCTGACAATCATTTAGCCTTTGGACCTTAATAAGTAGTAGCACCTTAGTAAAAAAAAAAAAAAAAATTCTTGCCTTTTCATCCATCATCTCATGGGCTTGTTCTACATCCAACTGACAAATTCAGTAACTCTTATCTTTGAGTGGCTTTTGGAGGTTGACAAGTGATAACTCATTTATATAAAAAAAATGTAGCATTTTGAGTTGATGTATCAAACTTTGATTCTGATTAGCTAGTTTTTATTTGTTATTGTTGTCCCATGTTATTGGTACTATAATAACGTACTTTGTTACAGTTTGTTTAAAAAACTATGTATTCCTTCCTGCCTGGACAACTGGGAAATTGAAAACATTTTTCAATTACTACTGAAAAAAAAATCAAAATTGTCAAGAAATTTTTAATTAAAGAATACTAGCTGGACGTTCGGCGTTGCCCGGTCATACAGTATGATTTTAATTTATGAAGGTTGTGTATGTATTATTATAGAGTCAGTCCTCTATTGAATATATAGTACGAGGAATAATTTGCCCTGTGGACTAATTTGCAAAAAAAAAAAAATAAATAAATAAATAAAATAAAAAATAAATAATGGTAATATCGTCCATCAAATTCCATCTGTGTTTGTTTACAATATCACGTCAGCTGATATTTGGGTTTGCCAATGTATGCCCTGGAAAAGTCACTTCTGATTAATGTTTAGTTTTAAAATCTGCAAACAAAGAAATGATTTGCGGCGATTTTAAATGATACCTCTTCTTTTACCATAAATTGAACTTATTAATAAGCAAAAATGAAAATAAAATGATGTACACCCAGGCTTGAACACCGGATCATTCGATCTGTAATCGAATACTCTACCACTGAACTACATCTCCAGATGACAGTAATTCTGTTTTTTTTTTTGTTTGTTTTTTTAAAGAAATGATTTGCTGAAATTTTATTATCTCCCTTGGCCCGACTAACATAAAATATTCCTCTGTAAAAATTCTTTTTTATCTATAAGAAAGAAAGACTATTTTTAGGATGGGATTTTTTTTTCGATTTTTGATAATTATTGGATGTTTTCTGTACAAAACATATCTAAGAACACTACCAGACATATAAATTATCTTTGTTTGAAATTGGCAAAAAATAGGCGCCAACATTTCGAAAGGGACACACATACACACACAAAGTGACTTTTATATAACAGTAGAGATAAAAACTGGTGTCTCTCTTACAAGTAAAATGTTATTGCTTTCTTCTGTATAAGTTTAACACATTGCAAACCAATAAAAACTAAATACAGTTCAGTGATCCTGGGCAGTGTAGTGTAGGTGGGGTTAATACTATATATGTTGTTACAATTTTAAAGAACGCTAGAATACCCTCCAGTCGTATAGCTGGTACCTCTAGTACATGACCGTAACCCAAAGTCTCACGAATTGTCTAGATAAAATGTTGTCAATCTAGCACATTTACCGGTTCAAATGACTTCCGCTTTTGAAAGTCCTTGGAAGTAAACGATGTTACTTAATTTGAAGACCCTGCCGAAAATGTAGGTCAAAACATAAGAATATCTGTAAAACGATTTTTACAGAAATAATTAACACTAAAGGTAAAAAAAAAATATATTTTTTAAATAGATTGAGATATATATTGCACATTATATCATTGGCAATTAGACCATGTCTAGTGAACCACTCCAACATCTTCATTCTGTCACTCGTTTCTGACAATTTCTTTCAAACAGTAACCCAGAAAACATGTCAGTTATAGATAAAACGTCTTCAACGATTTTATCCATAATATAATGGGGAAAATCCTAATAGATTAAGTAAAAGAATGGGTACTTATGCATTGTACAACCTACGATTTTCACGAAGTTGGCTTGGACTCGTTTGGTGATGACAGAAATAACTGGAAAAATTCAGCCAAGTGTTCCTCAATTTTTAAATGCTACGAAAAAAAATAAACATTTATCTAATCCTAAACTCTAACCATAACATGCGTGATGAAAATTAAAATTTTATTTGTTTCCAGTTTATCAATTTATGAAAAAAAGATTTTAGCTTAAAAACCGACAGCACATTCATTCCTAACCTTGTGATCAACCTTTTCCGATTACTGATGTCAGCTGCCGGGCAAACCCGAGTAACTTTGTAGAAATCGCGGGTTGTACAATGCATAAGTAGCAAAGAATGTAGTATTAGCAAGGTTTTTTAACATGAGGAGTTTCAAAACCCGGAAGTCATTTGGATCGGTAAATATGCTAAATCGACAAAATGTTAAAGCATTTTTTCCTTCCTCTTTCTGGTTTAATGGATACAATCATTTTTTTCACTCTATGGAATCGTTAACACCTCCTTTAATGGATGAGGTCACAAAATTATGACAGCGTCATAGAATTTGTTTATTTGGTTTTAGGCATTTAGTATAAGCTTCGGCTAACTTCAAGAATTCCAAAATAACCGACTCCATTTTTTTATTTTTTTATTTTCCAATATTCAGACTGTTGACATATCTTAATATGTCAAATCCATGACTCTCAAATAACGGTCTTATGCCTTCCTTTAATGTGTCAAAAGCTACGACTCTCAATTCGTTTTTTTATTTTGTTTTAGTGAATGTAATTTAAAAAGTTAAATAATAAAAAAAGAAATACCTGATGAAAATTGAGTTGTGTAGTCAATAGGCCAAAAATATTTTTTCTAATGGCATCCATAACCATTTCAAAGGTCCAACGGCCCTGACGCATAAAGTTTTGAATTTGCTTTGATTCTGTAACTCTACAATTCTGTTAGGTTTTATATGCAAGCTGGTTTGTAAAAGATATAAAATGAATGGATGTTTTTTTTTTCTTAGAGATATTTCTGATCTTTCTTCTAATTGAAAGTTTTTCATTTGATGTCTAAAAAAAATAGCGTTATCTCATTTAAGTTTGTCTTTCAATTCATTGCTTCAAACAAATTGTTGAGCTTCTCTGCTTTGAGTAATTACCATTTTTAATGATGTAATTAAATTGTAAATTGTGCCGAGGTTCTTATTTCAATTAATAATCATTTGTAAGTAAAATATGTGTAATTTAATTTTAATAATTATAGTAGACTTTAAAGTATGTCTTTAAAAACAACGTTGCAGGGTTAGAAGTATAAGTTTCGACTGACTTTGAAAATTCCAAAATAACCGACTCCATTTTTTTTTCCTCAATATTCAGACTGTCTGTTGACATATCGCAGAGATAACATTTTTTTTTTCATCTTTTGGCTGTAAATATTCTAACAACTTCTAGCTTTTTTTCTTTCACTATGTTATCCAATTTTCTTTGTCTTTCCAATGGCATTATTTTTTTTCTTTTGCAATTTCCAGGCGTGTTAGCAACAAAATTGCAGTTATACATCTTCACTCAAAAATCTACACAAACGTGGTTAGGGGAGTCCACCAGCAAAATTATGCCACTCGCATCTCTCCCATCAAATGAAAACCTATGGAGGGAAATATTCCAGTAATACCAAACTGTATGGGTTATATTCCATATTCCTTGAATAGCAACTGGAAATGTTAATGGCAGGTTATTTGAAGTATGCAAATAACTGCCTTGCACCTTCCTTCAATATGTCGAATCCACGACTCAAATAACGGTTTTATACCTTCCTTTAATGTGTCAAATCTACGGCTCTCAAATAACGGCTTTCCATTGTATTCTGCCGTTGTGGGGAGACATGTAAATCGTGACAAATGTGCACCCGATTCCTGTTCTTCTCTTTCGAAGATAAGATCATTTTCTTAAAGCTTTTTACAAAATCATTCCTTTGTCCTATCTTCCCTATTTTCTAACACTTAGTGGAGGTCGATAGTATCGCACATGTTTAAAATCCAATAAAAATGAGCTTTTCAGCAAACATTTTAGTGATGGAAAGTAAAAACAAAGCTGTCTATCAACATATGATTAGATCATATAATCTATTGTAAATTCAAATTCCATTCAACATAAAAAAAAGATGTTTCATTCGTGTTATCTAATACAAAAATGGGCAAGAAATTTAAATCCCTGAGACACTCTGGTTAAATTATTTTGTTGCAGAGAAAAAACTGTTGTATAGCTGAACAACTTGCCGTTTGGAATTTTAGTACATTGCATTTGATCATGTATTTCTCTAACTTTCTCGAAATGTGTGCATGTTGGGAAATAAAACTATGAATATTAGTTTTGATCTTATCCCTTTCATTCTCAAAATCAAAAATCTGTCAGATGTTGGTTTATTCTTCCACTGCAGAGATATGTGTCTTTAAGCAGAAGAAAACTTACTCTGTTTGAGCATTCTGTTTCATTGTCCAAACAGAACATTTTGTGAAATTTATGTTTTCTCTCACATTCTTGGATTTTGGTTTCCATGTTTATCCAATCTGTTTTTACGAAGATTGTGCAACATTGTATCCAAAAAGTGCAACTTAGAATCATTAATTGGTCTAGGATTATATGTGCATATGTCGACAATGTTTCTGTCAACATTATCTATGTATCAAGTAACCGGATTTCTAATCTCAATATTAACACTGAAACCATCAAACCAATCGATTGCACTTGGTTCATCAGGAATATTAGGTAGGACTTCAGGTCCCATTAATATTAGTCTGTACATGCAGATAGCTATACGAATGTATATCATCGAAACCCATAATAAATAGAAAATCAGTGTGCATATAAAAAAACAACAAACACACAAAGATGAACAATATATATTGATAAAAAAGTGATTTAATAAAATAAAAATAAAATGATCAAAGAAATCTCTTTTAAATAAACAATAAGAAACGACAGCTCTTTATAAACATGGATTATCTCTTATGAAGGAACATAAAAAACAAAAAATGAGCAACACTTTCCCTGAACTGGTGAATGTTTTTTTTTTGTTTTTGTTTTCTTCATAATTACCTTTCTTGATGTCTTTAAAGTCTGAAGATTTGATCTAATATAAATAAAACAGTTTTTGTCCCAGAAACAGCATACCCAAACTGAGAAAAACCCAATAGACTAAACAGATACTTTAATGCATAATTGTTGTGTGTGTGTGTGTGTGTGTGTGTGTGTGTGTGTGTGTGTGTGTGTAATTGAAAAAGGTTTAATAAGCCAATTCAAAGCAGATTTTGTATTAAAAATTAAACATTTATTTGTTTAGGAATCTAATTTTAGGCGTTCATAGCACCTTTGTCAGGACAGAAAATGTTTTTTTTTCATTTGTGGCATGATGTTAGCAAGAAGGTAAGAATCTGTGTGGTCTAGTTCAATGGTGATGCTTAAAATGTTTGAGGCACGAATGGTCGTGCAAGGTGAATTATGAAGGTAATACATTACACTAAGCAGATTCAGATGTTACTGTTATCAATTGTAATCTATGCTTATTACTTTCTTGTATAAATTTTGAATTATCTACAATGATTGTTTTTCAATTTGGATGTGGGACAGGAATGTGTTTTTTTTAAACTGTTGAACGATTAAGGAGTTTGCATCGAAAATGCAGATCGAGAGTATTATAGTAGTTAAAATTGTACAAGAAAATATTAAACAAAGACTCCAATTTCTTGAAGCTCTTTTATGTTATAATGAAAAAAAAAACAATTCTAAAGTAATTTTGATCGCAGTTATTATCTACTGATGTGTATATAAATATACTAATAACTAACGGGACCTGTGGAAATTCCATTCATATGTAATATATTGATGTTGGCATTCTGTAGATGTTCAGTGTAAATGGAGACGCTCTGATATTATTGTAGCTTTTTTGTTAAAATTGCAAAAGTATTTATCTAAGCTAGTACGAACGCCCGGCAAAGCCCAGTCGTAAAGTACGCTTAAATATAATATTTTAATTCTTGCAAATTTCATATATATTATTATAAAGTTAATGTTCTATCGATTTTATATATTATAAAGTTGCGATTTCAAAAATAATAAAATATATATCCACATGACTTGGGTGCATTATCTTGAATCGAAATGGAAATGAAAACTTATGAAAAAAAAATGAGTATATATATATATATATATATATATATACATATATATATATTTAAAAAAAAAAAAACAATAGATGACTTAACTGCCATCAGTTATAATCGAAACCAAAACTTATTAAGAATTCTTGGTAAAATTATTTATGACAAGAAATGGAAATGACCCGGATGTAAGTATGACACAGAAAATGACACACACGCTATCGTATTAATATATAGAAGATACTTGTGGTTGAAAATGATGCAAAGAATATGGGCTCTTATTCACCTTACCTTGTGGAAGAAACTGTGATGATGAAAAATAGTTTATTTTATTGGAGAATCTATTAAAATAAGTAAGAGAGGCTTAAGGAAGTGAGGAATTGTTAGGAGAGACAGAGAATGAATATACAATTCAAGGAAAGTGATGAGTGGGGACAATCCATTTTATTGTTGCTTTTAGTGAATCAAAAAAACATTCACCGGTGTAATGGCCCCAATAGGCATTCAGCTGATAGAAAAACTCTCTCTCTTGAATATCCATTCCTGGACTACCAACCAATCTGAACTCGGATAATGGACTTGCCTATCTAAGTACAGGAGAACAATTCTGCCTGCATATATACAAACTACCTGGCTACTAAATTCAGTAGGTCATAATTAGGGCTGTGACAACAGAATATTCTTTTCATTCTCAAGTATATATCCAACACAGTAAGACACAGTCAATCAACTGAGAACCACATCAGTATATAAAAACATATAATGGATATATACTCAAGAGTCAAAACAATGAAAAGAATATGGTGTTATCACAGACCTAGTGATAATTAGGTTTTAAGTTGAACCTATACTTTTATCCTCTAAGAATGTTGGAATTCTATACAATAGACCGGGAGACCATTGGTGTAAGGTTCGCAGTCTTTAGTATCTACCAGTATATACAACAGAAGTTCGCAACTTCTTGCGTATATGTCAATGCACATTTTAGCATTGTTACAGTTCACTTTTGATTTGGCAAATTCAATTCTTACAATTCTTATCTTTTGTATTAATTATACGTGTGTCTAGAAGCTTTTAATTGTGTATCTTGTAGTGTGTGTATATGTAATGGTTCCATTTTAAGAAATGATCTTTTAACTGCTTGCAAATGAAAAAATATACTTATCACACTCTTTCAAATAGGCCAGTTTAAAATAAATTAAAAAGTTATGGTTATTTATTTTTTTTATTAATAATTTTTCATATGCACATTGCAATACATTGGTTGTGATATTCAGAAAAGATGCACCCGATGGTTTCTTTGCAGAAAGAAATGTTTCAATTTTATAAATTAAATATGCTGTATTATATACGAGACGTTATTGAGAAAGTTCTTGCGAAATTTTTAATTTTGATTTCAAATGATGTATTTTCAAATAAGTTTTCGTAATAATACCTTTACTTTACATATCATTTGAAAGCGCGTTTTCTGCTCTATGTAATCGTTTTAATCATAAGCATTTTAAAACGTGTATGTCTTTTCGGAGCAGTGAGTACAAGATGCAAAAAAAACAAATTCACACAATTTTCTCGTTTCAATTCAAACTAGGCCGAAAAGCTGCTGAAACAGCTTGCAACATCAATGAAGTGTTTGGCCCAGAAACAACTACTGAATGCACAGCACAATGGTGGTTTAAGAAATTTTGTGGTGGCGACAAGAGTCTTGAAGATGATGAGCCTAGTGATCGGCCATCGATGTTGATTGACAACTATCAATTAAGAGCCTTAGTCAATGACAATCCATGCACAAATGTCCAAGAACTTGCTTTTGAATTAGACATAACGTATACAATTTCTAACCATTTGAGAGAGATTGTAAGACAAAAAAAAAAGAACTTGATAAATGGATGCCTCACTAATTTAATGACAAACGAAAGAAACGCTGTTATGAAGTGTCCTTTTACACAACAAGAACAACCGGTTTCTCAACCAGGTTATAACTTGTGATGAAAACTGGATTCTTTACGACAGCTGGCAATGCTCAGGTCAGTGGTTGGACACTGATGAAGCTCCACAACACTTCCTGAAGCCAGAGTTGCACTAAAAGAAGGTCATGCTGACTGATGGTCTGCAACAGGTCTCATCGATTAGTTTTATGAATGTAGGCGAAACCATTACGACAGAGAAGTACTGTGAATAAATGGATGAAATTCATCAGAAACTTCAACAACACCCAGCATTAGTTAACAGAAAAAGCCCAATTCCTGTCCATGACAATGCCTGATTGCACGTTGCTAAACCGACTCTGTAAAAGTTAAACGAATTGGGCTACAAAACTCTGCCTCATCCGCCATACTCTCCAGACCTCTCACCTACCGACTACCACTTTTTAAAGCATCTCGACAACTTTTTGCGTGAGAAATGCTTCAAAAACTTAAGCGACTTCATTGGCATCAGAACACAAGATTTTTATGTTACTGGCATGAATACACTTGTTTTGTGTTGGCAAAACATGTTTATTCTGATGGTGCTTATTTCGATCAATAAATTTTTGTTTGAGCTGAGATATGTTCATCTGAATTTTGAAAGTTAATAACCGCAATAACTTTCTTGTCAATCTGATGTTATATTGTTATAAGATATATTTCATATTAGCAAAACCGGGCAGAAATAAAAAAAAAAAAAAAAAAAACTTTAGTATTTTTTTAGAGAAATGACAAAGAATTTTCATTTCATATTTTTGTAATTTGGAGACAAAGTACAAAAATGATTGTTTTGGTGTTATTTGATATTCTCCCATGTTGAGGACATTTGTTATGCATGAATATTGTCAAAGTTGATTTATTAGGGGGAAAATACAAACAGGTTATTCTATATGATGTTTTTGATATTTAAAGTTGAGACATTTAATTTTATTATAAGCATTATAATAAGTAAATGAATTTTCCATCAAAAGTAAAATTGAATTTTCTACACCTTAGAGGACGGAAGAGTTTCGTAGTCGGCTTTTAGTAATTTGTTTTTTGTATTAATGAAATAATTCTAAACGGTTTGTTTTAATAGCTTTTAAAACAAATTAAGACAAATTGTTTTGGGTATTATAATTTTTTTATTAAGTTTCTAAATAATTAAAATTAAATAAATCACTGAATAATACTTTTTCTGCTTTTTGCAGTAAATAAACACTCACTTATTTAAGTTCTCTCTCTCCCTCTCTTTCTTTCTCTCTCTCTCTCTCTTTCTCTCTCTCTCTCTCTCTCTCTCTCTCTCTCTATATATATATATATATATATATATATATATATATATATATATATATATATTGAACGAGGGGTTAAATTTGTAGATTAATACTCACTGCTTACTCCCCACTCCAAAAAAAAAAAAAAAAAAAAACAAACAAAAAAAAAAACAAATCCCGGAGAATAAATAATTTGCTTTCTTAATGAAATAATCCAAAACAATTTGTTTTAATAACTTTTAAAACAAAGTATTTCAGGTTATTAAGTTTCAAATTCCGAACGATTTTATTATTTGGAAAATAAAACAAACAAAAAGAATTACTGATTGTAGATATTGTAAGTTCATTTATGAAACATTAATTTTCATCTGCTAAAAATGCGGCTATTTGAATCTTTACTCTAGTATATGTACAGTATTTCCAAGAAACATTTTTTATTGTTGAGTTAAATAATATAGAGCCATTTTGATGTAATATTTGTGTGTGTGTGTGTGCGTGTGTGAGGACACTTCCCAACCTATATACTCAACAAATTTTTGATTTACAGATTTGAAATTTGGTATATAGGGTATTAATATATGTGGAAAACTTTTTAATTTTAGTTTTTATCTGGGGGGTGGGGCTACTCAGGGGTCAAAATTGAAAAATTGGCACTTGGGCGTCATCAGATTTTTATCTGTCAACTGTTTCAGGAATGCGCATGTGCGGCCATGATACATGACAGATTCTTTCTGTTAAAAATAAGTAGGTTTGAGAACACATTGTAAAGATTGTATTGAGCTGTGCTAATGGTTATCGTACTTGACTCACTGTCTTTAGGTTTTGGTTTCGATCTCAGCTTGAGTATTTTTTTTACTTAAAGAAGTGATCTGTTTGGAAAAAACATAATATTCTCATACACAAGTCTCAGTTTCTGCATTAATTAAAATATACTTATGCGTATTTTACGACTGGGCAATGCTGGTAGGCCTGCTAGGAAGTTATAAAAAAACTTTTGCATTTATTCATTTCGATATATATGAGATTTGGGGAAAGTATTTTAGCTGAATCTGAAGTAACAAATAAACAGACTTCATTCTATTATTTCTAATGTTCTTAATGGTCTATATTTATACATTTTAGTTGACTACTCTTTTGAAGCTTATGCTATATTAGAGCCAATGTTTTTAATTTTCATGGTTTCTGATTTCTGTACAATAATATATATTACATAATCAATGTTGACTTCAACAGTTGGACTACTTGTGTGAATGTCAAGTGTATGTCTCTGACAAGCCCCTGGAGTTAGAAGCCATCTGATCACCCTGTCATTATACATTTCTAATGCTCTCAACAAATCACAATCAATCATTTCTTTGAGAAGAATTTTTTTTACAAATTCTGTTTTGCACAGTTATCATGTAAACGGGGCACAATGGTGAATGCACACACATACACACACACACACACAACATTATCCGGAAACCAATACATTGTAGTTTTCAGTCACAAAGCAGACAATACATTTAAAAAAAAACTCAACTCACTTTTTTGTTTGTAACAACAACATCTATTTCCTCATTGTTACGGCCATGATGTTTGCATGTGATCTCGAACGTTGTCTTGAATGTTACTCACGTTTCTAACTTGATCTCGAACGTGCTCCATGTCTCTAATGTAATCGTTCTCTTTTTTTATAGTCTTTTTTCTTTATTGGTGACATCATTTTGTGCTAGTGCCCCCCCCCTCCAACACATATTCAATTGTATTCACATTGGATTGTACTTACAATTATTAATGTTAAATTGTGCACCATGCATGCATTATTTTAGTACAGTTTTCAGCACAGCAATAGGTTTTTGATTGCTTAGAGATTTTGGGGTTGTACTTAAAGGGTTCAATATTCCTGTTTATGTTTCTTTCAATGAGTGCAAAAATAAACACATGGTCGGTTTTTAAAATTAGGGATAATCCTGCTCTCCAAAAGGGGCATTTTGGATTGGGACTAAAATTTAAAAAAAAAAAAAAGCTTCAGTCGAGAAGGATTTCTCTTTCATTGAAGACAGAAAAGATGAAATGTCAACAGTTAATACACTATTCTCCTAGATAAAAAGCCAAGGAGTTTAATATTTGTATTTTGAATCCATACTAGTTATTTGGTATGACCTTAACATGCAACCAATGGTGAATTTTTAATTTTTGAGCATAGTCATCCCAGAGTTACCATTAGTCACAGGTACACTCTGACAACCTATAGTACTTGTGAGGGTTCCATCTCTAAATTAAAAAGAATTTATCATTTGCATACTATAACAAAGACGTCAGAATTAGGTGCACTTGACATGTACATATCTGGCTGAAAAAAAAAAGCAAATAATAACATAATAGGATTGATTGTTGAAAATAAAATAATCATTGATTGAAGTCAAAGTATGATAAAACAAACATGTTAGATTGTCAGAAATAAAATAATTTGTGATTGAAACCACTTGCAAAAGTTAGTGACAGAAGAAACGCCCTAATGGTATGGCTACATTAATAGCAAAGTCTCACAGTGAGCCTTTGCAAATGAAGAGGTAGATGTCATAAATCGTTATATAATATCAATATCAGATTGATATTGAATATTATCAGTTGATTGGCCAAGGATTTTTATCTTGGGTCCTTAAAATCAACAGATTAGACCATTCCTGTAATGATTTGTTCTCGGTTGATTTTGCAGCGGGTGTTTAGTTCTGTGCAGTTCTAGGAGGTTTACCCTCTCATGCTTTGCCTTTTCTCTTTATTGCTAATGGCTTTAGGCGCCCTCACCAGGATATGCCGACGGTACTGCAGGTCAGTGTTCCTTCTCTGAGACGTTGGCTTCTCAATCCCATTCCCGACGCTAGTGTCAAAGTTCTGGCAGTAGGAGAGATCTAAACACCCATTATAAATTGATTGGCGAGTTTGGGCTCGAGAAAAGGCATCCTGTCAAATTCTTATGTACGCATCTTTCTTCTTCCCTAATCTGCACTTGTTCACTATCGCAACAATAAGATCTATCATATTTTATAAATCAGTGTGCCCTTCAAATGGGCAATGATTAAAAGGATATATTTTGCTTTAATACTTCCAGTTTCTTTTACTTTCGGTTGCATTATATACAAAACAATATGATAACTTGCATTCAGATGTTTTTAATGTTTTTTAATTAAAAGCGTTTTATTTACAAAATGTTTTGTTTTGTAAATTTTGGAGATTGATGTAAAAAAAGTTTAATTAAAAAATGAAATACAAATTTTTTTTATCAAACAAAATTTATAAACAAACAAAGCAAAATGAAATAAGTGGATGTTCAGAGATGGTGTCACACAGTTTAATAAAGGTATTTTCTGTCACAGAAATTCCTACAGATAAGAATCCAACAATTTGGCATTCAGTCAAGGAAGCAATTTTTATTTTTGTCCTATTTCATAGTGCATCTTTTTGAGGAACTGGATTTTTCCTACACTGAACTTGTTTCTAAATCTACTTGTTGTTTCTGAACTTGTTTCTAAATCTACTTAGTATAGAGAAAAGTAAATAGAGAGACTATTACTACAATATTTTTTTTTTTAATATTTGTTTGCTTATTATAGAAACTTTTGTAGAAAAAAAAATCATGTATTTTTAAAACTTTTGTTTTATTATCCTTTTCTCATCCTTACAACCTCTTTCTCACAAAAGTGATGTTGCAAGTCTTTCTGCTTTATCATTATTTTCATGGCAAGTTCTCGACTGAGCTTCAATCTATAGTCCCTCTCTGCAAAATATTCACAACAAACACTCGTTTAGTTACAACCAGTCAACAATTTCCCATACACTCTATCTGTGCCTAAAACTAAATGAAAGTTCTATGAAAATAGTTTATTTCCGAGGACTGTTCGCCTGTGGAACTCCATACGGCAGGACTGCTTTCCAGCTGACTATGACATATCCGTTTTTAAGTTCAATCTAAACAAGTTCTTGTTGAGCTGTCCTCTTAAATAATCAAATTCAACCAATTCACACCACTACATTACAATGTTGTCTCACTGACCTGACATTCATTGACCTTTATCCTCGAGTAGATTTTGAGTTCTGATAAGTGGTGATTCCCTTGTAAAAAAAAAAATTCTCCTTTTGAAAAATATAAATCCGTGAAAGCAAATCATAAATATGAAATTAGAAATAAAAATGTATGATGGTAATGCAAGAAAAGTGGCAGCCATTTGGAAAATAGAAGAAAAATAAGTACCCATTCTGTTTTGCACTATATCAAGTTTTCATACGTATTAAGTGAATCCCTACACTAAAGTCTAAACTATACTGTACCCTGCAAAGTAGTGATTAAAATGTTAATAACATTCAAAAGTTAAACGAAATTAAAAAGAAATGTCAAAATAAATTAAACGTTTTCCGTGTTTACATAATATTATTTACAGGAAATGGCAAAATGATACTTTACTTTCCAACCTTAATATTAATTTGTAATTTTCAGTAGATAACAGAGCTTTGTCATGAGTGAAACTGTTGCATTTGCGAGTGATTTTTCCAAGTAACGACTAGAAATAATAAAACGCTTATCTTTTGGTAATTATTATTATTAGTTATTTTTTTTTTTACTGACAATCTTCCAAAGCTCATTACTGAGTGAAAAATGTTTTTTCAATCGTTATTTTTTTTTAATAAACAAGCAAAGTCAAATTATTTAAACAATAAAAGTTTAATAGGACAATATACTCTTTTTTTTTTTTTAAACAAAGGCTATTTAAAAAAACATCTGAAGAAATTCGAATGTTTATACTTTCAAGTCTTAACATAAAATTTGGTTCATATTTAAAATTACACTTATTTAAAAACAAAACAAAATACAGAAAAATCTTCATGATGTCCATACTCGTTGAGAAATGATATCATAGTCCAAAAATCATGCGAGTTTGGCTAGTAACTTTTCTATTTGGCTAGTAAACGAAAATATTTAGTAGTTCTAATTTGAAAATTGATTTCAATGGAGTTGTAAAGTTGTGTTCTGTCCTGCCTACAATCTTTTGAGTCAGCTTCAATAATTCTGATAATTCACACATCCGTTTGCATAAACCACCGTCTTTCAACTCGCCGGTTGTTCTTTTTATTGCTTTTTTTATGCATCTTACATAATCTAATTTGCATAGTTTATGTTGCCCATACCTGATTGTCGGAGACAAAAACGGCATCGCCATTTTAGCTTTTTAAAATTTTTTTCTTAAGCGAATGAACACGACACCCATGCTAGTCAGATAAGCTACGATTTTCCCTACATTCCCCCTTGATCTCATGATCACAAACAGGGCAGAGTGGTAGCATCCGTCTTTGTCAGGTACTTCTTCTCATGCATCTTCTCGTCTGCAGGTCAGCTTTCAATAGACACCTCATCAGTTGGGAGGTTACTAGGATGGGAATCACTGTCAAGCGAATCTGAATTCAGATAAACTAGCCACTCACTATCCTCAGAATCACTTTTGTCATTTGATATGTGTGTCCGTATTACTGGTTGAAGGTCTTTAACATGCTAAAACTTTCACAGACTGCGGGCTGATCACTTCAGCAATGCGACCCATGTTACATTTTGTGGTGCGCCTGCCACAGAGGATTTTAACCGAAACAACGTCTCCTCTTTTATACTTTCTTCCAGTCACCTCTGGTTTGGGCAGTGGGTTAGTTTCAACACTTTTGGTTTGAACTTGATATCAGCTGGCATAATGGAAGGTAAAATATCATCATTTGCGGTGATGTTGTGCCAGTAGACCATCTCCAATATTGAACAATTTTTCTGGCTGTGATGGTCTTAACGGTCTATAATGACTTCATTCTACAATTCCATTTCCACTCAGTGAGTAGGCATATCATAACCGCAGATGTATGCCACAATTGTTTTGCAAATTCTCCAAACTCTTTACTGGTGAAAAGAGTGGTTTTGTCAATCAGTATTTCCATAGGTGGGCCTCACTCAAGGAAAATATTCTTCAACTGTTGGATAACACTGGTTGCATCTGTCGAATGCAGTGGCTGCTATATTGCAAATCTAGAGGGGCCACAGTTGATGATAGAAAATTCTCACTGTTGAGGTCGGTTATGTTACTTGCTAATCTGCTCCAGTTGTTCTTAACACTGAGTTTTCCTTTTGTCCAGCAAACAGATGCCGGATCTATTGATCGATAGGTTTTGCAGGCTTTCACAACAGATTTAGTAGTCTCTTTGGACACTTGCAAGTCAACCGATCTGGCAAAATATAAACACACCTGGATGTCCACTTTGATGATCGATGTCAGCCACTTAGTCCTCATCCAGTTGTCCTAATGTTGTGCAACTCCCGAGCACCGGCTCTCTTCCTTCCTTGAGTAGATCCGTCCACCTGCACGGTACTCTGGTGAGACCATCTGCATAGTTCTGACAGGATTTCACGAGTTTTACATCAATGGTCAATCCATATTCTTTCGCTAGTGCTTGCAAGGTTCCTAACCATCACCTGATGAGTGTCTCCCCAGTTGCTCTCCACATGTTTTTCCAGTTAAAGTGTCAAAAATCCACCAGTGCATGCACGCCGAATCAGTGACCAAGTGTAACCCTGTCGCTTCCCACTGAAGAGCCAAAATGACTCCTTTGAGTGTCGCATCGTGTTCAACTAGATTGATGTGCATTAGTTGGATGTAGCCAACATTCATCCTCAATGACTGTCCCATTCGTTTCCAATGCTACTCCTGTGGCTATGCAACTCGCATCCACCCAGACTATAATTTCTTTACTGTCCATACATCAGTCTCCTCCAATGGGATCCGGTTCTCGTACTTTTTTTTTTTTTTATTATTCCATTTTCACCCTATTTTCTTTTATGTAGCATTATGATTTCATTGGCGACGCTCAGCATAATTTGGCTGTTGTTCCGAGGAAACGCAAAGGATGCGCTAGTATAGTGCCATTATTTTTATGATTACTACACCTGACATTCAGAAATTCTTTCTTTCAAACAAATTTTCAGAATAACAGAACATTTTTTTATTACTTTGGATGAACGATCCTGCTCACAATATAAATACAGCATTAAACTGATCGCTGACTTTTTGACATGCAAATCGTTTCCTTTCATTTTAAAGAGACCAGTTTATTTAAATATTGCGGTTTAAAATGTAGTGTGTGTACAGAAGATTTCCATTTTATTTGGGGTAGACATAAATGTTGAAAGATGGAAATAAATTTGTAAAATTTGTTGAAACTCTTTTTATCGATTTTTTTTCTCTCTCACCTATGAATAAACATTTGCCAGTTGTATGTATATATTTATCAATAATAAATAATAAACTGCACTTATATTTTTATTTTCAGAAGTCCAGATAAAATAAGCGTATCTCATCTAAACTTCTGAAAATAAAAATATATTACGCTCTTATTTTGAAAATTCCTTATAATAGAGCACTCTGCTGGAATTCTTTTTTTCCCCAAAATATAACTAAGTATATATTAGTGATGGGACTATTCCAGAATTTTTCCCGATTCCGATACAATTAATGATTTTGTTTTAAATTTCCAATTCCGATACGAATACCGATTTTGATTCTTTTAAAATTTCTCAATATTCAATTAGAGATTTATTGCTTGAAGAACAATTGTGTTTAATTACTATAAAACCCTGTGTAATGTCTGTATTTATTTTTGCAAAATATAAAATGTACATTGGGGTAGGTGATGGGATGGGGAGGGGCATGAGTAAATCTCTAAATATTTTTCTCAAATGTTTTCCTTGTAATTGATTGAAAGTTGTGAGACAGTTTTATATCTCTTTTAAAACAAAGCTCGTTTGCAAGGTTCGTTCTTAATGTTATTTGATTTTTTCATAATTAAAACTAGTCAGTGATTTGTATGCACAATTAGAGGACGGTATAAAAAGAGAATGGTTTACAAAATTCTTCTTCCTTTATTAAAATAATTTCCTAGAAAACCATTCTTAACATGGGAATTTCGGGGGAAGGGTGAACTATTCTGTGACTTCCCTCTGTCCAAAAATATTCATGTTTCTTATCCTAATTATCAAATTTGATCGGTTATTAGATTCATTTGTTGTACTGTAAAAAGAATAACATAATGCAGAAATACTACTACTACTACTACTACTACTACTAATAATAATAATAATGACAATAATAATAATAATAATAATAGCAAGTTTGTAGATTAAGATCTTTACTTACCATTAGCACACCTAAAAAAATAAGATTCTATTTTTTACGCGATTACCTTAAAAACTTTGAACAAATTATCATGACTTGTTTTTTTTTTTTTTTTTTTTTTTTCGTCAATTCACAATTATAACATTTTGTTGTGAAAGAAATTAAGTTCTCATTAGAATTCTGCAACCTATGCTAATCCACCAGAAAATAAAAATGTGATTCTTCATTTTTCAGGCGATTACGTGTAAACAGCCTGAAAAAAAAAAAAAAAATGAATAAAGAAAACAACAAAAAGTCGGTTTGGCATATAAAGTTAACAGAAAATGATCGCTCTTTCAGACCAGACAGCGTTTTAAGAATGTGGTTAATTTTGTTTGTTTTAAAACCATAGTCATGTTTTAATGCTCCTGATCAAAATTTAGTATAAAATATGTCATTGTAAATAGTCATACAAAACACACCTTTTTTTGTATTACTAACCCTAAATCTGAGCAGTAATGGAAAAATAAGGGGAATAGTTTTATGACATAGTCGGCCAGGCTTAAGATTAGTGGTCAAAAATTGGGTTAACTGCCCTAAAAGTTAGAATGGCAGGAATATGGGGGGGAGGGTCCTTTTAAGCTAAATTTATATGAGCAACTCCACCAACTCTAAATCCTACAATAATTATTTATTTTCTTTTTCAGTGTGTTCACACATAATCGCCTAAAAAAGTAGAATCTCATTGAGAGGGGGATTTTAATTGTACATATAATTTCTTTTTTATAATTTGATAAATTTCTAAATCTTCATACTTTTATGTATATTATTCCAAGTTTTGATTAACTCATTATGAGATTTTTATATGATTTTCACTTGAGGCAAAAAATAAATAAATAAATAAAAATGCAACAAAAGATAGGATTATTTCAAAGCTGACCACTCCAGTGCTAGAAAAATTTTCAATAAAACTTGTCATGAATGGCTTAACCCTTTTCATTTAACTGTGAGCTCTTAGGGGTAACACTTTTATCACCTATGTGCTAAAATAAGTGCTAGCATTTCAAAAGGGTTTCCTAAGGCAATAAATTTAAGTGAACTCTTGATTATTTGCTTTGTTTGCCATAATCTATATATCTATAAAAGTGAACATGTCTGTGCATCTGTCTGTGTACATTTCCCTAGGCAATAACTCTGTATATTTTTAGTCTACAGACTCGAAATTTGATATACAGGGTACTGAGATTTGGGAAAATCTATGTGATTGGTTTTTGGCCAGAAATTTGGCTGTTAAGGGGTCAAAGTTCAACGATTTGACCTTTGAGAACTCTACCAAACGCCTCCAACAATTTTGGGTCCAAACACTTGAAATTTTAGATACAGGTTCCTTGGACATGGATCTAACTTAATATCTTTATTTGAGATCAAAACAATAAATGTTAAGGGGTCATAATAGGGGTCAAAGTTTAAAAAATGGACTTTTTTTTTTGCTCAGCGTACACCTACAAACACCCGGGCAACACCGGGCACCCATGCTAGTTTATCAATAAAATAATAAAATTGGACCTACTTTCATGTTATAAATAAATATTCTTCTGATAAATAAACAAATACATCTGTGTTTGTTTTTTTATAATTTCCAGGAAAAAATGAGAAAATCGTTTTGGAATCGAAAACCTATACCATCAAAAGTTCTGAGTTTTCCGATTCCCGATAATCGTGCCAACACTAGTGCGTGTGTATATATATAATATAGCGATTTGTGTGATGGCAGCATCGGTATGCACAATGAAATACATGCATAGTGCTTATGGAAAAATTAAATCTAAAAATTTTCCTATATTCAATATATATATAAAATGAAAATCATAATTGTAGACTGAGTTTTGTAACTAGAATGTAATTTTACTGTCTAGTAAGTTTTGTCAAAAAATATATGGCAATTTAACTAAAACGACAAAATATGCTGCTTCTTATTCACGAGAATTCTTCAGGTTATTATAATTGTTTATATTTTTTATTTAAAAATTAATTTACTACCTAGCTCTACTCAAGTGTTAAGCACTGTTGATGTAAATATTGAAAATAGATGCATAAAATTTTTGTAGATGTACATGAATATATGTGTGTGAGGGGCCCCTCTACAAACAGTTGTTTTGCTACATTACTGCATTTCAGTGTAGTATATTATGGCATGTGTTTAAAGTTATGATTCAAAAGTGTCATTTAGACAGCTGTCAGAAATCGTACCCATGCATTTTTATGCTTACCACAAATGTTGACGGAAGAGAGATTGCTTTTTTACATTTCTTTACATTACCAAATGCCAAAAGAGTTCTTTTTGCGAAGAGTAGTGCTTTGCCTGATGGCAACAGTTACTTAACTTACTAGAGAGCTCAAAACTATGTATGTATGACACTTGCCACATGTATTTACTTTATATATATATATATATATATATATATATATATATATATATTTCTGTAGAAATATCTTTTCTTAAAATATATACCAATCCTTATTTAAGAAGTTCAGTATAATTACAGAGAAATATAGTGAATAAATGACAAAAAACTATATTCCAAAATTCATGATGTTGACCATCTTATTATTTATTCCTTTAATTCAGTTGGCATTTACAATTCTTGACATTATCTGTTTCTTAGCGCAAAATCAATCACTTAATTATTATATCAATCAATGAATTCATTATGCCCTTAACTCATCAGAAGAAATAGCAACAATCGATCCATCAAAAGGAAATAAAGAGCGTTTTGACATGATTAGAAAATCTGAAAATTGGAAGAGACGCTGCAAATACATTTAATATTTCCATTCCATTGGCATTTTAAATTTCAAAATGGCAATGGAATGGAAACATATTAAAGGTATTTGCAGTGTCTCTTCCAATTTTCGGATTTTAATTATGTCAAATCACACTATATACTAGCAGGGAGACTCGACATTGCCCAGGATTGAATGATGATCAACGAATATTTCACACTCCTATATTTTTATTGTCATCGAAATCCGTGAAATCACCAGGAAGGAAGCTTCACATGCGTCCATGCAGCAATTTAGTCCAAAATATATGTTCTACATTGCACTTTAGAGAACCTACTGTTTATTTTATAAAAATATTTTATATAAACTTCTTTCCAGTTAATGTAAAAGAAACATTAAGATATTTATGTGTGGTGTTTACAGACCACGTGATGCAAAAAAAAATTAGAAAAAAAAACAAAACATGTAAATTTTCAAGTCTTATAACATTCTTTGCAGTTAATGAAATGAAAAAAAAATGTAAGAAATTTATGTGTGGAATTTGAACCTACAGACCACGTCATGCAAAAAACAAAAAACACTATCAACTTACCCACAGTAGAATTTTCACGGTCCGTTGTTCTATCATTGTTGCTAAGCAATGACATGGAAAAAATGGCTTTACTGATGATAGATAAATTAAAATGATGGTTTCGATTATTGATTATCGGTAATTATCAGAGATATTCTGACACAATACTTAACTAAGATCACTCCAAGACTTATACACTAAAGTTCTGTAAATTTTAAAGAAAATCTGTTCAGCTGTTTCGGAGACTATAAGGAACGAACTTACACACAGACAAAGTTGCATTTATATAATTGTAAATATATATATATCAAATACATAACTATTTGGAAAACGAATTTTTCCCAAACAAAGTTTAAACATATTTCTCTCATTTACCATTTCCTTCCTTCCTTTTTCCATTTTTAAAAATTCTGTGTTTGTTTTGATGAAACTGAATCCCAAGAACCTATATTTCTGTCATTGGTGACATTTGACATTTTTATTTCCTACGTTTAACTCCTCTACAGCTTATGTTAAGTGAGTCGGGGGAGGAAAGTGCATTGGTTGAGCTTCGAGATGAGAATGTATTTTTTTTTTTTTTCTATGTGAAGTGTTGGTCGAGGAGATGATGGATGCACATTACATTGATTGCATGAAGTGAGGTATTGACAGGTGGACAGTGCATCGTTTGTTTGGACACGGAACTTGAAAGGGAATGCGCTCCATGTGAGTAGGTGAATATGTGGTTAGAAGAAGAATGAAGCTCGAGTGGTTTTCTTCTTGGAGAAATCTGCTTAAGTAGCATATGAAAGTGGGAAGCAAATTGAGGCTTCAGAATATTATGTACATTGCAATGAAAACACACATACACACACACACAATTTCACTTATATATATATATATATATATATATATATATAAAAGTGAAATTGTGTGTGTGTACATTTATTTCCCTACCAAACTACCAATTTTCAGTCTACACTCAAGATTTGACATAAAGGGTATTGAGATTTGAGAAAATCTTTTTAATCGGTTTTCGGCCAGAAATTTGGCTGTCAAGGAGTCAAAGTTCAACGATTTGATCTTTTAAAAACTCTACCAAACTCCCCTGCCAATTTTGGGTCTAAACACTTGAAATTTTAGATGTAGGTTACTTGGACATGAATCAAACTTTTTTAATTTTTATTTGAGAACGAAACAATAAATGTTAAGGGGTCAAAATTGGGGTCAAAGTTAAAAAATAAAATTGACCTCTGTGGTCTCTACCAAATTACTCAGCCAATTTTTGGTATAAACATTTGGAATTTTACATAAAGTGTATTCAGGTATAGAGCAAGCTTTTTAATCGGCTTTTGGCCGAAAATTTGGCCGCCAAGGGGCCAAAGTGCAAAAGATTTGACCTTTGCGGTCTCTAGCAACTTATTCAGCAAACGTTTGGTCTAAACATTTGAAATTTTACTAAAGGGTATCCAGACAGGCAGCAAGCGTTTTAATCATTTTTTTGGTGAAAATTTGGTTGCCGAGAGATCAAAGTTGAAATAGTTGACCTTTGCAGACTCTACCAAACTCCTCCGCCAATTTTGGGTTTAAACACTTGAAATTTTAGATGTAGATTACCTGCACATGAGTCAAATTTATATATATATATATATATATATATATATATATATATATATATATATATATATATATATGCATGTGCACATAAAGTTATGAACAGTACATAAGGCCTGAGCAAAGCTGGGCTGAACAGCTAGTATATATCTCATTTGGGTGCAAAAGTTTTTGCTAGTTTGTAGAATGGGCATTTTAAACCATTCTAATTTATTTTATTCATATTGTTATTGCTTAAACATATGATTAATTTATAACATTTTCTTTTATTAAAGCATCATTCATATTTTTCTGCAGTATATCGCACCCATGTTGACCCCAAAAACGACCTTCTTTAATCAACAGAAAGGGAGTCATCTTCCATCATGATAATACTTGTCCTCACTCGGCACTACTAACCAAAGATCTCCTGGGACAATTAAGTTGGGAAATCTTGCCCCATGTTGCATATTTTTCTTGACTTAGCTCTCTCAAATTATTACTTATTTCAAAGATTACAAACCATTTAGATGGAGGAGAGAGAACTAGTTAGATCCTAATTCACATAAATATCTACAGAATTTTACAAGCAAGACATAAGCTCATTGCCAGATGGAATCAAGTTATAGAGAGCAGAAGTCGTAATTGTCATGAACAGAGAGTTTCAAAAACAGTTTTTCATTTGAAAGATGAAATTTTAAATCCGCAAAAACAAGTGTATCAATCTTATACTGGAAAAATGCTTTAGATCAGCTATTAAGCGCAAGTTAGCTTTTTTGAATCAGGGAGAGGCAGTTTGTCAAGACAGTTAAATTCAAAATAAACAGATCTTAAATTAGTCTCTCTGTTCACTGTACTCCTTTCCCTCTTCTATTCAGCTGTGGGTTAAATAGGAAACAACATACACTTGGAGAGAGGGTGAGAGCAATAGACAGACACTTAATAAGAGATGAGTGATTGTGAATAAATTGCAAATTACAGAAGAAGAATTATAATGGATTTTTTTTTCAAATATAACTCTGTCCCCAAACCAAGGAATATTTTAATATATTTGTTTGCAAATAAAATATATATAAAAAAAAACCCTAGAGAAATAAACGTTGATTAACTGATCTTTTATATATATATATATATATATATATATATATATATATATATATATATATATATATATATATATATATATATATATATACATATATTTAAATAAGGGGATAGTCACCAACAATGGGTATTTTTTAACATTATTTTATTATTCCGTGTCTTGGTATATATGAACAAATGATTAATAAAACATGTTAAAAGACATCTTGAAAAAGAGTTAAAAACATATAAAAAGGAAGCACAAGATAAGTGGATAGTCCTTAATCCGCGGAGTTTCTCATCACATGAATGGATATATATATATATATATGATTTCAATAAGTTCCCAAAAATCAAGGGAATTCTCTTCCTGAGGGTAACACTTGAATTTCATGAAATACATAGATATACGATATATAAGATAGATATATGTATCTATGTACATAGATATATAAGATGTACTCAATTATATTCTTCTCCAAGTCTCAAAAAAATGTAGTAAATAAAGCAATGAACGACATCACTTTTTTTTTTAAAACTAATTGACCACTTAATAATTTAATAGTTTATCTTCATTGTGATATTTTCTGAATTTTGCAAGACAAGAATTCATCTGGTCTTGTGGAGTATTCAGCTACATGCTGTTACATGAAGTAACATCACTAGGAGAAAGTACACCATTCCTTATACGAGTCTCATATTGAGATGATCTTATTCATTTCATGTTACTTCATCCAAAGTTCTCAGAAATCAAGGGATCCTTTTCCGAGGCTAACACTTGATCTCTACATGAGATTATAGATATTCGAATATTCCAGTAAAGCTCTCCTTTATCTCTAAAACACTGAGTTGTAAATTTTTTATTTATTGTGGACTCATCTTTTTCTTAGTTGTTTCACGACGTTTCGGCTAACTATTCCTCTGGCACAACCACGTTGCGACTGGCTATACGACTGTAAGGAAGTGGGTGAACCTTAGGAGAGTTTTCTTGTTGTTGTAATGGAATTCACTCTGGTCAGGTTTAGGTGGCTTCGTCAATAGTCTGCAGCGCATCCATTTTCTTTAAAAAAGGTCGTTCATGACTATAAAAAAATGCAAATTTATCCACTATTTTGCATAAATCTTTCTCATTTAAACAGAAGCATCCGGATTCTAAAGAATTTTAATACTTCAAACTCTTTAAAGTGATCCCTAAAACTGGCAAGAATTTGATATTTCCTTTGACTTCTAAATCGTAGAAATAGTTTATAATTTAATGTTTCTACTTTTCCTGAATGAGCGGCCTGAAAGATTATGGTAACATGTTTTGTTATTTTGGTGATATCATTATATCACAGGAAGGAGTTGATGCTAATGTGATTGTGTGTTAGGAGTCGATGGAGTAAGTTCACAGAACTTCTGCCATCACTAATCAGCAGAGAGTTACCACTGTGGACTAAAGGAAGAGTTTATCTCTCCCTCTCTCTCTCTTTCTCTCTCTCTCTCTCATTCACAGTGTAATGAGTTATGCCAATGAAACCTGACCTGTGAAAGTTGAGAATGATATGATTGATGCAGTATAAAAAGATGAATGCAGGACAGGAGACTTCATTGGTATGGCCATGTTGAAAAGTTGTTGGATTAGTAAATGTAGAACAGTTGAGGTAACATTGTAAGTAGGCAGAGGAAGGCCAAAACAGAAATTGATAAGGATTAGTTTAAGAGAAATAAGAAATAAAGAGAAACCTGACCAGATAGGTCATTTAGGCAGTCATTTTCTAAAAACTAGTGATAGCATTTCAAACAGATGGTAAACCAAATAAGATATCTATCTATCTATCTTAGCAGGGAGATCCGACGTTGTCCAGGATTGAATGATGATCAACAAATGTTTTATGTTTCCATATTTTTATTGTTATTAAAATCGGTGAAATCACCCATTTTTCAATCAAATTAATTGATTGCCTGCTCTAGAAGTCACGATGCACTGACAGGAAGCTTCACATGCCTCCCTGCAGTGACTTAGTCAACAATACATTTTGTAGTCTACATTGCACTGTAGAGAACCTGCTGTTGATTTTATAAAATTATTTTTATATATAATGGCTTGAATTAAAGTTTAAAATGACAAAATTAAAATAGCATGCTTCGATTATGCTCGAAGTAGAAAGATTCATTTTGAACACACTCCTGTCATATCAAAGAACCTACTGTTGATTTTATATGCCTGGCCTTTCTGCTTGTACGGTGATAATGGCATGAATTAAAGTTTTAAATGAAAATAAAGTATCGTGGTTCAATTGTGCTTTAACTAGAAACATTCATTTCAAATGTACCCCTATCATATCAAAGAACCTACTGTTGATTTTATATGCTTGGCTTTTTTGCTTGTGTGACAAAACTTCTCAAATGCACCTGTAATGTTAGTCTGTATAAGGTGTTAACTTTAGTCAAAATCGCCTGTCCCTTCTTTCTTCAGATGTTTTTAATTATTGATATTTATCTAAGACATTCTGATACAAAACCTATCTAAGGACACTGCCAGCTACATAAAGTACATTTGTGTGAAATTTCATAATAATCAACCCAGCTGTTTCGGAGTCCATAGGAACGAACTCACACATACAGGCACAAAGTTCCTTTTATATAATAGAAGATATATACAAGAGATTAATGTAGTTTGTTTGAAGCATTGTTTGATGCGTATCTAAAATTATATATATATATATATATATAGTTTATATATATTTAGAGTTTATATATATTTAGAGTTTATATGAGACTAGTCTTGTTTCCCGGGTGTTAGGAGGTGTGTGTTGAGCAAAAGAAAAAAGTGGTAGTAGGCAGGCTCGAATTTGTGACGTGAAGGCTGAAAGAAAACCTGACGTCTCCATGACGCGACCGGAAGTTCAGAGAACATTAAAATTAGGCAAAGTTAATCCAACCGATATGATGACTTGCAAAAATCGATCCCTCCTTGTACAAAACTGCCCAGTTGAGGGTGAAGGAATTAATGTTTTGTGCCAATTTTTCAATATTTGTCGTCCGAGATGTCAAACTTCAAAATGATACCGATCTTGTGAAAATCCGTTGTCTTTGTCGAAAGTTTTAGGCAGACATACAAACATACATACATACATTTAAACAGACATGTGAGATTTATATTATAGATAATACAATGCAGTTGTTTGTGTGGATATAGCCACCTTTAAATCAGAAACTGCACATGACACACCCACAAAGTTGAGATATTTTTTCAGCATTAATTAAAGAGACAAAAAGACAGCATTTACCCTAGATAGGTTGAACCAGCTTCCTTAGAGAGAGGAAATATCATGAGAATATTAAATTCATAAATAGTTTCTAGTTACATGTACATCCCCGTCATGGGAGATGATGACGTTAGGTTTTTGCAGTTCTTGTGGGCTGATCTTAAGGTATTCCCAAGTGGTCACCCGTCTGGTACTGACCAGGCTCAACATTGCTTAACAGGAACTGGTGTGTCAACGTGATTATGCAGTAAATCTTTTTCAGCATATGTCGGTTTGATACAGCTAGTATACTGTAAATGTATGGTTCAAAAAACTTTGTTGAAGGATTGCTTGTATTATTCATATCTGTTATTAAATTAGCTCTATGCAAAATAGTTGGCATTAGTTCAATAATCCTATTGCATAAATTATATTAGCATAAATGATTGGCTGGTTTTTGCATTCAATACTTCCTGTTCGAACATATTCCTTGTATAAATAATACCACATCCGCATCATTCACATGGGAGATGTGTTTTAGACTGCATTGAGTTTCTCGTCAAAATGAATGAGACAATCTAATTTCCTCTTGCAAAAGGTTAAGGGCACAGCATTTAGTTTGCCATCAGCGGCTGTTGTTTATAATGTTTGGACCAGTCAACTGGAGAGTTGTTCCTCTCGTCTCTCCATCGTCCCTTCTTTTTGAAAGGAAGCGACTTTAAAAAGAGAAAAATAAGTCATTATATTCACTTTGTTGCCTACCAATATTGATTAAATTAGAATAAAGAGAGGAAGAGATAGCACACACTGTTACACAAATTTGCTGGGCATTTCTTGTACATAATTTAATCTTTCTCCCCTCAGTTTTTCCTTCTCTCTCCATCTCTACACTTCTTTCTGTCTCCAACTTTTTTCTACCCCCTACCTCCCTTTACCCCTGCTTCCCTCTACCTATCTGTCTCAATCTTTCTCTTTCGCTCGCTCTCTTTCATTGCCTCTCTCGCTCTCTTTCATTGCCTCTCGCTCTCTTTCATTGCCTCTCTCTCTCTTTCATTGCCTCTCTCTATCTCTCTTTCATTGCCCCTCTCTCTCTCTCTCTCTTTCATTGCCCCTCTCTCTCTCTCTCTCGCTTTCTCTGCCTCTCTCGTTTTCTCTGCCTCTCTCTCTCGTTTTCTCTGCCTCTCTCTCGTTTTCTCTACCTCTCTTTCGTTTTCTCTGCCTCTCTCTCTCGCTTTCTCTGCCTCTCTCTCTCTCACTTTCTCTGCCTCACTCCCTCAATTTTCTGCCCCACTCTTGCTCTCTCTGCTGTTCTCTCCTCTTTCACTCTACCTCTCTTTCTCTCTCTCTGGCTCTACCTCTCTTTCTCTCTCTGTGGCTTTCCTCTCTTTTTCTCTCTCTCTCGCTCTACCTCTTTCTCTCTCTCTCTCTCTCGCTCTACCTCTCTCTCTCTCGCTCTACCTCTCTCTCTCGCTCTACCTCTCTCTCTCGCTCTACCCCTCTCTCTCTCTCGCTCTACCCCTCTCTCTCTCTCGCTCTACCCCTCTCTCTCTTGCTCTCTCTCTCCCTCTCTATCTCTCTCTCCCTCTCTCTCTGTCTCTCACTCTTCCTCTCTTTGTCTCTCTCTCACTCTACCTCTCTTTGTCTCTCTCTTGCTCTACCTCTCTTTGTCTCTCGCTCGCTCTACCTCTCTCCACCTCTCCCCTCTCTCCTTCTCAGTCTACCTCTCTTTCTCCTCTTTGCTTTACCTCTCCCTCTCGCTCTTTCTTTCTCTCTCATGCCACCTTTCTTTTTTCTTTCTCTATACCTTTTTCTTTCTACCTCTATCTTTCCCTCTATCACTCTCTCTCCTTATTTTTCATTTCACATACTTCTTTTTTCTCTCTTTCACTCTCTGCCACTCAGATGCAATGATGTTCATATAAAGGTTTTCAATTTGAATTATTTTCCCAATGTTTTGAATGATATAACTTACTTTCTTTAGAATTTTTCAAATTGAGAATGTTTACGCTGTACTCAGGAAGATATATGGAATTTCAGACTAAGTAAACTACACCACTCTCTTGGACATTTTTTAGTTCACAGGGGTCGAATGTTTTAGTTCCATTAGCTACAATCGGGTAGAACTATTAATTCTTTGTAACTATCATCTTGTTGAGCTTTAGACCTCTAGAAAACTGATTATTTAGAACTGATTATTAATCAACACCTTTAAACGTTTCACTACATGTCCATGTGAACAATTCTTCATTATGTTAGAGCCAGCAAATGGTGAACATAAAACTTTAAACATATTCTTTTTTTTTTTGTTAGATGTGTAGTATTACTACTTGTGTGTGTGTGTGTATATATATATATATATATATATATATATATATATATATATATATATATATATATATATATTCCAGGTAGGCAGATATCCAAAAACGAAGAGTAATTGAATTTCAATAAAGGTCGTTGATAGTGCTCAATCAAATAGAGCAAATTATATATTTAAGGGTAAGATCTTTAACTTCACTCCACGCCAGTCATGGCTAAGTTTATCTCCTCTAAAACTGAAAATGGTCCTGAACCATTTTTAATTTTTCTTGCCTGATGAGATCTATTATGATCGAAACGGTCTGCACGTCGTAGCAAGATATGAATGTATTTACATAAATAATAATAATAATAATAATAATAATATATATATATATATATATATATATATATATATATATATATATATATATATATATATATATACCAATTGGGCAGTAGATAAAAGTTTATTAGACGAAAGCAAAATCACAACCAAAAAAAAAAGAAGCTCAATATTATGACAATAGGAAGTAGAGTTTGACACAAGAAACATAAATGAAAACAGTAAATTAAAATTTACATGTAAAAATTTATTTTTCGACAGAATACCTCAAACAAAGATAATTAATAAATCCTTATTCCGCGGAATTTCAGAGGAAGGAAATATGTTAGCAAATTTATACATATGGTAAAGCTAAAATTTTGTTGGTTTTAGCATTGTATGAAACTGCATTATATGATGGTGGTCATGCAAAAGCGTATTCGTAAAATGTTTGTAAATTAAATGAATGAAAATTAAAAACAAACCGAAAATAGTAATTTCAAAGTGAAATAGAAGTCTTTTTGTCAGATCAAGAAACAAAAACTTTTTAATATATATATATATATATAATTTAAAGGAGATTAGAACAATAGTCTAAAGAGCAGAGTGTATTTTAATGTAATAGTGAAATTACTAGTTTAATTAAAATACAGGAAAGAAAAAGTGCTCGTTGTAATTTAGATATATAATAAACTCGATAGGTAAATATCCTAGAGCTAATTTAATATTTAGTAATGTGATTGATAATTTAAAATTTAAAAATTAAATTATAATTAAATTAAAAATCCGTTTCATAAGAAGGAACAACAACAAAATCAATTATTTGTACGATCTTTTCGGAAAACAGTGTTTTTATTATGGTAGACATCAAGTTACGGACAATAATTATTACATATAGTTTTTTAATAAACAAGGTTTCCTCATCAGCAAATTGTGAAGGGTTTTTATTAAATTTAAAAGACACCATAAATAAACCTAGCATTAAAAGTAAGGCAGATGTATCTGGAAAAAATTAAAATAAAGGTCTGGATTTAAAGTTGATAAGAAAATTAATATGGGTTAGAGATAGAAAAGAAAAAAATATAAATTTGGTTTAAGTACAATATTATACATACATACACACATACACAAATATATACATGCATATATATGAAAAAATGACACATATATACATATACATAGATATACAGATATATACATAAAAATATAGGTACAAATATTTACCTTTTAATTAATATGTGTATATATATATATATATATATATATATATATATATATATATATATATATATATACTAGCAAAAGTACCAATCGTTGACTGGCTTCAAAAACAGCCTACAGAAAATGAACTCTGATTTATGAAAGTATGATAGGTTATGAAAAGGAGGGTTGTAAAGAGATAGCTTCGAATTTGGGGGTATCAAACCAAAGCAAAATATGATGAAAGTAAAAATAAAATAGATAAACCCCATAATTTATTATACCATACCTGTTCACACTGAAACACTTATCACAATATTCTGTGGATCTATATTAAAAAACCTTGTTAAACTTTGTGACATATTTCCATTCTATGGAGGTCAGGCGTGAACGAACACCCCATAATTTTAATATACCATATTTCTTCAAACTGAAACATAATTATCAAAGTATACTTACGCAGATAGATATGAAAAGTCTTTATTAAAGTTTGTGCCTATTTCCATTCTATGGAGGCCAGGCGCGAACGCAAACCCCACAATTTTATTATACCATCCCTATTTAAGTTAAAACATACTTATCAAAGTATTATGTACATCTATATAAAAAACACTTGTAAACGTTCTTTTTTTAAATTTTTTATTTCCATACTTTGTAGACCAGGCGCATACGCAGACCCCGCAATTTTAATGAATCATCATTATGTCAGATCAAACATACCCATTCCTCGATACATCTTCTATCATTATAAGTGATCAGTTTTCTATAATAGTCAACCATATAGGAGCCTATTCGTGACCAGACACACAGACGTTCAGCTTTATATTATAGATATATCCAGATAAAATATTCCAACTATTTTCTGAGGAATATACTTTTGTCTCTAGGTTGTTTGGAGGGCTTCTGTTATTCAAGGAAACATGTGTGAAAAAAAATATGAATAAAATATTATGAGTGAGAATTAAATACATTTTCTGAATTTGGAATGTTAACTAATGATATATATATATATATATATATATATATATATATATATATATATATATATATATATATATATATAATTAATGGTTCCTATACTGTATGTAGACTTGTACTAAATCTGCTTAGGTCATTATCATCCAACATGTGCGCTGCTTCTTTGAGACTTCTTATACTCCAACGTTCTTTTATAATTTTACAAAGTAGACTGTTTCCTTTTTTCATACATATTTGATCAGCTATATCAATATCTGCATGTATTACAACTTTCTGATTAAAAAAAAAAAAAAAAGAAGTTATTTTACAAGGGAGTCACTGCTTATTAAGGTCTGAAGGATAAGGATTAATCAGGAGTGTCAGTATTAGGTGAGCAATGAGACAACAGCATGAGTAGAATTTGATTATTTAAGAGGATGACTCAACAAGAATTTGTTTACATTAGACTTGAAAGTGACCATGTTGTAATCAGTATTCTATTTCACAGACAGGCAATTCTATGAAAGAAACTTTGCTCATGGAATTTTCATTTAGTTTTAGGCAAAGATAGTGTAGGGGAAATTATTGACAATGTATCTTTTGTGGGAAAGAGATAGTAAAGAGGAGAAAAATATATCTTTACTAGATTTATGTTCTAATCTTTGTATATTTTCCACATTCAAGTAATATAGCAAACATGCAGTTGATGCTTGATACCGGCAGTATGTTTTCAAGGAGTTGAATATGGCTTTGTTGTCAGTATCCTCTGAATTTTTTTTGGGGGACCAGCCCTCTGAATATGGTGGAGAGACTTTTTTCTGATAATGTCCTTTGATGTTTGATCCAGATTTCTCAAACCTGATTTCCTCATCTTTGGATAATTTGTTTTTTATTGGAAATCGATCCAGGCAAGGCATGAAGTTTATGTAAGAACCTAAAAAACAAATATCACTTCAAACACACAATAGTAGTGATGGGACGATTGTAATATTTTTCTCGATTCTGATATAATTACCGATTCCATACTAAATTCCCAATTCTGATACAATTACCGATTCCATACTAAATTCCCAATTCTTATACAATTACTGATTCTGGTTCTTTATAAATCTTTAAATCTTAAACTATATAGTTGTTATTTCCTCTTAATTATTGTAAAAACGTTTGTTAAATGTGCAGATTTTTTTTCTCAGGCATAAAAATACACTTGTGGGGCATGACTTTTAGTTTTACTGTTAGTTTAAAATCAATAGAAATATTTATTATTTTATCATTAGTATCAGCAGTGGAAGATTTAGCATTAAACAAAATCAAATAAAAAAAGACAAAAGAATCGTTTTTGGTATCGGAAAATAGGCATATATTTTTCTGATACCGATTCAGATACATCCAAAAGTTCCGATTGTACCAGTTTCTGATTAATCATCCCAATACTAATGGATAGGTTCTAATCTAGAAAACAGTAATTCTTCATGCTTTGTCAGAAACATTGTTAATTGAATACAAAACTTAAATGACAATATAAAGGAACCCATGTTTTCTGGAAAATCTACAACACTACTAAATAATGGGCAATCAACAATTCCACAACTATCCAACAATCATGAGGTTGTTTGCATGGCAACTGAGAAGGCTTCCATGTTTGCCAGCCGGTTTGCCTCAAACTCCACATTGGACCCAGCAAACCACTCCCTCCCTGACTTTCTCTTGTGGACAGACGCCACAGTAGATGATCTGAAAATCACCCCTTCTCAGGTACATGAATATCAAAAAACCTAAACACCTCAAAAGTATGTGGACCCGATCTTATCTTGACTATGCTATTAAAAAAAATACTCTGCTGAGGTTGCTTCAGTCCTCTCCAAACTTTACTACAAATGCCGTAAAGAATCTTGCTTTTCTGACAGCTGGAAAACTGCTTCTGTGGTACCAGTTCACAAGAATTCAGGCAAAAGAACTGACCCAGCAAATTATCGCCCCATTAGCCTCCTCCTGCTTTTGGCAAAAATATTTGAGTCCATAATTAACCAAACTCTAGTCCATCACCTTACAGCTGCTAAACTTCTGACTGACCAACAATATGGATTTAGTAACCCTGTTCTACAGCAAATATCCTAACTTTTATCATCTGGGCATATATACCATACACTGGACAAAGCAGGGGAGAGTAGAGCGGTAGCCCTAGATATATCTAAGATTTTTGACAGGGTTTGGCACAATGGTCTTCTAAGGAAAATCAAATCATACGGTATCACTTAAATCCTTCTTAAATAAGAGAAGAATCCAGGTTGTCCTCGACGGTCATACATCTAAACAATACAATATAAATACAGGTGTACCTCAGGGATCTATCCTTGGATCTTTATTATTCCTAATATTCAAAAATGACCTCCCTGATAAAATTGTCTTTGAGATGGGTATATTTCCTGATGACACCGTGCTCTATAAAAAGCATGAGGGGAAAACAAATGAATACATATCTAAGGAAATGGCAATTTCACTAGAGGAAGACCTCCAATCTGTATTGGAATGGGGGCAAAAATGGTCACATTCAATGCTTCTAAGACTAAGCCTGTTTCCTTCAATAGTTACAAGAAACCTTCTCAACCACCAATAGCTAAGGCTAAAAATACATTATCTGAAAGTACTTCTTTCAAACTCCTCGGCTTAACGTTCACAGGGAATATGAGTTGGAACAGATACATTGAGAGCATTGACAGGGCCGCTGTGAGGAAGGTGGGCTCTCTCTCCACTGTGCTAGAAAGTTATTTATGCCTGAAAGTATCCTATATCTCTACAAGGCCACCATTCACCCATGTATGGAGTATTGTCACATTTGGACTGGTGCATCTGCTACTTGTCTCTCTGCTCCTGGACAAGGTTCAAAAGAGAGTCACCAACCTGATAGGTCCAATCGACAAAATGTTGCATCCCTCTGCCTGTTCTACAAGTATTTTAATGGTGGATACTCCGATGAACTACAAGCACTTGTATCCCCTCATTGTAAATACCCCTGACAAACCCGACAAGCAGCAAAATCCCACCCCTACACAGTAGAGATCTCTAGATATAAGAAGACCTTCTACTCTAATAGTTCTTTCCCCAGAACTACTAGACTTTGGAACTCCCTTCCGGGTTCCTGCTTTCTCAACTGTACTGACATGCAGAAGTTCAAGTGTAATGTGAACAGACATCTCGCTGCTCAACTCCATACATAGTATTCCTACAACTTATTGCTCCGATAGTAGCCTCCTACATCAAAGTGTCATTGTGCCTTGTTTGGGGTGAAAATGAGAGAAAAAAAGTGTGTGTGTGTGTGGGGGGGTGAGAGTTACAAGGCTGCTAAAAGTAAACCTAAGATCCATTTTCTACTCTCCTTATTATTTCAATAGAGGGTTTTTCTTTTTTGTTTCTTTCCTCTTGGTATCTAATGGTGTTACTGTATTGCTTTTGCTGAACGTTATGATCAACGGACGATTCCGTTTTTGAAGTTGAGGTATTGTCAAGAATTGGTTGCCTTTGAGTTACAGATAACCTGTTTATCACTTTTTGCCTTTTTCTTTTTTGTCACATTCTTTTCATTGTTATCTTGCACAAGCACGCCCTCTAATTTCATTTGCTTCTACCCTTTTTTCTCCTTTCCTTCCTCTTTTTCTGTTTTCTCTCTTCGTTTTTTTCTTCCTTTACTTCATTCTCCCTTACCTTCTCTTCTTTTCTGTTTCATCTTCCAGATCGATTTTCTTTCTGCTTTAATGTTTTCTTTTGACAATCATATAGATTAGCGTTGGACAGCATAATTCGATATAAAATATATATATATATATATATATATATATATATATATATATATATATATATATATATATATATAGACAATAAAATAGTTTTTTTTTAATTTTTTGTTTAAATATTATTAAATGAGTAATGTTTTGGAGTTAAAGTCAATGTATTCTTACATAATAATAGCTGGAAAAAAGACCTTTTAATAGGCCCCCACCCTCAAGAACAGAAAATGGTAGTATGATGCACACGAAAACCTGGGTTAGACACCATGAGTACTAAAACAAAGTTAACAAAATTTCATTTAGGCTCAGTTTAAATTTGCTTTTACATAGGGCAGTACTTCCGGTATGTTAGACTGAATTTTGTAAATGTTCAACTCGATTCTTGTAGCATATTTACACATTTCAAACACGTGTTCCTTTTGATTACATGCATAATAAATAGATTTTTACTCGAAATGGTTCCTCATTTAATAATTAAAAAAAAAACATTTTTTAATCAGCTGTACAAATTTTTTTTAACGCATTATATTACTTGACATTAATTCATATGATTTCTCGTGTTTCTTTCGCTCATATACCTACCATTTTTAATATACTCTCATTTTTGTGTGTGGAAAAAAAATCTCTTTAAAGAAAAAAAAAATCATCTATTATTCATTAGTCCTCTTAAGTTTTGGTTCCCCAAAATTTAGGTACAGAAATCGAGAAGTGTAATTTAGTAATTAGTGTTATTTACTTTTTCATTTGGGACTTTGTTTCTGGTTGACATGCTATGGTGTTGAAAAAAAATCTGAAACAATCGATGAAAGCAGCACTTCACTGAGGCCTCATCTTGAATTTATCCTAAAGATGTATAAAAAAAAAAAAAGAAGCAAGCAAATGAGCACTTACTTTTACATTGAGAGGAAATGTTCTCTCGGAGGGTTTCACTTTTTAGTTTAATAAATTGTCTTACTTTATAAATAACATTAAAAAAATTATTAAAGTTATTCTTAGTCGCATCCCTCTTCACTTGATGTTTTTATTTGCTTGTATGTATGTACTAACACACATATGCACATACACACATGCGAACACACACACACATATTTAACCCTTATCTTCGAGTGGACTCTGGGCCTTGATAAGTGGTGATTCCTTTGTAAAAAAAAAATGTGTATATATATATATATATATATATCAATTAGCTGAAGTACCTTTCTACCCAAGGTTTTTAAATATTCCTGTTCTGCATATGAACTCAACTGGAAGAAATATATATGTCTTTAAATTTCAAATTGCAATAAAAAGAATTCCTCTTTTTTATTTTATTTGAATTAGTAAAAGTTTTGTTTGAATAAAAACAATTAAAATTATTTTTTATCGCTAACATCATATTTGGTTGAACGCTTGTTTTAAATGCTGGCATATGTTAGATGGCTTTTAAAATCGTTTTGAAAGTTAACTTTTATCTTTGTTGAGATCTTTATTGATCTCTCAAGTCTATTGTTACTATTTCCTCGCAGGCACCACTATCTGAAAATATGCTTTGTGGATATCACGTAAGACATTGGCTTTGATATTCTATAGAGTATCAGTATGTAAACATGTCATTTTCAGAATTATATTGAACATGTGCAATCAAACTACCTGCTTTTGGTTGTGTGTTAATTATGGCATTCATTTCAAAAGTTCCGCAGCAAATTGAGACAAAATGCTTTATTCTCTTGCATTTGGGACGCTGTTTGTCCCATGCAAGACAATGCAAATGACGTGAAAGAGCTCCAATGACCCCAAGAGCTGTGCTACCACATTCAAAACAATTCTGATTTTTTTTTTTTTTTTTTTTTCTTTTTTTTTACAAGGGAATCACCACTTATCAAGGCCCAGAGGCCACTCGAGGATAAGGGTTAAAGAGTGTACAGTGGTCAAAAGGACAATATCAGTAATTGTTAGATGTGTAATTTTGGTAAATTGGATTACTTAAGGGGAACGACTCATCAAGAACTTGTTTACATTGGACTTGAAGACGGCCATGTTGTAGTTAGCTGGGAAGCAAGTAAATGGAAGAGAGTTCCACAGGCATGCAGTTCTAAGAAACAAGCTTTGTTCATGGAATCTACATTTAGGTTTAGGCACAGATAAAGAGTGGAGGAAATTATTGATAGTGTTTTTAGCTAGAGGAGTCTTTCTCGTGAATGTTTGGCGAGGGGGGACCATAAATTGGAGCTCAGATGAACACTTGTCATGAAAATAATACTACAACAGAGACAGGCTCGCAACGTCTCTTCTGTGAGAAAGAGGTTGTAGAAAAGAGAAAATTGGAGGGCATTTTATTTGAGCTTTTTTTTTTTGTGGTACAGAGACACTCAGACTGCATTAGCATCAATTGAGAGGTGAACTTGAGACTCATCATGGTTTATTGTTTGTTTGTTGTACAGCATCTACTTAATCTAAAGGTAGAAGTGTCAAGGGAATATTAAATTCATAGGCAGTCCCCATTTGGCTGTAAACTGGTCATGGACTGCTGACTTGAAGGCTTCACCATGCTCCATGATGTCATCGATGGTTTTCAACTGACTAGTTTTAGCTAATAACTCAGTATGAAGTGTTTCATTGTTTGATACTCACAAAAATTACTTTATATCATATGTTATTGAGCCAAATCAAAATCACAAGATGAGTAGTTAAACTCACAATCAATTGCTAGAGAATGTAACATATATATCATATATATATATATATATATATATATATATATATTTATGATATATATATATATATATATATATATATTTATGATATATATATATATATATATATATATATATTTATGATATATATATATATATATATTTATGATATATATATATATTTATGATATATATATATATATATTTATGATATATATATATATATATATATATATATATAT